>NC_138884.1:18413936-19013936 GCF_965194825.1 Balaenoptera physalus | reverse complement strand
CTATCTCTATACTTTGGAAGTAGCAAATCCTGTCATTTATGCTTTTTAAACTCATTTATTCACATCATTTTTCCTCATATCTAACCACATTTCCTCCCACAATAGCCTAGCATTTCCATTAAATGTAGACTTCACTTTATACAACCACAGAATATATGTTTTTAAATTTTTATTTCCTTTTCCTTCAAATGGTGGTTCAACTGACCTCAATGAGATTTTTAAGGTATATACACATATAAAACAATCTACCAAACTTTATTAAATCAGCAAATTCCTTAAAAATATAAAGTAGATGAACTAAATATACCAAGATCAGTAAGTTGAAAGAAAACCTTATACCAAGAACCATGTACTATCTGCCAATCCACCCATAAGGATGGCAGTGCTATAAGAAAAAAAGCCCTTGTCAATTTTCAAGTAATTGTGACGAGTTGTCATGAGCTAGCCACGCTAACGGCTTGAATTTATAGGATGAGTCGCCAAAGCAGGAAAGGCCATTCGAATCAGCAATAGATCAGTGTGGTTGACAGAAATAGCTAAAAAGCAGCCAATAGTTTCACTTTGTGGTGTCTCAAAAAGGAACTTCAAAAAGGAAAATTAAACATTAGACTGTAAGTAATAACATTAAAACACCAAAAAAAAAAGCGATATAATTTTGAGTTAGACAAAGCAACTGAAATTGAAACTAAACAAGAACAAAAGCGATTTGATTAAATGAAGCCAGATAGTTCGTGCGCCCCTGCTACAACACACAAACACTTCTAGCAAAGGAAACAGGGTGCCAGACGCCAAAAGTTTAGGACGTCCTCTGGTATTGCTCAAGCCAGATCCCACTCGTGGCAGCCATCTCATGTTTTCATGTTACATATGTGAAACAAGATTAACAGAGATATTAGTCACGTTTAATTTAAATGATTACATACCACAAAGAACAAAAAATGTCCTAATTCTAGCTTTTGGGATTATACTGTCAGAACATTCAAATATACGCTTTCAGAGCTGGAAGAATTCTTGTCTTCTGCACAAAGCCACTTCTAAGAAAAATGGTATAGAGATGTGTGACTTTACTTACTTGCTTTCTTATGTAGTAACTTGTGAGTAGCCCAGCTTCCTTTAAAACATTCCTGAAAGGAACAAACATGAAAATTAGTGTCAGGCTTTCCTTTGCTTTTTCTCTTTTTAAATAAATTTATTTATTTTATTTATTTATTTTTGTGTGTGCTGGGTCTTCATTGCTGCACGCGGGCTTTCTCTAGTTGTGGTGAGCGGGGGCTACTCTTCATGGCAGTGTGCAGGCTTCTCATTGCGGTGGCTTCTCTCGTTGTGGAGCATGGGCTTCAGTAGTTGCAGCACGCGGGCTCAGTAGTTGTGGCTCACAGGCTCTAGAGCACAGGCTCAGTACTTCTGGCGCACGGGCTTACTTGCTCCGCGGCATGTGGTATCTTCCCAGACTAGGGATTGAACCCGTGTCCCCTGCATTGGAAGGCAGATACTCAACCACTGCGTCACCAGGGAAGCCCCCAGGCTTTCCTTAATTAGAAATATTTTAAAGACCATTATATATAAGAAATAGTTACTGGAAACTTTATTTGCGAAAATCAACATCTGTAACTTCACTACATTAAATATTTGGAAAAGCTTAAAAATGATAATGCCTATTTTAAAACTCATTTCATAAAGCAACCTAATGGATTAGAGACCTAAACGTAAGACCAGACACTATAAAACTCTTAGAGGAAAACACAGGAAGAACACTCTTTGACATAAATCACAGCAAGATCTTTTTTGATCCACCTCCTAGAGTAATGGAAATAAAGACAAAAATAAACAAATGGGACCTAAAGAAACTTAAAAGCTTTTGCAAAGCAAAGGAAACTACAAACAAGATGAAAAGACAGCCCTCAGAATGGGAAAAAATTTTTGCAAACGAATCAACGGACAAAGGATTAATCTCCAAAATATATAAACAGCTCATGCAGCTCAATACTAAAAAAAAACCAACCCAATCAAAAAATGGGCAGAAGACCTAAATAGACACTTCTCCAAAGAAGACATACAGATGGCCAAGAAGCACATGAAAAGATGCTCAACATCACTAATTATTAGAGAAATGCAAATCAAAACTACAATGAGGTATCACCTCACACCAGTTAGAACGGGCATCATCAGAAAATCTACAAACAACAAATGCTGGAGAGGGTGTGGAGAAAAGGGAACCCTCTTGCACTGTTGGTGGGAATGTAAATTGATACAGCCACTATGGAGAACAGTATGGAGGGTCCTTAAAAAACTAAAAATAGAATTACCATATGACCCAGCAATCCCACTACTGGGCATATACCCTGAGAAAAACCATAATTCAAAAAGACACATGCACCACAATGTTCATTGCAGCACTATTTACAATAGCCAGGTCATGGAAGCAACCTAAATGCCCATCGACAGACGAATGGATAAAGAAGATGTGGTACATATGTACAATGGAATATTACTCAGCCATAAAAAGGAACGAAATTGCATCATCTGTAGAGATGTGGATGGATCTAGAGACTGTCATGCAGAGTGAAGTAAGTCAGAAAGAGAAAAACAAGTATCATATATTAACACATATATGTGGAACCTAGAAAAATGGAACAGATGAACCGGTTTGCAGGGCAGAAATTGAGACAAAGATGTAGAGAACAAACGTATGGACACCAAGGCGGGTAAGTGGTGGGTGTTGGGGGGTGGTGGTGTGATGAATTGGGAGACTGGGATTCACATATATACACTAATATGTACAAAATAGATAACTAATAAGAACCTGCTGTATAAAAAAATAAAATAAAATTTTAAAAAAATAAAATAAAATAAAGCAACCTAAACTTCAGATTACATACGTCAAATAAGCCAAAAAACGTCAGTCAATATTGTAAACAGTAGCCATAGTTATATTTCAATTTTATGTCATCAAATTATTTTGAAGTATTTGAAAAGAACTCTGAACCAATGAAGTAGTCATACGCTGGGGGAAATAAAAATAAGGAAAATTTTGCAGATTCTTCCATGATTTATAGTAGTTTGACTCCCAGTTAGTCATATCCACTTTCTTTACTACGTGCTGACAGCCCTACTAGACTAGACTGTAAGCTCCATGAGGGAAGGGACTATGTCAAGTTTACCACTATATCTCCAGAGCCAAGCAGAGCGCCTGGCACATGGAGGAGTTTCAGTGAACACCTGCATATTGATCAGAATGGATAAATAAATAACTAGAAAGACTAGACTTATTAGTTGGGAAAACATGTTCGTGTGACATAGTTCAGACACCAGTAAGTAGTACTGAATTGGGAAAATGAATTCAAGTGGTAAATTGAATTCAAGTAATGAACTCAAGTAATAAATTAGAAAAATGAATTCAACCAGACATAGATTTTATTTATGCTTTGATTTTTATAGCCTTTCCTTCAAAGAATTTAAAATTACTCAAATAAATCATTACAAATACTAAGAAATTTCACAAATTCCTACAAACGTTTTGAGTTTGCAAACACACAAAAAAAATCCAGGAATAAGAGGAAAGCTAAGGAAAAAATAGAAGGAGAAAAAAAAATCCCTAGGACTATGTAGTAATCAAGACCCATTACACCAGTGATGCTAAAAGCTGCTTTCCCTAGAGATTTACCCAACAGCCTCAGAAAGTCTGGTTTCTCCCTCCAGGGCCCGACCTTCACTACTTCCCCATCACTCCCCTCGCATCTTCCACAACCAGCAGCAGTTGAGTCAAAAATCCCAGATTAACCCATTACCTCCTACTACAACCTACAACCTCAATAGACTTCAACTGTATAAAAAGGTATATGCAACATTAAAGACTTCTCCAGTTTTGAAGCTGAAACCGAGCTCAGTCTTTTGGGGAGGATGGGAGATATAGGAGGCAGAATAATGGTGCCTAAAGATGTCCGTGTCCTAATCCTCAAAACCTGTGAATATGTTAGTTTACAACTAAGGTAAAGGGGAATGTAAGCTGTTAATCAGCTGACTTTGAGAATGGGGAGACTACACTGTTTACCCAGATGGGACTAATGCGATCACAGGGTCCTTAAGAGGTGGAAGAGGGAGGCAGAAGGAGTCAGAGAAAGATGTAATGATGGAAGCATGGCCACAGAGATGTTACATTACTGGCTATGAAGACAGAGGAAGGGAGCCACCAGCCAAGAGATGCAAGGAGCCTCTAGAAACTGAAAAGAGCAAATAACAGATTCTCCTAGACTCTCCAGAAAGGAATGCCAACCTGCCAACACCTGCTTTTAGCCCCGAGACCTGTGTCAGACATACTGAACTGCAAGATAACAAATCTGTGTTGTTTTAAGCCACCAAGTTTGTTGTAATTTGTTTTGGCAGCTATAGAAAACTAATACAGGAAGGAAACTAGAGTTACCCCTATCTGTTGTCACTACAAAAACCACTCACAACTGGCACAAAAATCAATTCCTCCCCACCATGGAGTTATAGGAAATTAGTAGAAAAACAAATATTTTTCTATGATTTTACCACAAAAAGCATTATTAAGATTAATCGAAAAGTCCCAAGAACTAAAAAGGAATAAATTATTTCTTCAGTATTAACCTATTACATCAGGGGTCGCCAACCCTCGGGCCATGGACCGGTACCGGTCTGTGGCCTGTTAGGAACCAGGCCGCACAGCAAGAGGTGAGCAGCGGGCAGGTGGGCAAGCGAAGCTTCATCTGTATTAACAGCCGCTCCCCATTGCTCACATTACCACCTGAGCTCCGCCTCCTGTCAGATCAGCAGCATTAGATTCTCACAGGAGCGTGAACACTACTGTGAACTGTGCATGCGAGGGACCTAGGTTGTGTGCTCCTCATGACAATCTGATGCCTGATGATCTGAGGTGGAGCTGAGGAGGTGAGGCTAGCGCTGGGGAGTGGCTGCAAATACAGATTATCATTAGCAGAGAGGTCTGACTGCACAGAGACCATAATCAATCAGCTGCTTGCAGACTCATCAAAACCCTATCAGTGAGTTCCAAGTGAAAGTGTGCTCAGGGCTCCCACTGATTCTGCATTACGGTGACTTGTATAATTATTTCATTATATGTTACAATGTAATAATAATAGAAATAAAGTGCACAATAAATGTAATGCGCTTGAATCATCCCGAAACCACCCCCCCCCCACCCTGGTCCATGGAAAAATTGTCTTCCACGAAAGCAGTCCCTGGTGCCAAAAAGGTTGGGGACCGCTGCATTACATAAGAAAGGAAAACTCAGTGTTGAATTATAATAGGAAGACAACCATAGTAAAAACTGTAAATTATCATTTGCTAAATATATGTGCACTATACACCTATATCTCATTTCATCCTCACGAAAACCCTGCGAGGCAGATGGCACTGTCCCCATTTTACAAATGATAAAACTGAAGCACAGATAAACTAGGTAATCTTGTCTATCACATAACAGAACCGTACCTGGCAGAAGAGGACTCAAAACCAGGATTACCTGACTACAGGTCATGCTTTCTCACTGACTGTTTTACAGTGTGTGAATGGGCTGGGCGGGGCTGGGCGGGGCAGGGGCGGGCGGCGTGGTTTGCGCATACTCAATTCAAAGCACTGATTTAGCACCAAACCTGGAACTAGAAAACACAGGTGTGATTAAGCTGTACCATGCATGTATTAGCTATACCATTATAAGCTCTAAAATTTTACCTTTAAGTCTAGGAAATGACGATACTTACTACCAGTTTAATGGATCCTCAGTTGCTCCACCTATAAAGTGGGTTGATTTTCTCCAGGAGAAGATCACATACCAGATTAAAGGAGATAATGCAACTAACATATATAAAAATAGTTAAAGTGTCTAGCACATAGCAAGTATCAATGTATGACATCTTAGTACTTACCACCATACCCAGCATTAAGCAGGTTTTCTCCACAACCGTTAGGGAAGAAACAAAGATAATGTGATCATATGCACAAAAGCCTTCTAGGGGATTCCCTGGTGGTCCAGTGGTTAGGTCTCCACGCCTTTTCACTGCCGAGGGCCTGGGTTCATCCCTGGTTAGGGAACTAAGATCCCACATGCCGCACAGTGCAGCCAAAAAAAAAAAAAAAAAGCCTTGTAGCTGTAGAAGGAAATGTGAACTGCTTTCATCACTTTCCAGGACAGACTGCAAGCTGCCTGCTTCATAGCCATCCTCCCCTTTCCTCAACAGCCAAAGAACCCTGCTAGAGTGGAGGTGTGGGAACACTGCTAAAAACATTCCCAGCCTCCCTGAAGCTGCAGGTGGACACGTGACCCAGTCTGGCCAACCAAGTGTAAGCCCAGTTGTTGGGTGGGGCTTCTGCAAAGCTTCTGAGAAAAGAAACACCTATCTCTTACTCTTTGTCCTTTCCCCTCTTCAAACCCGGAGATGTTGCCTGAAGTGAAGTAGCAGTGCTGTGCCTGCAAAACGACAAGCACACCCCAAGAAGCCTAGGTCCCTAATGACTTTGTGGGGCTGCTGTTCCAAGTCTCAACACATCCACCTCCAGACCCCTCATCATAGTAGAAAAACAATAACAGAGACGTCAGTAAAAAACTCCACAACTTTAGTTTTGGTGGATATACTGCTTAGAAATTGCATTGGATTATGAGGTACGAAAACTCAAAGAACAGTGGGATAAACAATCACTCACCTGTTTAATAAAAGACAAAAAGGGGGCTGGAAGAGTGATGGGTGAAAGCAGCAATAATAAAATCCCTGGAACCTGTAAAGTGTTACCTTATTCGGGAAAGGGGTTGCTGCATATGCGATTAAATTAAGGATTTTATGATAGGGAAATTATCCTGAATTATGCAGGTTGGCTCTAAATGCCATCATCACGAGCATCCTTGTAAGAAGGAGGAAGAGGGGGGGGTTCACACACAGAGAAAAGGAAAACGTAATGTGCCTAGGAGGGCAGAGATCAGAGTGATGTGGTAGAGCCCCTGGAGGGAGCGTGGCCCTGCCAGCACCTTGATTTAGGTTCAATGAAACTGATTTTGGACTTCTGGCCTCCAGAACTAAAAGAGGATAAATGTCTGTTGATTTAAGGCACTCAGTTTGGGGGATTTGTTACAGTGGCCACAGGTAACTAATACAGTGACTAACAAGACATCAGGGCACACACTAAAACAGGGTGAGGGACTAACTACAGTCTTTCTGAAGCTTTTTCCACTTACATGTACTTATTTATGGGCTCAACTCCCAATTATCCAGGGTAATTTTTAAATGGGGCAAGCAAAGGCACATGACGTTACTTTAAGAAACCTAACTTCAGTCAGCAATTTCAACCTCTTCTCTTCCTTCCCTCTCCAAACTATTCCTCCTCATAGACGTGACTGGCAAAAGTGACGAGACAGACTGGAGCTTCTTGTCTTCCTTCTTCCAGTCTAGCCTACAGCAGAGATGCTTATGGTAGTAAGACTGTCAGCAAGGAAAAGGTCAGGGATGGAAGGAAGGGAGTGAAGGGAGAAGTTCAGGGCAGGTCCTAGGACCGCAGTCTGAGTCCACCAAGCCCAGAGGCAAAAATCCCACCATGGCAGCACGGTAGGCATGCTACTGCCATCCTTCACTTCCAGGCCTTAACTCCAATGTTTCCTTAACACCAGGCCAACCATCTGCATACCAACTATGCTTGGTACAATTTTCAATCCATTTTCATTATGCCAGCTTAGAATAAAGCAACTGAATGTCTGCCCAATGAGAACTAAGTATGGCTAAAGTGGCTTACATGTCTTCTAGGTATTGATACAGCCAATACTACAGCAATACTGTGAATAGTCTTCCCTGAAAAAATTAAAGATTCCAGCTAAATAAACCCCTTTAAAGAACTTAAGATATAACTGAATCAGGATCCAAAAAAAAAAAAAATCAATAGGTAATTTGAAAAGGAAAACACAGTTTGAAAACTAGAAGAAATTTACAATTTTCTAGAAGATGAAATTTGCCAAGCAGCCGATTTCCCATCCAACAGCAACTCTACTCTGTCTTATACCTTATGTAAAATTGATAGAGATTTTTTAAATGCTACTATATTAATATATCCCAACACAAATAACCATTTTTAAAATGAATTTTATCTTCTACAGACAATGTAATAATTTTAAATGCTTGCTCAGGGCCATATATAATATCTTGTATGTCCAAATATTCAAATGCAGACTGGAAAGTGAACATCTTTAATGTTTAATGATACCATCTAGGCTTGAGTATACATTTCACTGTATCAATTCCTATAGTACAATACTTAACATTTTCAGACCACTGAAGCCTTTGAGAACCTTGGGAAAGCAATCATTCCCCTCCACAGAAAAAAATTATATCCATGCACATATAAAATACAGAGTGCCATGTGGTTGTAACGTGAACTCTGTACTTGTATGTATGAATGAATGAATGAACAGACTTGTAAGCACATGTTTATATGCACATAGGTGCTGGGCATTCAGCAGTGAACAATATAGGCCTATTCTAGACAAATATTACATGGCTAATCACACAATTTACTACATAGTTTAAGTCACAAGGGCTAAACAGAGAAAATACACAGTGCTGTAACAAGAGGTAGAAGACAAGAGCTAAAGACAGAGGCAGAGATCAGAGCCTGTTAAAAATTCTGGTCTATTCTAATGACAACAGAAAAAGCCATTAAAGGGTTTTAAATGAAGGAACAACCTGATGAAGACTTGAGTTTACAGCATCCCTGATCTCCATCCACAAACCCAAAATTAAAACTTTAATACACAGAATGGTCCTGAAGAACTCCATAAAACTGATTTTTAATACAGGCAGTCCTTGCTTTGCATAGTAGTAAACAACCATACAAGCTGTAACCGTAAAAAGCAATCTTCATAATCAACAGGGAAAATCACAATTGTTCCATGACCTTTAAAACTTTTTATCAAAATATTAAAAATTCTCTTGGGCTTCCCTGGTGACACAGTGGTTAAGAATCCGCCTGCCAATGCAGGGGACACGGGTTCGATCGCTGGTCCGGGAAGATCCCACATGCCACAGAGCAATTAAGCCCATGCGCCACAACTACTGAGCCTGAGGTCTAGAGCCCGCGAGCCACAACTACTGAGCCCATGTGCCACAACTACTGAAGCCCGCACGTGTAGAGCCCGTGCTCTGCAACAAGAGAAGCCACTGCAGTGAGAAGCCCGTGCACCGCAACGAAGAGTAGCCCCCACTCACTGCAACTAGAGAAGCCTGTGCACAGCAACGAAGACCCAACACAGTCATAAATAAATAAATAAATAATTGAACAAGATGTTTAAAAAAAATTCTCATACTGTAGGTTATAAATATACAGGAAACTGAAAAAGTAAAACTAATATTTGTTTAGTATACTGTAATTTAAAACATTAGATATATTGAAAATTAGAGTAGTTTATTTCTTTATTTAAAAACTTATCAAGACTAATTTGAACACGTGTGCCTTCTTCCCACTGTATAACTCAGTAAACAGAGTGAATATCATTGTTATGCTTGGCAGATTGTCATACGCCTTTTTAGGTTTAAAACAGCTTCCAAATTTTATCCTTTGCACTCTCAATACCTCTGAGAGTTCTTTCAATGTAAAGTTTTTTGTTGGTGTCACTTCCCCTGAGACACCATCATTCTTTTCATCACAACCATTTTCCTCATTTATGTCAACAAGTCTGTCCGACTTCCTCTGGCTGCACATCTATAGAGTCTCTAGAAAGGTGGGCAATGTCAACACTCCCCTGGGTCAGCTGTTTCTTCCACAACTCCATTTATGTTCCATTTAGATTTCACTTCCAGCATTAACACTTAGCCCTTCTTTGTTGCACTTCCATCTTGTTAGCCAATTCCTTCTTTCAATGATCCATTTTTGTAAAATGTCACATAAGTTTATCATTGGGAAACAAGAAAGCTAGGCAACTACAGGCTCTGCTGTCTGCAAGAGAACCAAGTGACAGATGCACAGGGACCAATCGCTGACAGGCTTTGAAAGAAGTGGAGGGACTGGTCACTCACTGATCAAGACGCACAGCTGTGATTTACGCAGTGATCTGAGGACTGAAGAGCTAGCAGTGAAGTCTTATGTACTTCATGTCATTACTCATGTTGTTGGGAGACTGGTTTTAACTACTCTGTGGTAACTAGATTCATGTATATCAAAATTGCAAAATAAGATCTGCCTTTATATAGTTGGCAACCCGATACAACCTATTTATAAAACTTTTCTAAATAGGTTATGTGAACAAAATACTTTTGCCTCACCCAGCATCTTTTTTTACCCTCACAGAAGCTGACACATATTTCCTTAAATAAAATAACATCCCTATCCCAACTGATTCATTTAGAGAACACAGAAGTTTACACACCAATTTAAATCAAGAAAGGGAGGGGGAAGAACGAACTATCAGAGAGGAGAGATAAAAGAAGCATTTAAAATGTTAAAGAAAATTAGTATTTTCACCTAATTTTTTTAACACTACAAAAAAATCCATTGCCTACTTACTACTAAGGATAATTCATAATTCATAAAGGGTTTACAGGTAGGGACAACTCAAAACTCACATGATTTTCTAAATTAAGTTTAGGGCAGCAGCTAAAATCATGGACTTTGAAGTCAGACAGACTTGTCCCATAGCTTGATCATTTATTAGCTGTAAGGGGAAAAAAATCTTAATATCTCTACGTTCCACTTTCCTCAACTGCAATGTAGGGAAAACTGTGTAAAAATGTGTGGCCAATAACAGTTTTATCAATTTTATTTTATTTTTATAAATTTATCTATTTTTGGCTGCGTTGGGTCTCAGTTGCTGCGCGCGGGGCTTTCTCTAGTTGTGGCGAGCGGGGGCTACTCTTCGTTGCGGTGTGCGGGCTTCTCATTGCGGTGGCTTCTCTTGTTGCGGAGCACGGGCTCTACGTGCACGGGCTTCAGTAGTTGTGGCTCGCAGGCTCAGTAGTTGTGGTTCACGGGCTTAGTTGCTCCGCGGCATGTGGGATCTTCCCGGACCAGGTATCGAACCCATGTCCCCTGCATTGGCAGACGGATTCTTAACCACTGTGCCACCAGGGAAGTCCCTCAATCTTATTATTTTTAAAAGCAATTTAAACTTGAAATTTGAAAAGATGATGCACCTGTATATTTTTAACATGTCTGTGTCAACCCTGCCCTGAATTCTTAGCTTATGAAAACTTATGGCAATTAGGCAGCTAGTGATGACTGTGGCCTTTGTAGCTGACCAGCATCACTGTCCACGGAACCTGCACATTGGGGAAGGGGATGCAAGAGTCGGGAAGAGGGACCTCCCTGGTGGCACAGTGGTTAAGCATCTGCCTGCCAGTGCAGGGGACACAGGTTCGATCCCTGGTCCGGGAAGATCCCACATGCTTCAGAGTAACTAAGCCCGTGCACACCACAACTACCGAGCCCGCGTGCTGCAACTACTGAAGCCCGCGCACCTAGAGCCCATGCTCCGCAACAAAAGAAGCCACCTCAATGAGAAGCCCATGCACCACAACGAAGAGTAGCCCCCACTCGCCGCAACTAGAGAAAGCCCATGCACAATAACGAAGACCCAAGGCAGCCAAAAATAAATAAAATTAAAAAAAAAAAAAAGAGTCGGGAAGAACCTTAGGTTTGAACAGGCTCTCCAGCCAACACAGAGACCATCACAGAGAACAGCCTGCCAGCTCAAGGTGTGTGAGCACAACTCGCAACTAATCTTTGGCAGAATTCTAAGCTATTCAGACACAAAAGCAAACCTTAGGAAGCCAGGTTTTAGGGGTTTTTTTTTTTAATTTTTTAAATTAAAGAAACATTGAGCAGAGACATCAGTAGCCACTGTAAAGGAGACAAAAGTCAGAGGTTCACAGATTTAGTCCAACTACAAAACCCAAACAGAATGTATGGCACAGCTATTTGAGGAACCACTGAACTGGTGATGAGTTTACCATCCTCCCCCACCAAAATCACCAGGGGCAACATGGAAGGGACCACCGGGGCACAAACACAGAGCAGTCCAGAAGCCCTCTAATTCTGGCTCAAGGAACAGGAAAGGGAACTCCTCGTGCTCAGAATACAGTCCACCTTCTTTTCTCGTTTCTGTCTTCTCACACCCCAAACCCCAAGTGATCCTGAGGTGACCCACAACGTGAGCTCATAGGAGTCAAAGTTCTGAGGAAGAGGCATCTCCTCTCTGATCAGTGAAGCTATGGTCCAGCGAGGGTGGGGCTGAACCCCATTATTTTCTTCTCTCTGTGTCCTCCTGTCATTTGGCCCAGACAAGGCACAGTCATGAAGTATGCAGCAAAGCAGGTAACTAAAACCCCAGCTTTCTGGCCAGAGGACCAAAAATGAGAATTCCCAAGGAACCGGAAAGTACCAGGAAGGAGCTCCAGAAAGTGACCCCATAAAGCTGTTCATAATACAATACTGATGTGTGTGAGAACAGAATAGAGAGGCCATCGTCCAGGTCTCAGGGACAGATCTGAATGGCACTGCTAGGTTTTGAAAACGGAACTGACACTGGACCCAAAGAAGGCATGTTAGAACTTGCAGGCTGAATCTAACCAGATTAGTAGCCAGCTAAAATTTAAAATATCAACATTCTTCACAAGATTTAAACAAGACTCAAGATCTCATAATATTCAAAATCTCTAGGATACAATCTAAAATTATTCAGCATATAAAGAACCTAGACAATTTCAATTTACAAGGGAAGTGAGTCAACAGACACCAATGCTAAGATGACACCAATGTTGGCATTAACTGACAAAGACTTTAAAGCAGCTATTATTAAAGCATTCCAACAATCAATCAAAACACTCTTCAATCAATGGGAAAAAAAGAAAATCTTCGCAAAGAAGATGTAAAGAAAAACCAAATGAAAATTTTAAAATTGAAAAATACAATGCCAAACTAAAAAACTAATTGGATGTACTCAATAGCATAATGAAGATGTCAAAGGAAAGATTCAGTGAACTAAAAGACTGAAAGAAATTATCCCATTTGAACGCAGAAAAGATTTTTTTTTAAAAATGAACAGAGCCTCAGGACCTATACGACATAATAAAGAAAATTACTAAGGGTAAAGAGGAAAATTACATAATTTTTTTTAAAAGATCAATTAACTAAGATGATGTAACAGTCTAAATTGTATATATCAAACAACAGAGCTTCAAAATACATGAAGCAGAAAGTAACAGAAGTGCAAGAAGAAAAAGAAAAATCCACAATATAGTTGGAAACAAAAATCAACAACCATTCATGATAAAAACTCTCAGTAAACTAGAAGAGAATTTCCTCAACTTGATAACGATCATCTACAAAAAGCCTACAGATTATATCATATTTAATGTGAAAGACACAGTGCTTTCTCCCTAAGATCAGAACCAGACAAGGATGTCCACTTTCAACATGGATATTTCAACATCACACTGGAAGTCTTACAATGCAACAAGGTAAGAAAAATATAAAAGGCATACAGACCAGAAAGGAAGAAATTAAACTGTCCCCATTCAAAGCTGACATAATTATCTATATAAAAATACCAAGGGAAAAAAACTCCCAGAACTAAAATATTAGTTTAGCAGGGCCACAAATACAAGGTCAACACACAAAAACCCACCATATTTCTATATACTGGCCATGTGTAATTGGAAATACACAAAATAACACCATTTACAATCACTCCTCCCAATATTAAATACATAGTATAAATATAACAAAAGACGTACAGGAGCTGTATGCTGAAAACTAAGAAACAATGATAAAAGAAATCAAGTAAGAACTAAATAACTAGACATCCTGTGCTCTTGAAGTAGAAGACTAAATACAGGAAAGATGTCAATTCTCCCCAAATTCATTTATAAGTTTTAAGCAATTCCAATCAAAATCTCAACAGGAGGGGACTTCCCTGGTGGTCCACACTCCCCATGCAGGGGGCTTGGGTTCAATCCCTGGTCAGGGAACAAGATACCACATGCTGCAACTAAAAATCCCACATGCCGCAAGGAAGATCCCGCGTGCTGCAACTAAGACCCAGCACAGCCAAATAAATAAATAATAAATAAATAAATAAATTTTTTTAAAAAAATCCCAACAGGATTTTTTTTTAACATAGAAAAGTATGATTCTAGAGTTGATATGCAAAGGCAAACTAGAATAGCTAAAACAATTTTGAAAAAGAATAAAACTGGAGGTATCTTATACTTTTTCTTATATTAAGGAAATAATTTTTTCTATTTCTACTCTTAAAATAATGTTATTAGGAACTGGTATTGAATCCTATCAAATTCATTTAAGCATCTTCATAAGCAATTTTTTGTATCTGATGTAATGATTTGATGTATTATATTAATAGCTTCACCTATTATTTAATGATTTCTACCTCCCTGAAATAAACTAGCTGACTGTGGTGGATTATTCCTTTACATACTGCATAATGCAACTTAGTAATATTTGTTTTACAAAGTTGTAGGCATTTTATGTCTCTCGATATGTATTGCTGGATATTTTAATCCAGGGTTTTCTTGCTGCTCTTTCTTCCCTTTCCTGTCTACCTGCCATTTCACTATTACTACCAACCCTTATTACTACTGGCCAACAGATAATAGGGAAGGATAATACTCTGCTTCAAAATTTGTCTCAAAAATAAAAATAGCCCTGTCATCATCTTAATGAGTAAAAAGGACCAAGTGGTGACTATCTATAAAGGAAGGTTCCCATCAAGCTGGGTTAGCACATCACCTTCCATTACAGATAAAAGCCTGTCCAGCCTTGACATTTGCTAATGGAAACTACCATTTGGTGAGGGCCTTTTTTGTGCCAGGCACCTTACATGTACTACATCATTAAAACGTCACACTAATCCTAGGAACTGCATATTAATATTCCCATTTTACAGATGAGGAAACT
Organism: Balaenoptera physalus; assembly: GCF_965194825.1. Lineage (NCBI taxonomy): Eukaryota > Metazoa > Chordata > Mammalia > Artiodactyla > Balaenopteridae > Balaenoptera > Balaenoptera physalus. The sequence goes on along the minus strand of NC_138884.1, from coordinate 18,999,011 downwards.
AAAGCAGGAAAGGGGTAAATAATATGAACCAGTTCAAACAGCTGTTGGGTGGCAGAGCTGGAACTGCAACACAGGGCTCTCTGGCTCCAAAGTCTACTCTCTTTCTATCTAGCTACAAGGCTCACAGGACAGTGCTCTGAAGAAGCAACGGCTCAGTAAAAGGGATAAGATACAGCTCTGCACCACAATCCCCCACCCCAATCCCTTGCCCTATGCATCTCCTCCATCTGGCTGTCCCTGAGTTGTATCCTCTATAATAAACTGGTAAACACAAATAAAAGCAAAAAAAATCTAGCAGCATACAGAGGAGAGAGGAAGAAGCAGGTAAGATCTAGGTAAAAGGAAACAGATTTAAGAAAAAAGGTTAAATAAAAATTTTTAACTTAAAAAATTTTTTTATATAAATATGAAAAATAAATAAACATTTCTCAGTGTATACTAAGAATTGGCAAAGGATAAAGTCAAAGAAGAAACGAAAGACTGGTCTCAAACAGAATCATACCACTTATTAAACATTCTATAATTAAATGTTTTCATCCACAGAGCTTATATTACTGTATGTTAATTCTCTTACCGTTAGTAATTATTTTCCTACTAGACACTAGAATAAACCATGTTATCAAGAAAGTTTCTTGGGCTTCCCTGGTGGCGCAGTGGTTGAGAATCTGCCTGCCAATGCAGGGGACACGGGTTCGAGCCCTGGTCTGGTAAGATCCCACATGCCGCGGAGCAACTGGGCCCGTGAGCCACAATTGCTGAGCCTGCGCGTCTGGAGCCTGTGCTCCGCAACAAGAGAGGCCACGATAGTGAGAGGCCTGCACACCGCGATGAAGAGTGGCCCCCGCTTGCCACAACTAGAGAAAGCCCTCACACAGAAACGAAGACCCAACACAGCCATAAATAAAAAAAGTTAATTAATTTAAAAAAAAAAGAAAGTTTCTTATTGAATTCTGTTGACTAATATGCTGATTAAGAGATGCACCACGTTCTTTGAAAACACCTTGGGATACATAGCAAACTGTTAATATTTAATAGAGATCCTGGGGAATTAGAGATAAATTTGGGGAGAAGGAACCCATCACTTTAAATTCTCTACAACTATCACGTATTATCTTTTTTAATAAACAAAATATAATATTACTATAATAAAATAACTTCCGAGATTTTCATGGAATTAAAACACACACACAGAAAAACACTCAGCAACAAAACTATACTGAATAGGGGTTTCCCTGGTGGCGCAGTGGTTGAGACTCTGCCTGCCAATGCAGGAGACACGGGTTCGAGCCCTGGTCTGGGAAGATCCCACATGCCGCGGAGCAACTAGGCCCGTGAGCCACAGTTACTGAGCCTGCGCGTCTGGAGCCTGTGCTCCACAACAAGAGAGGCCGCGATAGTGAGAGGCCCGCACACCGCGATTTAGAGTGGCCCCCACTTGCCACAACTAGAGAAAGCCCTCGCACAGAAACGAAGACCCAACACAGCCATAAATAAATAAATAAATAAATAATTTTTTTTAAAAACTATACTGAATAGAATTTAACCATCCTGATGCATCAGTAGCTCCCAGAAAGGACTTTACATAAACAGAATAAACTCATTAACTTTAAATTACAATATTGAAAAGTTATTAAATGCTAAGCAAGGGAGTTCCCTGGTGGCCTAATGGTAAGGATTCCAGGCTTTCACTGCCATGGCCCGGATTCAATCTCTGGTCCGGGAACTGAGATCCTGCAAGCCACAGGGCACGGCCAAAACAAAAAATGCTAAGCAAATCACTCCACTAGATTACTAATTCTTCATGTTGGTAAAATGCAACCTCTAAATAACAAAAACGAGCAAACTTTGCCAGAACATTATACAGCATGACTTTTTAAACTCCTTCTGGTGGGTTACAAGCAAGTCCTTTCTTCCTCATTTTCAAAGAAAGAAAACAAAATAAAACAAAAAACTACCTGCCTATTCAAGAAGACCTACTAGACACAAGGTAGAGGAAGGAATAGGGTAACATTAAAAAGTTCAGGAAAATGTCCTTTCAAGAAGATACAACAAGCCTATTTTATAAATTCTAGAGATACTGCTTTAGCAACCACATTGCCGTATTGTGGTTCCATAACTATAAGACTTGGTTGTTTCTATTTTGAAACTTTCAACAAATAGAAGGTTTAAGAGTTGCCAAAATCAATCATTTAATATTAAATGAGTGCTCAATATATAAAAAGCATTCCTGGGGGCTTCCCTGGTGGCGCAGTGGTTGAGAATCTGCCTGCCAATGCAGGGGACACGGGTTCGAGCCCTGGTCTGGGAAGATCCCACATGCCACGGAGCAACTAGGCCCGTGAGCCACAATTACTGAGCCTGCGCGTCTGGAGCCTGTGCTCTGCAACAAGAGAGGCCGTGATAATGAGAGGCCTGCGCACCGCGATGAAGAGTGGCCCCCACTTGCCACAACTAGAGAAAGCCCTCACACAGAAACGAAGACCCAACACAGCCATAAATAAATAAATAAATAAAAATTAAAAACTTTAAAAAAAAAAAAAAAAAAAGCATTCCTGAATTTGAAAGTACCTATTCTGGGTCCAAACTAAGGTATTCCATGTAAAATTGCCATTTAATACCTTCTACCATCACACACACACACACACACACACACACACACACACACACACACCTCTAAATAACAAAATAATTTCTAACTAAAGGGCATAAAATATAAAATTGCTACCCATATGTGGTTTTAAATTAGAAACAAATGCTTTATAACCCTAGAAAGTAAAATATTTTCTCAAAATGTTATTTTTCAAGGAAATTTTCCGTGAAATATTTTAGCAGGATGTAGGAATCAGGCGATGCTACATTCGAGAAGATAAAAGAAAACCACAGGATGATGTAAGATGATCCCCTCCCCATCCCACCCACCTCCCTACAAAAAAAAAAAACTCACTATACAACAGATCTAGAGATGGACTAATCCAGGTTGGAGAGGTCAGAAGACTCTGGGAGAGACTCTTCAAGAACACGAAACCAAGTAAAGAATACCAAGTATGTTTAAATATACTAAAAAAAGACTTACAAAACCAGAGGAAGGGTTGGGGTAATTAAAGACAAGTACACAGAAAGCTAAGTAATGAGTTACACAGGAACGGAAAGGTAATCACTATGTAATAATAATATATAACACTTATATAGAGCCTACTATGTGCTAGGCACTGTTCTAATTACATAGGTTAAGTGCTAACAACTCTATGAGCTAGATACTATTTATATAGTACTCATTTTACAGATGAGAAAAGTTGAGCCACACAGAAGTTAAATGACTTGCCCAAGGTCACACAGCTATAAGTGGCAAGTAGACTACATGACTTATAACCACCTTACAAGTCAGAAGACAGGCACATGGCAGGTGAGGAGTGTAATAGCTAAACCCTCTTCTGCCATTCCAGGAAGCCTAGAGAGAAGGTCTAAAACCAGATTATCAAGACAGAGCAATTTAACCATGTATTTTAGAGATATGGAATTAAGTGCCAAAAGAATCTGTTTAAAATGGTGAAAGATAAATAAGTTCTGGGGATACAATGTACAACATGATGAGTGTAGTTAACAATATTCTACTGTATATTTGAAAGTTGCTTAAGAGAGTAAATCTTAAAAAGTTCTCATCACAAGGGGAAAAAAATTGAAACTATGTGAGGTAATGAACATTAACTAAACTTATTGTGGTAATCATTTCACAATATATACATGTATCTAATCATTATGTTGTATACCTTAAACTTATACAATGTTATGTCAATTATTTCTCAATAAAACTGGGATAAAATGTTGAAAGAGATATCTGGTATAGGGTGTAAGGATTATAGACTATTTGACGCTAAGCCATGTGCATGTCTTTTCAAAAATCAAAGCCATATTTAAAAAATAATAATTGGGGGCTTCCCTGGTGGCGCAGTGGTTAGGAATCCGCCTGCCAATGCAGGGGACACGGGTTTGATCCCTGGTCCAGGAAGATCCCACATGCCACAGAGCAACTAAGCCCATGCGCCACAACTACTGAGCCTGCACTCTAGAGCCCATGAGCCACAATTACTGAGCCTGTGTGCCACAACTACTGAAGGCTACACACCAAGAGCCCATGCTCTGCAACAAGAGAAGCCACCGCAACGAGAAGCCCGCACATTGCAACGAAGAGTAGCCCCTGCTCCCCGCAACCAGAGAAAAGCCCACGCACAGCAATGAAGACCCAATGCAGCCAAAAAAATAAAATAATAAAATAAAATAATAAAATAAATAAATTTATTTAAATAATAATAATAATAATTGGTATAGTAATCTCTAAACTGTACAGTGTATTTATATTACGGTTCCTTTCCTACAGCCAGTATTTTAAGTTGAACGCCATTTTCCAGCTGCATGAAGATTCCATCTAAAAGACAAACTGTTTTCTTATTCTGAGTTAAGGCATCTTGTCACTTGAAGCACACTTTAAAACAATTAATACAGCATTAAGGTAATGTGTTTATACTTTCTGCTCACGGTGTTACTAACCGGACAAGTTACTCTTTGCCCCACAACTAAGTATACCCCAGTGGCTAAAACACACAGCTCACCTCTTTCAGCCTCTTCCTGGGGGACATCACCTTACAGTGAACAAGGCTTGACAGACTGGCATCAAGAAAAACAATCATGTTATTCTTTTTTTTTCACATCAATCTCACATCCTTCCTAACGTGGTCTTCTTCAGTGACCCATCTCTTACAGTGGGTATGTCTACACATTCACCATTATTTGTTGATTGTTCCTAGTTTCTCCACTCAAAAGGTAATGTTATTTATAACACGACAACATGCAGGAACCCAATCATCAAATCTTCTTGATTCTAAATAAACAAAGATTTTCAATTCTATTTGCTAATGCTTGCCATCTGGAGTGTATCAGAGTAGATGCCAAGTTTTTCTTTTTACCACTACTGATCATAGAACTCTTGTAAAAAGAAATCTACAGCAATCTTTAGTATTTGAAACAGAACAAAGAGCTGCTCTGAGACAGGAGCAGGGAGGGGGAGCCACTCTCACCTGTGCCCAATTTCATATCTTATCTTTCAAAGCAATTAAGCTTAAATAATCAGATGCCCTCCTCTCCATCCAAACCTTACCTTCCTGCAAGAGTTTAGAAGGTAACAAATGACTTTAAATACCACCTTCTCTGTAAAACTCCTCCTGTCCCCCAGTGACAAATGACACCTCTTCTAAACCCTTTAGCAATTACTGCCTCTACAATTCAATTAATAATCTATTTCGTTGTAATCTCTGTTGATTTGATCTCTGGTAAACTTTGAACAAACTAAAAGTAGTATAAGTTTTTTAAAGGAACTATATTTCAAAACGCTTCTCCTCTGTCACTTCAAAGTTAAAAGCCCAAGATAATGTGTAAAGACCAACATTTAAGTATTGGTACACACCTTAAGTTAAGGTACATACCGTTAGTATTCATGGTAAACTATTTTTTTCGTATCTATTCTGAAAAGTCATAAGCTATGGAGCAATTACCAAGATTTTAAAATAATCCTCCTTGATTCTATTTCAGCAAAAAAAAAAACCCACTTTCAACACGATTATGAACATACTCCTAGAAAAGCAGAACATGCTTCACATTTTTCAGACTACTTGGTATTCTGAAGAAGCTTACAATGCACTGGGGATCAACGCTATACCACACCAATTTTTCTCCCAACTATATTTTCAATGTAGCTATCATCAACTAACATTTTGAAATTCATCACATTCATTGAAAAGTAGCTATCCAAATAAATAGCCTTGTATTTTCCTCAGAGGATTTCAGAGTGTTTTATACTTGGTTCATGAAACTTACATCAAATCCCAGCTTCAATAAGAGGACTAAGAGGATTATTGTCATTAAATAAACTGAGGAACTGTCTCACAAAACAGCTTAGCTAAAGGCTTGTATTTCAAAATATATGAAGATTTGAGTAAATGAAGAAACCGAAGTATTAATAATAAATACCTCTCACTTGTATAAAGACACCCACCCCTTCCTCTTACTTGCTGAGGCCATGAAGCAATCAGGTCATAGTCTTCAAAATCCCTGATGGCATCAAGAACATTCCTGTATCTACTGATAACTCTTGAAGACTGAACAAGTGCTCCTTCCTTACACCACAATCTCATTCTTTTTCTTCCCCATTCATTACCTGATTAGGACCACTCAAAAACCTGAGTGACTTATTCTCCACACCCTGAAGAATCAACCCCTGACTCTTAGCTGGGCAATCTTTCTTTCCTTAACCCTGAAAAATGTACCAACAACCTAACTAAACTAGGGTTAGAGTTTCCCAGAGAACACCACATTCTCCTTTCCCTTGCACAACCTGGTCTATCTGCTCCTGACACTCACACCTTTACATCTTGTCCTCAGAAGCTTTACCTATCCCTTCAGGTCTGTTACAAATGCCACCTTCTCCATGAAGTGTCCACACCACGCCCCAACCCACCTGAAGCGTAATAGGGCACATGTGCTTATTCAGTACTCCTTTGAGAGCACTTTATCTCATTGCCCTACTTTCCACCTATTTCGCTGCACCAAAGCACTGTCTATTGATTACCTACTATAACTAGTAGGTAAAGCTTGACTTTTCAGCCCAAGAGAACACACTTTTTCTTTAGCACCAACATACGTCTACCAGTTTTAGGGGCTGATATGGGGTAGTATGGTTCTCATTCCTGAATAGGTTTTAGAATCACCTGGAAAGCTTTTCTTTAAAAATACTCATGCTATTCCCCACCTCAAATTAAGCAGAATGGTGGTTATCAGGGCTGGATGGAGTTGTTTAATAAGTTGTTTCAGGGGCTTCACTGGTGATGCAGTGGTTGAGAATCGACCTGCCAATGCAGGGGACACGGGTTCGAGCCCTGGTCCAGGAAGATTCCACATGCCGTGGAGCAACAAGGCCCGTGCGCCACAACTACTGAGCCTGCGCTCTAGAGCCCTCGAGCCACAACTACTGAGGCCGACACGCCTAGAACCCGTGCTCCGCAACAAAAGAAGCCACCACAATGAGAGGCCCACACACTGCAGCGAAGAGAGGCCCCCGCTCGCCACAACTAGAGAAAAGCCCCCGTGCAGCAACGAAGACCCAATGCGGCCAAAAGTAGAAATTAATTAATTAAGTAATTTAAAAATAATAAGTTCTTTCAGTTCTAAAAGATTAAAAAAGTTCTGGAGATATGTTCCACAACAATGTAAAAATAATAAACACCACTGAACTGTACCTTAAAAATGCTTAAGATGGTAACGTCTCTATGTCTTTTTTAACCACAGTAAGAAAGAAATTCATTTTTTAAAAAGTTACAAAACTGTACACCTGTGTATAATAAAGAACAATGATCCCGTTTTTGTTTTCAAAAGATAAAAACAACAGGTAACATTTAAATGTGTACTACATGCCAAGCACTGATTTAGGGACTTACTATGCATTAACTGTTAATCCTTACAACTCTAAAGGGTTAGGTACTATTAATTTCCCATTCTACAGATGAGAAAACTGAAGCACAGAGAGATTAATTAACATGTAAAAGAACCACACAGCTAATTAATCACAAAGCCAGGATTTAAATGCAGGCCCTCTGGACACAGTATCCGTGCTCTAACCTCTATGTAATATATACATAAAAGTCTGAAAAGACAATAAACCAAACTGTTAACACTCTCTTAGGATACAATCATGACAGAGTTTTCACTTTATACACTTCTGTTTTAAGTTTATGCAAAGATCATGTACTGCTTTTTATACTGAAAATACAAATGAAGGTATTTACATTTTGAAAAAATATACTCAATGGAACAGCAAGGTCTCTACCCTGCTAACAATCATTTCATTTCCTTGTATTTCTGTACTGAGACTCTTTACCACCGTAAAGCTAATCTACCTGCCATAACACGTCTCAGCTTGCTCCTGCTTCCATAAACATATCCTTCCCCCGGAGAGAATGTCCTCTCCTTTGCACTGATACACACCTTTTCACTTACCTTTTTTTTTTTTCTTTCAATTTATCCAAATCTAGTTGGTTTTTTTTCTTTTACATCTTTATTGGAGTATAATTGCTTTACAATGCTGTGTTACTTTCTACTGTAGAACAAAGTGAATCAGCTATATGTATACATATTATACCCATATCCCCTCCCTCTTGCACCATCCTCCCACCCTCCCTATCTTCCACCTCTAGGTGGTCACAAAGCACTGAGCTGATTTCCCTGTGCTATGCTGTTGCTTCCCACTAGCTATCTATTTTACATGTGGTAGTGTATATATGTCAATACTACCCTCTCGGTTAATCCCAGCTTCCCCTTCCCCACACCATCTCAAGTCCATTCCCTACGTCTGCGTCTTTATTCCTGTCCTGCCCCTAGGTTCATCAGAACAATTTTCTTTTGAATTCCATATATATGTGTTAGCACATGGTAATTGTTTTTCTCTGACTTACTTCCCTCTGCATGACTGACAGACTATAGGTTCATCTACCTCAGTTCAAACAACACAATTCCGTTCGGTTTATGGCTGAGTAATATTCCATTGTACATATGCGCCACATCTTCTATATCCATTCATCTGTCGATACACACTTAGGTTACTTCCATGTCCTTGCTATGGTAAATAGTGCTACAATGAACATTGTGGTACATGCCACTTTTTGAATTATGGTTTTCTTAGGGTATATGCCCAGTAGTGGGATTGCTGGGTCATATGGTACTACTATTTTTAGTTTGTTAAGGAACCTCCATACTGTTCTCCATAGTGGCTGTATCACTTTACATTCCCACCAACAGTGCAAGAGAGTTCCCTTTTCTCCACACCCTCTCCAGCATTTATTGTTTCTAGACTTTTTGATGATGACCATTCTGACCAGTGTCAGAATGCCTGAGCTGCTTGTAAATTTTGGAGATTAATCCTTTGTCAGCTGCTTCATTTGCAAATATTTTCTCTCATTCTGAGGGTTGTCTTTTCGTCTTGTTTATGGTCTCTTTGCTGTGCAAAAGCTTTGAAGTTTCATTAGGTCCCATTTGTTTATTTTTGATCTTATTTCCATTTCTCTAGGAGGTGGGTCAAAAAGGATCTTGCTGTGATTTATGTCATAGAATGTTATGCCTATGTTTTCCTCTAAGAGTTTTATAGTGTCTGGCCTTAAGTTTAGGTCTTTAATCCATTTTGAGTTTATTTTTGTGTATGGTGTTAGGAAGTGTTCTAATTTCATTCTTTTATATGTAGCTGTCCAGTTTTCCCAGCACCACTTATAGAAGAGGCTGTCTTTTCGCCATCGTATATTCTTGCCTCCTTTGTCAAAGATAAGGTGACCATATGTGACTGGGTTTATCTCTAGGCTTTCTAACCTGTTTCATTGATCTACATTTCTGTTTTTGTGCCAGTACCATACTGTCTTGATTAATGTAGCTCTGTAGTACAGTCTAAAGTCAGTGAGCCTGATTCCTCCAGCTCCGTTTTTCATTCTCAATATTGCTTTGGCTATTCAGGGTCTTTTCTGTTTCCACACAAACTGTACAATTTTTTGTTCTAGTTCTGTGAAAAATGCCCTTGGTAGTTTGATAGGGATTGCGTTGAATCTGTAGATTGCTTTTGGTAGTACAGTCATTTTCGCAATGTTGAGTCTTCCAATCCAAGAACATGGTATATCTCTACATCTGTTTGTATCTTTGATTTCTTTCATCAGTGTCTTATAATTTTCTGCATACAGGTCTTTTGTCTCCTTAGGTTGGTTTATTCCTAGGTTGGTTTATTTTATTCTTTTTGTTGCAATGGTAAATGGGAGCTTCCTTAATTTCTATTTCAGCTTTTTGTTGTTAGTGATACGAATGCAAGGGATTTCTGTGCGTTGATATTGTATCCTGCTACTTTACCAACTTCATTGATTAGCTCTAGTAGTTTTCTGGTAGCATCTTTAGGATTCTCTATGTATAGTATCATGTCATCTGCAAACAGCGAGAGTTTTACTTCTTCTTTTCTGATTTGGATTCCTTTTATTTCTTTTTCTTCTCTGATTGCTGTGGCTAAAACTTCCAAACCTATGTTGAATAACAGTGGTGAGAGTGGGCAACCTTGTCTTGTTCCTGATCTTACAAGAAACGGTTTCAGTTTTTCACCACTGAAAATGATGTTGGCTGTGAGTTTTTCTTATATGGCCTTTATTATGTTGAGGTAGGATTCCTCTATGCCCACTTTCTGGAGAGTTTTTATCATAAATGGGTGTTGAATATTATCAAAAGCTTTTTCTGCATCTACTGAAATTATCATAAGGTTTTTATCCTTCAATTTGTTAATATGGTTTTTCACATTGATTGATTTGTGTATATTGAAGAATCCTTGCATTCCTGGGATAAACCCCACTTGATCACGGTGTATGATCCTTTTAATGTGTTGTTGGATTCTGTTTGCTAGTGTTTTGTTGAGGATTTCTGTATCTATATTCATCAGTGATACTGGCCTGTAGTTTTCTTTTTTGTAACATCTTTGTCTGGTTTTGGTATCAGGGTGATGGTGGCCTCGTAGAATGAGTTTGGGAGTGTTCCTCCCTCTGCTATATTTTGGAAGAGTTTGAGAAGGACAGGGGTTAGCTCTTCTCTAAATGTTGATACAATTCACTTGTGAAGCCATCCAGTCCTGGGCGTTTGTTTGCTGGAAGATTTTTAATCACAGTTTCAATTTCAGTGCTTGTAACTGGTCTGTTCATATTTTCTATTTCTTCCTGGTTCAGTCTTGGAAGGTTATGCTTTTCTACGAATTTGTCCATTTCTTCCAAGTTGTCCGTTTTATTAGCATATAGTTGCTCGTAGTAGTCTCTCATGATCCTTTGTATTTCTGCAGTGTCAGTTGCTACTTCTCCTTTTTCATTTCTAATTCTGTAGATTTGAGTCTTCTCCCTTTTCTTCTTGATGAGTCTAATGGTTTATCAATTTTGTTTAACTCACAAAGAACCAGCTTTTGGTTTTATCGATCTTTGCTATTGTTTCCTTCATTTCTTTTTCATTTATTTCTGATCTGATCTTTATGATTTCTTTCCTTTTGCTAACTTTGGGTTTGTCTTGTTCTTCTTTCTCTAATTGCTTTAGGTGTAAGGTTAGGTTGTTTATTTGAGATTTTTCTTGTTTCTTGAGGTAGGATTGTATTGCTATAAACGTCCACCTTAGAACTGCTTTTGCTGCATGCCATAGGCTTTCGGTCGTTGTGTTTTCATTGTCATCTGTTTCTAGGTATTTTTTGATTTCCTCTTTGGTTTCTTCAGTAATCTCTTGGTCATTTATTAGTGTATTGTTTAGCTTCCGTATGTTTGTATTTTTTACAGATTTTTTCCTGTAATTGATATCTAGTCTCATAGCATTGTGGTCAGAAAAGATACTTGATACGATTTCAATTTTCTTAAATTTACCAAGTGACCCAAGATATGATCTATCCTGGAGTATGCTCCATGTGCACTTGAGAAGAAAGTGTATTCTGTTGTTTTTGGATGGAATGTCCTATAAATATCAATTAAGTCCATCTAGTCTAATGTGTCATTTAAAGCTGATGTTTCCACATTTATTTTCATTTTGGATGAACGTTCTCCATTGGTGAAAGTGGGGTGTTAAAGTCCCCTACTATTATTGTGTTCCTGTGATTGTCCCCTTTTATGGCTCTTAGCATTTGCGTTATGTATTGAGGTGCTCCTATGTTGGGTGCATGAATATTTACAATTGTTGTATTTTCTTCTTGGATTGATCCCTTGATCATTATGTAGTGTCCTTCTTTGTCTCTTGTAATAGTCTTTATCTTAAAGTCTATTTTGTCTGATATGAGTACTGCTACTCAGCTTTCTTTTGATTTCCATTTGCATGAAATACCTTTTTCCATCCCCTCACTTTCAATCTGTATGTGTCTCTAAGTCTGAAGTGGGTCTCTTGTAGACAGCAAATATACAGGTCTTGTTTTTGTATCCATTCAGTCAGTCTGTGTCTTTTGGTTGGAGCTTTTAATCCATTCACATTTAAGGTAATTATCGATATGTGTGTTCCTATTACCATTTTCTTAATTGTTTTGGTTTTGGTTTTGTAGGCCTTTTCCTTCTCTTGTGTTTCCTGCCTAGAGAAGTTCCTTTAGCATTTGTTGTAAAGCTGGTTTGGTGGTGCTGAATTCTCTTAGCTTTTGCTTGTCTGAAAAGCTTTTGATTTCTCCGTCAAATCTGAGTCAGATCCTTGCTGGGTAGAGTAATCTTGGTTGTAGGTTTTTCTCTTTCATCACTTTAAGTATATCCTGCCACTCCCTTCTGGCCTACAGAGTTTCTGCTGAAAAATCAGCTGATAACCTTATGGGGATTCCTTTGTATGTTATTTGTTACTTTTCCCTTGCTGCTTTTAATACTTTTTCTTTGAATTTAATTTTTGTTAGTTTGATTAATATGTGTCTTGATGTGTTTCTCCTATGGTTTATCCTGTATGGGACTCTCTGTGCTTCCTGGACTTGGGTGACTATTTCCTTTCCCATGTTAGGGAAGTTTTCAACTATAATCTCTTCAAATATTTTCTCAGACCCTTTCTTTTTCTCTTTTTCTTCTGGGACCCCTATAATTTGAATGTTGGTGCATTTAGTGTTGTCCCAGAGGTCTCTGAGATTGTCTTCAATTTTTTTCATTCTTTTTTCTTTATTCTGCTCATCGGCAGTTATTTCCACCATTTTGTCTTCCAGCTCACTTATTTGTTCTTCTGCCTCAGTTATTCTGTTATTGATTCCTTCTAGTGTGTTTTTCATTTCAGTTACTGTTGTTCATCTCTGTTTGTTTGTTCTTTAGTTCTTCTAGGTCCTTGTTAAACGTTTCTTGCATTTTCTCCATTCTTTTTCCAAGATTTTGGATCATCTTTACTATCATTACTCTGAATTCTTTTACAGGTAGACCATTTCCTCTTCGTTTGGTCTGTTGGGCTTCTACCTTGCTCCATCACCTGCTGCGTATTCCTCTGTCTTCTCATTTTTTTTAATTTACTGTGTTTGGGGTCTCCTTTTCATAGGCTGCAGATTCATAGTTCCTATTATTTCTGGTGTCTGCCCCCAGTGGGTGAAGTTGGTTCAGTGGCTTGTGTAGGCTTCCTGGTTAGGGGGACTGGTGCCTGTGTTCTGGTAGATGGGGCTGGATTTTGTCCCTCTGGTGGGCAGGGCCGCGTCAGGTGGTGTGTTTTGGGGTGTCTGTAAACAAAGTATGACTTTAGGCAGCCTCTCTGCTAATCGGTGGGGTTGTGTTCCTGCCTTGCTAGCTGTTTGGCATGGGACATCCAGCACTAGAGCTTACTGGCCATTGGGTGGAGGTGGGTCTTAGTGTTGAGACAGAGATCTTTGGGAGAGCTCTCGCTGATTAATACTACATGGGGCCGGGAGGCCTCTGGTTGTCCAACATCCTGAACTTGGCTCTCCCACCTTGGAAGGTCAGGCCTGAAACCCAGCCTGAGCACCAAGACACTGCCAGCCACACGGCTCGGAAGAAAAGGAGAAATAATAAATAAAAAAATAAAAATACGAACAGGGCTTCCCTGGTGGCACAGTGGTTAAGAATCCACCTGACAATGCAGGGGACATGGGTTTGAGCCCTGGTTCAGGAAGCTCCCACATGCCACCGAGCAACTAAGCCCGTGTGCCACAACTACTGAGCCTGTGCTCTAGAGCCCACAAGCCACAACTACTGAAGCCTGCGCACCTAGAGCCCGTGCTCCGCAATGAGAAGCCACCGCAGTGAGAAGCCATGCACCACAACGAAGAGTAGTCCCCGCTCACTGCAACTAGAGAAAGCCCATGCGCAACAATGAAGACCCAATGCAGCCAAAAATAAATAAATAAATAAATTTATTTTTAAGAAAAAACTGAACAGAGCCCCAAAACAAATGGTAAAAGCAGATGAAATCACACAAAGAAACATACACACACACACACTCACAAAAAAAGGAGAAAGAAAAAAAAGAAAGGAAGAGAGCAACCAAACATATAAACAAATCCACCAATGATAACAAGCACTTAAAACTAAACTAAGATAAAACCAAAAACCAAAATAGACATAAAAACAAAAACAAATTAGACCCAGAAAGCAAACCCCAAGTCTACAGCTGCTCCCCAAAGTCCACCGCCTTTTTTTGGGAGCATTCATTATCTATTCAGGTATTCCACATATACAGGGTTTACCAAGCCAATTGAGGGCATTTAGTCCACTGCTCCTGAGGCTACACAGAGAAATTTCCCTTTCTCTTCTTTGTTCGCACAGCTCCTGGGGTTCAGGTTTGGTTTTGGTCCCACCTCTGCGTGTAGGCCGCCCTCAGGCATCTGTTTCCTGCCCAGACAGGAGGGGGTTAAAGCAGTAGCTGATTAGAGCTCTCTTGCTCACTCAGGCTGAGGAGAGGGAGGGGTACGGCAGTCACAGGTGGAATGCGGGGCATGCCTGTGGCAGCAAAGGCCAGAGTGACACTGCAACAGCCTGAGGTGCACCATGTGGTCTCCTGGGGAAGCTGTCCCTGGATCATGGGACCCTGGCAGTGGCAGGCTGCACAGGCTCCCAGGAGGGTGTGGGTAGTGACCTGCGCTTGCAAACAGGATCCTTGGTGGCAGCGGTAGCGGTCCATGCCCGCCTCTGGGGTCCGAGATGATAGCCGCGGCTCGTGCCCATCTCTGGAGCTCACTTAGGTGGTGCTCTGTCACCTGTGGGAACACAGAGCAGGAAGCCCCTCTCCTCGTGCACTCCAAGACAATGGTCTTTTGCCTCTTCGGCAGGTCCAGACTTTTTCCCAGACTCCCTCCCTGCTAGCCGTGGTGCACTAGCCCCCTTCAGGCTGTGTTCACGCAGCCAACCCCAGTCCTCTCCCTGGGGTCTGACCACCGAAGCCTGAGCCTCAGCTCCCAGTCCCCCTTCCTATGTTGCACTCCTAGGTGCAACACAGGAGCACCTCAATACATAAAGCAAGTTTTAGAAGAATACTTGCAGTGATTTCATTTATAAAAATCTCAGAAACATCAAATCAACATGGAAAAGCAAATGAATGATAAACACAAAATTCAGAATAGGGAGTTCCACTTGGGTGAGAGACACATAAGAGCCTTCTGGTTTTACTTGCTTTACTAATAATGTTCTTTTTAATAACTTAGGTGGTTAAGTATAGAGGCATTTACTGTACCATGTTTCTTTAGATCCTATGGATAACTTACTGTTAGTTTTTTATTCTATTCAACATCTAATAAAAACAAATGAGTAAAAAAAGAAAACTTATAGATCCTGACTTTAAGGTACTTAAAAACCTCAATTCAAAAGCAATACTAAATCACATAACTGCATTTATATTTTTCTCTACATATTAGTAGTGAACAATGCAGAGTTATCAGTATTCAAATAGTTAAACCCATCACTAGCACCAATTGGTGAAATAATCAGTAAGAAAATAAATCCCCATTCAGAGGAGGGAATAAAAAAAAAAAGCCATGCCATGTCTAAAACCTAATGACACTTAAATTTACCTATTTTACTGAATGATTTGAGCTCATAGCTTGATCGATAAAGCAGGATAACCTTCAGAATCTGATGCAAAGGGCTGCCCTTTTGTACCTTTTATCAAGGCAGAACCAATAAATACAAGTTCAAAATATGGAAAAGTCTCTGTTGCCTCCCACTATATGATGATAAGGAAACTGCTAAAGTCACAAAATTTCACTTATACCCAAACCACTCTTTAGAGGCCTGAGCCTATGACCCAGATAAATGTCACACTAGCCAACTCCAGCTGACAGGGATTTTAGGAATGCTTTCCAACAGACATGGCACAGCTCTGGTGTATCAGGAAGAAGTCCGCACTGAACTTAGCTATAAAACAGATAGGTTACTAGAGACAAAAACAGGAAAGAACTTTTTTTTCTTAATGGTAAGAAGACTTTAACATGAGATCTACCCTCTTGACAATTGTAAGTGTCAATAATAATTTACATTGGGACTTCCCTGGCAGTCCAGTGGTTAAGGTTCCACACTTCCAATGGAGGGGACACGGGTTCAATCCCTGGTCGGGGAACTAAGATCCCACATGCCACAGGGCACAGCCAAAAAATTTATATATATATAATTTACATTGTTGTGGGTACAATGGTAAAGAGCAGATCTCTAGAGCTTATCCATCTTACTTGACTGAAATTTTATGCCTATTGGTTAGTAACTCCACATTTCCCCCTTCACCCAACCCCTGGCAACCACTCTTTGAGTGTCTGATTTTGACTATTTCAGGTACCTTTTGTAAGTGGAATCACACAGTATTTATCTTTCTGTGACTGACTTATTTCACTCTGCACAATGTCCTCCAGATGCATCCATGTTGTGGCACATTGCAAAATTCCCTTCTTTGTTAAAATTGAATAGTATTCTATTATATGTTTATACCACATTTTGTTTATTCATTCATCCATCCATGGATATGTAGGTTGTTTCCACAACTTAGCTATTGTGAATGGTGCACAAAGAGAAAACTCATTTGCAATGAATAATTGAGGAGAATTTTCAGAGGGCCCCCTTTCCTAGGTTCAACTATAGCTGCTAAATACACACATTGAGAAAGGCAGGCCTAGCTTACAGGGTGTGTTGAATTGTTCTTTATTCAAAGCCAGATCCGAGACTGATATCAATCAAAGAAAAAAAAAGATTTATAATTGTTGAGCTGCCCAAGCATGAATAAGCAAATGCTTCATGTTAAAACTGTGAGGTCAAGAGAGGTTCAGGATCAAGCAGAAAGGATAATTATATTTATATTTGGTTACATTAAAACTTTAATATGGAGAGAATCCCAATGGTTGCTCTATAGAGTATTCCTGCCTATATTACATCAACTAAATGGATTTGCTATTAATACCAAAGACAATTCCTCATTTATAGAGAAGGAGCTACCATGCTAAAGCTTCTCCCTCCTGTCTAGAGCTGGGTATGTGTTTAGCAATGGGCTTATGTGTCTGTCATCCCCACCAAATTTACTAAGACCAAACTAAAAATGTTGTAAGTATACCAAATCCGAAACAGACTCACCCAAAAAAAAAAAAAAAAAAAGTGACTAAAACTTCTACCACAAGCTATATGACTAGTATAAGATCACATCTACTTCCAATAGCCCTTCAATCTCTAAAACAGTAACTCAGAGTTAAAGACTTGTTCAACTTTCGATTATCTACCAACCAAATGATGCTTTTGCTTTTCACAAGTTCTACTGGAATAAAAGTATAATTCATGACAAGCATTTATAATACAAACATGTCAATAAAAGGAGATCTCCATTCACCACCAGAAGTTTCTCAAACTAGTAACAATCCATTGACTACACTGTGAGAACTACCAGCAGCTTGGGGTGGTTCAATCCTTGGTTCCTGGGTTCCTGTACCAGTCCTACTATTATCCTATACTCCCAAGTAAATCAAAATGATTTAAATTTCACAAGAACATTTATTGAAGAGCAGTTAAACAGTAGGTAAAAAAATTGAAAAGAAAGTAAATTCAACCATAAGTGAGTAAATAAAGGATGGTACATCTATCACGTTGTATATTAGTCCAGCCACTACAAAGGATAATGTAAATGTAGCTATTATGGACATTCCCAATGTATTAGTTAAGACATAAAAGTAAACAAATCCCCTAAGATTATGTATATTATGGTACCATTCTGACAAAAACACATACAAGTATATGCACATAAATGTATATAAGAATATATAAATGTGTTTGTAAGAATACCCATCAAAAAACTCACAGAAATAATCACTGGGTAACTTTTCACCTGCATTTTCTAATTTTTTCTACAGCGAAAGTTATTTTTGTTTAAAAAAAAATCACAACCTCTCTAGACCTTCATCCTATTCATTTTTTAATAAGAAGCTAAGACAGTTGTACCCAAACACCTATCTTACAGCAATATCTAGGCACAGTGTGAGGTAATGTGAGGAATTTAAAGAAAATCCCTAGAAATAAAAAGTATAATACGGTAATACCTCCAATGAGGATGAAGATGAGTTCCAGAAACACTCCGCATTCTCAGGAACTTTGTTACCAAAGGAGAAAGAGTTCTAGAGGGCAGGTCTGCATTTCAAAGATGCTACATGTTGGAAGGGCAATTCCTTCCTCACTTTCCAACTCCAACATACAAGATGCCCACCCACTCACTTTCTTACTGAAGACCCAATCAGTCACCTTACATTGCCACTGCTTCCTTGAAAGAACCTATTGCAAGAATTTGTTCAAAATGTTCATAACAAACAATGCTTCTCCTTAAACACTTTTTCTGTATGTCATAGAATATGTTTATTTACTGCTTATATTTTTATTTTTTTTAAATACATCTTTATTGGAGTACAATTGCTTCACAATGCTGGGTTAGTTTCTGTTGTAAAACAAAGTGAATCAGCCATATGCATACATATATCCCCACATCCCCTCCCTCTTGAGCCCTCCTCCCACCCTCCCTATCCTACCTCTCTAGGTGGTCGCAGAGCAAAGAGCTGATCTCCCTGTGCTATGCTGTTGCTTCCCACTAGCTATCTATTCTACATTTGGTGGTGTATATATGTCAATGCTACTCTCACTGTCTCCCAGCTTCCCCCTCTCCCCACACTGTGTCAAGTCCATTCTCTATGTCTACGTCTTTATTCCTGCCCTGCCACGAGGTTCATCAGTACCATTTCTATTTTTTTTTAGATTCCATATATATGCGTTAGCATACGGTATTTGTTTTTCTTTCTGACTTACTTCCCTCTGCATGACAGACTCTAGGTCTATCCACCTCACTACAAATAATTCAATTTCGTTTCTTTTTATGGCTGAGTAATATTCCATTGTATATTTGTGCCACATCTTTATCCATTCATCTGTTGATGGACATTTAGGTTGCTTCCATGTCCTGGCTATTGTAAATAGTGCTGCAATGAACATTGTGGTACATGTCTCTTTTTGAATTATGGTTTTCTCAGGGTATATGCCCAGTAGTGGGATTGCTGGGTCATACGGCACTTCTATTTTTGGTTTTTTAAGGAACCTCCATACTGTTCTCCATAGTGGTTGTATCAATTTACATTCCCACCAAGAGTGCAGCATTCCACCACACCCTTTCCAGCATTTATTGTTTCTAGATTTTTTGATAATGGCCATTCTGACCAGTGTGAGCTGATACCTCATTGTAGTTTTCTTTTGTTTTTTTTTTTTTTTTGGCTGTGTTGGGTCTTCGTTTCTGTGCGAGGGCTTTCCCTAGTTGCAGCAAGTGGGGGCCACTCTTCATCAGAGTGCACAGGCCTCTCACTATCGCGGCCTCTCTTGTTGCAGAGCACAAGCTCCAGACGCGCAGGCTCAGCAATTGTGGCTCACGGGCTTAGTTGCTCCACGGCATGTGGGATCTTCCCAGACCAGGGCTCGAACCCGTGTCCCCTGCATTGGCAGGCAGACTCTCAACCACTGCACCACCAGGGAAGCCCCCCTCATTGTAGTTTTGATTTGCATTTCTCTAATAATTAGTGATGTTGAGCATCTTTTCATGTGTCTCTTGGCCATCTGTATGTCTTCTTTGGTGAAATGTCTATTTAGGTCTTCTGCCCATTTTTTGATTGGGTTGTTTATTTTTTTTGATATTGAGCTCCATGAGCGGTTTGTGTATTTTGGAGATTAATCCTTTTTCTGATGTTTCATTTGCAAATATTTTCTCCCATTCTGAGGGTTGTCTTTTCATCTTGTTTATGATTTCCTTTGCTGTGCAAAAGCTTTTAAGTTTAATTAGGGCCCATTTGTTTATTTTTGTTTTTATTTTCATTACTCTAGGAGTCCGTAAACATTTTTAAACCTTCCTTATATCTGACTGTAATAGTATTAGACATAAGGCTATATGTGTAATAAAACTATTTACTGAACACTGTGTGAGGCACTTTGCATGCTCTTATTCACCTTCACCTCAGCCCCATAAAGAGGGTGTACCATTAGCCCTCTCATAAAATAGGAGACGACTTACCCAAGGACATTGTCACAAAAATTTTAAACCCAGGTCAGACTCCAAACCCAGGCAGGCTCCTTCCACTTATACTATACTACCTTTTAAGTTCTTATGCCTTATGAAGGGCTGCAAATCACTCAGGTCCTTCTCAGCAGATCCTTCAACTAAGGACAAGATAGCATCTGCCCTGGGGTGTTCACTAAGGGCTTGACTGATCTTTGCTTTTCCTTCTCAGGCCCAATGACCTTTCTTCTTTCATTTAATGAACTGAGTGCCTACTGTGTACAAGGCACTTAAAAGAAATACAAAAATGAGTACAGCACAGCCTCCATCCTCAAAAAGCTCTTATAAACTGTTAGGGACTACAAGTAAACTACTAAACTACTATTAAAATTGGTCAACTACTATTGAATAAGATGGATAAATCTATAAAGAAATATCATCAAACATCAGGAACTCCTGAAAAGCTCGATTTCAAGTAAAACAGGTTTTACTCATTAAAGGACCAAAATTTTTCTTAAAATTAAGCATCCTAAATAAAAATATTCCTATCTTCTTAAGCGTAAACTCAGTATAACAATAAAAAGAGCTAACACTGATGAAATGCACTGCTATGCTAAGTGTTTTACATACACTTAGTATTTAGTCTTCAGTATTTAGTACCAACCCTGAGGTTGGTACTATTCATAGACCCATTTTAAAAGGCTATAACAAAAAACAAAGGTTATCTACCTAAAGCACACAGCTAGTAAGTAATGGAGCTGTGATTCAAACGCAGTAGTCTACCTCTTTATTCTGCCTTTTGATACAATGACTCAAGCATTTATTGACCACCTATTGCATAGAGCGTTGTGTTGAGAAATAAGGATAGGGAAGTGAACAAGATATCTTCTTCATGACCTCACCTTCTGATTAAAAGACAGATAAACAAGAACAAAAATGAAATAATTACAGATTGTATAAAATGTTATAAAGGGAATAAGGTGGTGTGACAGGGTAACCGGGAAAGGCTTACTTCTGTTACGGCTCTTGTAGTTTAGTTTGGTTTGTTCCCAAAGACAAGCTGGCCAGATAGCCAGGCTGGGGACCAGAGGAGCAAGGAGAAGAGAAAAGACAGACCACTGCTCGTGAAGATGATCAGAGAAGTGGCACGAAGCCCTAGTTTCATCACAAATGTGGAAATTGGCTTAGGAAAAGTTAATGATTGATCAAGGTCTCAAGCTGGGACTGAAAGAATAGCTGTGATTTCAGAAGACAGGTGACATTCTGGGTAAGGGAAAGAGTATAAATACAGCCTCTGGTTAGAGCAAGAGAATAAAGGTGGACTCAGAAGAGGTGCCCTGACTATGGGGCTAGAATCCTGCAAGCAATGGTAACTCTATTTGTTATAGGTGGCGGTAAGCATAGTCAGACAGTGCTATGCTAGGGGAGAAATAACTTCTGTACAAAAGGTTTTCTTCCTTTGATTTTTCTTTTTCTTTTTTTTTTTGTGGGTGTTTATTTGCAAGGTGGGAAACTACAACAGGGAAATGAACTAAGAGAAACTGGTGAGAAATTTTAAAAACTGACTAAAGGAGGTAGTAACAGAAATGAAGAAAGAGACAGCTTCGAGCACCAGTCAGGATATGTTTGACTACAGGTATAACAATGGGACTAGAAATATACCTGCAGAATCCAACATGAAATACCTACCGTACTGAATAAACCCTGCATGTTTTCACAAATGTTGTGGCATTTTTCCATAAACCCCAATGAGCCAATGTTCTTTCTACTGAATAATACCATGCCTAAGAGAATATCACCCATCCCTGATGAATATGGCTGCATAGTATCTTTTTAAAATCCCAGCAGGTAAGTCTGTGTACATATTAATTCACTTAACATTACCAAATGCCAACTAAATTTAAGCACAACATAAACCACATTAGTCTACTCATGCGGTACACAATTTCCAAAGATAAACTACTGTTTTTTTAACTCCAGGTCCCACACAGGCCTCAACAAATTATAGAATTTGAAAATTATTTTAAAGAAACAAAAGGACTCAGACCAGTTTTAGCATGTTGAGTAGTCCCAATGCTATTTTTAAAATGAGCAACACTTCTCCATATGCAACTTTTTCCAAATGATACTAACAAGGTCAAGGACCATAACCTATCTGAAAACAACACCTGTACAACACAGCTAGGATCTCTTACAACGGCTTATCTACAAGTGTTGGACCTTAAGGATTTTATTTATACGTTAATTTTACATACATCTTTATGTTTACACATATTATATTTGAAATATTTATATTATTGCTCTTATATATTTGTTTTCCTTCTATTCGTTTATATTTTTATATGTAACAGTGCTACAGGGTACTGACGGCCTTTAAAAAGAACCTCCTTAGGTTTTACCAAGATTTCACATTCACCGGATAATTTGGGCCTCAGAACAACCTTGTGAAATATGCAAGTAAAAGTATCATCTTCCCCCTCTGTACAGAGGTGCTCAGAAAGATTAAGTAACTTGACTAGTTCAAGATCTCACAGTCAACGGCAAGGGCAGGGCCCTGACCGTGCCTTCAGACTCTTTGTTCATGCTCTCCGCCCCGCGGGACACTACCGATTTAGTACCTGAATATTCACGTGCCTCTCTTCAACAAATCCGGACTGTAACTAAAAGCCGTACCAATGCCGCCGGGCCAATGCTCCGAGCGTCTAAACGCAGCCGGAACACTAGTGCTCTTCAGTAAACATAAACACCAGCACACGTTTCAGTCCGGACCCCATTCAGTGCTGGCTTTGCTCCACCGCACAAAACTTGTTAAAATACACTACGGCTTTAAAGCATAACTCTTAATGGAACTGTCTTTTTCACTCAGTGGGAAATTCAGTAAATCAGAGGTGACTCATACTGTTAACTTATGGTTTTGTAAATTAATAATGCTGGATGCCAAAGGAAAGGAATGAATTACACAGATCCCTCTCCATCCCCAACCCCAAAGTTGCCGAAGTGTCAATGCGCAGCAGTAAAGCCTACTGACAGAGGTGGGTGGGGCTGGAGCTAGTATACCTCCTCTCTGCGACCCCCACCGTCCCAGGTAACTCACTCTTCAAAGGCCAGCGGGTCTCTTCCGACCCCCAGTCCCGTAGGGACCAGAGTGACTACCCGGCCCCGCACCCCTCAGCGACCAAGACCAGAGCCCTGCCGGGAGGTGCAGCTGTGACGACTCGCACAGCTGGGGCTGCCCCCTTCCCCCGGCGTCCCCACCTGTCCCGGGTAGCCCGCACACCTGGCAGCCCCAGCCCGGGCAGAGGATGCGCGGTGAGAACCGGCCCCGCAACGCGGGGCCCCAGCGCGGCCGAGCGACCCAAGGCAAGTCCCCTTCCGCCCCCAGCCCACATGGCCGCGGCCGCCCGCGCCCGTACCCAGCGTGCGCCCCGCGAGGCCGGGGTCCGGTGGGGCCCCAGATCCCCCGGAGGAGAGAGGGGGTTGGCGGAGCTTCAGACTGTGGGGAGGAGGAAGCGCGACCGGCGCGGCCGCGGGGGGAAGAGGAGGAGCGTGTCCCGACCGGCCGCGAGGTCAGGCGGAGAGGGGAGGGGGGGCGGCAGCGGCGCCGCTGGGGAGCGGGAGTCTACCTGCGAGCAGAAGTACGAGCCCTGTATGCCCAGCTTGATGCAGGTGGGACACTGGAGCTTGGCCTCACTGCTGCAACCGTCCGTCTCGCACACACGCGTCTCCACGGCCGCCATGCTGGCTGGCTGATGGAGGAGCACCTCACCGAGGAAGAGGGGGAGGAGGGAAGGAGGAACTGCTGGGCAGAAGGAGGGCAGGGGTGGGGAGAGAGGCCGAGCCGGGGGAGGAGCTCGGCCCGCCAGGCCTGGGCGCGGGAGGAGGAGGAGCGCCGGGCCTGCCCAGACCACGCTGCGCGCCCCGCCCCCGCCCCGCGCGCGCAGCTGGAGCCCCGCCCCGCGGCCTCGGCCCCGCCCCCGCCCGAGGCCCCAGCCTTTTCGCGGCCGGCGTGCACGTGGGGGCCGTAAGGGTACCTGGCAGAGCGTTCGGCCCCTCCGCGCTGTCCTGCTTGTAGCCGCGGCCAGCGCGACCTCCCGGCGCCCGGCGGAGAAGGCCCGGTGCGGCCAACTGGGAGAGGCCCTCTCAGTGCCTAGAGAGAGCTCCCCAGTCGTCCCTTACTGACTGGATCCCAGGGTCTTGAACGTCTCCCAGACTCTCGGGCGGTTGGAAAGGGCGCTCCATTCCTCTGTGTTGGTCCACCCGGCAACTCCTTGGAAAAGGAAAGTAATTCCCTTTTTAAAGTTCTGTTTCTCGCGGATAGTGTCTGATGTGAGGCCTGAGGACCACCACTCATTCACAAAGAAAGGAAGCCAGGGAACTGTCAGTGGAGAGGTGGGCTGGGACTTGCGTCTGGCTTCCCTCGTGCCGGATTTTTTTTCACACCGCCGACCCTCCATTCACAATGTATAGTGCTACTGATGGTAACACAGCTACTAGATAGTCAATACAAACCGTAGTTTTTTGTATTATCCCATTTGATAGTTTAAGAGGTAAATAGGGGAAAATTGTGTTGATGATGAAATGTCAGAGTTGAAAGGAGCTTTAGAGTTCATCTAATGAAACCTCTTGCCTAAATCTCTTCAACTACATCCCAGATCTGCCATTTTCTAATTTGTGCTTGAATACCTCCTGTCACCAGGGAAGAGAGAAGAACTAGTATTTTTTTTTCTGATAAATTTTTTTAATAATTTTTATTGAAGTTTAGTTGCTTTACAATGTTTTGTTAGTTTTAACTGTACCGTAAAATGAATCAGTTATACGTATACATATATCCACTCTTTTTTAGATTTCCTTCCCATTTAGGAAGTGTTTATTGATCATCAACTTGCTAGCGCAAGTTCGTGTGCCCAACACACAGTGAGGGCAAAGAAACCAAAACGTGGGCGTTTGGAGCAGAGAAAGGTTTATTGCAGGGCCACTAAGGAGACAGGTGACTCATTGCTCTAAAAAAAAAACCCAGACTCCTTGAAGGGTTTCAGCAAAGCATTATTTTAAAAGCCAGGTGAGTGTGTGGGGAGGGGGGGAGGAGTTGCAAGGTATGTGATCAGCTCATGCACAGTTCTCTGATTGGCTGAAGGTGCAGGCAACAGGGAGGTGTCACAGGGATTAACATTTTCAGTCCTTAGGCTATGGGGAGGCCTGGGGCTATGTGCTCATGGTCATCAAGTAGTTAATACCTTCCTTTCAGTGGGGGGTTTTCACATCTGTAAAACAACTCCGGAAATGTGCATGAAATGCTGTTATCTAGGTACTTCAGAGAGGAACTAAAGAAGAGGATATGAGAAAAGGCCTGTCCCGGGAAGGCCCCATAGGGTCCTGCTCCATTACAAACTAAGTGCTGTGAACTTTGTGTTATCGAATCCATATTTTTTTAAAACTTTCCATATTTGATAGATGAGAAAAGCTCTTTTTTTTTTGGCTGTGTTGGGTCTTCGTTGCTGTGCGCAGGCTTTCTCTAGTTGCGGTGAGCGGGAGCTGCTCTTCGTTGCGGTGCGCAGGCTTCTCATTGTCGTGGCTTCTCTTGTTGCAGAGCACAGGCTCTAGGCACGTGGGCTTCAGTAGTTGTGGCACGTGGGCTCAGTAGTTGTAGCTCGTGGGCTGTAGAGCGCAGGCTCAGTAGTTGTGGCACACGGGTTTAGTTGCTCCGCGGCATGTGGGATCTTCCCGGACCAGGGCTCAAACCCGTGTCCCCTGCATTGGCAGGCGGATTTTTAACCAGTGCGCCACCAGGGAAGCCCACATATTTTATTTTTAATTGCTTTGTTTTGTTATATAAGCAATAAAATAATGTAATAAAATCAAATAATAAATTTTAAAATGTTATATACACATAAGCAAAAAAGAAATCAAGCACCAAATATATGTATATATGTATATGTATGTGTATATGCTATGTGTATATGCACATATAGTACATATATATAGAATATTTTTAAACAAAAACTGGACCGTACTATGCAGAGTATGTAGTTACCCGTTTTGTTCAAGTTGTGAACTTCCTTTATTGCCATCAGTTATACTTTTTTCCAGGGAATTCCCTGGTGGTCCAGTGGTTAGGACTCCACACTTCCACTGCAGGGGTCACAGTTTGATCCCTGGTTGGGGAACTAAGACCCCATATGCTGTGCAGTGCAATCAAAAGAAAAAATATATATATATGTACTTTTTGCACATAATTTTAATGCCTGCATAATATTCAATTGTATAATTTACTGAGCCAAATTAAGTAATAATAGACATTTAGGTTATTTTTAATTGTTATGGATTATAAACAAGGCTTCTGTGAGTACCTTTTTAGTTCAAACTTTACATAAATCCTTACTTACTTAGGATATAGTCTTAAAAGTGGAATTGCTGCATCAAAGGATTGTCACTGTTGTTTATTCTTTTTTATATAGTTTGCCAAATTGTTCCTCAGAAAGTGTGTACAAATTTACACTCTGGTCAGAACTGTACTAGAGATCTTATTTCCTGAGACCTTACTAGTGCTAGGTATTATCTATTTTTAATGTTTTTCATTTTGATAAATATGTAAATCTATTTGTTATTAGATTATAGTAAGGCTGAACATTTTTCTATGATTATAGCACTTCCATTTCTTCTTTTATGTGTTTGCTTTTATTTGTTAAAATTTCTTTTTTGCAGAACAATACTAAAAAAAGAGTCGACACAAATTGACCACAGTACCATCACCTAAACACATCAGTGTTTCATCTGTCCTAGTTACCTTCAATCCTTATTCACTTGCATATTAAATGTTTACATATTTGCATTCATTGATGGAATATTTTGCTCTGCATTTTCACTTAGCACTATGCCATGGATTACTCTTAGATTTAGAGAAACAGTAAGTCCCATTCCTTTTCTATATGATAGCTCTTTATGTATTTGGTACTATAATGTCTTATGGTTTGTCAGTTCTTACAATATTCCCTTGTATTTTATAGTATGTTTAGATCCCTTTTAATCTTTGTCTATCTACTCTGGAGGAATTCCAGTTTGTTGACCTCTGATGGGTTGTGTCCAGGACTGAGCTAATCAAATAGAGGAACAGGAATTTCTGAAAATTCTAGTTCAAAAGACGCTCAGGGTTCTTCGCAGGCACAGGGAGACTAGAAACTCTCCTGCTCTTGCTGGCCATCTCCTCTGGAGGCTGCTGCTTCCTTGCATCTTTAGGAAAGCAGTGCTTGGGGCAGTTAAGAGCCCAGATGTTGTATTAAGATAAGCACACCTGGGTTGAAACCTCTACCTACATACCCCCTCCCTTAGTCATGTTTCCATGGGCCACTTGTTTAACCTCATTTTCCATATCAGAAAAATACAGATGAGTACCTACCTCATAGAGTTTTGTCATAATTAATTTGGAAAGACTTTGTGAAGTGCTTAAGAGACCGATAAGTTATAGTTATTATCAATACTAGTTAGCCTTGCCATCAGCTCCTCTTTCTTAGGTCCCCTTCACCCCCACAAGACAAGCTATTGAGTGACATAAACTTCTTAAGACCACCTGTATGGCTGGTTTTGGTTTTGGGGTTCTTTTTTTTGAGTTTTTTTGGCTGCATTGGGTCTCTTTGCTGCGCGCGGGCTTTCTCTAGTTGTGGTGGGCGGGGGCTACTCTTTGTTGTGGTGCGCGGGCTTCTCATTGCGGTGGCTTCTCTTGTTGAGGAGCACGGGCTCTAGGCACACGGCTTCAGTAGTTGTGGCACATGGGCTCAGTAGTTGTGGCTCGTGGGCTCTAGAGCACAGGCTCAGTAGTTGTGGCGCACGGACTTAGTTGCTCCGTGGCATGTGGGATCTTCCCGGACCAGGGCTCAAACCTGTTGTCCCCTGCATTGGCAGGTGGATTCTTAAACACTGTGCCACCAGGGAAGTCCCTGGCTGTTCTTAAGATAAGCAATTTTATGCTTTTGTTTAAGCATGAAAAAGTGACAAAACATAGATTTTTATAAAATTATGTCAGACATAGTCCTGTTTTATTCTTCTCTTCCTTCTGAGATTTTTAAGTCAAAATCCCCATTGGACATCGGTTTCTGTTTTAATTACCTTGGGCAAAGTTCAGCAAACCCACTTCCAGGCAGAAGAATGGACTTCAGAGTCTCAGATGAGAATTTGCCATTTCTGAGAGTCCTTTGGCCTTGGAGGCACTTGTTTCCCTGGACTTTTGCACAGAGAAAAGCATTTTTCAGGTAGTGTCTAAGCACATGCCCAAAGCCATCTGCCCAACTTGCTATTCTGCTTCAAGTGTCCACAGACAGTTCACATTCAACATGGTCAAAAATAAACAATTGTCCTCTATTTGGCACTTTTGCCACCCCCTTTAAATCTGCTTTTTCTCCTGAATTTCCTATTTTGTTTCGTGACGTCCTTTCTACTGTTATCTCCCAAGTTAAAAATCAGGCTCTCTCAGGAGTTCCCTGGTGGTCTAGTGGTTAGGATTTGGTACTTTCACTGCCATGGCCTGGGTTCAATCCCTGGTTGGGGAACTGAGATCCTGCAAGCCATGCAGTGTGGCCAAAAAAAAAAATTAGGCTCTCTCTTCTTCCGTATGCCCCTACATCAAATTAATTACTCAATCCTATAGGTTTTATCTTCTAAATATTTGTTTTATGTGTTCTCTCTATACTCTGGCTTTAGTTTTAGTTGAGGCCGTTTTAAGCCTAAGCTTTACAGTAGCCTCTTAACTACCTCAAATTCCATTGAATCTGATCCCTGCCATCAAACTGATTGTTCTAAGAGACAAATCTGATCATGCCTTTCCGCTGCTTAACATCTTTCACTAATATGGGGCCTATGGAGCTGCAGCCAGGGTCAAAGAGGTGATCAGAGCTCGCAGAATTGGGGCCAATGAAACAGTCAGAGCTAAGGGGATCTGTGGGACCACCAAGGCCAAAGCTAAGGAGATAATCAAGGATCAGGGGCTTGGTACATAAAGGGGAAATAAGAAAATAAGTAATTAAATTAAAGATACTGAGAGTCAAATTTTTCACTAAGGAGGGAGTTTAAAATATGGAAAGGCTGAAGGCTAGAATGAATCATGTAGTGTTGTATTGGAATTAGAAGTATCAGTGTGAACTCAAATTTTGATAGATAATATAGACGTGTGTGTGTGTGTATGTGTAAGTAACGCTTTGCCCACTGAGAGGGCCTAATGGCAATGAGCGCATCAGATTTCCAGATCTTGGTTTCTAAATACCATTGCCCACTAAAAGTAATCAGAGCTCCTTGGAGAACTGGCTCATTCCAAGAGCAGGGGAAGTACAAGATAAGTCTGTAAAGTCTCGTTGTACCAGAACATAAAGTAAAGCTCAAAAATAATGGAGACCCGTGCGACTAAGACCCGATGCAGCCAAAAATATAAATAAACAAATTTTTTTTAATGAATAAAAATAAATAAATGATGGAAAGTATAAAAAGTAGCCAATTTGAAGGAGCTCCCACTGGCCAAACTGAAGACAATCTGAACATCAGAATAAATAATGATAGTATCAAATTATAACCCATTTAAAAAATGGTCGTCCATGAGCCCATACTGATAAAAACACATAAATAGACACACAAATGAGGGGCAAAAGTAAGCACTTCTTTATAATAGAATGTCAGATAATAAGTGTGGAAGAAATGAAATCATTAGAAAATCACCGTTCGGCAACCATTATAGTAATACTTTTTTAGGCAGGAGCCATCAGTGGGTGCTAAAACGATTGGGGGAGAATTTGTTAAGGAACAGGGTATTTACATAGCCTCAGTGTAACTCCCTACAAAATATTTATCATTTAAAAAGGCAAAATGGTAACTTCACAGCTGAGAAACTTTGCAGGTGCTTGCTTTTTTTAAAAAATTTATTTATTTATTTATTTATGGCTGTGTTGGGTCTTCGTTTCTGTGCGAGGGCTTTCTCTAGTTGCGGCAAGCGGGGGCCACTCTTCATCGCGGTGCGCGGGCCTCTCACTATCGCGGCCTCTCTTGTTGCGGGAGCACGGGCTCCAGACGCGCAGGCTCAGTAATTGTGGCTCACGGGCCCAGTTGCTCCGCGGCATGTGGGATCCTCCCAGACCAGGGCTCGAACCCGCGTCCTCTGCATTGGCAGGCGGATTCTCAACCACTGCACCACCAGGGAAGCCCGGTGTTTTCTTAACTATGTTATCAAAGTTAAAATCACCAGGAAGAGGACAAATCAACTTTGTGCACCTCCTAATATGAAACACTGAGAACATGGTATATCGTTTGTGGTGTTCTTGCCAGAAATGCGTAATTGATTCTAATCATGAGGAAACATAAGACAAACCCAAACAGAAGACAATCAACCTGTATAATTGACCTGTACTCTTCAAAATGCCAATGACCCAACAGGGAAAGATTTGAGGAACTATTCCAGATCAAAAGAGACTAAAGAGACATAACAATTAAATGTAACACTTGAAACTGGGTTGGATCTTGGACCAAAAGAAAAAAAATGTTTTTGCTGTAAAGGGAATGGGTTATATTTGATCCCTATTTGATCTCTTGGTGAAATTATAATTCTATTTCTTCAAGATCCAGCTCAGATATCACTTTACCCATTAAGTTTTTGCTGACCTCCACAGCTCTAGTTAATCAGTGGCTTCCACTGTGCTACCTCTAAACCAGGTACAAGTTGCTATTGTTGCCATTAAGGATAATTTTAAGTAACATTTATTAAGAATTTACTATATGCTTCGCATATGATCATATGTATAAGTAAGTATAGATACTAATGGGTTTACTTTTAATCCACATAAGGACCCTATGAGGGAGGTACTAGTACTAATCCCATTTTTATCCCTCTAGCCCAAGTTCACATAACCAGTAGGTGGCTGAGCCTGGACTTGAGTTCAAGTCTGTCTGACTACAAATTGCATGCTCTTAACCACTGTGCTCATTACCTTTAATCTTTCACCTGTCTCTCCTACTAGACTGTAACTTTCTGTGACAAGAGGGTTTGTATCTTATTTTTCTCTCTATTCCCAGCCATTAACCCTATCACAATTCTTGACATATAAGTGCTCAGTAAATGTTTTTCCTTCTTAAGTTTTTTACAAATATGAATTATGTCAAATGTTTAAAAAAGAAGAAAGATATATGTCCGTGTTGATTGAAAGAGAGAGAGAGCTGGGGGTGATGGGGAGAATACCTGTTCTATCAGAACGCAGAAAGAAGCAGAAGACACTCTCAAGCTGGGTAATTTGAGAAGAGTGAAGAATTTAATAAAGGAACTAGGGACTTTCCTGGTGGCCCAGTGGTTAAGACTCCGAGCTTCCACTGCAGGAGGCGCAGGTTCAATCCCTGGTCAGGGAAGTTTCACAAGCCGCAAGGCACTGCCCAAAAAAGAGACAGACTGTATACTAAGGCATGGACAGTGTCTTGGAAAACCAAAAGAAATAGTACAATAACTGAGAGTTAACAATGAGGCAATATTTACATTTCTTGGTCTGAAGGAATAAGGGGAATGGACAGTAAGTTGCAACTGCCCTAGAAAATCAAAGCCACAAGTTTCCGTATTCAGATTCAGTGGAAAATGGATCAACTATATTTCCTCTTTCTGGAGTAGCATTTTTATTGATGGATGCTAAAGAATGCTTTGTACCTGCTGAAGAAATATTTCTGGCCAAAAGTGAGAAGTTTATTAACATTCAGCAAAATAGTTTTTTGGTTCTGTCTGCTGCCCTACATGGGGCCCGAGGAATGGAAACTGATGTTCAGGATTCAGTGGAGACTCCTGGGTAGTAACTTATTGGATACTTCCAGTACACTACACAATAAATGCAAATAAATGCAAAACCGGGAGTCAGCTGAGAGGAGAGGGCCTCCTAGCAGGAGCTGTGACTTTTGGTTAAGAGACCTAGCCAACCCAAAGCCACCCCAAAATCAGGAATCTGGGACCTCATTCTCTTCCTCCCTTTAATCCTCTAAAAGCCACAAGGATAAGGCGCCCATTGATCTACAGTGAACCATACAAGTCAGCCTCAAAGGTCAGAGGGCCAGACTGAGAAGGGTGGAAAATGGATCCAGAGGGGCAAATGGAAGATCACCCAGAATAATGTTGTACCTACCACCTCACTTTAGAAATGGAATACGGCCAATACGGTTGAAGTCCTCAGTGTACCCCTCTCCAGTCACATCCCTCTACTTCCTCTCCTACAGCGCTGCCATAAAGATTCTTAGACTTCTGCATAATATGTTATTTTTTTAAATAAAATTGAATAAAAGAATTTTCTGAAAAGGACTAACACTTTCCTAGCTCTGTCATATTTTTATACTTGAGAAGCATCATGGTATTAGCAATGGGCTGGGAGTCAGAAAACTCTGATCCATGTGTCTAGTTCCAAACCCTTTGTCTCGTGCAAAGCAATTAAAATCTTTCAGCTTTTGTTTCCTCATCTGTAGAACATTGTTATGAAAATCAAATGAATTGGTGCCTATGAAATCATTTTATAAACTGGAAAGCACCACTGAAAGTAAACGATCACTGTATGTCTGTCCCCCTTCTATACATAACATATCCTGTAAGAGCAAGAACCTTGTCTCTCTTGTTTGTTTGCTACTGTGTCCCTAGTACCCAGAATGGGGGCTGGCACAGTATAGGCATTGCATTAGTATTAATCAGGGAAGGCTAACTGCTGTAACAGACAATCCCAAAACACTCAGTGGCTTAAGAAAATCCCTAGGTCCTTGAAATCCTTACCCAAGGATAGGCTGGCACAGGAGCTTTCCTGTGCATGAGATTTAACAGGCCACTGCTGGGAGTGGTGTAGTTCACTTTAGCCCATCCCATTGGCCAGAAGTCAGTCACTGGCCACATCCAAGGGATGCTAAAAAACATAGTTTACCTGTAGCTTCAAAGTAAGAGAAAATGAGCTTGATCAGCATCTAGCCAGTCATTGCTATGACTTTCACTAAATATCTGTAGAATAAATACATGAAAGATTAATGAAATATATACAAATGAATGCAGCCTAAGATCCACTTTTGTTTTTTAACTTCTCAGTAATGGCTTAATTTTTTTTAATTGAAGTATAGTTGATTAACAATGTTGTTAGTTCAGGTGTACAGCAAAGTGATTCATATATATATGTGTGTGTATATATATATATACACACACACATATATACACATATATATATTCTTTTTTCAGATTCTTTTCCATTATAGGTTATTACAAGGTATTGAATATAGTTCCCTGTGCTATACAGTAGGTCCTTGTTTTTTATCTATTTTATGTATAGTAGTGTATATCTGTTAATCCCAAACTCCTAATTTATCCCTCCCCCAACCCCTTTCCCCTTTGGTAACCATAAATTTGTTTTCTATGTCTGTGAGTCTGTTTCTGTTTCGTAAATAAGTTCACTTGTATCATTTTTTTAGATTCCACATATGTGATATCGTATGTTTGTCTTTCTCTGTCTGATTTACTTCACCTAGGATGATAATCTCTAGGTCCATCCATGTTGCAGCAAATGGCATTATTTCATTCTTTTATGGTTGAGTAGTATTCCATTGTATATATCTTCTTTATCCATTCACCTGTCGGTGGACGTTTAGGTTGCTTCTGTGTCTTGGCAATTGTAAATAGTGCTGCTATTGAACATTGGGGTGCATGTATCTTTTCAAATTAGAGTTTTCATCTTTTTTGGATCTATGCCCAGGAGTGGGATTGCTGGATCATATGGTAGTTCTATTTTTAGTTTTTCAAGAAACCTCCATACTGTTCTCCATAGTGGCTGCACCAATTTACATCCCCACCAACAATGTAGCAGGGTTCCCTTCTCTCCACACCCTCTCCAGCATTTGTTATTTGTAGACTTTTTACGATGGCCATTCTGACAGGTGTGAGGTGAAATGTCATTGTAGTTTTGATTTGCATTTCCGTGATGATTAGAGATGTTGAGCATCTTTTCATGTGCCTGTTGCCCATCTCAATTTCCTCTTTGGAAAAATATCTATTTGGGTCTGCTGTCCATTTTCTGATTGGGTTGTTTGGTTTTGTTTGTTTGTTTGTTTGTTTTAATACTGAGCTCTATGAGCTGTTTGTATATTTTGGAAATTACACCCTTTTTGGTCGCATTGTTGGCAAATAATTTCTCACAGTCCCTAAGTTATCTTTTTGTTTTGTTTATGGTTTCCTTTGCTGTGCAAAAGCTTTTAAGTTTAATTAGGTCCCATTTGTTTATTTTTGCTTTTACTTCCATTATTAGAGGAGATGGATCTAAAAAAATATTGCTTCTATTTATATCAAAGAGTGTTCTGCCTATGTTTTCCTCTGGAGTTTTATAGTATACGGTCTTACATTTAGGTCTTTAATCCATTTTGAGCTTATTTTTGTATATAGTGTTAGAAAATGTTCTAATTTCATTCTTTTATGTGTAGCTGTCCTGTTTTCCCAGCACCACCTTTTTTTTTTTGCCGTATAGCATGCGGGATCTTAGTTCCCTGACAAGGGATCAAACCCATGCCCCATGCAGTGGAAGCGCAGATTCTTAACCACTGGACCACCAGGGCAGTCACCAGTACCACTTATTGAAGAGACTGTCTTTTCTCCACTGTGTATTCTAGCCTAATTTTTGTAGATTGACCATAAGTGTGTGGGTTTTTTTCTGGGCTTTGATCTATGTGTTCATAGATCTGTTCCATTGATCTATGTGTCTGTTTTTGTGCCAGTACCATGCTGTTTTGATTACTGTAGCTTTGCTAGTTAATTTTTCTAATGCATAGTATGATAAATTTTTTTTTTAGTTATAGGCAGAGCCAGTGCTTGACCTACAGGTATTGCAAAAATTGCCTGACCTATTTTGAGGAGACAGCTTGACCTTTATTAAAATGCTTTAATTTTAACATGTACACATTTTAATTCTACTAGAAAGTGGTTTCTACAATTAATATTAACATTGTACACACTTGTGTGTGTTTTTATGTGTATATGTACACAGAATAGCAAAATAACAGAAGGGCAAGGTTACACAATTTCACATTTCAGCTGTGAACCACATAAAACATGTCCCTGTGTGCTTCTATACAATATGTATGTGTTCATCAGATGATATTGTAAATTATATCTCCAGTAATAATTTTTACTCATGAAATGAAATAGAATTAGCATGTTTTGCTAAAAACCTCTCTAAAAGTCAGTATATTCTTTACTGTGTTGCTGTAGATAGCTTTTCTGCAATATTCTTTTTCAATTTATAAATAACCAGATTATAACAGGCTGTTTACAATTCTAAGCAATGACATCTTTTCCTTCTTATTAAATTGTAAAGCACCCAATGCATTTTAATAGATGCTTCGATTAAATTATGAGTATGAATAACAAAATTTCTGTTGGTCCTGATTTGCAACCAATCAGGATGGGGGAAAAATTCCCACACCTACCTTGTACATAAATACAGATGCTTTTAAAATATTTAAAATGAGACATTTGTATTTAAAACCGTATTTTAAATAGACACAAATATTACTTGATAAATATTTGTTAGTACTTTTAAGAGAGTGTTTTTCTCACTTTATCAATAAACATCTACTAGAGATAAACTAGAAAATATAACAAAAATATTTCTTTTATAAACCCAGTTTTAAAACTACCAACAAGTAGCTTACTGAGAAATGTGTTAATATCAAGAGGAGGAAATTTAGAAAATTTTATTGACAGACTTAAATAAATATAAAGACAATATTTATATATAGGAAGACAAACTTGTTTTTAATTGACGTATAGTTGATTTACAATTTGTGTTAGTTTCAAGTGTACAAACTTTTTTTTAAAATGTCAGTTTATCCCAAGTTACTATATAAGTTAGTTATCATTACAGTTAAAATCAGTGAGATGTTATTACTGTTTTCTTAATTGTTGAAATGATTTTTAATTTTATTTATTTTTTTAAAACAGTCAAGGATAGGCACAAGATTATGGAAGAGAAATAATAAATTAAAAGGGAAGCCTAATTTTACCATATATAAAACAACATATGGTACCAGTATAATAATACAGTCCCATGGGACAAAATAGTCTAGAAAGCAGAATGATAGAGTCCAAAAAATAAGAATAACTGAGTTCAAATTCTGATTAATCCCCTTTCTAGTTAGTTTCTCCTTGCCTGCCTTCTACATAAGAGAATTTATTCACATATGATGTATGATGAAAGTATTACAAATCAATATAAAGGAGAAGAATGTTTGACTAAATAATCTAAGGAAAATTAGGTGGCAATTTGGAAAAAAAAAATTTTAATGATAAATGAAGAACAAAAGCAAAGGGCTTCCCTGGTGGCACAGTGGTTCAGAATCCGCCTGCCAATGCAGGGGACATGGGTTCAAGCCATGGTCCAGGAAGATCCCACATGCCGTGGAGCAACTAAGCCCGTGAGCCACAACTACTGAGCCTGTGCTCTAGAGCCCACGAGCCACAGCTACTGAGCCCACGTGCCACAACTACTGAAGCCCACACACCTAGAGCCTGTGCTCCACAGCAAGAGAAGCCACCACAGTGAGAAGTCCGCGCACCACAGCAAAGAGTAGCCCCCACTCGCCACAACTAGAGAAAAACCTGCACGCAGCAACGAAGAACTAACACAGCCAAAAATAAAATTATAAAATAATAATAATAATAAAATAAATTAAAGAACAAAAGTAAAAAATTAAAGGTAATAAAATTAGCCAAAGAATAACTGAAAGAAACAAAATTGGATATTTAGAAAACCTCTGAAAGATTTTCTAAGTCTGTGTTTAGAAATTATTTAAGAAAGAAGACTAAGTCCAAATTCAACTTTATCATGTACTTATTGAGCACCTACCATATCCTAAGCATTATTATAGAATCTGAGGCTGGATCAGTAAACAACAGACAACACAGAGTTTGTATTCTTGAAGATTCCAGAAAGAATCAAATAAATATCAAGGATAGATAACTTCTTTCAAGAAAAATAAAGAACTGTGTGGTTACTGGCTTATAGACAGATGTATAAATCAGTGGAATAGAATTGAGAGTCCAGAAAAAAAACCATACATTTATCTTCCAGAAAGTTGGAAACCACACAAATGTCCACTTACTGCTGAATGAATTTTTTAATGTGTTGTATCTGTATAATGGGATAGTATTCAGCCATAAAAAGAGTGAAGTACATGCTACAACATGGGTAAGCCTCAAAAGCATTATGCTAAGTGAAAGAAGCCAAACACAAAAAGCCACATATTGTATGATTTCATTTATATGAAATGTCCAGAATAGGCAAAACCATAGAGACAGAAATTAAGTCAGTGGTTTCCAGGGGACAGGGACAAGAGAGAATGGGGAGTGACTGAGGGTTTCTTTTCAGGTGATGAAAATGTTCTGGAATTAGTGGTGATAGTCTTATCGTTGTTCTTTTGAAAGTGATTTTTTTTCCCTGTGAATGCTTTTAAGGTTTCCCTCTTTGTCTTTGGTGTTCATTAGCTTTGCTATGATGTGCCAGACATGGTTTTCTTTGTATTTGCTAGAGTCTAGAGTTTATTGACTGTACGGCTTGATATCTCTTGTCGGATTTTGAAAATTCTTAGTCAGTATCTCTCATTACACATATGTTAAAAGTAAATTTCAGTTGTGCATATATTCAGTTTCTTTATCAGTGTCCCATATGATTCTTACGCTCTTTTTAATATTTTCTATTCTTCCTGTTCTCCAACTTTCTTTCTGAATACAAGCCAACCCTTCTGCTAGGAACCCAAAATGTTATTATTTGGTGTTTTTTTCTCCTGATCTTAAATCATTCAAGAAAATTGTCCTCCTATCTCCTGCCAGAGAGGTGTGTATATGTGACTGCCTCAACACCCAGGAAAGAGTCTTCATATTTTCAATTTTTTTTTAACATCTTTACTGGAGTATAATTGCTTTACAATGTTGTGTTACTTTCTACTGTATATGCATATTTTCACTTTTTTCTCCCAGTCAGCACCTGGAGGCACAGCTTCCTCTTGTGCATATCTCATGTTTTCATTCCCATTTTCTTTGATCTTCTGGGTTTTGATATATATTTTATTCTTTTACTGCCTCTTTAATGAAACTTTGAGTAGAAGAAAAAATAAATGGTCACTGCCATGTTTAACAGCAAGTCATATGTACAGTACTATTCAGTGCTGGCAAGAGTGTCATAAAACAAAGCATTCTAATAGATTTCTAATGTCCTTCATAAAAAAGGTCTTTAAATCTGATCTCTCTTCTGAGAAGAAAACCTAAATAAATCACCTAAAATTCAAAATTAAGAATATTTTCTATGCAGAAGGATATTCACAGTAGCATACTTAATGAAAGTTAAAATTTAGATTAACCTAAATATCTAATGATCTGGTACTAGATAAATAAATCATGGAGTCTACATTTAATAGGAAATTGTACAGCCCTTTACAATTTTTTGTAAAGATACGTGTTAACATAGATAAATGCTATTACATTATGTTAACTGAAAAGGACAGAATTTTTTAAAAATTTACAGAAACAAACACAACTCAAAACAGAAGCATAGGGACTTCCCTGGTGGCACAGTAGTTAAGAATCCGCCTACCAACGCAGGGGACACGGGTTCGAACCCTGGGCCGGGAAGATCCCACATGCCACAGAGCAACTAAGCCCGTGCACCACAACTACTGAGCCTGAACTCTACAGCCCGTGAGCCACAACTGCTGAAGCCCGTGTGGCACAACGACTGAAGCCTGCACGCTTAGAGCCCGTGCTCTACAACAAGAGAAGCCACCTCAATGACAAGCCTACACACCACAATGAAGAGTAGCCCCCTCTCACTGCAACTAGAGAAAGCCCACACACAGCAATGAACACCCAATGCAGCCAAAAATAAATAAATAAATTTATTTTAAAAAAAAACAGAAACGTAAAAAAACTATAGAAGAAACAGAGGGCAGAAAGCAGAAGCAAGAAGAACTACAATTCTGGGCTTCCCTGGTGGCGCAACAGTTAAGAATCTGCCTGCCAATGCAGGGGACACGGGTTCAAGCCCTGGTCCGGGAAGATCCCATATGCCACAGAGCAACTAAGCCCGTGTGCCACAACTACTGAGCCTGCGTTCTAGAGCCCATAAGTCACAACTACTGAAGCCCTTGTGCCACAACTACTGAAGCTCGTACGCCTAGAGCCCATGCTCCGCAACAAGAGAAACCACCACAATGAGAAGCCCATGCACCGCAACGAAGAGTAGCGCCTGCTCTCTGCAACTAGAGAGAGCCCGCACTCAGCAACGAAGACCCAAAGCAGCCAAAAATAAATAAATAAATAAATAAATAATTTTTTTTTAAAAAAACTACAATTCTGCAGCCTGTAGAAGGAAAACCACATTCACAGAAAGATAGACAAAATGCAAAGGCAGAAGACTTTGTACCAGATGAAGGAACAAGATAAAACCCCAGAAGAACAACTAAATGAACTGGAGATAGGCAACCTTCAAGAAAAAGAATTCAGAATAATGATAGTGAAGATGATCCAGGACCTTGAAAAAAGAATGGAGGCAAAGATCGAGAAGATGCAAAAAATATTTAACAAAGACCCAGAAGAATTAAAGAACAAACACCTAGAAGAATTAAAGAACAAAAAAACAGAGATGAACAATACAATAACTGAAATGAAAACTACACGAGAAGGAATCAATAGCAGAATAACTGAGACAGAAGAACGGATAAGTGACCTGGAAGACAGAATGGTGGAATTCACTGCTGCAGAACACAATAAAGAAAAAAGAATGAAAAGAAATGAAGACAGCCTAAGACACCTCTGGGCCAACATTAAACGCAACAACATTCGCATTAGAGGGGTCCCAGAAGGAGAAGAGAGAAAGGACCAGAGAAAATATTTGAAGAGACTGTAGTTGAAAACTTCCCTAACATGGGAAAGGAAATAGCCACCCAAGTCCAGGAAGCACAGAGAGTCCCATACAGGATAAACCCAAGGAGAAACACGCTGAGACACATAGTAATCAAATTGGCAAAAGTTAAAGACAAAGAAAAATTATTGAAATCAGCAAGGGAAAAATGACAAATAACATACGAGGGAATGCCCATAAGGTTAACAGCTGATTTCTGAACAGAAACTCTACAAGCCAGAAGGGAGCTGCATGATATACTTAAAGTGATGAAAGGGAAGAACCTACAACCAAGATTACTGTACCCTGCAAGGATCTCATTCAGATTCAATGGAGAAATCAAAAATTTTATAGACAAGCAAAAGCTAAGAGAATTCAGCACCACCAAGCCAGCTCTACAACAAATGCTAAAGGAACTTCTCTAAGTGGGAAACACAAGAGAAGAAAAGGACCTACAAAAACAAACCCAAAACAATTAAGAAAATGGGAATAGGAACATACATACCGATAATTACCTTAAACGTGAATGTATTAAATGCTCCAACCAAAAGACACAGGCTCCCTGAATGGATACAAAAACAAGACCCATATATATGCTGTCTACAAGAGACCCACTTCAGACCTAGGGACACATACAGACTGAAAGTGAGGGGGTGGAAAAAGATATTCCATGCAAATCGAAATCAAAAGAAAGCTTGGAGTAGCAATACTCATATCAGATAAAATAGACTTTAAAATAAAGAATGTTAAAAGAGACAAGGAAGGACACTACATAATGATCAAGGGATCAATCCAAGAAGAAGATATAACAATTATAAATATATACGCACCCAACATAGGAGCACCTTAATACATAAGGCAACTGCTAACAGCTATAAAAGAGAAAATCAACAGTAACACAATAATAGTGGGGGACTTTAACACCTCATTTACACCAATGGGCAGATTATCCATACAGAAAACTAATAAGGAAACAGAAGCTTTAAATGACACAATAGACCAGATAGATTTAATTGATATTTACAGGACATTCCATCCAAAAACAGCAGATTACACTTTCTTCTCAAGTGCGCACAGAACATTCTCCAGGATAGATCACATCTTGGGTCAAAAATCTAGCTTTGGTAAATGTAAGAGAATTGAAATCATATCAAGCATCTTTTCCGACCACAACGCTATGAGATTAGAAATCAATTACAGGGAAAAAAACATAAAGACTACAAACACATGGAGGCTAAACAATATGTTACTAAATAACCAAGAGATCACTGAAGAAATCAAAAAGGAAATCAAAACATATCTAGAGACAAATTGCAACGAAAACACGACCATACAAAACCTATGGGATGCAGCAAAAGCAGTTCTAAGAGGGAAGTTTATAGCAATAGAATCCTACGTCAAGAAACAAGAAAAATCTCAAATAAATAATCTAACCTTACACCTAAAGGGCCTACACCTAATCTAACTTTACACCAAAGTTAGTAAAAGGAAAGAAATCATAAAGATCAGAGCAGAAATAAATGAAATAACTGAAAAGAAAACAATAGCAAAGATCAATAAAACTAAAAGCTGGTTCTTTGAGAAGATAAACAAAATTGAAAAACCTTTAGCCAGACTCATCAAGAAGAAGAGGGAGAGGACTCAAATCAATAAACTTAGAAATGAAAAAGGAGAAGTTTCAACAGACACTGCAGAAATACAAAGCATCATAAGAGACTACTACAAGAAACTCTATGCCAATAAAATGGACAACCTGGAAGAAATGGACAAATTCTTAGAAAAGAACATTCTAAGACTGAACCAGAAAGAAATAGAAAATATGAACAGACCAATCACAAGTAATGAAATTGAAACTGTGATTTAAAATTTTCCAACAAACAAAAGCACAGGACCATATGGCTTCACAGTTGAATTCTATCAAACATTTAGAGAAGAGCTAACACCTATCCTTCTCAAACTCTTCCAAAAAAATTGCAGAGGAAGAAACACTCCCAAACTCATTCTATGAGGCCACCATCACCCTGATACCAAAACCAGACAAAGGTACCTCAAAAAAAGAAAATTACAGACCAATATCACTGAGGAATATAGATGCAAAAATCCTCAACAAAATACTAGCAAACAGAATCCAACAACACATTAAAAGGATCATACACCTTGATAAATCCCAATCAAGTGGGATTTATCCCAGGGATGCAAGGATTCTTCAATATACACAAATCAATCAATGTGATACACCATATTAACAAATTGAAGAATTAAAACCATATGATCATCTCAATAGATGCAGAAAAAGCTTTTGACAAAATTCAACACCCATTTATGATAAAAACTCTCCAGAAAGTGGGCATAGAGGGAACCTACCTCAACATAATAAAGGCCATATATGACAAATCCACAGCAAACATCATTCTCAATGGTGAAAAACTGAAAGCATTTCCTCTAAGATCAGGAACAAGATAAGGATGTCCACTCTCACCACTATTATTCAACATAGTTTTGGAAGTCCTAGCCATGGCAATCAGAGAAGAAAAAGAAATAAAAGGAATACAAATTGGAAAAGAAGAAGTAAATCTGTCACTGTTTGCAGATGACATGATACTTATACATAGAGAATCCTAAAGATGCCACCAGAAAACTACTAGAGCTAATCAATGAATTTGGTAAAGTGGCAGGATACAAAATTAATGCACAGAAATCTCTTGCATTCCTATACACTAACAACAAAAGATCAGAAAGAGAAATTAAGGAAACAATTCCATTCACCATTGCAAAAAAAAGAATAAAATACCTACAAATAAACTTACCTAAGGAGGTAAAAGACCTGTACTCAGGAAACTATAAGACACTGATGAAAGAAATCAAAGATGACACAAACAGGCTTCCCTGGTGGCACAGTGGTTGAGAATCTGCCTGCCAATGCAGAGGACACGGGTTCAAGCCCTGGTCTGGGAAGATCCCACATGCCACGGAGCAAATAGGCCCGTGAGCCACAATTACTGAGCCTGCGCGTCTGAAGTCCGCAACAAGAGAGGCCGCAATAGTGAGAGGCCCGCACACCGCAATGAAGAGTGGCCCCCACTTGCCGCAATTAGAGAAAGCCCTCGCACAGAAACGAAGACCCAACACAGCCATAAATAAATAAATAAAATAAAAAATTTAAAAAAAAAAAAGAATATCCTTTAAAAAAAAAAAAAAAGATGACACAAACAGATGGAGAGATCTACCATGTTCTTGGATTGGAAGAATCAATGTTGTGAAAATGACTATACTACCCAAAACAATCTACCGATTCAATGCAATCCCTATCAAATTACCAGTGGCATTTTTTACATAACTAGAACAAAAAAGCTTAAAATTTGTATGGAGACAAAAAAGACCCTGAATAGCCAAAGCAGTCTTGAGGGAAAAAAA
Source organism: Balaenoptera physalus (assembly GCF_965194825.1). Classification (NCBI taxonomy): domain Eukaryota; kingdom Metazoa; phylum Chordata; class Mammalia; order Artiodactyla; family Balaenopteridae; genus Balaenoptera; species Balaenoptera physalus. The sequence goes on along the minus strand of NC_138884.1, from coordinate 18,955,665 downwards.
TGGAGCTGGAGGAATCACACTCCCTGACTTCAGACTATATTACAAAGCTACAGTAATCAAGACAACATGGTACTGGCACAAAAACAGAAATATAGATCAATGGAACAGGATAGAAAGCCCAGAGATAAACCCACACACCTATGGTCAACTAATCTATGGTCAACTAATCTAAAGGAGGCAAGGATATACAACGGAGAAACGACAGTCTCTTCAATAAATGGTGCTGGGAAAACTGGACAACTACATGTAAAAGAATGAAATTAGTACAGTCCCTAACACCATACACAAAAATAAACTCAAAATGGGTTCGAGACCTAAATGTAAGACTGGACGCTATAAAACTCTTAGAGGAAAACAGGAAGAACACTCTTTGACATAAATCACAGCAAGATCTTTTTTGATCCACCTCCTAGAGTAATGGAAATAAAAACAAAAATAAGCCAATGGGACCTAATGAAACTGAAAACTTTTGCAAAGGAAGGGAAACTACAAACAAGACGAAAAGACAACCCTCAGAATGGGAGAAAATATTTGGAAATGAATCAACAGACAAAGGATTAATCTCCAAAATATATAAACAACTCATGCAGCTCAATACTAAAAAAACAAACAACCCAATCAAAAACTGGGGGGAAGAGCTAAATAGACATTTCTCCAAAGAAGACATACAAATGGCCAAGAAGCACATGAAAAGCTGCTCAACATCACTAATTATTAGAGAAATGCAAATCAAAACTACATTGAGGTATCATCTCACACCAGCTAGAATGGGCATCATCAGAAAGTCTACAAACAACAAAACCTGGAGAGGGTGTGGAGAAAAGGGAACCCTCTTGCCCTGTTGGTGGGAATGTAAATTGATACTGCCACTATGGAGAACAGTATGGAGGTTCCTTAAAAAAACTAAAAATAGAACTACCATATGACCCAGTAATCCCACTACTCAGCATATACCCAGAGAAAACTGTAATTCAAAAAGACACATGCGGGGCTTCCCTGGTGGTGCAGTGGTTGAGAATCTGCCTGCCACTGCAGGGGACACGGGTTCACGCCCTGGTCTGGGAAGATCCCACATGCCGCGGAGCAGCTGGGCCTGTGAGCCACAATTACTGAGCCTGCGCGTCTGGAGCCTGTGCTCCGCAACAAGAGAGGCCACGATAGTGAGAGGCCCGCACACCGCGATGAAGAATGGCCCCCACTTGCCGCAATTAGAGAAAGCCCTCGCACAGAAACGAAGACCCAACACAGCCATAAATAAATAAATAAATAAATAAAATTAAAAAGACACATGCACCTCAATGTTCATTGCAGCACTATTTACAATAGCCAGGTTGGAAGCAACCTAAATGCCCATCGACAGACGAATGGATACAGAAGAAGTGGTACATATATACAATGGAATATTACTCAGCCATAAAAAGGAACAGAATTGGGTCATTTGTAATGACGTGGATGGATCTAGAGACTGTCATTCAGGGTGAAGTCAGAAAGGGACAAACAAATATCATATTTTAACGCATCTATGTGGAACCTAGAAAAATGGTACAGACGAACTGGTTTGCAGGGCAGAAATAGAGACATAGATGTAGAGAACAAACGTATGGACACCAAGGGGGGAAAGTGGTGGGGTGGTGGTGGTGGTGGGATGAATTGGGAGATTGGGATTGACATGTATACACTAATATGTATCAAATAGATAACTAATAAGAACCTGCTGTATAAAAAATAAATAAAATTCAAAATTCAAAAAAAAGAAACGTATAGAAGAAACATATCCAAATATGGACAATACTTACCTTAGGATGGTGGACAATGACAAATAGGGTTTTTTTTCTATTTACTTTTATATTTTTCCCAGTATGCATAATGAATGTGTGCTTTCTTAAAATAAGGAAAATGGGGGAAACAGTATTTTAAAATGAAGAAACATTATTTCTTTAACTTACATACTATGCTATTTATAATAATATGAAACCCACATTATTTGTCCAAGATCTCCTATTTCTTTTTAATTCTTTACAAGTTCTGGATTTCAGTTCATTTATAAAGATGGGGAGTTTTCAACATGCATTTCTTAAAAATAGTGTTTAAGAAAGAATTCTGGACTCACAAGCATAAGAAACCCCTGCACCATCTTCTCTACATTCCATAGAAAACACGTTTCATTTACAGTTCAGCCTCAGAATTAATTGAGTTAAATTCTGTGCTAATACAACTTTAAAATGCAGTGCCTCAGATAAATATCAACCAAACACTACAAAGTTTAATTTGAAATATGTGTTCCACATTACAATCTGATCTCCCTCCGTACTGTTTATCAAATTAAAATGGCAAGTGGCATCATCCCCTTTGAGGCAGCAAGAGATATTGAAGAGTTGGTTGAATTTATCTCTGCTGAAATATTCTACAATGTGTTACAAGACTGTTCTAAGATTGATTACACATACAAGTTGAAGTAAAAGTTAATTTTTTTTTTCAGTGGGTATAGAGATACAGTGTAAAATAAGCACCATTCTGGTTTTCTGTTTTGAGTGCTTATGATAAATTTAAAAGAAGTGAAATATTTGAGTAATTAGAGTTAGACAACTATCCATAAATTGTGGAACATTTGACATTAACACCAAAGCCACATTGCAGATTCTGAACTTTATTTCTCATATGAACTGTGCAAATGATGCATCATCTACAGGCTAGCAAGATCTAAAAGATGAAAACTTGATTACCAAAGAACATAACATTTATATGCAGGAAAATAGCCTTTCATATTCTGTTTATGTTCACAGCAACCCTTTTAGGAAAGAGAGAGCCCCAGGAAAGAAGCAAAGTGAAGTACAATTCTTTTATATCTTTCCCTTTAAACTCAAATTACACAGAATGGTTTGTTTGCTTTCCAATAGATGGCGGGAAAGACAACTGTAGTACACCAAACCAGTTTAGAAATGAAAGACAAGCATCTGTTTGTTTTACAAATTTATCAGCTTCTTTTCTGGTAGCTCAGCCCAGCTTCTTAAGAGGCCCTCTACAGCTGCCATTTTGCACTGCTTGGTGGTACACTCACAAGAAATGAGCTTACTGATTCCTATGGCTTCCTTTCTTAGCAAAATGGTCCTTTTCTATCAGTGCTTTCCAAGTTACTCTATTTGCATAGCTTTGTGACTCTCAAAGGAACACATACCATGTAGCATATAAATTAGGAAATTTATAGCATCCATTCATGGATCTTGATTTATGGCAGGACTCCCATTTCAGCTCTATTCTGGGCATGTCTGAAAGCAGTGCAAGAAGTGAGATCTACAGGGGCTAGCAGGAAAGGCTCAAAGGAGAGGTCAGACATGCTACCAAGGTCAGAATGTTTTTGTGGGAAAGCTACTTCATCTAGCTGTGAGTATAGCTGCTGTTGTGAGAATAACCAGTGTAACTGTGTGATGCTACTTAATTATCTCTTGATAATTCAAAAGTGTCAATGTGCAACCTGGGATTGCATAATCTATCTACTTTGCTTCATTCCAATATCATCAGCATCAAAATGAATAATGCAACTGAATGATGCAATTCACTCTTTCCCTATCTTACAGTTAAACCATTATTTCTTCTCAAGTACTTGGTACATTTAGGCAAGCTTTTTGTTTCAATAATAGTATTTACAGGGACTTCCCTGGTCCACTGGATAAGACTCTGTGCTCCCAATGCAGGGGGCCCGGGTTCTATCCCTGGTCAGGGAACTGGATCCCACATGCATGCTTCAACTAAGAGTTCACATGCCACAATTAAGGAGCCTGCATGCCGCAACTAAGGAGCTGGTGAGCTGCAACTAAGGAAGCCCACGAGCCACAACTAAGGAGCCCTGGAGCTGCAACTGAGGAGCTCACGAGCCTCAACTAAGGAGCCTGCCTGCTGCAACTAAGACCCAGTTCAACTAAATAAATAAATAATAAAATAAATAAATAAATAAATAGAAAGAAAGTATGCCTTACCATCTTGGCTATACAAACATAATTATAATAATAATAATAGTCTTTACAGCAAGAATATTAGTAATGCATCTCTAAGGAATCTCAAGTAATTTTATAATCATTACTGTTTTACCCATGTATTCTGATATATTTTACAAAGATGAAGAGGATATATTTTCAATGCCTTATGTCATTTCATCTTATTTAAAGCATTGATATTATCTGTAAGTACTTGATTCTATAATTTATAAAAACTGAATAAGACATGACCATAAAGTACTTTTGGAGGGTTCTCTGAAAAGTCTGATATTAGTGAGCCTGCACTTTTAAGGCTTCCATCCTCTTTTAAAATAAAAATAGAGGTCCCCAACAAAATCATGTTATGTTCCTGAAAGTCCCAAATATTGAAGGAAAACATATTTGCCATAAGATCTCTCTCTCTTCGGGACTTCCCTGGTGGTCCAGTGGATAAGACTCCATGCTGCCAATGCAGGGGGGCCCGGGTTCGATCCCTAGTCAGGGAACTGGATCCCGCGTGCACGCCACAACTAAGAAGTCCGCATACCACAACTAAAGATCCCACATGCGCAACTAAGACCCGACGCAGCCTAAATAAAGAAATATTTCTTTTACAAAAAGATCTCTCTCTTCTATTTCACGTAGGATGAAAGATTTTGATGGAGATTGTTGAAAGAATCTAACAGTGATATTCAAAGATTGAAATGCAATCAGCAGCTTAGTGGGGATATTTCTACTTATCTGAAGAGCTGGATTATTTGTCTAAACTCAGAAAATGAAGGATCAGCTTCTAATATACAGGGGGTTCATAGGATGCAAGAAGAGAACTCTTGCCTATGGAATTAGCAAAGTAAAAACTGTTTGTTTTACAAATTTAAAGATTGGCTCATGTATAAAGAATCCTGCCCACACCGTACAAGATTACACTTGTGAGGACTTAGGAGATTTGAAGAAGCAGAATGCTGATTCTGAGGTCGTAGGGCCTTTTGGGGTGTATGAGTTTGCTAGGGCCACCATAACAAAATACCATGGACTGCGTGGCTTAAACAACAGCTTATTTTCTCACAATTCTGGAGGCTAGACGCCTGAGATCAAGTTGTCGACACATTTGGTTCCTTCTGAGGCCATTCTCCTTGGCTTGTACATGTCCACCTTCTTGCCGTAGCCACACATGGTCATCCCTTGGTCTGTGTTGTCTCTGTCCTAATATAAGAATACCAGTCATACTAGATTAGGGCCCATCCACATGGTCTCATTTTACCTTAATTACCTCTTTAAAAGCCCTGTCTCCAAACAGTCACATTCTGAGGTGCTGGGGGTTAGAATTTCAATAAATGAATTCAAGGGGGCACAATTCAGCTGATAACATTGGGAAATATGCTATCCTGGATGTGTCAGAATCTAGATCCAGGAAATGTGGAAGCAGTTCACAGTATTTCCGAATGTATGATCTTGATTATTCACATGATAATGCTAGAAGACCCAGGAGAAGATGCCTCAACATCTTCAGCATACAACAGTAGCTTACAACAATATTTGCAAACATGGTCACACATTCAGAAGAGAAGAGTTAGTTACTGCTGTTATATTTTAATTTTTCATAAAGATCAGTAAAGAGTTACAACATTTTCTTCCCAGAACCTTTGTCAAAATTGTTTACATCATCTCACTTAATATCAGTGTCCAAAACATCTGTTTGGTTAGAACATCTCAACCATGTATTTATCAACAAATTTATAAGTTTTATCCAAGAAGTGGGTGTTTATATGATGTATTTGTCAGAAAAGGCTAACTGCTGTAACAAACAACCCTCACATCTCAGCACATTAAAGTTTATTTCTCCTTCATACAAAGTCTAGCCGGTGTTCCTGATTGTGCAGCTCTCCTAGGCAATTTTTCTCCAAGTGCTTACTCAGAGAACTGGGCACTTTCCATCTTATAGCACTACCATCTTAAATAGATGGGTTCCAAGGTTTCCATGGGAGGGGAATAGAACATGCAGAAGGCACTCCAGATATTTACTTCCTTGACCTGAATGTGAAAGCACATCACTTCTGTTCACGTTGGCTAGAACCAGTCATATGCTCCTACTTAGATTCAGAGAGACTGGAAAATATCGTCTTTGGCTGGACAGCTGCTTCCCAATAACAACTCTCCACTATGAACACAGAATTTGAATCTTTAGGGGTCAGCTAGCCCCCTCTGCTATGCACAGCAACTCCAATGTAGGTTTCTTCAAATTCAGTTGCATTGCAAATGTGGTGGCTAAAAGCCAGACTGCCCAGCTAGAATCCTGGCTCTGCTGCTTATTGGCTGTGTGACCTTGGAAATACTGCTCACTTCTAACCACCTCAGCTTTCTCATCTGTAAAATGGGGATTTTATTCAGAGGTTTGACCTGACTAACTGTAAAGCACTTGGAATAATGCCTGGCCCATAGCACTCTATAAATGTTACCTATTATTATTACTTACATGAGTCTGTCCGCACCACACTCCTTATGAGATAGGCTCAGAAAGTTTCAAGAACCCATAGCCCTAAGTGCAGCAGAGATGACCCAGGTGGGAGAACTCTGCCCAACAGAGGTGGCCATGACTGAATGAATGGACCAATATTCTCTCTTGCAAAGGCTGAGTGTTTAACACACAGAGTAAGTCAGCAGTTTATTACAGGAGTGGAATTCAAAAAATGAAAAGAACAAAACCAAACACCCAGAGAAAAGGCAATGATCAGAAACCATGAGACAATAAAAGCCAAGAGTTGTCAGACACCATGAATGGGAAAAGCTAGGAAAGACAATGGAGAGAATGGAGTGGCGGGAATAGCGGCTGCAGAGAGTAGCTGAGTCACCAGAATGGTATAGGACTGCAACAGGGACCCGCGGCATCATGAGAACACAATGGCATGAACTGCTAATATCCCAAACGACCTTCCAGATGCATTCCAGTGGGAGGAGGGTCTGACTGTAAGACAGACATTTGTCTTCCTTATTTTACAGCGCCATCACTTAAGATTTCCTAGCATGTCGTTTTGGCTTGGGATTTGAAAGAGCCTAACTGTCAGCATAGCCACTGTGATTAATTTGAAACTTAGAAGTGATCTTGGTACTCTTCTCTTTTCTGATAATACAAGTATTAGTGGCTGTGAGTCTCAGTTCACAGATACAGGTGTACAAAAGACGTTCTACAGCAAGGTGCTTCCTGATTCTGAGCCCCGCCACCCCCTTCCACTGGTGTGTGGAAATTTAACCTGTTCATTCTTAGAGCTTGACCCCAGCTTACCCAGGATTGTTCACAGTTCTGGAGTCTAATGCAGTGCCAAGGCATCCAGCAGGTTGGTTATCTCTTCACAGCCCTTGACCACGCTCTGTCCACATCATCCCTTCAGGTCCAACAGCTCTGAGCTGCTTCTGCACCAAGTTTGCAGCACGGATATTTTTACCAAGGCTGAGAATTCCATGCTTGGGGACTCATGCACCCTGCAGTTGTTCCTTTCTAGGGTCCGTCTTGCTCCCTCCCTAGCAATACTACCCGAAAGTATGATCCAGATTCCCATGTCCAAAACCCAAGTCCTCTGGCCCTTATTGAGCCTAAAGAATCTTTTTTCCTTTTCTTTTCTTGTCTTTTTAAAAAATATTTATTTATTTATTTGGCTGTGCCAGGTCTTAGTTGCAGCATGTGGGATCTTCGTTGTGGCATGCGGGATCTTTTAGTTGCGGCATGCAGGCTCTTACTTGCGGCATGTGAGATCCAGTTCCCTGACCAGGGATGGAACCCGGGTCCCCTGCATTGGGAGCACAGAGTCTTAACCACTGGACCACCAGGGAGGTCCCAAGAATCTTTTTTTCTTAACAGAGAGAAGTTCTTTTACTTCAACTTTCTCCAAGCCATTTTGTCCCTACCTGCACTTTCTCTCTTCTACAGAGACTTAGCCTTTTGAAATAAAAGCCAGAAAGTTTTCCAGGCGACTTCTATTTCCATCCTTACTACACACACTTCATCTTGATGAAGAAAGCACAGACCTGGCCACCTACTTATATGAGAGGACAAGGAAGGGGGAAAAAAAAGAGGTAAAAGTTAAATACCTCAAAATATTTTGTTCTTCCTTTATTCCTTTTTGCCATAGATACCTGGAAGCTCAGGTTCAAATTTTGTGGTTAGTACACATAACAATTATAGACCCTTGGAATGAGGATATTTACTAGTTTACTTTTCTTATATTCTGATTTCAGGTTGTTCATTCTCATTTTATTATTTGGTATACCTTGTAAACAAATACATTTACCTACCTATTTAAATCCCCACATTGATTTTTTTTAAACTAATAAAATTCATTGCAACAGTGTGGAGTGTAGCTATGGTCTAGCAGGTTACAGTAATAGAGACATACTCAAGCTACCAGAACTCAAGAAGACAGAATATGACCTGGGAAGAATATGGCAAGGTCCCTCATGATGTCCAGCAGTTCTAGTGACTCAGTAAGCTTCCAATGGCCTTCATTGTCTGCTCGACCATAACAGAGACTCAGTTACTCTCTGTGTCTGATTGTCCTGCTCTAGATGCCACCAATTAACTGACCATCTTCTTTCTCTCAACATAATGGCATTTATTTATTTTAGCTTCTCCTTATTGTTGACTTCTCCTACTTAAAGACTTCTACTAGTTACCTTTTCTCAATCTTGGTCTTTCAGTTTTTGCCTTTGCTACCATTTGGACACCTCCCAAAGAAAGATGATGTTTATCAGACTAATTAGCTGCAATTATTCCCAGTTGAGTTTTCATGATAGATCAACTCATAATTTTTTTTCTCACTAGGTTACTAATTTATTATAAAAGGATATTAAAGGATACTAATTAACAGCCAGATGAAGAAATACGTAGGGCAAGGTCCCAAACAAAGGAGCGTTTGTCCTTGTGGAACTTGGGGCCCAGCATGGTTGTCTGAGGAGCCCATGTGGAAACCGGTTTCCCCACATGGAAACTCTGAAAAAGGGTCTCAACTCATAGGTTATTATTGACTAAGTGGGTTATTGACTTTTCTTGGATCTGGTAACTGCCCTTGTTCATGTCAGTTGTGGCTAAGGCATCAGGGTACTTTCATACAAGGAGAGAATTCTATGCAGAAATAAACTCTGGAAGAGGACTAGAGAGAAGAACCTCTTAGAAGGGGCTGTGGGCAGACAGATAGCCTAAAACTCAGCTTGTTCAGTATTACCATTAATGAAAGGTAGGGTAAATAAGGCAAATATTTCTCTCAGAATATGAAACTATATCCTTTCCCTTTGGGGATAAAACCCCACCCTGACACATGCAGACATGGTTTTGCTCCATGATCTCTATGAGGCAATGACCAGAGTCCAAATTAGTATATTTCCCATAGACTGGGTTATTTAGTCTTAAATAAGACCTTATACAATGCGGTAGCCTGTGACTACAAAATGGGATTACACTTTCTATTTGTCTCTAAATTTTTATAATGCAAGTTCCCAAGTGGCCCCTTTAAAATATCCCCAATAGTTCTGATGATACTTTGTGATCTCTAGATTATTTTATATACCCATTTGCCCAGCTCCCACTAGCTTATAGATGCAAATAGGTCATGTTAAGAGGAACAACCAACTAGTGAGCAACTGATGTCATCCCCTGCATAACGCAGGACTTCAGTCCCCTTTTGAAATCTCACTTTCTTGAAGTGTCTTAGGCATCTTCAGCGGGTGTCTCACATATGCGCACAAACACACCCTGATTCAGCAGCCGCCCACCGGGTATCACATTCGCTCGCTGGAACCTGGAGCTCTTCCACCAGCAACGAGTTTCCCTGGCAGGATCTGGTCCTGCTCTGCTGGCATGGTAATTTCTGCTGGGTTCCACTGATGTTCAGGGAGGCTTCTGGATCACATGATGGCCACTGCTGGCACGAAGTTCCCTGCAGACATTGCTCTGGTTCCACAGGGCATCTCAGCTTCTGCTCTACTCCAACAGGTATGGCAATTCTTGCTGGTCTCAGCCACTGCTCTGCCTGGCAGTGTCTCTGACCAAGCACCACCCAAAGGCACTAAAGGAAAATGCTTCTCCCTGTCACTTCTCATAGGGGGAATCCAAACCAGCAGTGTCCGTATCTTACAGTCTTCAGTAAAACAGCTCTTTCAGTTTTTACTTAGAGCCCTCTTTCTCCCTAGGTCCCAGACACCCACTCAGGGGACTTGTAAATGAGAATGTGCTTAATGATAGCCATCAGGCTGCCAAGATCACTATTCTCCTACTAAGGCTCTCTTACAAACTCAAGTCCATTGTTTCTGACTTCGTCTTTCTTCAAGGTGATTTCTCCCAAGAGGCAATTTTGTCCTCATCTAAATGGTTCCTGTTGGGCCCACCTTACCAGTTTGCCAGACATTCCTGCTCTTACCTGAAACTTACCTCATTTCAACTTGGGACTCCCTGCTATGCTTCAGTACTGTTTGGTGTATTTTTCTTCCCCAGTTCTATCTGCCAGATTAAAATGAGATCTTCAGGTAATGTGCATAAATACTTATGCTCTTTCCACCACTAAAAGAAAACCAAGACATCCCTATAGGCATTAGCAAGTGCTAACACAGTGACAGAAAATACTGTAAAGATGAGAAAAACAAACCCAGTTCATGTCATAGCCAACTGCCTAGTCTAATATATGTAATTAATTATAGACTTGCCAGCTTTCAGCAATTTTGCAGAAATTATTACACAAATAATGAATCATTGAAATCCAGAATCTCAGAATAATTAAGAAAGCTGTCAGTAATTCATGGGACTGAAAAACAAAGAAAATAAAGACCGAATCTATCATGATAGCCTATTTTAGCTTTGCTTAGAGCAAATTTTTTTGTCTAAATTAAACAGAATTAAATAAAGAAAATAAAATGAAGTTTTGAGCTAATTTTGTTGAGAAATGCCAAAAGCATTCATAACAGATTCAAGAACAATTTACCATGAACTCGAGAGTTAATTGCAAATCTGATTATAAATCACTAATATAATGGATTGAACTATTTTATTTCATACTGATTTTAAACATTCTTCGATTTCTGTAGTACCTGTTGGTTATTTATTTGTTTGGTTTTTAATGTCTGTACCATTCCCAGAGAGCATTTTTTTTTCATAGTATGCACTCCAAATAGTATGATAAATGAAGGAGCAATTGAATGATTGGCATGTATAAAAGAAGGAATATTTCCCTTAAATATTTTGGCTTGCCGTGTTGCAGCAGCATGTCAGAGTGACTAGGACCCACACCAGAGCCAAAGAGTCTGGGTTGACATTCTGACTCTGCATCTGTCAGCAGTGTGAACCTGTACAATGCGCTTAACATCTCTGTGCCTCAGTTTCCTCATTTGAAAATGGGAATAATAATAGTGCCTGTCTCTTAGGGTGTGGTGAGGATTAGATGCAATTTCATGTGTAAAGTCCTTAGAACATTGCCTGACACATGATAAAGCATAAGTGATTTCCATTATTATTCCTTTAACACATATGAATACTCCATTTTAAGTAAAAAAGAAAAAGAAACTTTAAAGAATTATGAACTTTCAAAACTATCTGTAATTAATTTATTTTAGATAAGGTGAAGACTAAACCTTAAGAACTCTGCAGGACAGAAAATGTCATGCTTGCTGAAGAGAAACAGATACTCAGGAGACGTGACCATGAAGTAAGAGAATTCTGAGGTTTGGGGAAAATCCTAGTGGCAAGAGATAGTACTGATGGGCAAGGCAGAAGCAGAGGTGAGAGGTCCCAAATCACAAAAAGACTAAAGAAAACCAAAATAAATACTACCAGTAGACACACCGCAGGTCTGGTCACCATATGAACGTGATCTTAAAAGATTTCCTCAGTCTTTGAGAAATTTCTTCCCTATGGAATGATTTATTCCATTTCATAAATGGACAGTGTAAAGAGATACCTATGGTCACATCCCTGAGGCCCATCTCTGATTTGTTCCACAGATGGGGTTCCCAGTTACATGCAAGTTAAGACTCAAACTAATAGAGTCCCACCTCCAGCTCACCTTGTGTGTATGTCTTTCTGCTCCTGCTTTAGCATCATGCCTGAAGATGCAGGCGCCTGCTCTGCTGGCAAGTACCCGCACAGTTGCTGTCACTCTGTAGAGCTTCCCCCACTTTAATGCTGTTGTCAATTGACATTTATCACTATATTTGCATTGCTGTGTTTCTTGTAGTAAAATTCAGAGGAAAATAAAACCTGGGTTTTATATTTCTTAAAAAAAGAAGATAGCATTATTCATTTTTGCAGCAAAAAGTATTTTTATTTTACCCTGGCTGTTTCATGCATTTTTGCAAGCTGCGCTGCCTGGTAGGTATTTGAGTTTGTGGGCTATGTTCAGAAGCTTTGCTTATGTCGAACCTTATAGAAAGTCATACCAGCTATTAACTTGGTAAAGATTTCAAAAAGAGTGGAAATATCCAGGACTGGCTTCAGATGTATGCCTGTAGTATTTTATTGTTAAGAATGGCATTGGTTATTTGTTTCAGATAAGTAATTACTATGATAAGAAGGGAGTAGACTGCAATTTTAGTTTGAATCTAAGGTGAGTACTGAAATTTTATTTTTTAAAATTCAGTATTTTTTAAACAAATTTTTAATATTTATCTAGATGAGTTTGCATACTTTCTCCTTTAACTGTTTATTTCTTTTTTTTGTATATATTTCCTTTTTTTTTTTTTTTGGCTAGGTTGGGTCTTAGTTGCGGCACACGGGATCTTCGTTGAGGCATGCGGGATCTTTTCGTTACGGCGCGTGGTCTGCTTGTGTTTCTCTCTAGCTGTGGCGCTCGGGCTCTAGGGTGTGTGGGCTCTGTAGTTTGCAGCACGCAGCCTCTCTCGTTGAGGCGCACGAGCTCAGTAATTGTGGCACGCCAGCTTAGTTGCCCCGAGGCATGTGGGATCTTAGTTCCCCCACCAGGGATCTAACCCGCGTCCCTGCATTGGAAGACGGATTCTTTACCACTGGACCACCAGGGAAGTCCTTTTTAACTGTTTATTGTCATCAGTTTTGTATACAACATACATACGTATGATAGGCTTTTAATAAATGCATTATTTTGCATTGCTGGAACAAATCTTACTTTGCCATGATTCATATTGACACAGTTGGTATATTTTTCTAATATTTTATCTGAAATATTTTTTTCTCTATTTTTTTTAATTGAGATATGACTGACATGTAATATTGTGTTAGTTTCAGGTGTACAATATAATGATTCAATATTTGTATATATTGCAAAATGATCACCACAGTAAGTCTAGTTAACATCCCTCACCATACATAGTTACAAAATGTGTTTTCTTATGATGAGAACTTTTAAGATCTACTCTCTTAGCAACTTTCAAATACGCAATACTGTATTATTAACTATGATCTCGGGTGGCCTCAGCCTGCAGCGGCTTGAAGCAGGATTTCTGTTCCCTGCCAGAGACTGAGGTCGGGCAGCGGCAGTAAGAGCACTGAATCCTAGCCACCAGACCACCAGGGGCCAGTGGTCAGTGACAACACCCTGGCCCGTCAGCTGTGTAGAAATGTATTTCCACATAGAGACGGAAAGTAGTGAACCAAGTGAAGTGTTTATTCGGAGGAAAAAGAGTACAGTATGTGTGGATAGTCACAGAGGTGGGCTCAGAGAGAGAGTCGCGTCCTCTTGGTAGTTTGAATCACTTTTATGGGGCATGTCTTCCGGGTTTCCTTTGGCCAATCATCTTGCTTTGCCTGGTTCTGAGTCCGTATCTGGTATATTTCAGGGTCCTCCCCTTTGTGCCTGCGCATCTCTTAGCCAAGATGGATTCTAGCGAAGAGGCCTATGGGTAGTTGACATCACTTACTATGGGGTGGCGCCTCCTCCCTTTTTGATCTCCAAGGAGCCTTTCTGCGCATGTGTAGTTGGGAAGGGCTCCTTGATTTCGAGAATGAGGAATATGTGGTCTTTTATCTTATCTGGGTAGGGCCCAGCCTCCTCCATCATACTGCTTTTATGGAGTTTCTGCTATTATGGAGTTTCTATTCACAGGGGAGAAACTGTTCAGCTTGGGGCCCATCTATCTCCTGCCTCAACTGTAGTCACCATTCTGTGTACTACATCACCATGTTTTATTGTATAACTGAAACTTTGTACCTTTGACCCCCCTCACCCATTTCAGCACTTCCCACCCCACTTTTTCCTCTATTTTTAAGTGATTATTTCTGTAGATTTAATTTTTAATTTTTGTTCTTTGTCTGTATTTTATGTCAGAATCAGGTTAGCCTCTTAAAATGAACTGAGAAATTTCCACTTTTTATATTTGTTCCAAAATATCTAAATATGATATGTAGTATCTGTTCTCTGAAATCTGATATAATTTATCAGTTAAACCATTTGGGCCTTTTGTTTTGGGGAGAGTTAACAGTTTGACATCTTCTCAATTTCTTCTGTTGTTACTATTGTATTTAGCCATGACTTCTCTGGGCTAAATTCTTTAATTTTTCTTTTTTTTTTTCTTGCAATAAGTTGTATATAACATATTCATGTAATTTTTAAAAATCTCTCCCAGATTTTTGGTTACATTCCCTTTCTTGTTTCTAACAGTATGTTTATTTTTCTCTCTTTCGTTATAATTTAGTGCAATCGGGCTGAGAGTGCCTGAGGTACTCATCTTACAACAGGAATGGTCTTGTCAATAAATCCTCTCCACTGGCCATGATTCTCCCTCTCTTGGACAGTGCTTGGATGGGTACTGTCTAAATTTGTTTCCCTGACTCTTCTCATTCAGCATTTTGATAACAGACCAGACCCCTGCTGTCTGACACATTCACACATTCTTCCTTTAGACATGTTAATGCTTTCTATCTTTACAGTCCAGTTTGGTTGGTCTAGAAGCCACTCTATTTAAGGTGACTTTACCTATTATTGGCTTTTGCTTTTAACATGAAAATAACATTTATTTTCTGATTTTAAAAACAATACAAGCTCGTTATAAAACATTTAAATATTCCAGATATTCCAGAATAGCATAAAGAATGTAAAATTGACCGGAGAACCACTAGCCAGTTAAAACCACTGTTAACATTTTGGTAAACATCCTTCCAGATCACCCTCAATTGAAATGAAAAAAGTATCACATTATACATGCCTTTTTATAACCTACTTTTTTACTCAACAATGTGCTATAGACATTTTTCCATGTCAGTAACTACAAATGTATGTCATCATTTTAACAGGTATGTATTATTACACAGTATGAATGTTCCACATTTATTTGTGTTTAATTTTACGGTTGAAGTATCAGAGGAAAATCTTATTTCCCTTATTTTGAAATTCTTGAAAGTTATCCCACCAGAATGTCCCCAGAGCAAATACCCACTTTTATTTAAGTTTACCATGTGCCAGGTTCTCTGCTAAGACTATATGAATTAACTTAATTCAATCTTCTTATAAGGGCAGGGAGCCTTGAGTGAAAATCAAAATCATCAACCGTCTTCCAGGTGACAAGGTACCATAGATTTTCCACAAAAAGGTAATTTTTTTCCCACTTGTTTTCAAAGTGCTCTTGAAGACACCATTGACCTTTTTGGATGAAACTTCACTTTCACTTCAACTGGCATTTATTAGGCTGTTACCAACATTGATTTGAGATCTAGTT
Source organism: Balaenoptera physalus (assembly GCF_965194825.1). Taxonomy (NCBI): domain Eukaryota; kingdom Metazoa; phylum Chordata; class Mammalia; order Artiodactyla; family Balaenopteridae; genus Balaenoptera; species Balaenoptera physalus. Next base: position 18,940,033 of record NC_138884.1, on the reverse strand, counting down.
TCTTCAACTGTAAAATAAGATTGTTGGGTTAGTTGTTTCTAGGACTTTTTTCCAGCTCTGAAATATTTGATTCTGGGTAGAGGACAGTGTGACAGGTGGGTTTGTGTGTTTTCAGGGGGAAAGGGTAAGACAAAATGATTGTAAAATATTCCTTACCATCAAAGTGTTTATATCAGAGAGGACAAATATATAGACACCTCTTGAAGTATAAAAGTTAAATCTTTTAAATGGAATTTTATGAGCACACATGGGAGAACAAATTGACTAAAGAAGGCAAAGAAGGCCTCATGGGAAAGGTGGAAATTAAGCTGGGCTTGAAGACTAGATAACAGCAAAATGTGCAGATCTACAGATGTGTGGACATTTAATCTGTGATTTAAGAGGGAATGTAGATGGGATGGGAGGTGTGTCAGATAACTTGCACTTGTTCCTTTGGGTCCCCTCTTCACTGTGCTCCACCTTGAGTCCTCATGCCCTGTGCCTTGGGAAGTTTACTTGCATTGGTAGACTTGCTTTTCCTCTGGCTTCCAGCTGGGTTCAGCTAACCTGAAAATAAGAGGGTAGGGGAAGACTGAAGTAGGAATACCTGTTCCTGGCCCCTTCCTTGCCAAGTTTGCATGGCTCCCTCTGCTGAAGGCACGGATCTTGTTTAGAGTCCAGCTCCGTACACTTCCCTCTCTAGATACCGGTAATGCTCCTTCCCCTTGCTCCTTCAGACCTAGAGGTTGTAACAGTCCCCAATCCCATCCTGAAGCTATCCTTCGGGTACTGCACCACGTTCCGGTGGCTCCCTAAACTTTGCCCATGTCTTGTAAATAACTCCCTTACTAAACTCTCCTTGAATTACCCAGTTTAATATGCTGTGTATTTTTTTAATTGAAGTATAGTTGCTGTACAATATAAGTTACAGGTGTACAATATAGTAATTTACAATTTTTAAAGGTTATACTCCATTTATAGTTATTATAAAATATTGGCTATATTCCTCATGTTGTACAGTATATCCTTGTAGCTTATTTTATACCTCTATATCTGTGAATCTGCTTCTTTTTTGTTATGTTCACTAGTTTGTTGTATTTTTAAAATTCCACATATACCTAATATCATACAGTATCTGTCTTTCTGACTTATTTCACTTAGCATGATGCCCTCCAAGTCCATCCATGTTGCTTCAAATGGCAAAATGTCATTCTTTTTTGTGGCTGAGTAGTATTCCATTGTATATGTATACCATATCTTCTATATCCACTCGTCTGTTAATAGACACTTAAGTTGCTTCCATTTCTCAGCAATTGTAAATAATGCTGCTATGAACATTGGGGTGCATGTATCTTTTCAAATTAGTGTTTCTATTTTTTTCAGAAATATACCCAGGAGTGGAATTGCTGGGTCATATGTTAGTTCCATTTTTAGTTTTTTGAGAAACCTCCATACTGTTTTCCACAGTGGCTACACCAATTTACATTCCCACCAACAGTATACAAGAGTTCCCTTTTCTCCACATCCTTGGCAATATTTGTTATTTGTGGGGTGTTTTTTTGTTTTGTTTTGTTTTGTTTTTTGATGATAGCCATTCTGACCGGTGTGAGGTGATATCTCATTGTGGTTTTGATTTGCATTTCCCTAATGATTAGTGATGTTGAGTATGTTTTCATGTGCCTGTTGGCCATCTTTCATGTCCTCTTTGGAAAAATATCTATTCAGTTCTTCTGCCCATTATATAATCAGGTTGTTTGTTTTTTTGATGTTGAGTTGTATGAGCTGTTTATATACGTTGGATATTAATCACTTATCAGTCATATCATTTTCAAATATTTTCTCCCATTCAGTAGGTTGTCTTTTCATTTTGTCGATGGTTTCCTTTGCTCCGCAAAAACTTTTAAGTGTAATTAGATTGCATTTATTTTTGCTTTTATTTCCTTTGCTTTAGGAGATGGATCCACAAAAATATTGCTGCAATTTATGTCAAGGAGTGTTCTGCCTATGTTTTCCTCTAGAAGTTTTATAGTATCCAGTCTTACAATTAGGTCTTTAATCCATTTTAAGTTTATTTTTGTATATGGTATTAGAGAAATGTTCTAATTTCATTCTTTTCCATTAGCTGTCCAGTTTTCCCAGCAATGCTTATTAAAGAGACTATCTTTTCTCCATTGTATATTCTTGTCTCCTTTGTCATAGATTAATTGACCATAAGGGCGTGGGTTTATTTCTGGGCTCTCTATCCAGTTCCACTGACCTATATGTCTGTTTTTGTGCCTGTACCATACTGTTCACTATAGCTTTGTACTACAGTCTGAAGTCAGAGAGCGTGATTCCTCCAGCTCTGTTCTTCTTTCTCAAGATTGTATCGGCTATCTGAGGTCTTTTGTATTTCCATACAAATTTTAAAATTATTTTTTCTAGTTCTGTGAAAAATGCTATTGGTATTTTGATAGGGATTGCATTGAATCTGTAGATCGCCTTGGGTAGTATGGTCATTTCAACAATATTGATTCTTCCAACCCAAGAACATGGTATATCTTTCCTGGGTTGTCTTCAGTTTCTTTCACCAGTATCTTATAGTTTTGCAAGTACATGTCTTTTACCTACTTAGGTAGGTTTATTCCTAGGTATTTTATTCTTTTTGACGGAGTGGTACGTGGCACTGTTTCCTTAATTTGTCTTTCTGACAGTTCGTTTTTAGTGTATAGAAATGCAACAGATTTCTGTATATTAATTTTGTATCCTGCAACTTTACCAAATTCACTGATGAGCTCTACTAGTTTTCTGGTGGTGTCTTTAGGATTTTCTGTGTATAGTATCGTGCCATCTGCAAACAGTAACAGTTATACTTCCTTTCCAAATTAGATTCCTTTTATTTCTTTTTCTTCTGTGATTACTATGTCTGGGATTTTCAAAACTATGTTGAATAAAAGTGTATGCCACACATTTATAAAAAAAAAAGTGTATGCCATCCATTTTTTGCTGTTACCTTGATACTGTATCTATGATTAAGGAATCATTAAATGTCTTCACATTTTAATAATTGTGAAATCATGATATATCTTATCCATGATGTATAAGGTCCACCATGCCCCTTGGACTCATACCTAAAAGCTGTTATTACATCAGTGATGTATCATAATCAATGGTATCTTAGAATGGAAGAACTGTAGTACGTAGTGAAAGATATTCTCAGGAAAGGCTAAAAAGACCCGCTTCAGATTCTTGTGGAAAAAAGAAAATTTGAATTTTATTTTGTAGGCAACTGAGAGCAATTCTTGGGCTTCTAAATAGAGTGCCATAATTAGGCTTGTGATATAACAATAATCTTTCAACAGTGTGGAGGGTAGACTGAATATAGAAGTCTGAATACAGGAAGATCAGTTGGGCTGTTATTGCAATAATTTAGGGGGGAAAAGTGATGATGGGCCAAAGTAAGGCAATTAGAGTAGAAACAAAGAAAATGGGACAGATGTAACAGCCTGATAAGGCTGTTATAGTTGAAAGAAAAAGCAGTTAAATCAGAATAGCACAAGTATTTAACACTTTCAGAAAATCTAAATAGATAGGTACAGACCCACGGATCCTCCTTTTCCTAAGTGCTAAAACAATATTCTCATTTGTGTAGAAACCAGGGAAAGGTTCATACCAAGAACTTTGAAAGCCATAAATTGATAACAATTAAAGTTGGGTTATGGGTAAATGAGATTTGTTATTATTCTTACTACTTTTGTGTATGTTTGGAATTTTCCACATTAAAAAATTTAAATGCAAAACAATTAAAGTACAGTCATCCCTCAGTATGCACAGGGGGTTGGTTCCAGGACCCCACATAGATACCAAAATCCAGAGATGCTCAAGTCCTTCATATAAAAGGCATAGAATTTGCATATTCTGTATCTATGCACATCCTCTTGTATACTTTAAATCATTTCTAGATTACTTATATCTAATACAATGTAAATACAATGTAAATAGTTTCAGGCATGTAGCAAATTCAAGTTTTGACTTCTGGAACTTTCTGGAATTTTTTCCCCAATATTTTCGATCAGTGGTTGGTTGAATCTGCACATGCAGAACCCATGAATATGAAAGGCTGACTATAATGCTTTTTTTTTAATATGAAAAATGTCTTTCAAATACAGAAGGATTTGCACCAAATGGAAGAAAAATTAGAGAGAGGCATAAAAACTAGCGGTTAAGAACACAATCTCTGAAAAGGGAACAATCCTGCACTGTTGGTAGGAATGTAAATTGGTACAGCAACTATGGAAAATTGTTTGAGGTTCTTCAAAAAATTAAAAATAGAGCTACCATAAGTTCCACCAATTCCATTTCTGGGTACTTTTCCTAAGAAAACAAAAACACTAATTCAAAAATATGTGTGTACCCCTGTATTCATAGCAATATTGTTTACAGTAGCCAAGATAGGGAAGCAACCTAAATATCCATCAACAGATGAGTGGGTAAAAAAGACGTGATATACATAACTACAATGGAATATTACTCAGTCGTAAAACTAATGAAATCTTGGGACTTCCCTGGTGGTCCAGTGGCTAAGACTCTGTGCTCCCAACACAGGGGGCCCAGGTTTGATCCCTGATCAAGGAACTAGATCCCACATGCTGCAACTAAGAGCCCACATGCTGTAACTAAAGATTCCTCATGTGGCAACAAAGATCCCACATGCCACAACTAAGACCCGGCGCAGCCAAATAAATAAATATTTTTTAAAAAATGAAATATTGCCATTTGCAGCAACATGGACAGACCTAGACAGTATTATGCTAAGTGAAATAAGTGAAACAGAAAAAGACAGATACTGTATGATTTCACTTATATGTGGAATCTAAAAAATAAAACAAATGAACCAACATAAAATAGAAACAGAGTTATAGATACAGAGAAAAAACAGGTGGTTGCCAAAGGGGAAAGGGTGGGGGAATGAGTGAAATAGGTGAGAGAGAGTAAGAGGTACAAACTTCCAATTACAAAATAAATGAGTCATGGGGATAATATATACAGCATGGGGAACATAGTCAGTAATATTGTAATAACTTTGTATGGTGACAGATGGTAACTAGACTTGTAGTGGTGATCATTTTGTGTTGTATAGAAATATTGAACCTCTATGTTGTACACCTGAAACTAACATAGTGTTTTAAGTCAATTGTACTTCAACAAAAACAAAAAGAAACAAACAAACAAAAAACACAATCTCTGAACAAGACTGAGTTCACTTCTGAATCAGAAGTCTAAGATCCACAGTCTTCAAGCTGCCCATGACTCAGTTCTCTTCCTCTTTATCCCAAACCACAGAAGTATAATAATTATAACAGCAAACACTTACAGAGCCTTGACTATGCACCAGAAACCATTTTTTAAAATTAATTTTTATTGGAGTATAGTTGCTTTATGATGTTGTGTTAGTTTCTACTGTACAGCAAAATGAATCAGCTATACATAAACATATATCCCCTCTTTTTTGGATTTCCTTCCCATTTAGGTCACCACAGTGCATTAAGTAGAGTTCCCTGTGCTCTACAGTATGTTCTCACTAGTTGTCTATTTTATACACAGTATCAATAGTGTATATATGTCAATCCCAATCTCCCAATTCCTCCCACCCCCACCTTTCCCCCTTGGTATCCATATGTTTGTTCTCTATATCTGTGTCTCTATTTCTGCTTTGCAAATAAGATCATCTATATCATTTTTCTAGATTCAACATATATGCATTAATATACAATATTTGTTTTTCTCTTTCTGATTACTTCACTCTGTGTGACACTCTCTAGGTCCAGCCACATCTCTGCAAATGACTCAATTTCTTTCCTTTTTATGGCTGAGTAATATTCCATTGTATGTATGTATGTACCACAACTTCTTTATCCATTCTCTGCTGATGCACATTTAGGTTGCTTCATCTCCGGGCTATTGTAAATAGTGCTGCTATGAACATTGGGGTGCATGTGTCATTTTGAATTATGGTTTTCTCTCAGAAACCATTTTAAATATGTTATAAGCATGAAATCATTTAATCCTCACAATAACCTCATTTATTACAGGTAAGGTAACTGAGTCAATGAGACATTAAGATGCCAAAGGCACACAGCTAGTAAGCAGCAGATACAACCTGACATTTTTGTGGCACCAGAAGCTGGGTTCATACATATCACGTATCACAGTAAGGTGTAGTGGTTGTTATAACAAAGAGAATGCACCCATCTCTAGTGTTATGGGACACTTTAACTGTTCCCAAGTAAAGGGAGAGTGAGTAGTCAAGGAGAATTCATCAGCAATGTTTTTAGGCAAAACACAGACATGGATAAAACTGCTCATAGGCACAACTGTGGAAAAAAATCACAATCATAAATAAACACACAAACTAAAAGAAAGAAAAGAATATATGGTACAATTGGATAATATGTCTGAGAAAATAAAGCTGGATTCTTAACACATTACACTAAAAAAATTTATAATAGTTGAAAAATTTAAACTTAAGATATAAAAACTACATAAAAGAGAGATTTTTAAAAAATACTCTTAGAGTAGGTTAGAGTTTCCTAAGTATGAAATAAACCCAGAAACCGTAAAAGATAGGAGTGATAAAATGAATCATATAAAATTTTTAAAAATTCTTGAATAGAGAAAGCCATCAAAAGTTATGAAAAATTACAAACCATAAACTGGGAAAAACACTTGCAGTTCACATCATAAATGGATGATTTCCTTAATATGTAAACAACTCCTAAAGTCAATAATAAAATGACCTAACAATAGGTCAAGTGGGCTAAGATATGAATAGACATTTCATAAAACTGGAAATTACACATAGTTCTTAACTATAGGAAAAAGCACTTCCTATATTTCCTTCTTAAATATAGAACTTCATTCATTAGAAGAGACATACAAACTAAAATTACATTACAATACCATATTTCACAAAATCACTAAAGCACAAAAACTTTGATAACTTACTTTATTCATGAGGGTGTGGGACAGCAGGAACTGTCCTATACTGCTAATGAGTGCTATTTAGTTTATCTTCTGCCCAGAACATTTAAAATATCCGTCAAAATCACATATTCAAATACACTTTCACCTAACAATTATCTTCTGTAATCTATCCCATACACATACTCACATGTGAAATGACTTATGTATGAGGAAGTTTATTGAACCATTGTTTGCATTAGAAAAATGTTTTTCAAAAAACAAGTAAAAGCCTCCAGGATACTGGTTAAATAAATTTTCTTTTATCTATAAAATGGAATAATCTTCAGTCAGTGAAAAGAATGAAACAGTTCTATATACAGTGTACTTATATGGCAGCATCTCCTACAAATATTATGTTAAAAAAAGTATTATGTGAAAAAATACACACACCCAAGTGAGAGTAAATTAGTACATTATATATACTGCTGTTTATTATATATATTCAAAATATATACACATACCCAAATGAGTATGTATATGCTCAAAAATAAGTGGTAGTCCAGAGATAAGATTGCCATAGGTTCATGCAGGGAAATCATCAGCTCAGTACTGAAGGATCAAATTTCTTGCATTTCTCTACATTCCTACATTTCTCCCTCCATATTGGCTTCATCCTAAAGCTTGTTCCCTTGTGGTCACGGGACGGTTGCAGCCATTTAAGTACTTACATGCGGACACAACTTCCAGCAAGAAAGACTTTTTGGGTTCACTTTTCTGGGAGTGAGGAAACCTTCCTAGAAGCCCTCTAGTGGACAAGCCTTAATGCCACATTGGCCAGGTTAGGGAAACCTGCCCAGTCCGAAACCTAACACTGGAAAATAAATAGCTTAGACTAGTGGTTCTCAACCTGCAGTAGTTTTGCCCTCCAGAGGGCATTTGGCAATATCTGGAGACATTTTAGTCACAACTTGGGGGAAGGGTGCTACTGGCTCCTAATGGGACATTGCAAGGCACACTGCTAAACATCCTAGGACACACTGAACAGCCACGCACAGCCAAGAATTATCTGACCCCAACCCTTGTGCACTACTGGTGGGAATGTAAATTGGTACAGCCACTATGGAAAACAATATGGAGTTTCCTCAACAAATTAAAAATAGATGCAGCAGGCTTCCCTGGTGGTGCAGTAGTTAAGAGTCTGCCTGCCAATGCAGGGGACACAGGTTCGAGCCCTGGTCCGGGAAGATCCCACATGCCACGGAGCAACTAAGCCCGTGTGCCACAACTACTGAGCCTGTGCTCTAGAGCCCGTGAGCCACAACTACTGAAGCCTGCGCACCTGTAGCCCGTGCTGTGCCACAAGAGAAGCCACCACAATGAGAAGCCCACGCACCACAACAAAAAGTAACCCCTGCTCACCACAACTAGAGAAAGCCCATGTGCAGCAGCAATGAAGACCCAATGCAGCCAAAAGTAAGTAAATAAAATAAATTTTTTTTAAAAATTAAACAAAATAATAATAATAAAATAAAAATAGATGCAGCAACTCCACTTCTGGACATATGTCCGAAGGAAAGGAAATCACTGTCAAAAGATATTTGCACCCCTATGTTGAGTGCAGCATTATTTACAATAACCAAGACATAGAAACAACCAAAATGGTTATCAACAGAGGAATGGATAAAGAAAATGTGAGATATATATATAGAGAAGAATACTATATATATATATATATATATATATAGGAATAATATTCAGGCACAAAAAGGAAATCCTGTCATTTATGACCACGTGTATGGGTCTTGAGGGTATTATGCTAAGGGAAATAGAAGACAGAGAAAGCCAAATACTGTATGATTTCACTTATATGTAGAATCTAAAAAAAACAAAAAACAACAACAAAAAAACAGCCCACAAAATGAACCAAAAAACCCCAAACTCATAGCATAGAAAAGGAGATGAGATTTGTGGTTACCAGAGGTGGTACCAGAGGGGTGGGGGAATGGGGAAACTGGTAGAAAGTGATCGAAGGTACAAACTTCCAATTATAATATAAATAAGTGCTGGGAAGGTAATGTAGAACATTATGACTAGTTAACACTGCTGCGTGGTATATTTGAAAGTTACCAAGAGAGTACATCCTAAAATTCTCATCACAAGGAAAAAAAAATGTTTCTTTTGTAACTATATGAGGTGATAGATGTTAACTAAACTTACTGTGGTAGTCATTTTACAATATATGTGTCATTATGCTGTGCAACTAAAATAATACAAAACTATGTCAATTATATGTCAGTAAAACAGAAAAAAATTATCTGACCCCAAATGTCAATAATATGGAGATTGACTGACTTAGACTAGTCACTTGGGAGGGAGCACTGTTGGACAGTCATGTACCATGACCACTACAGTCACCTCAATTTGCATAAGGTTAAGTTTCTGAGCATATCCTTTCAGTTATTTCTCCCCTTTTTGCTTCCTACTCTGGGTCATATGCCTCCACCTGTAGCTGGAGTAAGGGAATATATGGCAGAGGCCGCAGTAGGACCATATGGTTAGAGTAGGAGAGGAGTAGGTCACCAAAAGAAGAGAATTGCTGTTACCAGAAGAAAGAGAAAGCTGAGCTTTATATAGGTTTATAGATCTAAAGGTGTCCACTAGTATCATTTTTTTTTGACTCCACATATAAGTGTTATCATATGATATTTGTCTTACTTCACTTAGTATGATAATCTCTTGGTCCATCCTCGTTGCTGCAGATGGCATTATTTCATTCTTTTTTATGGCTGAGTAATATTCTATTGTATAAATATACCACATCTTCTTTATCCATTCATCTGTTGATGGACATTTAGGTTGCTTCCATGCCTTGGCTATTGTAAATAGTGCCGAATGAACATTGGTGTGCATGTATCCTTTTGAATTACGGTTTTCTCTGGATATATGGCCAGGAGTGGGATTGCTGGGTCATATGGTAGCTCTATTTTTAGTTTTTTAAGGAAACTCCATGCTGTTCTACACAGTGGCTGTACCAATTTACATTCCTACCAACAGTGTAGGAGGGTTCCCTTTTCTCCACACCTTCTCCGGCATTTATTACTTGTAGACATTTTGATGATATGGCCATTCTGACTGGTGTGAGGTGATACCTCATTGTGGTTTGGATTTGCATTTCTCTAATAATTAGCGATGTTGAACATTCTTTCATGTGCATTTTGGCCATCTGTATGTCTTCTTTGGTGAAATGTCTATTTAGGTCTTCTGCCCATTTTTTGATTGGGTGGTTTGGGGTTTCTTTGATATTGTACAAAACAGAAATAGACCCACAGACATAGAAAACAAACTTATGGTTACCAAAGGGGAAGGGTTGGGAGGAGGAGGGATACATTAGGAGTTGGGGATTAACATATACACACTACTATATATAAAATAGATAACTGGGACTTCCCTGGTGGTGCAGTGGTTAAGACTCTGAGCTCCCAATTCAGGGGGCCTGGGTTCAATCCCCGGTCAGGGAACTAGATCCCACATGCATGCCGCAACTAAGGAGCTGGCGAGCTGCAACTGAGGAGCCTGCCGGCCGCAACTAAAACCCAGCACAACCAAATAAATAAATAAAACAAATATTAATAAAATAAAATAAAATAGATAACCAACAAGGACCTACTGTATAGCACAGGGAACTATACTCAATATTTTATAATAACCTATAAGGGAAAAGAATCCGGAAAAAAATAGATACATATGTATGTTTATCTGAATCACTTTGCTGTACACCTGAAACTAACACAACATTATAAATCAACTATATTTCAATTTTAAAAATTAAAATTAAAAAAATAAAATAAAATGTAAAGGTGTCCACTACACTGAGAGTGAAAATGATGAGGAGAGTGAATATTTCAGAATATTAAAAGAATTGTTAATGCCTGATGATTTTCTAGATGTGAAAAATGTGAGAGAGACTCATTGGAGGGATGATGACAAAATTTGTAGAAAAAGAGTGACTAGAAAGTGATTTTATTGTTAACCAGGATAAAGAATTCAGGAAAAGAAACATGTTTGGTGAGGCAGAAGGTACTGTTTTAGACTCCACTTGCCTTCATCAGCATTTGTCTGGAAACAATTATCAGGATCAATTTTATAGGGCTTTTAAAAAATATTTATTTATTTATTTTTGGCTGTGTAGGGTCTTAGTTGCGGCACGCGGGATCTTCATTGCAGCGTGCGGGCTCTTCGTTGTGGTGTGCGGGCTCTTTGTTGCGGCACACGAGCTCCAGAACATGTGGGCTCTGTAGTTTGCGGCACACGGGCTCTCTAGTTGCCATGCACAGGCTTAGTTGCCCCGTGGCATGTGAGATCTTAGTTCACCGACCAGGGATCGAACCCGCGACCCCTGCATTGGAAGGCAGATTCTTTACCACTGGACCACCAGGGAAGTCACTATAGGGCTGCTTTTGAGTGTTATAACCAATTCAATAATATGTGTCAACAATTTTTTTAGTCTGATACATGGTAATTCTTGGCCCGCAAGTCAGCTACCCTATTCTGTTCCTGGGCCCTGAATATGCAGACAACACCCAGCCAAATTTATCTTTCTGGACTTTGCTTTTAAAGATGACAGGGAGGCCACCACCAACTCCCTCTTCTTTGTTAAATCACAGTTGTTGTTCAGGCAGGATATATTGCAACCACTTGGTTTTAAGTTTCTTGGTTAAAATCACAATCCCATTGTGCTTCTCTATAATTATACCTAAGTCATCTTTATTGATTTTGGTAATTTCTACTCAGTATTGTGGGGATAGGCTTTGTTTTGGCATTTCCCTCTGAGTTATTAAAAAGCCTAGAAACTTACTGAGTCCAAGGAGGCCTGTTCTTTGTTTTTGGGGTTTTTTTGTTGTTGTTGTTGTTTCAGAATTGTTCTATTTATTTCTTTATTTTTTTATTGAAGTGTAGTTGATTTACAATGTTGTGTTAGTTTCAGGTGTACATCACAGTGATCCAGATTTTTACATATATATATGTATATTCATATATATACTTTTTCAGATTCTTTTCCCTTATAAGTTATTATAAAACATTGAGTACTGTTCTCTGTGCTATACAGTAGGTCCTTGTTGGTTATCTGTTTTACACACTTGTTTTTGGCTGCACCATGAAGCATGCGGAACTTCCCCGACCAGGGATTGAACCTGTTCCCTCTGCAGTTGAAGCTCGGAGTCTTAACCACTGGACCACCAGGGAAGTGCTGTTTATCTGTTTTATATATAGTAGTGTGTATATGTTAATCCCAAACTCCTAATTTATCCCTCCCTCCCCCCTACCCTCCCAACCCCACCTCCGTCCCAAGGAGGCCTGTTCTAATTCCAAACTGCTTAGCTGCTGAAGAAGAATTAAATAATTGGCCTAGTTCACTAACAGCTGTAGTTCAGGGGTATGATTTTGTCTACTAACGTAACAATGATACTCTTGCTGGTCCAAATTGGGGCCAAGTACCCTCAGTGTAGGCCCCAAAGTTATAACATTTTAACTTATATTTGGGAACATACACTCCAAGACAAGTAGGAGGTGAGGTGGTGAGGGGGAAAACTTCCTGGTGATCCACATGCTATGCCATATAGGGCTTGGTCCCTATCCCCAGATGCCCCATTTCTTCATGGCTAATTCTTGGTGCCTTTGGTGTCCTTCACTACCAGGGCATCAGTTGGGACTGGCTCAATCTATTAAATAGATTGTAATAAATTGGAATATCAAAAGAGAAGAGGTCAAGGTCTTGGTTCCTTTCTACCCAGGAGGCTCCTTGTTTTCTATGAAAATTTTCATATGAAGAGGCATTAGGAAGGGCAGGCTTTGTCAAGACACAAAATAAAGGGTAAGGAGTGCCTGTGTTCTTACATTTACATAACTAAGAGCAGCCATTCCAGTGGTTCTTCTCAGAAAAAAGATATGCTCTAAACGGAAATTTTGTCTCCACATAGAGTAGCAGCTGGCCAATTTTTAAATTTGTTTTTAAAAAATGTCAAGTTCTACCTAAGGAGGCAACACATTACTCTTCCTCATTCCATTCTCACTGGGGAATCACACATCACGTTGTATCATTCCTTGCCTTTAGCTCCTTGAACCACCTAAACCCCCTACCCCATTTTGTTACTATGTTTTAAATTATTGGTTAGAGATCTATCTCAACTACCTAGGTCTTAGAAATATTTGAATTAGGCCTAAAGAACTTGCTCTTGCCTCAGATTCCTCTAATTATTTATTTTTCTTTCTTACCTATCTAGACTCCAAAGCAGTTTGTGACCTCCTATTAGTATCTTATCAGTTTCATCAGCTTGGATTTTATTTCTCTTGCAGTCATTCTTCTCCCAGAGAGTAAACAGCTATTCTTTCTTCATTTCAAATCTTCAGAATCAGTTTCTGTTACATTCTATAGAATCCGGTTTATTTTTTTAAATTAATTAATTAATTTTTGGCTGCATTGTGTCTTCGTTGCTGCGTGCGGAATTTCTGTTTGCAGCGAGCGGGGGCTACTCTTCTTTACGGTGCGCGGGCTTCTCGTTGTGGTGGCTTCTTTCTTGCGGAGCATGGGCTCTAGGCGCACAGGCTTTAGTAGTTGTGGCACGCGGGCCCAGTAGTTGTGGCTCGTGGGCTCTAGATTGCAGGCTCAGTAGTTGTGGCGCACGGGCTTAGTTGCTCGGGGGCATGTGGGATCTTCCCGGACCAGGGATCAAACCCGTGTCCCCTGCATTGGCAGGCGGATTCTTAAACACTGTGCCACCAGGGAAGTCCTGGTTTATTTTTTTTATCACACACGATACCTCTGTTAGTTTCCAAGTATGTAACATTCCCCTATTTCTGTTGCTTAAAAGACTTTTAAGGTATCTTGGGTCTTCTATCTTTGTTATTTCTTCACAAACTTTGGTACACTACACATGTAGGCATATAAAAAATTTCAAACACTGTAGACGTGTAGAAAGTGAAAGTCTCCCCCATGATCCCTTCCCCCTTCACATTCCTCAGAGATAACCATTGTTAATATATTGATATGTGTCCCTCTGAATATTTCCAAATTATCATTCTTTCAAAATATGCATTAGTTTTTACCCTATTGTTAGAGATTATGCATTTTATAACATCTAGGTTGGTCAATCTGGATAATTATTCACCTTTGTATGATATTTAGCTCTTTTCTTGGTTTCTCTTCTATACTAAACACTCCTTTCTTGGTAGCGCATCACTCCTTCTCCTTTTCTGTAACCTGCTCTTCCCTCTCCTCCAATTCTCTGACTCACACGAGTCATTACCTTGTTACAAATGCTACCCCTTCCCCCAGGCAGAGTTGACTGGTCCAAGAGTGAGTTTATAACCCAAATTAGGCCAATCATAACACCCCACCATTGCTGAACTTTGTTGATTGGTCCAGGTGTGGGCACCTGACTTAGAACTCATCCTTCCCTGGGATTACGTGAACATAGGATCATGGGAGTCAGTAAGTACTATTATGGTGGCAAAGCCTGTAATATGTAAGTGAGGGTTAGAGTTTTTGACAGTCATGTTTCCTAGAATTTGGAGAAAGCAAGTGTTGACAGAAAATTAATCAGTTGATCTAAGAAAAAGAATGGAAAATTTCATCCAAGCCAAATTGAGGGATGTAACTTGGGAACAGCATCTCAGAAAGCTCCGAGAACTGTTCCACCCACTAGAAGCCAAGATACAGTTATACAAGGTTTTTGAGACAAAAAGCTGTACATTAGATGATGTATGATTGACAGCTTACACAATCTAGATCTGCAAGTACAAAGTGATGGTCATCGTGACCCCTTACAAGATCAAGAGGAAATGTTACCTTTTAAGGAGTTGTCTTACTGATGCTAGGAGAATGTTGCTTTTTATCGTTGAGCAGGTATTTCTGTGGATGGTGGAGGTTTGGTAGATGCAATGCAGATACACAACACACAGCAGAGGGGAAAGAGGAGGCCAGAGTGCAGAGAACATTTTTTATGTTCAAAGTTTTCTTGTCTTGCCATAAAATATGAATTTTATTTCACACAAGTTTACAGTGAGAGGGAATAAAACAAACATACAGAGAGCAAATAAGAGACAAAGTTTTGAAGCCATTCATGTTCCCTATTCCTGAGAACTAGTTTCATTCTTGTCGTTTTCAAGTTATTCTAATTAAACCAGATTCACAAGTAATTCCCCCTTTTTTTTGCTTATGCTGTGTCCCTAAATAACATATCCTCTTTAGTTTAAAAACACTCTTATTTCACTCCTCCCATTTCTGAAATATTACTTTGTTTAGGTGATAACAAAACATTTTGAGGTATGTCATTAACATTACACAGGCTGTTCTTTATTTTCACTAATAGGATCCCCAAAAGTTGTAAGCACAGGATGCTATTTCTTCAGGGAGTACCCATGTAGAATCAACTGGAACTGACTACCAATACTTTTTCCTTGTTACCAGTGCATGAATGACAACATGCCTGTGTAGATACACAATCAGGATCATACTATTTTCTTTGGGCTAGAAATCACTAAGACTTATTGAAGTAAGAGTCACACAAATAGATTTCCTCTTCTTATACAACTATAGTTTTCATAGTTTAAAGCACATCTTTCATCAGTTCTATTCACAATCTCTTGATGGATTACATGTCATATTAATTACTAGGATCCAAACTAGTAGTTCCATTTGGCAGTTTCTGACAAAGTACCATAACATTAATTTCTTGAAAATTTTCTTGAGGCTGGCAAACAGTAATCATTTTAAATCAGAAAATATTACTAACGCTTATAAATTACATATGACAACAATATATAAAAATTTTTTTTTCTTTTTGGCTGCATTGGGCCTTTGTTGCTGCACGCAGGCTTTCTCTAGTTGCAGCGAGCAGGGGCTACTCTTCGTTGCGGTGTGCAGGCTTCTCATTATGGTGGCTTCTCTTGTTGCGGATCACGGGCTCCAGGCACGCGGGCTTCAGTAGTTCTGGCGCATGGGCTCAGTAGTTGTGGCTCGCGGGCTCTAGAGCACAGGCTCAGTAGTTGTGGCGCACAGGCTTAGTTGCTCCATGGCATGTGAGATCTTCCTGGACCAGGGATCAAACCCATGTCCCCTGCATTGGCAGGCGGATTCTTAACCACTGTACCACAGGGGAAGTCACCTATAAAAATATTTTTAAAGGTTCAATATTTAGGAAGGATGCTTTAGGACTGTGGGGGAGGTTGGAGGGAATTGTTATCTAGGAGGGACACAAAAGGCATTGCAACAGTATCTGCAACAATTATTCATTTTTTTAATAACATCTTTTTAAAAAATTTTTTAATTTAATTTAATTTAATTTATTTTTTTATACAGGTAAGCAGGTCCTTATTACTCATCAATTTTATACACATCAGTGTATACATGTCAATCCCAATCGCCCAATTCATGCCACCACCACCCCACCCCCCCCGTGGCTTTTCCCCCTTGGTGTCCATACGTTTGTTCTCTACATCTGTGTCTCAATTTCTGCCCTGCAAACCGGTTCATCTGTACCATTTTTCTAGGGTCCACATACATGTGTTAATATACGATATTTGTTTTTCTCTTTCTGACTCACTTCACTCTGTATGACAGACTCTAGATCCATCCGTGTCTCAAAAGCTGACCCAATTTGGTTCCTTTTTATGGCTGAGTAATATTCCATTGTATATATGTAACACATCTCCTTTATCCATTCGTCTGTCGATGGGCATTTAGGTTGCTTCCATGACCTGGCTATTGTAAATAGTGCTGCAGTGAACATTGGGGTGCATGCATGTGTCTTTTCTGAATTACGGTTTTCTCTGGGTATATGCCCAGTAGTGGGATTGCTGGGTCATATGGTAATTCTATTTTTAGTTTTTTAAGGAACCTCCATACTGTTCTCCATAGTGGCTGCATCAATTTACATTCCCACCAACAGTGCAAGAGGGTTCCCTTTTCTCCACACCCTCTCCAGCATTTGTTGTTTGTAGATTTTCTGATGATGCCCATTCTAACTGGTGTGAGGTGATACCTCATTGTAGTTTTGATTTGCATTTCTCTAATAATTAGTGATGTGGAGCAGCTTTTCATGTCCTTCTTGGCCATCTGTATGTCTTCTTTGGAGAAGTGTCTATTTAGGTCTTCTGCCCATTTTTGGATTGGGTTGTTTGCTTTTTTAATATTGAGCTGCATGAGCTGTTTCTATATTTTGGAGATTAATCCTTTGTCCGTTGATTCATTTGCAAATATTTTCTCCGATTCTGAGGGCTGACTTTTCGTCTTGTTTATGGTTTCTTTTGCTGTGCAAAAGCTTTGAAGTTTCATTAGGTCCCATTTGTTTATTTTTATTTTTATTTCCATTACTCTAGGAGGTGGATCAAAAAAGATCTTGCTGTGATTTATGTCAAAGAGTGTTCTTCCTATGTTTTCCTCTATGAGTTTTATAGTGTCCAGTCTTATATTTAGGTCTCGAATCCATTTTGAGTTTATTTTTGTGTATGGTGTTAAGGAGTGTTCTAATTTCATTCTTTTACATGTAGCTGTCCAGTTTTCCCAGCACCACTTATTGAAGAGACTGTCTTTTCTCCATTGTATGTCCTTGCCTCCTTTGTCATAGATTAGTTGACCATAGGTGTGTGGGTTTACCTTTGGGCTTTCTATCTTGTTCCATTGATCTATGTTTCTGTTTTTGTGCCAGTACCATACTGTCTTGATTACTTTAGCTTTGTAGTATAGTCTGAAGTCAGGGAGCCTGACTCCTCCAGCTCCGCTTTTCTCTCTCAAGATTGCTTTGGCTATTCAGAGTCTTTTGTGTTTCCATACAAACTGTGAAATTTTTTGTTCTAGTTCTGTGAAAAATGCCAGTGGTAGTTTGATAGGGATTGCATTGAACCTGTAGATTGTTTTGGGTAGTATAGCCATTTTCACAATGTTGATTCTTCCAATCCAAAAACATGGTATATCTCTCCATCTGTTTGTATCATCTTTAATTTCTTTCATCAGTGTCTTATAGTTTTCTGCATACAGGTCTTTTGTCTCCTTAGGTAGGTTTATTCCTAGGTATTTTATTCTTTTTGTTGCAATGGCAAATGGGAGTGTTTCCTTAATTTCTCTTTTAGATTTTTTGTTGTTAGTGTATAGGGATGCAAGAGATTTCTGTGCATTAATTTTGTATCCTGCTACTTTACCAAATTCATTGATTAGCTCTAGTAGTTTTCTGGTAGCATCTTTAGGATTCTCTATGTATAGTATCATGTCATCTGCAAACTGTGACAGCTTTACTTCCTCTTTCCCGATTTGGATTCCTTTTATTTCTTTTTCTTCTCTTATTGCTGTGCCTAAAACTTCCAAACCAATGTTGAATAATAGTGGTGAGAGTGGGCAACCTTGTCTTTTTCCTTATCTTAGTGGAAACGGTTTCAGTTTTTCACCATTGAGGATGATGTTGGCTGTGAGTTTCTCATATATGGCCTTTACTATGTTGAGGTAAGTTCCCTCTATACCTACTTTCTGGAGGGTTTTTATCATAAATGGTTGTTGAATTTTGTCAAAAGCTTTTTCTGAATCTATTCAGATGATCATATGATTCTTATTCTTCAGTTTGTTAATATCATATATCACATTGATTGATTTGCGTATATTGAAGAATCCTTGCATTCCTGGGATAAATCCCACTTGATCATGGTGTATGATCCTTTTAATGTGCTGTTGGATTCTGTTTGCTAGTATTTTGTTGAGGATTTGTGCATCTATGTTCATCAGTGATATTGGCCTGTAGTTTTCTTTCTTTGTGACATCTTTGTCTGGTTTTGCTATCAGTGTGATGGTGACCTCGTAGAATGAGTTTGGGAACGTTCCTCCCTCTGCTTTATTTTGGAAGAGTTTGAGAAGGATAGGTGTTAGCTCTTGTCTAAATGTTTGATAGAATTCAGCTGTGAAGCCATCTGGTCCTGGGCTTTTGTTTGTTGGAAGATTTTTAATCACAGTTTCAATTTCAGTGCTTGTGATTGGTCTGTTTATATTTTCTATTTCTTCCTGGTTCAGTCTCAGAAGGTTGTGCATTTCTAAGAATTTGTCCATTTCTTCTAGGTTGTCCATTTTATTGGCATAGAGTTGCTTGTAGTAATCTCTCATGATCCTTTGTATTTCTTCAGTGTCAGTTGTTACTTCTCCTTTTTCATTTCTAATTCTATTGATTTGAGTCTTCTCCCTTTTTTTCTTGATGAGTCTGGCTAATGGTTTATCAATTTTGTTTATCTTCTCAAAGAACCAGCTTTTAGTTTTATTGATCTTTGCTATTGTTTCCTTCATTTCTTTTTCATTTATTTCTGATCTGATCTTTATGATTTCTTTCCTTCTACTAACTTTGGGGTTTTTTTGTTCTTCTTTCTCTATTTGCTTTAAGTGTAAGGTTAGGTTGTTTATTTGAGATGTTTCTTGTTTCTTAAGGTAGGATTGTATTGCTATAAACTTCCCTCTTAGAACTGCTTTTGCTGCCTCCCATAGGTTTTGGGTCGTTGTGTTTTCATTGTCATTTGTTTCTAGGTATTTTTTGATTTCCTCTTTGATTTCTTCAGTGATCTCTTGGTTATTAACTAGTGTATTGTTTAGCCTCCCTGTGTTTGTATTTTTTACAGATTTTTTCCTGTAGTTGATATCTAGTCTCACAACGTTGTGGTCAGAAAAGATACTTGATATGATTTCAATTTTAACAATTATTCATTTAAAAAACTAAAACATGTGACTAACTTTGGAAGAGACTGTTTGAGTAAAACTCTAAGTCTACCTTAAGCTGATGAGTCCTAGATATATACTTTTAGATCGCTATTCTAGTGTCACTGTGATGATTAATTTTATGTGTGAACTCAGAAATCATACCAATGTTTTCTTAGGTCAAGGCAATAGAAATAAAAAGAAAAATAAACAAATGGGACCTAATCAAACTTACAAGCTTTTGCACAGCAAAGGAAACTATAAAAAATATTTAAAAAAAGAAGATGACCTATGGAATGGGAGAAAATATTTGCAAATGATGAGATTGACAAGGGTTTAATCTCCAAAATATACAAACAGCTCATACAACTCACCAGCAAAAAAAAACCAACCCAATTGAAAAATGAGCAGAAGACCTTTTTTTTTTATAGTCTTTTTTTTTTTTTTTTTTTGCTGTGCTGGCTCTTCATTGTGGCACGCTGGCTTCTGTAGTTGCAGTGCATGGGCTCTCTCTAGTTGTGGCATGTGGGCTCTAGAGCACACTGGCTCAGTAGTTGCGGTGCACAGGCTTAGTTCCAGTATGTGGGATCTTAGTTCCCCAAACAGAGATTGAACCTGGGCCCCCTGCATTGGGAGTGCAGAGTGTTAACCAATGGACTGCCATGGAAGTCCCTGGGCAGAAGACCTTAATAGACATTTCCCCAAAGGGAACATACAGATGACCAGTAGGCACATGAGAAGATGCTCAACATCACTAATTATTAGAGAAATGCAAATCAAAACTACAATGAGATACCACCTCATACTGGTCAGAATGGTGATCATTAAAAAGTCTACAAATAAAAAATGCTGGAGAGTGTATGGAGAAAAAGGGAACCCACCTACACTGTTGGTGGGAATTTAAGTTGGTGTAGCCACTATGGAAAACAGTATGGAGGTTCCGTAGAAAACTAAAACTAGAATTACCGTATGATCCAACAATCCCACTATGGGGCATATATCTGGACAAAGCTATAATTCAGAAAGATACATGCACCCCTATGTTCATAGCAGCACTATCACAATAGCCAAAACATGGAAACAACCTAAATGTCCATCAAGATGAATGGATAAAGAAGATGTGGTACATATATATAATGGAATACTACTCAGCCATAAAAAAGAACAAAATAATGCCATTTGCAGCAACATGTATGCAACTAGAGATTATCATACTAAGTGAAGTAAGTCAGAAAGAGAAAGACAAATACCGTATGATTTCCCTTACATGTGAAATCTAAAATATGGCACAAATGAACCTAACTACGAAACAGAAACAGAGGGACTTCCCTGGTTGCGCAGTGGTTAAGAATCCTCCTGCCAGTGCAGAGGACACGGGTTCGAGCCCTGGTTTGGGAAGATCCCACATGCCATGGAGCAACTAAGCCCGTGCGCCACAACTACTGAGCCTGTGCTCTACAGCCCACGAACTACAACTACTGAAGCCTGCGTACCTAGAGCCTGTGCTCTGCAACAAGAGAAGCCACCAAAATGAGAAGCCTGAGCAAAGCAATGAAGAGTAGCCCCTGCTTGCCACAACTAGAGAAAAGCCCACACGCAGCAATGAAGACCCAGTGCAGCCAAAAATTAATTAATTAATTAATTTAAAGAAAAAAAAGAGAGAAACAGACTCACAGATGTAGAGAACAGACTTGTCGTTGCCAAGGGAGTGAGGGGAGGAAAAGGGATGGACTGGGAGTTTGGGATTAGTAGATGCAAAACATTATGTTTAGACTGGATAAACAACAAAGTCCTACTGTATAGCACAGGGAACTATATCCTATCTCATGGGATAAACCATAATGGGAAAGAATATTTTAAAAAAACAAAGAATGTATACATGTGTGTAACTTTTTTTTTTTTTTGGCTGCACCACACAGCTTGCAAGGAATCTTTGTTCCCCAACCAGGGATCGAAACTGTGCTCCCTGCAGCGGAAGCAGGAGTCCTAACCACTGGACCACCAGGGACATCCCTATAACTGAGTCACTTTGCTGCACAGCAGAGATTGGCACAACATTGTAAATCAACTAAACTTCAATTTAAAAAAAAATTATGTGTCAACTTGACTAGGCTTAGGGATTCCCAGATAGCTGGTAAAGCATTATTGGAATTTCTGTGAGGGTGTTTCTGGAAGAGATTAACGTTTGAATGGTACACGAAGTACGATAGCCCTCGTCAATGTGGGTTGGCATCATTGTTGAGGGACTGAATAGAACAAAAAGATGGAGAAAGGGTAAATTTGCTCTCTCCTTGGTTTGGGACATCCATCTTCTCCTGCCCTTGGACATTGGTGCTCCTGGTTCTCCAGCCTTTGGACCAAGACCTGGACTTACACCATCAGCTTCTCAATTCTTGGGTCTTTGGACACAGACTGGAACACCCAACATTTGCTCCTCTGGTTCTCAGGCCTTCAGACTCAGACTGAATTACACCAGTGGCTTTCCTAGTTTTTCAGCTTGCAGACCACAGATTGTGGGTCTTTTTGGCCTCCATAATTGTGTGAGCCAATTCCTATAAGCCATATATCTTATTTATGTCTCTGGTTGATTCTATTTCTCTGGAGAACCCTGACTAATACAATCACGTAATGTCACTCAGTGGGAAGGTCTTGACCTCACAACCAGGGGCTAGAATTTGGTATTGGAGATTGGAGACTATAAGGTCAGTTTGTTTGAATGCTGAATTTTTACCTGTTCTCAATCCAAGCAAAAATAGCAGGGACATTAGAAATAACATTTCAGGATTTTAGCATTTCTAAATATAGAAATGAGTAAGCTATCCATCTAAGTATAATAACATTCAGCCACATTCTCAAACTGTATTATCCTAAATGGCGATAATAATCCTTTAGGTCATGACATATGAATTATTTACATAGCAATTTTTTAAAAATACGTAAATCACAGCTTAACTTGCCAGATATGTCATATTGCAACTTAATATTTTTCATTCTTTGATTTACATATTCAGCTTAATATATGTACTCAGTTTTATGACGTTATGCCATTATATGTTTTCTAATTTGTTCATAAATTATAATTTAAATCATAAACTTCTCCAGGTCAGTTCAAATGCTAGTACATATTCTTCTAAATTTTTAAAAAATATACTAAATATAGGTGTTCTTCTACACCTATGTATTGAAATATAATTATTCAAAAATTTAAACTGTATATTTATTGTTACTGGTTGGGTTCCCTGGGAAGCAGACTCTGACACAGAGCTTGCAGCAACAAGCCTTTCATTAAAGATGAACCTTGGGGGTTTCCCTGGTGGTGCAGTGGTTAAGAATCAGCCTGCCAGTGCAGGGAACATGGGTTCGAGTCCTGGTCCAGGAATATCCCACATGCCGCAGAGCAACTAAGCCCGTGTGCCACAACTACTCTGTGCTCTAGAGCCCACGAGCCACAACTACTGAAGCCCATGCACCTAGAGCCCATGCTCCGCAACAAGAGAAGCCACCGCAATGAGAAGCCCGCGCACTGCAACGAAGAGTAGCCCCCGCTTGCCGCAACTAGAGAAAGCCCGCGTGCAGCAACAAAGACCCAACACAGCCAAAAAATAAACAAATAAAATAAAAATTAAAAAAAAAAAAAGAACCTTGGTGGCTCACCATTGTGTTGACAGCAGTTTACCCCTTGTGCTGCTTAGATCCACTTTTCTTTTTTTTAATAAATTTATTTATTTATTTTTGGCTGAGTTGGGTCTTTGCTGCTGCGTGCGGGCTTTCTCTAGTTGCAACGACTGGGGGCTACACTTTGTTTCGGTGCGTGGGCTTCTCATTGCGGTGGCTTCTCTTGTTGCGGAGCACGGGCTCTAGGCGTGTGGGCTTCAGTAGTTGTGGCTCACGGGCTCTAGAGCACAGGCTCAGTAGTTGTGGCACACAGGCTTTGTTGCTCCTCAGCATGTGGGATCTTCCCGGATCAGGGCTTGAACACGTGTCCCCTGCATTGGCTGGCGGATTCTTAACTACTGCGCCACCAGGGAAGCCCAGATCCACTTCTTCACATACATTCTGGAACACCTCCTCCCAGATCCAGTAGACCTGCTTTCTAGGGGAAATTTAGAAGTGAAAGATGAGTGAAAAGAATTACAGCCCTGGGACTTCCCTGGTGGTCCAGCGGTTAAGACTGTGCACTCCCAATGCAGGGGGCCCAGGTTTGATCCCTGGTCAGGGAGCTAGAGCCTTCATGCCTCAACTAAGAGCCCACATGTTGCAATGAAGATCCCGCATGCAGCAATGAAGAACCCACGTGCCGCAACTAAGACCCAGCGCAGCCAAAATTAATAAATAAATAAATATTTTAAAAAAAAAAAAGAATTACAGGGCTGTGGCTGAGTTCATCTTGTCCCCCCTCTACTATACACTCAAGATTCTTATCACCCTCAGAGAACACCTTTGCTGGTCTTGGTAGCTTGCCCCATGGTTTGGTCCAGGTCCTTAACCTACAGGTCTGATTCGCAGGGTACCATGCCCCTCTTTGGTACCTAATAGTTTATATACTTGTCCATTTGCCATCAAAATTGGGCAAGAAGTATCAAGAGGTACCCAAGTGGATCTTCTGGGCACCAAGCATATCCTCCCAGAAGGCTGGTTATGAGGGTCAATTATTTCTGACAGAGTGATGATTCCTCTCTTTGTCGCCTAAGTTGCCAATGACAGTAGCTCGATCAGCCTTGGTAAGTGAAGTTCATCTTTTGGGGCCCATGTGCAGTCACCATGGATATTCTATTCATGCACCCACTGGTCAAGCACTGAAGTGGCTGATAACAGAGGCTGGGTACCATCAAGTGGCCAAGTCACTTTGTTTTCTTGGTTGTTTATGTTTCTTCCAAGATCAGTGCTGTCTGGTGGACATTAACATGGGATACAAAGATCCTAATATTTTGTGTTCACACTCATCTGTTTACCCACTCTACTCCAGACCTATTTGACTCTAATTTTGTAATCTTCCTTCAGGTCCCTGTCCAGATGGCCAAGCCATTCACCACTGACATGAGTTTATACATGTTCTAACCCTGGGCCACTTATCTTTCCACATAAAGTGGAGGACCCAGGGCACAGTGTACCCTTTGGGAGGAAATTCACTAACCAGCTTTTTTTTTTTTTTTGGCTGCGCTGTGTCTTCGTTGCTGCTTGGGCTATGTCTAGCTGCAGCAAGCAGGGGCTACTCTTCGTTGTGGTTCGCAGGCTTCTCATTGTGGTGGCTTCTCTTGTTGCGGAGCATGGGCTCTAAGTGCGCAGGCTTCAGTAGTTGCAGCACGTGGGCTCAGTAGTTGTGGCTCAAAGGCTCTAGACCGCAGCCTCAGTAGTTGTGGCACATGGGCTTAGTTGCCCAGCGGCATGTGGGATCTTCCCGGACCAGGGATCGAACCCGTGTCCCCTGCATTGGCAGGCGAATTCTTAGCCACTGCGCCACCAGGGAAGTCCACTCACCAGCTTTTTTTTAAGGCCACACCTGTATGGGGCTGTAGTGACTCTTCTCTTTTTAGCTTGCATCCACATATTGAGGTAACCCAGCCATGATTCAAGCTTGAACTTTTCTCTTCCATCAGGTGTTCCTGAGAAATTTCCCATATAGCCATAGTGCAAATTGAAGGAGAGGTGCTGATGCCACCTGCTTGTGCCCACTGGTCCTGCTTACGCTGAATCCCAGATGTACCACTTTCATCTCATAACGAATCATTGCTAGGCTGCGTAACCTTGTGACTTGGTGAAATAGGTCTGAGAGAACCCACCTCATCGGTGTAGTTACCACCATATGGTTACTTGGTGTCCAATGGTCACATACTTTTCTTCTACCGGGGTCTAATAGCATGCCAGAAATTGTTTTTCAAGAGTAAAACTCTCTGCTACAAATGTCATGGCCTTGCTCTAGAACCCCAGAGACCTGCATTGTGATTATCCCACTGGGGTTTAACAAAAATTCCACATAGCATTTTTTACCACCATTGATACCGCTAACATCATAGATCTTCTAGGTAATACAGCCCAAGGGTCAGATTGCACCACAATCTGATACTACTTCAAAGCCCTTTCTCCTCTGGGCCCTACTCAAAGCTAGCAGCCTTTCTTATCACTTGATCCCAGATGTAGAATATGCTACCTTTATAACCTAAAGAGGCGTATTTGATGTTGGGCCTCCTTTTTCACTGTGGGGTATGTGAGAGGCAATAGTTGGTCCTTTAGTTTGGATGGGATATCCTGACATGCTCTTGACTATTGGAGCCCCCAATATTGTATTTTTGTGGCAGGCTCCTGAATCTTAGTAGGATTTATCTTCCACCCTCTGGTGCACATATGTCCTGCCAAGGTCTCCAATGCTGTAGCCCTTTTCCAAAGTATACAATTACCCAAACAAATGACCAGAGATTAATTTGGAAAAGAATTGGGAAAATTATTTCCCCATTACTGGCCATAGTTCCTTTCTCCTGGGCACCCAACTCCTTCAGCTTATGGATTTTGAGTCTGAAAACTGGCTCAGATCCAGGAATTGGGCAAAAGATTGTGATGTTTTATTGGCACAACTGCCTTCAGCTTCGTTATCATCCATCAATGATTTTTTGATGGTATAATAGTACCCTTGTTGGCTACCCGTCTATTTTGCACCTAGAGACTTTATGTCCTATTACCTATTTCCACAATTTTGAGGGACAGTTCCCATTGGCTGCTATACACTTTTCAATTATCATGCATATTCTTATCAATCCTTACTGATTCAAAGATTAACAACTAGAGAATCTAGATGAAGGTTTACAGGTGTTTAGTGTACTGTTTCAACATTTTGTAGATTTTAAAATTTCCAAAATAAAAGTAGGGGAACAAAGGTAAAGGCTATGAATAAATAAATACAGAAACTAGTGACAAAAATCATCAACTATATATATATATTTTAGTTTTATGGGATTTTTCTTCCTTTACAATATTAGAATCTCTTTTTTTTGACCATGCCGTGCAGCACACAGGATCCTAGTTCCCTGACCAGGGATCAAACACGTGCCCCCTGCAGTGGAAGTGCAGAGTCTTAACCACTGGACCACCAGGGAAGTTCCCAACAATATATTCGTATAATATAATATAATAAAAAAAATTTGAATTCCTTTAAGGCCAAATGCTGATGTTTGTTGTAACCTGTTCAGTTGATACAACATTTTTGGAGAGCAATATGAATTCCAATATGTATAAAAAGTGAAAGTTTTGTTGTATTCTATAAACCATTTAATTCCATTGCTGAAAATTTATCCTGAAGTAATTATCTAAAATATGAAAATAAATTTCTCATGAATGTATGCATTAGAGCATTATTCATAATAGGAGAAAACTGGAAATAACCTGAATATGTAACCATGGAGAATTAGGTATTGTAATATATCTACTTAGTGAAATATTCTGAGGCCGCTAATGCTACCAATGTTGATGTGATGCTCTAGGAAGGACACACTATTACTTACATAGAATTTCTGCCAAAAATGTACAAGTTTAAAAGTGTTGTATCAACATAACAAGTCCACAGTAACCCTAACAGCATCAAGTTTTAAACTGTCATAGGAAACAATCAGGTAAACCAAATTAAGGGATATTCTTCAAAACAACTGTCCTTTACTTTTGAGTGTCAGTGTCTCAAAAGACAAGCTGAGGAACTGTTTCAGATTAAACTGAAAAGACATGACAACTAATGCAACGCATGATCCTAGATTGGAAAAAAAAAATTTTATAAAACTAATTACTCGAACAATTGGCAAAATTTGAATATTGATTCGATGATTATATTTTAGATAAAAGTGTTGAATATTACATTTCCTGATTTAATTGTGTTATGGCTCTGTAAGAAAATATTTTCATACTTAGGAGGAACATGTTGAAGTATTTAGAGCTCATTATGTCTGCAACTTGCTCTCAAATGGCTCAGAACTAATGAAAGATTTAGAGACAAGGCAGCATGTTAATGATTGTTTAGTTTAGAAGGGTTTGTGAAAGTTACTATTGCAACTATTCTGTAAGTTTGATAATTTTTCAAAATAAAATGTTTAAAAAGTATTATCCAGTCTACAAACAATGTCCAAAATATTCTCAATAAGAGATCACGTGAAAAATACAGTTCAAAACTGTATGTGACCTATAATTCTAAGAGCATAAAATGTTGGCATATCGATGTATTAGGGTAGTAGGGAAGATTTTCCTTTTTTAAAAAAAGAAATTTCTTTAATGCTGTTTGTTATATTGTGTTTAAAATGAAACCATTATATAAGATTAAATGCATTTAAAAAATCACCAAGGGGCAAAAAACAAAAAAAAAGAAAAGAAAAAAATCACCAAGGGGAAGAACAGTATAAAATAACAATAAGAATAATAAAATAATTTTTAAAATTCCAATTCTACCCCAAGTTTCCTTAAACATTTTTTGTTTGTTTGTTTTTTCTTTCTTTTTTTTTTTTTTTTGGCCACGCGGCTTGCAGGATCTTATTTCCCCGACCAGGGATCCATCCCTGGCCCCTGGTAGTGAAAGTGTGGAATCCTAACCACTGGAATGCCAGGGAATTCCCTCCTTACATTTTGAAAAACGGAAGTTTAATTTATAGATTCAAACCAATTTAAGCTGTTGTCCCATCCATCAACATGAAATCTTTTGCTAAAGTCCAGCTCCAAGTTAAAAAGCAAATAAATAACAAATTCCCCTCTGGGTGTGGGTGTGATTTTTTTTTTTTTTTCTTTTGATGGCGCTGAACACAAGGCTTTTAAGTAATACTATCTTCTATCAGATATCTGGTTTAATCTCCCAAAATAAGAACATAGTTCCAAGTTTCTTTATGAGTACTTTAAATACTTTTACCCCCTAGGCAGTTTCAGAAAATAGCATGAATTTCCTATATTTAACCCTCTCTTTTTTCAGCTCTTTGAAAAAAATGTTTTATTGTGGTACAGTTGACATGCAATGTAACATTCGTTTTTTTTTGGCTGCGTTGGGTCTTTGTTGCGGCACGCGGGCTTTCTCTAGTTGCAGTGAGCAGGGGCTACTTCCTCGCGTTGCGGGGCTTCTCATTGCAGTGGCTTCTCTTGTTACGGAGCACCGGCTCTAGGTGCGCGGGCTTCAGTAGTTGTGGCTTGCGGGCTCTAGAGCACAGGCTCAGTAGTTGTGGCGCACGGGCTTAGTTGCTCCGCGGCATGTGGGATCTTCCCGAACCAGGGCTCAAACCCATGTCCCCTGCATAGGCAGGCAGATTCTCAACCACTGCGCCACCAGGGAAGCCCAACATTCCTTTTTAAGATAAAAAAATAAACAAAACTTAATAAGTGAAAATATTTAAATATTTTCACTTAAATATTTTCAGTCAAGTATCGCTTTGCTCAAGTATTAATTACATTTAGCTAATCCTTTTTGTAACTAACAAAACAATAATTTCCCTTTAGTTTTTAAATTTGAACAATGACTGCTGACATTTTCCTATATATTGCCAAAATCTCTTTCAGAATGTAAAAATTAAGCTCTAATAAAGGGATAAAATCGTGTTTACTTATCTTGCCACCTTATTTTACTGTAAAATAAAATAGGTATTTAACTCTCATGTGAACCTATTCTCTTACCTTTCAAGGGGGAAAAGCATATAAGCCTATATGGAAAAACTTTTAAGCAAGGTC
The DNA here is from genome assembly GCF_965194825.1 of Balaenoptera physalus. Taxonomy (NCBI): domain Eukaryota; kingdom Metazoa; phylum Chordata; class Mammalia; order Artiodactyla; family Balaenopteridae; genus Balaenoptera; species Balaenoptera physalus. The sequence goes on along the minus strand of NC_138884.1, from coordinate 18,910,713 downwards.
AGATTTTTTTTTTAAGGTTCTGTTTCCATAAATTGCCTGGCAATTAAACTAACAGTTTGTTTCATAAATCTGGCCAGCATAGTAATTTTTTTTCATTTTCCAGAAGTCACTTTTTATAAGCTAAGTACATCCAGTCTGCTAATATGCATATCTAGATCAAACCCTTTTCCCCTTCTTAAAACCTGATAATCTCAGGCACTGATACGATAAAGTATGGACCCCTGTTTCCTAACTTTCCGTTTCAGAGCTGTGAATGCTGTTGGTCAATTTGTACTAAATGCATCCACAGACCTGACAAAAGCTCTCCCCAAATAGTAAGTCTTTAATAGTGATTTGTCATTTTTTTCAAAAGATATAAATGGCTCTCTTGCGAGTATTATTACCATTATTTTATTACTTATTTTTAACAAAACAATAATCACGGTTTTCCATTAGCTACTTGAAACACATAAGGTGATATCTGAGAATTTTTAGTACATGCCATGTTTCCAAGCAATGTCCTGAATGAGGATTGGTATCTCTCAAACTCTGAACTTAAAATAAGAGTTTAGAGGCAGGTGAATCCAAAATTTCTAATTCACAGGTCTCCAAAGATGCTGTTGGAGTAGAAAGGCACATGGCAAGTCCTGGGGAAGGTAGCCATCCAGACCATTCCTGTAGATGGGTGTTTCCTCAGAGAATCATCACAATCTGAGGACACAGAGAAAATCCTGTCCACAGGGGTAGTTTTCTTTTAGCCAAGCTCATAGAGCGTAAGTAAAACAAACTAAAAAATTTAGTGCCAGTTAGGATGGACTCTGAGTGATACACCTAGTCTAGACATTCATGCATCCATATCAGCCCTACATATATACAAATCAATACCAGAAGATATGTTCGTCATATGGTTGCTTGGTAAACCTGGAACCAAAACAAGGAGAATTCGTTGTGGTGTCCTCAAGAAACCGTTCCCAATGAGGGCCAAATGGACCAGAGATCCATATTTTTGCACCAGGGCACTCTGTCCCCAGAACAAAACTAGATGGTCAAATATTGTCATTCTGGATTCCTCTTTTATAGATGGTAAGCAGACCAGCTCCCACCCATTAACATATTTCTTTAGACAAGTTCAATGTAAGCACTTACTCATGTATGTAGCAATGAAAATCCAGTCATGCTTCCCTGAAGTTCCACACAAATCTCTGAATTTTGGGTGTTTACAATCTTGTGGGTTATTTCTAAAAGCTACTGATCTCATCCCACTACATTTAAATTTTTTTCTAATTTCAATTTTAAAAGGTAAATTACGTTTATTTATAGTATCTTATTGTTGACCCAGCATACTCCTTACCTGAATTTTCCACATACTCTTTGCAGATTATTTCTCATTATTTCAGACAATTATCTTTCTTATTAGGCAGTCCAATTACAATCTAGTCAATATTATATAGTGTTAAGAGCCCTGAAGACAGAACTGTGTTCTTGGGAAAGTTATTTAACCTCAGTTTCCTTATCTATCTCAGAATGTTGTTTTGAAGATAAAATGAGGTATTATCAATGCACATAAACTGCTTAACATGATACCTGGTATATAGTAATTTTCCTATTACATTGTTAGTCCTAAGGCTAGAATTCTGTGAAGTTTTAAAAATTTTGGTTTTTCCCAAATATTTGTTGGCATTCTACCTACAAATCATCAAGGACCTAACATTTGGCTAGTGGAGGCAACCACTGACTAATTAAATAATATTTACTATAATACTGGGTTTACAGCTAGAGTTATAAAGTGGCCTGAAGAAAATAAAGCAGGGTAAGGAGATAAAGAGTAAGGAGCATGATAATTTAGATAGGGTGGTCAAGGAAGCCTTCCCTCAGGAGATGGCATTGGAACAGAGATCTGAATGAAACCAGGGAAGAAACGAAGTGACTGTCTCAATTGTTAGGTGTATGAGTGCTTATTTTGGCCTGTTAGCTGCACCCTTTCTGTTCTTAGTCACACTTCTTTATATGGGTAGTGAACTATTTATATATCTATGACTTAGGATGCCAAACAGATTTAACAGTCCAGAAAGGAAGTGCCTGGGCTTCCCATGTCCTCTAAATATCCTTCAAATTTTACACATTTCCCATTACTTAGTACTTCTTGAATTGTCAGTTTTGTAAATGAACTTAGTATTAGAAGTCCTTCAAAGAGATACAGGCATTTTGGAAGACCCTATCAGAGGAAAGCAGCTTTGGTATAGAAGAAAGAATCTTGGAGTCAAGAGAATTGGGTTTGAATTCCAGCTCACCCATTGGCTGTGTGGACTTGCCTGTGTCCCCGACTTTACTGAGTCTGTTTCTTTATCTGTAAGATGGGGGTGATAATGTTTAATTCACATATTTGTTATAAAGGTCAAATGAATTAATTGATGTGAAAAATATGTGGTATGTTATAAGAAATCAATAGTTGACTCTGAAAGCTTGGAATATCCTTAAAGATAATGGGCGGGGGTTGGTTCTCTGCATAGAAGAATTCTTAAGCATATTACACTATACAAAAAGTAGAAATAATAAATTTATGTTAATATAATATTACATCATGGTAATTATAGTTAACATTGAGTGCTTACTATATTCTAAGAACTATTCTAAGTTACATGGAGTAACTCATTTCTCACACTAACCATACAAGCTAAGTACTGTTATTGTGCCTATCTAACTCATGACAAAATGAAACACAAAGAGACTAAATAATCTGCATGTGGTTACAGTAAAGGGGAGAATTGGGATTATGAACCAAGAAAATTTGACATTGGAGCTCATGCTCTCAAATACTAAACTATATAATTGTAATTTAAAGGATTATTTATCCTGTTTGAAGCCATCATTTTAGGTCTTTCCTAAAGTAACATCACTGTAGAAAGTGACAATAACAATTTAAAAACTAGAGTATAAAGTATAACCAAGTTTAAAAAGAGAGTGAAAAAGGTTTTAAAAAAGTTAATGTTAACTAGAGGTTGGTTTAGATTATATCTAAAGTTAATACCCAAAATTAAAATATTAAGGATCATTTACTTTATTATGCGATTTCATATCTTCAGTCTCAAAACCTATTCATTTTAAGAAAAAACGATTGCTTAGTACTAATCCAAGTCTAAGAAAGGCAACTAATTTAAACAGAATGTCTAAAATTCCAAGGCCTGTTTTTTTTTTAAATCCTAGACAGTGTAGCAGTAATATTTTTGAGGGATTGATCATAGCAGATGTGATCAGTTTGAACCATAGTTGAACAATGCCCAGCAAAACAATGACTTTGATTATCTAGAAAACCTAAATAAATTCCAATGACAAAATACATGATAAAAATGATGTGCTGTTTTTATTATGATGTGTTCTATTAAATTATTTAAAGTCTCTTTACCATGAGTTAGATCTATAAAGACTAGTAATATACCAGCTTCAGGATTATATTATGTAGAGAAAAGATCATGACTATTTACAGATGCTAAATGATAACCAATCATTCCAGGCATTTATTTATGTATTTATTTTCCAGGATTTTAAATAATAGTTACCATGATACTATGCTGGGCCATTAATTATGTATTAACTAGATAACTCCAACAAGTAGAATAGTGTTTCAATACCATATCCCATTTCAAATATCTTTTTTATTACTCTTTAAGAACAAGCACAAATATGGTAGTAATGTAACAAATGTACTTTTTTGTGGATTAATAGATTAATAAAGAATAAAATATTTCAGATTGGCAAAAGCAAAACAACCATATACACACATAGATAAAAACCTAATCACCAAGTCTTTGACATGGTAGAGTCTAATGGTAATATTAGGAAAAGACACATGAATGTGTCATAAAACACATGCAACAAAGCTCATACAAAATGGACAGAAATTAAGCTCCAAAGAAGAGGAGTATATATATATATACTTCTACTATATACGTATAGTAGAAGTACTAGGATGATTGACAAAAGTGAGGTGTGTTTTGATCAAGAGAAAAGTTAAAAAAATGGAAGCTATTATTAAAAGGAAGTTTTAAGAACATCACTGGTTTTCAGTCCCACTGAAATCTCTTTAAATTTTAAATCTCTTTTGTTCTATTATCTAGCAGCACTGGGAAAATAATACATCTATACTATCTCTTCAAAGAAGATAACAGGATACTACTTTTAAACAACAGAAAGTATCACTGAGATCGACTGTAATTACTTTGGATAGGTTAACTAAGAGTAGATAGTCTGTAAATAGAAATCCATTTATCCATTTATTTTATGTTTTCAGAATTCTTTCTACTTTAAACCTACTAGAGCTGAGTTGACTGGTCAAAAGCTTTTATTAATCGTGTCTGGCATCCAGGTGAACCAAAGCATATGATCAGGCAATGGTTTTGAGTTCTTATTACAGCCTCAATTATGTGTTAGCCAACTCAAGCGACCATTATGTAGTCAGTAATAGGTATGACACAGCTCTGGACATCAGCAACACTGTAAGCAGGCAGGCACAGGCAACCTGCTTATACTGATTTTTCTGGTGTTAACATTCTTAAGAAGCATGGAAAATAGTAATCATATGTCTTCCTCATTAAAACCTTACAGTAGCGCTCTACTAGATTTCTTTACCTCTGTTTTTTGTATTAATAACTGTGCAGAATAACACTGTCTTGAGAAATGACAGCACAGCATCTTACAGGGAAAGGAAATATAGGATGCCACTGTAGGGATAAATTTCTAATTACCAGTGATTATTGTGAATATAACACTATTTTCCTGAACATTAAAGTCTCCATGGAGGGTAGCTACAGTTAAAAAAAAAAAAAAATTTGTTTTGAAACTTTAAAATTGCATTGGTGTACATGATAATGTAACAAAGTACACAAAAGAAAAATTTTAAACATTGTTTAAAAAAAAACATTAGGGGAAGCCGCTGATCCTTAGGAAGGCACGAGGTTGACTATTATGAAGCATTTAGGGAGTCCGATTCATTTTCAAAGCTGGTTACAATCATTAGCATAGCACACCCTTGTGAGGTAAGTGTATTATCATCTGTGCTTCATAAATGAAAAAGCTAGGGCACTGAATGATTAAGTCACTCGCCTAAGGAGAATGAGTCAACGTCAAGAGTCATAGTTGACCCGGCCTAACGACTCCTGACGGTCAATCCAGGGCTTAGTCAGCGGGGGCCGGAGTGGCTTCCCTGGCTGGCACCGGACTTGGGCTATTTCCGACCACGTTAAAGCAGAACAGTGGAAGCGAGAGGACCCAACTTGCAAATGATTTTTATTTCCACGCAAGCCTTAGCCCTGAGGTCTTAATCTCAGGAGTTGGAACAGGAAACGCTGTCGGGTGCACTCCCCCTCCCCCAACCTGTGGCAAGTGGGTACTGTGGGCGGCTCCGCCACCCCCTTTGGCAGTGATGGCCATGAGTGACCACCAGCGTTAGCGGAGCCGGGGTACCGGGGAGGGTTGACTGCTTAAACAACGATTCTCCATCGCCGCCTCTTTATGAAACTAAGAGAAAATGGTGTGCAGTCAAAAGAAAATTAAATAAACACACAGGCAACTTGTCCTAGGACCTCAACTAAGCAAATGAAGCCTTATTGTGCATGCTGAGCCTTCGGTTCCTAACCTTTCGGGGAAGATGGGAGGACAGGGCGACAAAGGGTACAGTAGGCATGTCTGGCAGTAAGTGCGACAGCAGCTATCCAGGCGGAAGAGCAGAGGACTGAAAACCACCCTCCAGCACGCGTGTGTCCTCCGCGCCGAGAACCGCGCACCGTACCCATCGACCACGTGACCAGTCCTTTTTTATTTTTTTTAAACTTCTTTGCCTAAAAGAAAAAAAAAACGAAAACGAGAGAGAGAAATAGAAAGACAGAAGGAGAGAGACTCCACTTCCCAGAAGCCTCTTGTGAAACACGCCGCCGCAGTCTTGCGCAGGCGCCGCCGGGGCCAAACGGACACGTCCGTCACGTGAACAGTAGCCGGCCAATCCGGTTTGAATCTCATTTTTTTCCTCTCACCCCCCCCCTTCAGGAGCGGTTGTGCGATCAGATCGATCTAAGATGGCGACTGTGGAACCGGTGAGTATTGCTTTTGGCCCCCACCCCCACCGGCCCGCACGCTCCGTCTCCCTTCGGACTCGGGGACCCCGCGGGACGGCGTTCCCGGGCGCGCACGCTACCCCTTGCCGCCCCCTCCCCCTCTTCGTGGGCCTGACCTCCCCGCGGACAACTGGGGGCGCCCCGGAGGTTGGCCGCGACGGCGTGTAGAGCCCACGTTCTGGTGGGGGCCCGAGAGCTCGCGGAGAGGTGTGGGGGAGGGGCGGCGCCTCAGGCGGAGCCGCGAGGGGGTTCGAGGGTGGAGGGTGACCTGGGCCCTGGGCTAGGTGTGTGGGAATTGTGTCTTCGGGGTAGGAGGGCGCTGGGCCGTCTCCGAGCTGGCGCCCGGATCCGCAGGGAGGGTGGGCGGCGAGCCGGCCTGGAATGAGATGGAGGGAGCCCCGGGGCAGCCTTTCCGTGTCTCCCTCCCTCGCTCTAGCCCAGGGGCTCGGGTGCGGGCGCGCACCGGGACTCCTTAGACCGGTGGGCCGGGGAGCCGGTGGGCGCGCGTAGCCCTAGGGTGAGTTGGGCGGGAGTGGTGCCGCGGCGTGCGCGGAGAAGCTTCGACCTCGCCGAGGGGAGCCGAGAGCGGCCAGCGCATGTTACGCCGGCGCGTCCGAGAGTTGCCGGGGTGGGCGGCAGGGGAGGCGAGAAAGGTTTGGAGTGGGGAGGAGAACCCCGTGTCACGCGGTAAAGCTCTGCGAGTAGGATGAAGGGTGGTGGTGGTGGTTAGCAGGGGGATCACATTGTCCTCGCCCCTCCATGCTGGAGGCTGGGCTGTCATGGAGGAGGGAACGGGGAGGAGCGAGGCCTACGGATAGCTGCTGCCGGTCTGGTTGCCGGCCGGACCTGCTGCATTTCACACGCGCCTGTCTCCCATTCATTCATCCTTTCGGCGCAGTGCGCACGCCTCAGAGAATGCGAGTGGGTGTAGATCCGTCTGTTCTTCCGAGTCTGTCTTTATCGTCTGGAAGGTTCCTCAGGCACAGTTTATTGGAAATAGGAACTTAACTTTTAAAGTTAATTTTCCATTTGATTTTCTCTTTATCCGTTCTGCTGGTTTCCCTCCCAGTTTGGGCACCATCTTAAACTTCTTTCAAGCAAGCTGATCCCAGAGCACCAAGTTGATTGTTAACCGTACAAAGGAGGGAGTATCTTTGTCATAGTTTGGGTTTGCCGGCAGTGGCTCACTGAAACTTCTAGGCCTGTGTTGCCGTTTCAGGAATGTCACATCTAAGTGATACTTTAGAGGCATAATACATTAACCAGAAAACCTTTGATACTCTGGAACCAGTTCTGGACCTTGGTTGCCAGATATTTTCATATATCTTCAATGGTAGTTTGTGATTTTGATAATGGCTTCCCAATTTGTTTTGACTTTTTAAAGACTTATAACTATTAAAAAACTAGCTATGAAAAGGTCTATAGAATACAAAAATGCTTATTTTTCATTACATTGACGTAAACTATCCTTACCTTGTTGCCAGAATTTAAGGCAGATTTTCTGCTTGGTTGCTTATTCTTTTATTGGTACCAGTGTTTATTTATATTCCTGGAAATTAGATTGACTACAGAACTTTCTTAAGTTGCTGATACAGTTAAATGATTTTTAGAACATTAATGTTAAATAGATAAAAGATAAATATGTAAAACTTTAACTTAAAACCTTTTAATGGGCTCTGATATTACTTCTGACTGGATCAACTCTCCTACCCACCGTACCAGCGTCAGTAAAAGCATTACAGCTGGTAATAAGGGCAAGGCTAAAACCTCTAAACAATAAAACAATAATGTAGTCTGTGAAGTTTCAGTAACATTTAGGTCCTTTGGGTTTTGCAGGCTATGCTGTTTTGTTTCAACAACAGGGAACAAAACTACAAAGTGTTGAAGGACTGTTTTGAGTCAGTAAATATTTATAGCTCCTGATACGTTTAGGACCTTGTACCAAGTGTTCTTTAGGATACAGAGTTACACAAAATGTGATTTTATACCTTGTTCAGTGTAAATTTTAGGAGCTTAATTTCCAGTGATCTGGTCAATGATGCAGTATAGCATTCCTTCTAGTGCTGACCCCAGGGAGATTTCAATACTGCATTTAAATTTGGGGAGTAGGGAACCTAAAAACTTAGTGTGTGAAAGTCAAAAGCCAGATTGAAACTATAATAACCAGAGGATGCATGTAAAATAATTTTAAGTGTTTATTTTTAGTGAAAAGTGCAACTTTAAAGTACTTTTAATGCACCTTTGTCCACAGGTTAGTCATTTAGAATTCTTTTTGACAATTTTAAATAGTGGGATTTTTTTTTTTTAAGCAGCTGGTTAGTATTTGCTGCAATTGAGGTATCCCTGTAAAAGCCTACAAAAAACATATTTGTTCATTGCTATTTCAGCTAGCTTGGGAGTTTCCTTATTACTTTTTTGCTGGGCATAATCAGAAGCACCTGGAGTAATGGGTTTATTTCTGCTTGTCCCACCTTTGTAGGCATTCAGGGAATTTTTATCTACGGAAATTAAGTAAAATATCAGTCATTTTCAGTTTGATATTGTGTGCTTCTCAAGTGTGCGTGTATGAGATCATTTAGGTTAAGAAGTGGCTTACATGGAATTCAAAAAAATGATACAAATGAACTTATTTACAAAACAGGAATAGATTCACAGACATAGGGGAAAGGGAGGAGGAAGGGAAAAATTAGGAGTTTGGGATTAACAGATACACACTGTATAAAATAGATAAACAACAGGGACGTACTATAGAGCACAGGGTATTAGGTATCTTGTAATAACCTATAATGGAAAAGAATATACATACATATATATATAAAAAACTGAATCACTTTGCTAATACACCTGAAACTAACATTGTAAACATTGTAAATCAACTATACTTCCAAAAAACCCCACAACAAAACACACACAGACACATAAAAGAAGTGGCTTACAGATATTAAACTTGTTGACAAGCTTGATAGGTATATTAAAGGAAGCATTTTACCTCTTAACAGGTAATATGGCAAAGTTTTGAACATTGGGATAAACAATACTCTCCTATTATTCTGTTGGTATTTGAATTGTGGTTAGGTCAAAATTAGACTTTGTGGGTAGATCAAAGTTAGATTTAATATTAGTTGGCGAAGGTGGCAGGCCATCGTGCCTCCAGTGGGTCGTGGTTTTTGGCAGCTTTTATCTTCATTCTGCATTCTTCATTATTGGGTTTTTTTTGACCTGTACTTCTTTTAAAGGTAAGAGATTTTGTTTCTTTAGTTAAATTGAAGGTATATAATTTTACTTGTTTTTACATTGTATCTCTTGAATTTTTTAAACTGTACATTAGATTCATAAATGGAATCAACTCGGACGGTCAGCTGATCTAATGTTTCCTTTTTTACCCTTTAGGAACATGTTTTGTATTGAAAAGAGTTTATTAAAAGTAAATAAGTCTTAAATACGTGTTGACAAATATGTTATATAATGCCATGGTTTTTGGCTAACCAAAGACTATTGATTAACTAGCAGACCTTGCAAATTAATATGCATATTTTTGCCTTAAGAAAGAACCCAGTATATCAGAGTTCATTCATAAACCAAACAAATTTAGTTCTGGTGTTTATATTTTAGATTTCACTTGTTTTTTACTCTGAATTAAAATTATGCCTAATTATTTGACTTAACAGAAGTCCAGTTTAGAAATAGACGTAGTTTTACACACCAAAGTTGCAGAGAATGAAATGTTTAATGAATTATGTAACCTTAATCCAATTTGGACAGAAAATTCTATGCAAAAATTTTTTTTAAGTATTCTATTTAATTTATATAAGGTTAAGAATATAGGAGAAGTACCAGCAGTCCTGGATGTAACAAGGAGCCTATGAAGTAGTTGTTCTAGCCATGGTAATTTCTTCTTTTCCTTCTCTGCTACTATTAGAAATTTCCTTGCTCTTCTGGTACCTGTGAATTGCTCCATTTTTGTCATAGAGAATATTTTGAGAAGTGGAAACGAGTCTGAATTATAGTCTAATTTTAATATCTGTGTGACCTTGAAGACTGAAATTTCTAAGTCTAGCTGAAAAATGGGAATAAGATATAGTGGTTTTGATTTTCAAATGCACTATTCAGGGATGAAAATTTGTCAGTTATGAAGAACTAGATAGGGGACTTCCCTGGTGGCGCAGTGGTTAAGAATCTTCCTGCCAATGCAGGGGACATGGGTTAGAGCCCTGGTCCGGGAAGATCCCACATGCCGCGGAGCAACTAAGCCCGTGCACCACAACTACTGAGCCTGCACTCTAGAGCCTGCGAGCCACTACTACTGAAGCCCACGTACCACAACTACTGAAGGCCGTGCACCTAGAGACGTGCTCTGCAACAAGAGAAGCCTCCTCAATGAGAAGCCAGTGCACCGCAATGAAGAGTAGCCCCGCTCGCAGCAGTGAAGACCCAACACAGCCAAAAATAAATAAATAAATAAATTTATTTTTAAAAAAAAGAACTAGATAAAGTTAATATTCCATAGGTGTGCTGCATGTAGGTGTATCCATGCAAAGTTGTACTCACCTTTTCCTCTCTTTGCTAGGAGATTTATATAGCCAACTTTATCATTTCTTTGCCATTATTAAGAAATACAAAGCTTATGACCCATAACCCACAGATACTCTTCCCACTCCTTACTGTAAAAATCACTAGTGTTTCTTTAAAAGTCCCTATACGTGTCTAGAGAAAAAAGAAAGGATGGCTTTTGTCTCTTAAGTACTAAGTAGTCCCTTCTAGAACCTGAGAATGTGGTCAGAAAAGTAAGATCGTTTTTCCCAGTTGGAAATTTGGTACATCTTCCATAGAAACAATAGGAAGCTGTAGTTTTGGCTCACTGTGTTCAACAAGTTTCTATGGAATTATGACAAATCTACCCAGCATTGAATTTCCAGGGCTATAGATTTAGAGTTCTAAGCAACTGAATAAAAACGATCTTTTAAACACAGCCTGTAACAGTGATTTTTAATGTAGGTGATTTTTATAACTTAATAATGGCTAACACAAAGCACTTACTGTGTATCAGGCACCTTACTAAGTGCTTTACATATATTCATTTAATTTTTAACAGCAAACCGATGAGGTAGGTATTATTCTTATTTCACAGATGAGGAAACCAAGGCACGGAGAGATTAAGTAACTTTGTGTGACTAACTTGCCCAAGATCACAGAGCTAATAAGTGGTGGGGTGGAGTTCAAACTAAAGCAGCCAAGTTCCAGTGTGTGTGTTCTTAACCATGACACTGTCTTTCCCATAGGCATGTAATGTGTGTTCCTTGTGTGACTTGGAAAGATTAATTTGATAAACTTAATAGATATTTTGCTACAGTTCTAAAAGAAAATATGTGGACATTTGTTTTTAGTTTCTGTTGTACTACAGTGTTTGCTAACTGATATCCAAAGGTAGAATCTTAAGAAAATGTCACCTTGGTGTCTAAATTTGAGGACTAAATAAGTAGTTATACTGGTCATACTTCAGTAACTGGTCCAGAACTTTGTGCTTTGATTTCTAAAGAAAGTGAATGGTCACTCTTCTTCTCCCTCTTCTCATTTGATTTCTAGACCTGTCAATTCATATGATTTGCCAGTTAAAATATTTTGCTAGTGAAAACAGTGTAGTGAAATTGAAAAAAAATTTGCAGACGTGGAATTTACTCTCATCTACCTTTGTACTTTTAGTAATTTTTGTGAAAGGTCAGGCAAAGAGTTAAGCAGTTGTTTTGAAAAAGTTTCAGTTGTAGTATGTTGCTAGTCTTAAAAGCTAAATTATTTGGGGAAGGTAGAAGTAATAAGACCATAAGATTTCTCTGAAACTCATGTCTTTGCAGTAATCTTTACTTTTATTTATTTTTATAAATTTACTTATTTTTGGCTGCGTTGGGTCTTTGTTGCTGTGTGCAGTTTTTCTCTAGTTGCAGCGAGCGGGGCTACTCTTCATTGTGGTGGGCAGGCTTCTCATTGCGGTGGCTTCTCCTGTTGCAGAGCACGGGCTCTAGGTGTGCAGGCTCAGTAGTTGTGGCTCGCGGGCTCTAGAGCGCAGGCCCAGTAGTTGTGGCGCATAAGCTAAGTTGCTCCGCGTGTGGGATCTTCCAGGACCAGGGCTTGAACCTGTGTCCCCTGCATTGGCAGGCGGATTCTTAACCACTGCACCACCAGGGAAGCCCTGCAGTAACCTTTAAAACTAAAATGTCTTTAGTTATATATTTTAAATGTGTTCATACAAAATGCTATAGAGAAATTAGAAATTACAGAAACCTTTCTGTGCTCTGCTTATTACAGTGACAGTAAGTTTTAGTATTTATGTGAACTGATATTAGTATTGCTATAAAAAATTCTTTCGGGGTTTTACATGGGTCATCTTAGGGCAACAGCTTATGTAACCACAGAGTCTGATAAAGTATTAACTAAGGTCAGTATTTTAATAGATAAAATATCTTGTAGTTTTTTTTAAATCTTAATATTGTGGGATAAATACTTTTTACAGGTGAGAAATTCATATTTCAAGTGATTTTTTTTTAATTTTAAAACTTTTTAAAATTTAAAATTAAATAAAAGTTTCTACCAAGGTCACGTAGTTCCTAAGTGAGAGAGGGAGAACTCCAACCCAGGTCCTATCTTAAAGCTTTATTACTGTACTTAAAAAAAAAAAAAACTAAAATTCAACCAAAACTAAAATGTCCAACTCTTTGCCTTCAACAAAACTCTTACCTTATGGATAAAATTGATGCGTAGGTCATCGTTATACACAAATAAACATAAAATCATATCTGAAAGGATGTATCAGATGGTTTATGGGTGGTGGCATGATGGGATTAGGAGCGATACATTTTATTTTTTCTTTTGAACTTGTGTGACGTATTTTAAAATAATATTTAGTAAAATCTCTTGGGTTTTAGTTTATAGATAATGGTATTTTAGCTTTTTTAAATAGCTTTTTTCTTGAAGATGAGTAATAAATGCTCATGGTTCAAAATTCAAATGGATCCTTTTAGCAAACAGCTGGAGCCTGTGACCTCATTTTCAGAATAATGTTTCTAAATTAAATAAAATACATAGGATTACAAAGGAAACTAATTATGTTGAAGTACAGTAAGGATTAAGTGAGTTAACATGAAACATTAAGGGTGCTGCCTGGCACAGGCAAAGTCCTGTCTCATTGGTGTGAAAAACCTATCTCCTATCTATTTTCTCCAGCTACCTAGTTCTCCTCTCCAAAGCATCCAATGTTAACCAGTTTTTTTGAGGATTCTTCTTAAAAAAGGCTGTCCAAGAGAACTTTCTGTGGTGATGGAAGTGTTCTATATTTGTGCTGACCAGTACGGTAGCCACTAGCGGCACTATTGAGCACTTGAAATAAGACTAATCCAACCCAGGAGATGAATTTTAAACTTGAATTAATTGTAATTTTTAATTAATTGAAATTTAATTCCATATGTAACTAGTGGATACCAAATTGGACAGTGTGGCTCTAGAATCTAGACATATCCTGGTGTATACAAACACATGTTGTATTATAACTTTGTAAGGTACAACTGAATATGACAAAGACCAGTTTGGTTGGGCAAGTTATTTTTTAATTTTATTCTAGAAAACGTCTCTCTGTATTTTATTTTTTAATTTTTTTCTCTCTATATTTTAAACTTTCAAAGATAATTATTTGGTCTTGTATGGACAATTGAAATTGTCCTAAAATTACAATTGTCCTATGACCTTGTTTGCTGTTTAAGAAAATGTGTGTGAATAGCCCATTGTATACATTGTCCACAACTCAAATTTTGTACAAAAGAGTATACAATGAAGTCTTCTCAAGCTGATCCCATCCAGGTGGATCACTTCTAGGGGCAACCACCATGGTCAGTTCATATCTTTCTGTAGAGATTTGTATTCAGTTGGCCCCCCCCCATCCACGGATTTCCATCTGAGGATTCAACCAACTGTGGATCAAATTTTGGAGAGCTGTCTGTCCTATGCCATTTTATATAAGGGACTTGAACATCTATAGATTTTGGTATCCGAGAGGATCCTAGAACCAGTCCCCCACAGATGTCAAGGGACAACTATATATACAAGCAAATATGATGTGCAGTTGACTCTTGAACAACAGGGGTTTGAACTGCGTGGCTCCACTTATACATACACGGATTTTTTTCACTTAATACGTACTAAAGTACTACGTGATCTGCGGTTGTTTGAATCTGCAAATGTGGGACCTTGGATGAGGAGGGCTGGCTGTAAAGTTATGTGTGGATTTAAGACTGTGTAGAGGGTCAGTGCTCCTAACCCCTACGTTGTTCAAGGGTCAACTGTATATTCTTTCAGAAAAATAAATGGTAGCCAATTCTATACACTATTCTGGCACATTGTATTTTTCACTTAATATATTTTTTAGAGCATTACATATAAACACAAAGCTTTCACTTTTTTTCTGATGGTATGTATTACATGGTTTGGTCTTAAAACATTTTTATTTCTATACTGATGAACATTTGCTAGGGTTCAATTAAGGCATGTAAGTATATTGGAGTTTATAATATTATTGTATAGATTGTAAAAGAGAATGTGATTGTTAATTTAGGGATGAATTATAGTACCGTTTGTGTTTATTGGTGTGGCTATGTGATCCGTACCAGATGAGCCAAGGACTAGGTGATAAATTGAACAATTAGAAAGATTGGTAACTACTATTATTATTTGAGAAAGGCAATAGAAAATTCACAGGTGTGGAAGATTGTTAGTTATGCCCCCTAAAGAATCATACCTCCCTGTATCCATACCTTTGAGTAGTCTACAGCCCCCCCGCCCCCACTGGGCTTAGCCATGTAACTTGCTTTGGAATTGCTTTGGAACCATTTGCTATTTCAGTGCTGTGATGAATAACCCTTTACCTGTGTCATTCTACACATGGGGTAGTATATCTGTAAGATCAATGTTTTGGCAACAAATTGAAAATTAAAAAACTCTACTGGTCAAATAAAACACTTCTGTGACTGTCGTTGTCCATCAGGCTACAATTGTTTTTTTTTTTTAGAGATCCCCTCCTTTCTAATAGCGAGATGCTTATATGTAGAAAAAATGTGAAATACATTTGTACATAAGTTTTAGAGTAATAAACTGAAGACCCATGTACCCATCACATAAGACAACATCAGTACCTCAATTTTTTTTTCTTAATTTTTTAAATTTTTATTTATTTTTGGCTGTGTTGGGTCTTTGTTGCTGCGCGCGGGCTTTCTCTAGTTGCGGGGAGCAGGGGCTGCTCTTTGTTGCGGTGCGTGAGCTTCTCATTGCGGTGGCTTCTCTTGTTGCGGAGCACAGGCTCTAGAGCGCAGGCTCAGTAGTTGTGGCGACGGGCTTAGTTGCTCCGCGGCATGTGGGATCTTCCCGGACCAGGGCTCGAACCCGTACCGTATCCCCTGCATTGGCAGGCAGATTCTTAACCACTGCATCACCAGGGAAGCCCCAGTACCTCAGTCTTATACTCTGTGATCACATTTTCATTTCTTTGCCTCCTTCCCTACTCACTATCCTGACTTTCATGTTAGTCGTTCCCTTGAATTTTTTTTTTTACAGTATAATTATCTTTAGAATTTAATCTCCAGTGTGTATATCTTTCAGCTAAGTATTTTAGTTTTGAAAAACTAAAAACGTAGACGATGTGTAGGGAAAGCGCAGTATTGCTACTGTTACAGGTAGGTTCTTAAGATAAGCTGAACACCATTTCTGGGTTATAGTTTGGCTTCAGCTTCCTGGAATTTCTACTGGAGCCCATCTTGGGAAAACGAGTGGACAAGATCATGAACATGTTCTGGGAAACACAGGACTCTACGGTTATCTGCTGGGGCTGTGGTATGGGCCAGGCAGAGCCTTCAGTTAGGAGAGTGGTCTCTTGGAGTGAGCTGCTCTATATCTTGTTTAAGAATAGGTTAATTCTGGTGTGAAATTCTGAGCTGTTCCAGGGAGCAGGGCACAAAAGAGGAAAAAGGAGCTTTGTTAACATATTTTTAAGCTGAGTTACGTGTACATAAATGTTCGGGCCAGGGACTTCCCTGGTAGTGCCGTAGTCAAGAATCCGCCTGCCAGTGCAGGGGACACAGGTTCAAGCCCGGGTCCGGGAAGATCCCACATGCTGCGGAGCAACTAAGCCTGTGCGCCACAACTACTGAGCCTGTGCTCTAGAGACCCGCGAGCTACAGCTACTGAGGCCCGTGCGCCTAGAGCCCATGCTCCGCAACAAGAGAAGCCACTGCAATGAGAAGCCCGCGCACCGCAACGAAGACTCAATGCAGCCATAGATAGATAAATTTTAAAAATAATAAATTTACAATTAAAAAAATACCAAAAAAAAAAAATATCCAGGCCAGACACATGGCAGTCGTTTTTTAATAAAAGGTAGAATAGTAAGCCTCTTGGTCATAACAGACAGCACATGAATGTAGCCTGAATCACATTGCTTCAATCTAGACCGTTGGCTCTCTATATCTGGTGCACACCTGTCTTTTTTGGATCTCTTTTGACTGTGTTCCTTATTTGCTCTCATATGACTTCTGTGTTGCACCCCTCTGTTTGCTGTATCTCTTGTTTTCCTTTTATTTGGTTACTTGTTTCACTTTGGTGGATCACATCTTCCAGAACTTTTTTGAGAAAAGGTACATGAGGGTTATTGAAGATTTTTGAGACCATGCCTATTGAACAATATCATATCTGTAGTTTGGCTGGGTGTAGAATTCTTTTCTTCAGAATTTTGAAGTTCCATGGTCATCTTCTCTTGTAACTGTTGATAACTGAGGAATTATTCCGATGACTCTTATTTTTTTAACGTGACCAGTTCCCTTCTACTCACCAGAAATTTATAGAGTCTTTCCTTGTCCCCATTTCACAATGACGTGCTTTAGTATGCGTATTGTCATCCATTGTGCTGGGTACTTATTGGACTTTAATATAGCAACTCCTATCCGTCACTTCTGAGAGATTTATTGGTGGTTTTCCTCTCCCCTGTTTCTCTTTGAAACAGTTATTCAGATATTGGATCTACTGCAGTGGTTCGTTAGTGTCTGCGAGCTCTGATACACTCTCACTCATTTAAATTTTGCTCTCATTTTCCATCTCTTTTTGTTTGGTTTTCTGGGAAATTTATTTTCCAGCCTTTTCTGTCTCATAATTTTAATTTCCAGATGTTCTCTCTGGTCTTCTGAATCTTCATTTTTATAGCTTCCTGTAATTGTGTGCATGCAAAATCTTAACTTATCATTTTGAGGATATATATAGGTACATATTTTTAAAGGCATTTTCTATTCCCTGCCTGTCTGTTTCCAACAAATTGCTTATTTTCTTTTTATTTTTGAACTCATGGCAGCAATCCTAGGGACTTGGAGTAGGGGGAGGGGATGGAGGGATCTAGTTATTTCCCAAACATCTTTCACTGGATTCTTTTTAATTTACTCCCTTCCTTCACTCCCAGTCCTAAAGGTGCTGCCAGGAGACTTTAAGGTGTATATTGATTACTTAGCCCTTTCCATCTACATGCCAGTTCTTTTTTTGCTGCTCTTCCCATGGTTGTGGGGTTTTTTTTTTGTTTTTGTTTTTGTTTTGGTAAATTACTATAGTTTTAGTGGGGTTTTGAGAGGGAACAGAATTAGAACGATTTATTTATTGAAACATTTGAGTGTCTATCATGTGCCACGCACTCTTGAGTGCTTAACCCACCTCCCTCTTAACCTAAGAGTTACTGGATTACTGAATAGAAAAGAAATAAAGAACTAACACTTATTACCACATTTAAAAAGTAACTTTTTGTTGCATTCTAGTGTTTTTCTTTAGGCAAAAAATGCCAGGAATAATAAACCTAGCAAGTTCTTTGCAGCATTCATATACCCAAATGCCAGAGCCTTCAAGTGCCCAGGAATTATAAACCCTAACAGTTAGTTTGCAGGATTCATAAATAAAAGCAGTACAACTCTGAGAATTACAGTGGAGGACTTTAATAAGTGAAGAATCACTTAATCACATAATTTGATTTTGAAAGAGTTAATGTTGGAAAGATGTTAATTTTTCCGAATTTTATGTGTAAATTCAGTATAAACTGAGTCAAAATGCCAAAATCTTTGCCAGTGGGGTGGGAAGCTATGCTTTATTTTTATTGTTTTGAATTTTTAAATTTAATTTATTTTTTTATGCAGCAGGTTCTCATTGGGAAGCTACACTTTATGCTGGGGTTCTCAAGCTGGCCTTAGGGCTGCTTTTGTGTGGCCTGCTAGCTAAGATTTTTTTTTTTTTTTTTTTTTTAATTTATTTTGGTTGCATTGGGTTGTGGGCTGTCTCTAGTTGCGGCAGGTGGGGGCTATTCTTCGTTGCGGTGCGCGGACTTCTCATTGCGGTGGCTTCTCTTGTTTCAGAGCACAGGCTCTAGGCGCGTGGGCTTCAGTCGTTGTGGCACACGGGTTCAGTAGTTGTGGCTTGCGGGATCTAGAGTGCAGGCTCAGTAGTTGTGGCGCACGGGCTTAGTTGCTCCATGGCATGTGGGATCCTCCCGGACCAGGGCCCGAACCAGTGTCCCCTACATTGGCAGGTGGATTCTTAACCACTGCACCACCAGGGAAGTCCCAAGAATGGTTTTTATTTCAAAAAGTAAAACAAAACAATAAGTGATAGAAGTTTACCAGCCTAAAATATTTACTCTCTGGCCCTTTAGAGAAAAAGTTTGCAAGTTTATTTGAAAGAATAAACAAATGAGAATTGGCAGTAAATTTTTGAAAAGGAGGAGAAAAGGGGAATAGAGAATTTGCCCTACATGGAGAAAAAAACATTATTCAACAAAGGTAACTTATAAAAATGTGATATTGGTGCAAGTGGGGACTGACATCTTTGGGACAGACTGAACAGTCCAGGAGTAGAGTCTCTGTGTATTTGGGCTTCAGTATAATTTTGTTACAATAAATTTGGAACATTTAGCTCTGTATGAAGAAAAAATCATCTGCAATCCCAACAACATGTTCTCTGGTTAATATTTTGGTTTACTTGTTTGTGGATTCTTTTTTCTCACCATGTCTCTCTTTGTGCCTATTTCTTTTCCTTTGACTTTTTAAGAGCAATTTTAGGTTCACTACAAAATGGAAAGGAGGGTACAAAGGGTTCTGATATACCTCCTGCCCCAACATCCACAGTCTCCCCCACAATCAACATTCCACACCAGAGGGGTACATTTGTTACACTGGATGAACCTACATTGACATGTCATTATCACCCGAAGTCTGTACATTACATCACAACTCACTCTTGGTGTTGTATATTCTGTAGGTTTGGACACATGTAAAATAACAGTTAGCATTATAGTTTCATACAGAGTAGTTTCACTGCCTAAAAATCTTCTGTCTGTTCATCCCTCTTCCTCCCTAACCCCCAGCAAGCACTAATCTTTTTGCTGTCCCTGTAGTTTTGTCTTTTCCAGAAATACAGTTCTTATCGTATAGTTATACAATATATAGCCTCTTTTTTTTAATATTTTATTTTTTATAAATTTATTTATTTTATTTTTCTATATTTTTTTTGGCTGTGTTGAGTCTTCGTTGCTGCCTGCGGGCTTTCTCTAGTTGTGGCGAACGGGGGCTACTCCTCGTTGTGGTGTGCGGGCCTCTCATTGCGGTGGCTTCTCTTGTTGCGGAGCACGGGCTCTAGGCATGTGGGCTTCAGTAGTTGTGGCATGTGGGCTCAGTAGTTGTGGTGCACAGGCTTAGTTGCTCCGTGGCATGTGGGGTCTTCCCGGAGCAGGGCTCAAACCTGTGTCCCCTGCATTAGCAGGTGGATTCTTAACCACTGTGCCACCAGGGAAGCCCAGTAGATAGCCTCTTAAGCCTCCTTTCATTTAATAATATGCATTTAAGATTCCTCTATGTCTTTTCACAGCTTGTTAGCTTATTTGTTAGTGCAGAATAATATTCCATTGTCTGGATGTACCACGTTTATTTGGGACTGGTTAAATTAAAAATAAAGTGCCCTCCCCCACAAAAGTAAAGTTCTCATTATTTATTCAGTCCTGAAATCTTTTTTCCACCTTTATGTTAACATTTTAAAATGATTTTCCAAACATCACTTCTAGTGCCTATATTATAAACACCATGATTTATCTGTTGCCTTTTCGTCATATCTTTTAATATATATATTGCCTCTAGTTTTGCTTCCTGATATAAAATATATAAAGCTTTTATTGTCCTGACAGTTCCTTTGAAGAAATCTCTTAAAAGTATAGCTGGGTTAAAGAATATAGATGTTTTTATATTTGGAAGTTTGGATGGTTCATTAACTTAAGTGAAAGGATATAGTCATACTCTATAAACCTGGGAACATTTGAAACAGTGACTGTAGTACCTGGTTTTCTAATTTTTAAAGAAATACAGGTTGATTTCTTTTGAAAGATGGCTTAAATACTTGGAGAATAAAAGGATAAATCTAATTTTCTTATTAAACCATAGTTTACATTGAAATTTTAACTTTTAACATTACAGAACTTTAAAAAAACTAACGCATGGAATTTAAAAAGAATTCAACTGCTTATTTAACTAACATGTTAAAATTGACTTTTTAAAAATATTCATTTTTTTAATTGGTTGCACCGGGTCTTAGTTGTGGCAAGCGGGCTCCTTAGTTGTGGCAGGCAAACTCTTAGTTGCGGCATGCAAACTCTTAGTTGCGGCATGCATGTGGGATCTAGTTCCCTGACCAGGGATCGAACCTGGGGCCCCTGCATTGGGAGCGCAGAGTAGTAACCACTGTGCCACCAGGGAAGTCCCTAAAATTGATTTTTTATAACTAATATTTAATCAGTATCATTAAATTTTAGTTATGCTTTTTAAAGTTTTGAAAGGAATAAACTTTAAAAGAAGGAGGAAATTCTTTAAAATGTTTGCTTTTCAAATTGTAATTATAAATCTTTAAAGAATGAATGAAATAGAAATCATCATGTTACGGGAACCAGTATAGTTTTGTGCAATGTAAATGCTTGTCCTAACATCATTTTAATGTTATTTTGAAGCACTGATTTTTACTTTTGTATAATATTCAACTTATGTAAATTTCTCCTTAGTTATTTAAAAAATGTGAATCTTCTGGTAGCCTTTGGTTTAAGTAGTATTGACGTTTAAATTTTATTGTTAACCTCATCATTCTTGATCATACATGTTTGTTATTTCTTATGTCTTTGTCACACTTTCTGAATTTGTAGTCTTGTCCTAAGCTACATAAGATGTGCAGAATAATTTGATTGACAGATATTAGTGTTCCTTTAAGAATTAGTTTATTTTAAATGTAACAAGATGCCTACAAGTCTTTCTAGTTTTAAAATTACATTCTAGAAGATAAGAAATGCAAATGTGACCTATAGGAATTTTTTTATATTAGTAGAATGTGGTTAAGTGTAATTTGCTGACTATCCAGAAATACAAATTTTTAGCTGTAGCACAGCAAATTTAACTCTGTTCACTTGAAAGTCTAGGGCTAGTCATCAAGTTTAGTCAGGTAATTACATTATTACTTAAATAATAAATTGAACAGCTATTAAATTTTGTAGTAATTTTTAGACACAACACAATTTGTGCAAATGATCAAAGCTCTTCCCTCTGTACCTCAGCTTTCAGTATTATTGTTTAGGTGTCATATTATATTAGTAAAAAAGAATATTAAAAAGTACTGTTTTGAATCAGAATTGATATATGGGATCTCACAGTCCTTTACAAGAAAAATAAATTCTCCATTTGAGCAGTGTTTTAAACTTAAAAGGTTTGTATTTTGCTAAATCTACATATGTTGTTTATCTACTTTGGCTTTTTAGTTTATGGCACAAAGGTCACCAATTTGATCCTTTATTACAGACAAGGAAGAAGACCTGCAAAATCCACAGCTGCACTTTTCCTGATGAGTGATGCTAGATTAGCTGGTATTCCTTTACTATAGGTATATATTTGAAAACTGACACCGAAAACAGTTGGTTTAATTATTTGTGGTAATTTTCACTGTTTACACCAGATTTTTTTTTTCATTCCTTACAAGGCAGGTGGTGAGGCTTTATTTGTTTTTGTGTACTAGTTAATTAATTATACTAATTTACATATGGGACGGTGCTGGGGGAAATGTCTCTTTACTAAAAAGAGACCTGGGAACTGAATGTGTACATACTAAAAGGAAGAGTAAAGTATCCTGAAGTCTATTTACATATGTTGTATTAAAAAATAATCTTCTTAGAGTTAATTATTTGTATCCATAAAAGATAGCTTTTATATATGCTTACCTGTATTTCTGAGATATTTTGATCACATAGCCATTTAGTACACTGTCTTGCATAATATAAAATCAGTATAATCAATCATTGGTATTTACTTGCTTTTTCCCCTAGTAGTGGGATTGTGTGTGTGTGTGTGTGTTTGTGTGTGTGTGTTTGAAGAGTGAAGTGTACCATTCATGCCTTTCTTCCAATTTATTGGCAGTGGCATGCGCTTGGAAGATAGTGAAAGTGCTGAGCCTGAGGCTGCGGTACAAAGCATAGTACATACTGTAGGGTTATGCTGCCTGGAAAGAGTACCTTGGTAACCATATATAATTTTTTATCCAATTTTGGGCACTTCTGAGAGTGAACAAGGGTTTTAGTAATAATAATTATGCTGAAACGACAAACAGGTAAAATTTGGACACGTAGTATCCCTAGCGATGAATCTTGACAGTCCTGCAGTAAAATGTAGAATATAGGTAGGACTTGTTAACTTCCCAGGGCTTAAATTTGAAGAGCGGAGAGAGTAGTAGTTTCGCAGTATTGTGAAGATTGAATATACTGAATAACATATATAAAAATATGCAGCCCATTGCTTGTTAGTAACTGCTTAGTAAATGTTACCTATCAAGTAAAAACTCATAGTTTGGTAGAAGTGTGAGGATTGGTGTTAACCACTTTAAAAATCATAAAACACTACCATCTTTTTCTGTTCTTAGTTTGCTCACCCTTCTGTTCATTATTTCATATCTTTATTTAATGCCTTCAGTTTACTGAAATGTTGGGTTAGTAACTGGTAGAGATAATTGTAGCTGCCTTGGCCATAATAGCATTTACATTTTTATTAAAGCCACAAATGGTCTTTGCCATTCAGCTAAAAAATAGTGAAGCAAGGAAGGGGAAATATAAGGAAGTGCTACTGGAGATGGGTTACCAATAATATTGTTATCTGTTATTTGGTACTATGGTGTTTTGCCCCACCAAATCATATATCTGTGAATGGCAGAGTTGGGATTCCTACCTGGATAACATGGCTCCGGAGTGTGTAATCTAAACCAGTGTCTCTTATACTCTGGTAGAAAACTAGTATGTTTTTCTTTTTTTTATAAATGAGGCCATTGTTAATCTGTATGATTTTTATTCTTTTTTTTTAAATTTTTATTTATTTATTTTATTTATTGCTGTGTTGGGTCTTCGTTTCTGTGCGAGGGCTTTCACTAGTTGCGGCAAGTGGGGGCCACCCTTCATCACGGTGCACGGGCCCCTCACTATCGCAGCCTCTCTTGTTGCGGAGCGCAGGCTCAGCAATTGTGGCTCACGGGCCCAGTTGCTCCGCGGCATGTGGGATCCTCCCAGACCAGGGCTCGAACCCTTGTCCCCTGCATTGGCAGGCAGATTCTCAACCACTGCGCCACCAGGGAAGCCCAAGCGTTTTTAAGGAGAATTTTGTGAAGTTGGTGCTACAAGTATCACATAGTACTCCTGTACCGACCTATTTTTTGGTGATCCTAAGTCTCAGGTACCTAATTAGTTAATAGCCTTACAAAGAATTTTAAGAGGAGATATAATTTCAAAATACTTTATTTTTAAACTCAATTTATATTAAAAGTACTTAGCAAGGCTTCCCTCGTGGCACAGTGGTTAAGAATCCTCCCGTCAGTGCAGGGGACACTGGTTCGAGCCCTGGTCTGGGAAGATCCCACGTGCCGCCAAGCACCTAAGCCCGTGTGCCACAACTGCTGAGCTTGTGTTCTAGAGCCCGCGAGCCACAACTACTGAGCCTGTGTGCTACAACTACTGAAGCCCGCGCACCTAGAGTCCGTGCTCCGCAACAAGAGAAGCCACCGCAGTGAGAAGCCCACTCGCCGCAACGAAGAGTAGCCCCCGCTCGCTGCAACTAGAGAAAGCCTGCGTGCAGCAACGAAGACTCAACGCAGCCATAAATAAATAAATAAATAAGTACTTAGCAAATTAAGACAAATAATGAATAATTTGGGCATCTATTATAGTTAATTGAGGCTTATGCTTAACTGAGGATTGACCTGAAAGTTTTGTTTTTGTTTTTTTGCCACACCGAGTGACTTGCGGGACTTCAGCTCCCAGACCAGGGATTGAACCCAGGCCATAGCAGTAAATGTGCCAAGTCCTAACCACTAGACTGCCAGAGAATTCCCCTTTTTAGGGTTCTTTTAAAAATATATTTCATCGTTCTTATTTGGCATATGTCCATAATTATAAGTCATTTTTGATCAAAGAATTTTATTTATTTGTTTGTTTGGCTAAACCAGGTCTTAGTTGTGGCACACAGGATCTTCGATGTGGCGTGAGGGATCTTTCATTGTGGCATGCGGGATCTGGTTCCCTGACTAGGGATTGAATCCGGGCCCCCTGCATTGGGAGCACATAGTCTTAACCACTGGACCACCAGGGAAGTCCCTGATTGAAGAATTTAATATAGCACGGCCATCATTCTGGACATTACTTCTCATTGTATATACTACCATGGATTCAAAAGGTATAGGGGATTGGAATTTCCCCATAGAATAGACCACTCCTATAGAATTAACCTGAAAGTTGAAAATAACATCCTACGTGGCTATTACTTTTGTTTCGCTTTATCTACGTTGAAAATAAGAAAAAAAGCATCCTGATTATTTCAAAGTTAAGAGATTTTAAACAAAAAAATAAAACAAGTTGAAAGAAATGACAGAAAATGATTTTATAATAAGGCGTGTCTCAGTAGTCTCAAAAAAAATATTTTCCTTTGCAGTAATTTGCAACATAATTGCAGACTCAAGAAGCTTACAGGGTGGGGGACTTCTCAGGTTGTGCAGTGGTTAAGAATCCAGTGGTTAAGAATCCGCCTGTCAATGCAGGGAACACGGGTTCAAGCCCTGGTCTGTGAAGATCCCACATGCCGCAGAGCAACTAGGTCCATGCCCCACAACTACTGAGCCTGTGCTGTAGAGCCCACGAGCCACAACTGCTGAGCCCATGTGCCTAGAGCCCGTGCTTTGCAACAAGAGAAGCCACTGCAGTGAGAAGCCTGTGCACCGCAATGAAGAGTAGCCCCCCTTTCGCAGCAACTAGAGAAAAGTCCGTGCGCAGCAACGAAGACCCAACACAGCCAAAAATAAAATATAAATAATTTTTTAAAAAAAGAAGTTTACAGGGTGGGGACTTCTCTGGCGGTCCAGTGGTTAAGACTTTGCCTCCCAGTGCAGGGGGTGCAGGTTCGATCCCTGGTCGGGGAGCTAAAATCCCACATGCCGCAGGGCAACTGAGCCCGCATGCCACAGCTAGAGAGAAGCCCGCACACTGCAACGAAAGATCCTGCGTGCTGCAACAAAGACTCAATGCAGCCAAAAAATAAATATTAAAAAATATATGCATTAAAAAAGTTTCTATTGATTACAAATGGATTGTTGTGATAAGTATATGACCATAGCAAGATACGACCTGAGAAAATTTGTACTGAGAAAATATGCCCTTTTAATACATTATTTTTAATATTAATGTTTTCATAAGTAATTTTCATCATGAAAATGATTTCTGAATCTTACTAGATTTGGTCTGTGCCATGTGAAAGAGTATTTTTGTAGAGTATTTGAGTATTTTTTATTCTGTCATGGAAACAATTGGCTATTAATCACTTTTGCTTTATTAAGAGGATTTAAGAAATTCAAATAAGTTTTAAAATTTGAACATTTATTAAACTGTAGATAATAATTTAAAAGGCTAAAAAAGATGGGAATTCCTGGCGGTCCAGTGGTTAGGACTCTGCACTTCCACTTCAGGGGGCACAGGTTCAATTCCTGGTTAGGGAACTAAGATCCCGCATGCCTAACGGTATGGCCAAGAGAAAAAGAAAAAAATCTAAAAAAGAAACATCAATACAGCGCTTACATTAAAAAAGGGTTTCAAATACTGAAAAGATTGTTTATGGTTAATAAACATTTTTTTCAAAGTGTTTTAGAGCATTTGTCTTAATCTAGCATGTTTATATAATATTAAAAGCAAAGACTGAAAGAGTTTAAACTGGTATACTTATTCCTACATCTACACAATCATTTAAAGATGAGTAGCTCTTTTTATTTCAGTTACAGGAAAACCCCAAAATTATGTATTATTAATATAAAGGCTAAAATTTCAGTTAATGTAGAATGTAAAATTCAAAGGAACGTTTTTTAAGGAAGTGAACATATTTTTTTCTGAGTTATTACCTGCTTTTAGTTCTTATATATCTAAAGACTTTTGGTACCCTCTAAGCTTTCCATCATTCTCCTAATGGTGAAAAGAGTAGAATAAGAGAAAAGAAAGGAAAGTACTAAAGGAGTTAGGAAGTGACATTTTGTACCCTATGAAACTTGTAATTACTCATACCGTAATTGATTGTCTTTTACATGCTGCTGAGGTAAAAGGTGTAAACAAGTGCTGTGAAAGTATGGTTTGTAATGATGATTGTGAACTTATGAGTATGTTTTACTTATCATTTGTCTTTTTTTTTTTTAGAGATGGTAGCTAATTCTTTTTAATTTTATTTATTTATTAATCTATTTATTTTTTGGCTGCGTTGGGTCTTCGTTGCTGCACGCGGGCTTTCTCTAGTTGTGGTGAGCGGGGGCTACTCTTCGTTGCAGTGCACGGGCTTCTCATTGCAGTGGCTTCTCTTGTTACGGAGGCTGTAGGTGCGCACGCCTCAGTAGTTGCAGCACATGGGCTCAGTAGTTGTGGCTCGCGGGCTCTAGAGCGCAGGCTCAGCAGTTGTGGCGCATGGGCTTAGTTGCTTCGCGGCATGTGGGATCTTCCCGGACCAGGGCTCGAACCTGTGTCCCCTGTATTGGCAGGCAGATTCTTAACCACTGTGCCACCAGGGAAGCCCTTTCTTATAATTTAGGTAAATAAGAGAATTTGCAGTATTTCTTAACTTTGGGAGGAAGAGTATCTTTTTTCTTTTTTGAGCACCCCGTGAGGCATGTGGGATCCCAGTTCCCCGACCAGGGATCAAACCTGTGTCCTCTGCAGTGGAAGCTCGGAGTCCCAACCACTGAACCGCCAGGGACGTCCCAGGAAGAGTATCTTTTATTCACACATCCAACCTCACAAATCCATATATACCCAGTCCTTTGGTAGGACCATCGTTAATATTTTAAACTCCACAAGGCATCATTATTATTATTCCTTTGAACTATTAGTAGTCTTTTATATATTTACCCACGCATTTACCTTTTCCAGTGCTTTTCATTCTTTTTTGCACTTCCATTCTCTCGTCTGGGAACTTTTCCCTCTAGCCTGAAACTTTCTTTTGGTGTTCCTCTTACTTTGGACCTCGGGTGTGAGAGTGTGTTTGTTTATGAGTTTGTGTGAGTCTGACTTTACTTCTCTATTTCTGAAGGATATTTTTCCTAGGCACTGAATTCTTTTTTCTTTTTTAAAATAGTTATTTTTTTGGCCATGCCAGGTCTTAGTTGTGGCACACGGGATCTTTGTTGTGGCGAGTGGGATCCTTAGTTGCAGCATTCGAACTCCTTTTTTTTTTTTTTTAAGAGAAACAAAGTGAACAGTTTCATTTACGACACTATTTACAGTCCTTTCAGCCTCTCAATATTCTAGGATAGTATATAATGATTTACATAACTTCTCTCTGTAACATCATAATTTGCGTCAAAAATCTTGCTTCCAGAAGAAAATTCTTATTACTTAACGTGAATCCCTATAATATTTATTGTAAAAATGCCAATTCTACTATTAATAATAGAGTAATAAAGTCAGTAATATGTCTATGTAATAATATGCAGAGAGTAACAGTTTATCTTGTCATCAACTTAATAAAGTCCAAACATTCCCAAAGCAACCAGGATTTTGAGAATTACAGAGTCTGGACATCATTGCTTGCAGTTACCCAGTTGTCCACTAGAAAGCTGGTATAAACTGGCACTAACATTTTTAAGTGACTTTGGGAATCACTTTTACATATAAAAAATTCAACTAAAAAAAATCAAAGAAAAATATATGGTATTCCAAGCATTGTTCTTTATAATATTTCAGCTTTTTGCATTGATTAAAATACAGTCTGAGACAGAGTAAAACTGTGTTCAACAATTTCCAGAAATACATATAGTATCCATACATATGAAAAAGACCCACCGCAATAAAACAAAATAATATTTAATATTTCAAACATTCAGAAGCATATGAATGCATTAGAAAAGGTCTTTGAAAGCTACATAATAAACCAGTAGTTAAATCAGGAGAGGGATCCTAGGTTTGAGTAAGGTCAAAGGTGAGTTTTTAATTTCTGTTGATTTTTTTTCCCCAAAAATCGAATATGTGTGTGTATATATATATATATATATATATATATATATATATATATATATATATATATATATATTTTTTTTAGACAGTAAACATGGTTTGTTTTTGCTTCTTTCCAATAGAATACATTTGATCACTTTTTTTTTTTTTATAGAGCAGGTTCTTATTAGTCCTCAGTTTTATACACATCAGTATATACATGTCAATCGCAATCGCCCAATTCATCACTCCACCCCCCCCCACCCCGGCTTTCCCCCCTTGGTGTCCATACGTTTCTTCTCTACATCTGTGTCTCAATTTCTGCCCTGAAAACCGGTTCATCTGTACCATTTTTCTAGGTTCCACATATATGCGTTAATATACGATATTTGTTTTTCTCTTTCTGACTTACTTCACTTTGTATGACAGTCTCTAGATCCATCCACGTCTCAACAAATGACCCAATTTCGTTCCTTTTTATGGCTGAGTAAGATTCCATTGTATATATGTACCACATCTCCTTTATCCATTCGTCTGTCAATGGGCATTTAGGTTGCTTCCATGACCTGGCTATTGTAAATAGTGCTGCAGTGAACATTGGGGTGCATGCATGTGTCTTTTCTGAATTACGGTTTTCTCTGGGTATATGCCCAGTAGTGGGATTGCTGGGTCATATGGTAATTCTATTTTTAGTTTTTTAAGGAACCTCCATACTGTTCTCCATAGTGGCTGCATCAATTTACATACCCACCAACAGTGCAAGAGGGTTCCCTTTTCTCCACACCCTCTCCAGCATTTGTTGTTTGTAGATTTTCTGATGATGCCCATTCTAACTGGTGTGAGGTGATACCTCATTGTAGTTTTGATTTGCATTTCTCTAATAATTAGTGATGTGGAGCATCTTTTCATGTGTTTGTTGGCCCTCTGTATGTCTTCTTTGGAGAAGTGTCTATTTAGGTCTTCTGCCCATTTTTGGATTGGGTTGTTTGTTTGTTTAATATTGAGCTGCATGAGCTGTTTATATATTTTGGAGATTAATCCTTTGTCCGTTGATGCATTTTCAAATATTTTCTCCCATTCTGAGGGTTGTCTTTTCATTTTGTTTGTGGTTTCCTTTGCTGTGCAAAAGCTTTGAAGTTTCATTAGGTTCCATTTGTTTATTTTTGTTTTTATTTCCATTACTCTAGGAGGTGGATCAAAAAAGATCTTGCTGTGATTTATGTCAAAGAGTGTTCTTCCTATGTTTTCCTCTAAGTGTTTTATAGTGTCCGGTCTTCCATTTAGGTCTCTAATCCATTTTGAGTTTTTTCTTGTGCATGGTGTTAGGCAGTGTTCTAATTTCATTCTTTTACATGTAGCTGTCCAGTTTTCCCAGCATCACTCATTGAAGAGGCTGTCTTTTCTCCATTGTATATCCTTGCCTCCTTTGTCATAGATTAGTTGACCATAGGTGCATGGGTTTATCTTTGGGCTTTCTATCTTGTTCCACTGATCTGTGTTTCTGCTTTTGTGCCAGTATCATATTGTCTTGATTACTGTAGCTTTGTAGTATAGTCTGAAGTCAGGGAGTCTGATTCCTCCAGCTCCGTTTTTTTCCCTCAAGACTGCTTTGGCTATTCGGGGTCTTTTGTGTCTCCATACAAATATTAAGATTTTTTTGTTCTAGTTTCGTAAAAAATGCCATTGGTAATTTGATAGGGATTGCATTGAATCTGTAGATTGCTTTGGGTAGTATAGTCATTTTCACAATATTGATTCTTCCAATCCAAGAACATGGTATATCTCTCCGTCTCTTGGTATCATCTTTAATTTCTTTCATCAGTGTCTTATAGTTCTCTGCATACAGGTCTTTTGTCTCCCTAGGTAGGTTTATTCCTAGGTATTTTATTCTTTTTGTTGCAGTGGTAAATGGGAGTGTTTCCTTAATTTCTCTTTCAGATTTTTCATCATTAGTGTATAGGAATGCAAGAGATTTCTGTGTATTAAATTTTGTATCCTGCAACTCTACCAAATGCATTGATTAGCTCTAGTAGTTTTCTGGTAGCATCTTTAGGATTCTCTATATATAGTAATATGTCATCTGCAAACAGTCACAGTTTTACTTCTTCTTTTCCAATTTGTATTCCTTTTATTTCTTTTTCTTCTCTGATTGCTGTGGCTAGGACTTCCAAAACTATGTTGAATAATAGTGGTGAGAGTGGACATCCTTGTCTTGTTCCTGATCTTAGAGGAAATGCTTTCAGTTTTTCACCATTGCGAATGATGTTTGCTGTGGGTTTGTTGTATATGGCCTTTATTGTGTTGAGGTAGGTTCCCTCTATGCCCACTTTCTGGAGAGTTTTTATCATAAATGGGTGTTGAAAGAAAGGTTTTTCTGCATCTACTGAGATGATCATATGGTTTTTATTCTTCAATTTGTTAATAAGGTGTATCATATTGATTGATTTGCATATATTGAAGAATCCTTGCATCCCTGGGATAAATCCCACTTGATCATGGTGTATGATCCTTTTAATATGGTGTTGGATTCTGTTTGCTAGTATTCTGTTGAGGATATTTGCATGTGTATTCATCAGTGATATTGGTCTGTAATTTTCTTTTTTTGTAGTATCTTTGTCTGGTTTTGGTATCAGGGTGATGGTGGCCTCATAGAATGAGTTTGGGACTGTTCCTTCCTCTGCAATTTTTTGGAAGAGTTTGAGAAGGATGGGTGTTAGCTATTCTCTAAATGTTTGCTAGACTTCACCTGTGAAGCCATCTGGTCCTGAACTTTTGTTTGTTGGAAGATTTTTAATCACAGTTTTAATTTCATTACTTGTGATTGGTCTGTTCATATTTTCTATTTATTCCTGGTTCACTCTTGGAAGGTTATACCTTTCAAAGAATTTGTCCATTTCTTCCAGGTTGTCCATTTTATTGGCATAGAGTTGCTTGTAGTAGTCTCTTAGGATGCTTTGTATTTCTGTGGTGTCTGTTGTCACTTCTCCTTTTTCATTTCTAATTTTATTGATTTGAGTCCTCTCCCTCCTTTTCGTGATGAGTCTGGTTAATGGTTTATCAATTTTGTTTATCTTCTCAAAGAACCAGCTTTTAGTTTTATTGATCTTTGCTATTGTTTTCTTTGTTTCTATTTCATTTATTTCTGCTCTGATCTTCATGATTTCTTTCCTTCTGCTAACTTTGGGCTTTGTTTGTTCTTCTTTCTCTAGTTCCTTTAGGTGTAAGGTTAGATTATTTATTTGAGATTTTTCTTGTTTCTTGAGGTAGGCTTGTATAGGTATAAACTTCTCTCTTAGAACTGCTTTTGCTGCATCCCATAGGTTTTGGATTGTCACGTTTTCATTGTCATTTGTCTCTAGGTATTTTTTGATTTCCTCTTTGATTTTTTCAGTGATCTCTTGGTTATTTAGTAACGTATTGTTTAGTCTCCATGTGTTTGTGTTTTTTCATTTTTTCCCCTGTCATTC
This sequence comes from Balaenoptera physalus, assembly GCF_965194825.1. Lineage (NCBI taxonomy): Eukaryota > Metazoa > Chordata > Mammalia > Artiodactyla > Balaenopteridae > Balaenoptera > Balaenoptera physalus. The sequence continues at coordinate 18,878,590 of NC_138884.1, read as the reverse complement.
ATTTCTTATCTCTTAGCTGTGTCATGTGAGATCTAGTTCCCTGACCCCGGATTGAACCCGGGACCCTTGCATTGGGAGTGTAGAGTCTTAGCCACTGGACCACCAGGGAAGTCCCCTCCTAGGCACTGAATTCAAAGTTGACAGTCTTTTCCCTTCAGCACAAGGATGTTATTCTGTTGTCTGATGGCTTCCAAAATTTCTTTTGAGAAGTTAGCTGTTATTCTTATTTTTCCATTGAAAGTAATGCGTATGTGTCTTTTTAAAATTTTTCTTCCTAACTGCTTTTAATATTGCCTCCTTTCGTTTTCAGTAGTTTGAGTCTAATATGCCCAGGTCTAGTTTTTTGTTTGTTTGTTTGTTTGTTTTTTGAGGTGGACCGTTTTTAAAGTCTTTATTGAATTTGTTACAATACTGCTTCTTTTTTTTTTATGGTTTGGTTTCTTGGACATGTGGCATGTGGGATCTTAGCTCCCCGATCAGGGATTGAACCCACACTCCCAACATTGGAAGGCGAAGTCCTAACCACTGGACCGCCAGGGAAATCCCCCAGGTGTAGTTTTGTTTGTATTTATACTGCTTGGAGTTCCCTCAGTTTTTTTAATCTGACTTGAGTCCCTCATGTAATTTGGTAAATTTTGGTTATTCTTTCTTTCTGTATTCTTTTTTTTTTTTTTTTCACACACACACACACACACACACACACACTGTATTTTATTTTTACAAGAGATAAATAGACTGACACCAAGCATTGTACATGGATGACCACAACAAAAGCAACAATGATTGCAATTACCAAACATGAAACACACTCATACTATGTCATAATATTGACATTCAGTCCAGTAATCCTCCACTGTAACAGCTCCTTTACTTTGCAGTGAAAATTGATTTGTATATTCTTTGCCTCTGAGTCCTTGTGGGATTTTTTTTTTTTTTTTTAAATTCAGACAGAAAGTCACAAAAATTATACTCATCCTCATCAGTTCACTCAGTCCCATGTAATTAATTGTTTTTTTTTCATCTTGATCTTTTGTTAGCACTTTTATGAGTTCATCAGTTTTTCATCAGAGTTCTGAAAATGCTTATTCATTCAGTTCAGTCTTTCTGTATTCTTTCTGTCCCATTCTTTCTTATCTTGTCCTTGAACTTTTTAACCATCTTGACATTTCTTACTATCTGTTTTCCCCTCCTCTGTGATTATTTGAATATTTTCTGTTGACCTGTCTTTGAAGTTCACCAGTCTTACATTCTGTTGAGTCGTTTCTTGTTATTCAATAAGCTCTCAATATCTGACATTGTAGTTGGCAGTTCATTAATGTCTATTTGATTCTTTTTAAAAATTGATTTCAATTCCCTTTTCAAATACTCCTATTTTTTCTATCCTTTTTCCGCATCTTCTATTTTATTTATTTGTTTGTTTGTTCATTTGTTCATATTTGTGGCCATACCATGCGGCTTGTGCGATCTTAGTTCCCTGACCAGGGATCGGACCCAGCCCTGGCAGTGAAAGCATCAAGTCAACCACTGGACCACCAGGGAATTCCCTCCATCTTCTATTTTACCATAGTAATCATAGTTACTAAGACTTTGTCTGCTAACTCTGTTAATCTGGATTATGTATCTGATATCTGGATGTCTTTCTATGGACAGTTTAATCTCGATCATTAGTTGCTATAAAAAATTTTCTTTGTATGTTTAATAATGTTTGATTGTTTGCTAGGTATTGTAGATAATATTTATAGAGGCTCACGCTTCTGTTATTTTCCTCCAGAGTATAGAGAGTCCGGTTCTTGGGGGCAGTTAATTTATTTATCAGTAGATTACCTTGATCCTGTCAGGGATTAGTTTTAGGATTTGTTAGGCATATGTATTTCATCTGTTACCTAGGACATGGCCTTTCTTGAATTTCATCTGAAAGTTGAGGATTTTCAACCATCCACTCTGGCTGAGTCTGAACTAGTTTTCCTAATGCTGTTCAGGCTCTGAAGTCTTGGCTCAGCTGTTCCCTGCTAGGCTACCCGGAGTTGCACTCTGAACATCTCAGTTTAGGAGTCATAGCCAGGGACTTCAGGGATTTTTACATAGATTTTTGAGGCTCACTTCTCTGCAGCTCACTTTTCTCTGGTACCCTGTCCCCCAAACCCACCTGCCTATCAGTCCCTAACTGTTGGCTATTTTCTCTGTTCACTCAGACTGCCTCTGTCTGGAGACCATCATTAATTTTAAGCTGGTAGAGTAAGGAATGGCATTTGGTAATGATCATCTATTTGAAGATGTAAATTGATTGTGATGAGGAAATGCTGTTAAAAATGATTGGTGCTCTGGTGCTGTTAAGGCATTGGCTACTCTGTGTATGTAAATTTTAGGGCCTTTAACTACTCTGTGTAAACATTTAAATTTATTCTGTTAAGTAATCAAGCCAGTAAGTTCCTATTGGTGTAGGGTTGTGATCATTGGCATTACAGTTGTGAGCAAAATCAAGATAAAGCCCATGCTATGAGTGACTTCATAGGCTAGTAAAAAGTAGTTACTGGAGGTGTCTTGTTGATAAGAAAAATGTATTTTATTTTGTAAAATGTGTATCACCTGTCTGCTCCTGAAGTCATTTTTTAGATGATACATCTCTCATTTACAGAATGTTGTTAATGTGAACATATTATCTGTATTGTTTTGCTAGTTGGATTTAAATCTGATATCCAAACCCTTGTTGCAGTGCCCTCCTTTTTTGTATCAGCTTTTGTTTCAGCTTCTGGTCCCTTTTCTTAGCTATGTGTTGATACCAATTTACAGTAGGGTGAAGAGTTACATGGATTAATGTGGAGAACACTTATTATTCCCAGCCTCCTTTTTTCCCTGACATTTTCAGATGACAATTATGTCTAGCCTAGAAGAATTTAAGTTCAAGCCAATGTCCAGCTTTTTTGCTTAGGGCCAATTGAAAATGACAGAAGTTGCTGAACTTTGTTACCATATATAATAACAGTGTAACATGAAAGCAAGGACCTGTGTAGTATTGTCTTGATCACTTTATAAAGATTTTTGTGTTTGTGTCATTGTGATATAGTTAATATACTCTCCAAACTTTAGTTGTATCCCCCCCACTTCCACTATGCACCGTGTTTGGTATGTTAAGAAAGGTACTTGATTTTCCCAACTTTTTTCCATGGTCTCTAACAATCTTATATTAAAATGTGTAAGTGGAAGATAACAATATACAAAATTATTATTATTATGTTTTTAAATTTGAGAAACCTTTTGTTCATAATGAAGAGATGCTAGAATGAAGAGTCTGGTGCTTAGAGTTTGATCTGTGGTCTATTTTATCCAGTGCTTCTCCTGTTAATTCATTCTCCTTAAAAAAAATGTGGACAATATTGGTTCAAATTTATTTAGAGTATTGCTGTCATAGGAATTAATTTTTCACAGCATTGTGAATTAACTATATTGCAATAAAAATTTAAAAATAAAGAAATTTCTTAATGTTATTTCATGTTAAGAAGTTCATAATGTTTAATTATTTTCCACTAGGAAACCACCCCTACTCCTAATCCCCCACCTACAGAAGAAGAGAAAACAGAATCTAATCAGGAGGTTGCTAACCCAGAACACTATATTAAACATCCTTTACAGAACAGGTAAGCTTTCTGACACATAGGTGTTCTGACTTAGGCAGCAAGGTAAATGGTGGATGGGACAGGTTTGGAGGGAAAAGTTAGATGAGACTAGTTTTAGATAGGTGAAGGATTCCGTTTTCATTTGGATGACCCATGTCTAGCAAACAGTTTTATGTGTGAATCTTGAGCTCAGATAGTAGAACTTTGAAAGAGTGGTTTGAAATTCATTGGTAATTGATGGTAATTGAAACCACAGTAGTAAATGAGTTCTCACAACAGAGGCTTGGAATATTAGCACATAGGGGATTTTTTTGAGTAAGAATGCCTATGAAGAGAACAGTCTTGTGGTTGCCAAGTGGGAGGGGTGTGGGGGAGGGATGGGCTGGGAGTTTGGGATTAGCAGATGCAAACTGGTGTATAGAATGGATAAACAGCAAGGTCCTACTGTATAGCACAGGGAAGTATATTCAGTATCCTGTGATAAACCATAATGGAAAAGAATATGAAAAAGAATATATGTATATGTATAACTGAGTCACTTTGCTGTACAGCAGAAATTAACACAACATTGTAAATCAACTGTACTTCAGTAAAATTTAAAAAAAAAACGAATGCCTTTGAAGGGTATAGACATATAAACTGTATAAACTAGGAAAGAGTGCTTGGTCATGGAAACCTAGCAGATGGTTTATTTTAAGGACAAGATAAGCATATTTGCCACAGAAAGGTCAAATGTTCATTGGATTGAACAATAAGTCCTTGCTAACATTGGAGAAAGTTTAGTAGAGCAGGTGATGGGAAAAGATTGGCATAGTTTGAAGAGTGAATAGAAAGTATACAAATGTATAGAGCAGGAATAGGCAATTTGAAGTTGGTCTGTGAAGGAGAAAAGAGAGCTAGGGGATGTGGAGTCTGGAGATTGGTTGGTTGTATTTCAGAGAAGTTAGGTGAGGAAAAGAGGAGAGTTTAGGATGAGTTAAGTTTTCATAGTTACTGTGTAGTAGTTTAATAGTTCAGTATATGGTTTTTCCTATCTCTACCCTACCACTTCCCAGTATGTTTGTGTTTTTACTTAATTGTCTTTCTGGCTTACATGATGAAAATTAACACAGATTCACTGAGAGCTGATGGTGGGAAGAAAATGGCAACTCAGAAACATTGTAAGAATCTGGAGGAAAGTAAATTGGAATTAACTTTTGAGGATCTTTAATTCCTTTCATTAAAGGAATTAACTTCTGAGGATCTTCAGTTCCTTTCATTCCACCCACTCCCAGGCCTTTTACTGTCTTTACTTTAAAGATCCCACGAGACTGTCTATAATTTAGTTTCATTTATCTGAAAAATGTGTTGTCCTTTTATGTCCCTTTATTTTTTTATCATTTCTTCGTTATCATGGTAGACCTATTGAAATAATAGTCCAAACACATTCAGTAGTTTTTTCATGGGAGACCTGTGGTTCAGCAGTTCTCTAGACATTGGGAATTGTCAGCTCGTGAGTGAGATGTCAAAGGTCAAATAGTCCATAAAGGGTAAAAATTCTTCCTCAGGAAAGCATTGTGCCAAAGGTAATAGTTGAACAGTTGATTAGTGGCAATTTCATTTAGCTAACCTAGCAGCAGTACCAAAACTTTTAAAGTATTTTTTTTCATCTTTTCAGTGGTATATAAAAAGCTAGCTCTGTCTTCTGACTGTGAACACAGTTCTTAGTATTGCTGTTTTGTGGGGAGAAGTAATCAAGGCATGTATCCCTCATAGCTTAAGTGAAATCTGAGAAGAGATTCCTGTCCTATCAGTGAACAAACTGATTAAATCCTAAAATGAAGTTTGTGAGAATTTCAATTTCTCTTATCAATTCTATTTCTTGTGTAAAATAGTATCATATGGAAAACTATTTTAAGACATTTTGGGTTCCAATTTTGGTAGTTTCTTCACTATTTACTTCTTGTAAATATAGCAGAATTATGTTTTCTTTTTTAAAAAACCACTATAATTATTATAAGAGAGATTAAATCATTGGGGTACAAAGTATATAAAGTAAAAGTTCTCCACTTTTTTCTGATACCTTCTTCCCCATTTTGCTTTTTTCTCCATTCCCCAGAATAGTCAGTGTTAAAAATTTGGTTTGTATTTTTCCAAAACCTTTCAATATGCATATATACTTTTTTCATATAGATGGCCATACTGTTGAGTTTTTTTGTTTGTATATGCAGGTTTTGACTCATTATTTTAAACCACTGCCTTGTATTAAATGAATATATAGTCATGTATTTTATCAGGCTTACATTAATGTGTATATAGAATTTTTTTCTATTTACAAACAGCGCTATAACGTATACGTCCTTATATATTTTTTTGCACTTGTGTGAATATATCTAGGGTAAAATTTCAGAGTTCTTAGGTTAAATACTACCCTTTAACTACCTTTGTAGATATTGCCAAATTATCCTCCTTTATCAGCTTAGACTCTTAACAGTTTAAGAGTTACTGGTTTCTACATCCTTGCCAACACCATCAATCTTTTAAATTTAATTGCCTGTCAGATTGGTTCTAGTCTGATTTGTGAAAACAGTGTCTTATTGTTTTAAATTTGCATTTCTTTTATTGAAATTTCAAAACATTTTTGTTGAAAACAATCGCTTATTTGTGTTTTTACCTGTGAGCAGTCTGTTCAGTTCTTTTGTCTGTTATTTTCTTTGGGGTTTTCTTCTCGTTTATTTCCAAGCATTGTGTATTAAGGATGTTGACCCATTCCAGGGGGGATTAGGTTGAAAATGCATTTCCAAATCATTTGTCTTTTAACATTGTCTAAGGAGTTATGTTATTTTAGAGGTTTTTGATTTTCATGTAATCAAATACCAGCTTTCTTCCATGGTTTCTGGGTTTCATGTCAGTCTTAGGAGAATTTTACTCACACAATTATCCTATTTAATAGCTGCCTAGCAGTCTCTTGCATTTATTATATTATATATATTATATTTTATTTAAATTTTACTTCTTTGGGCTCATGACCCCTTTATATTCTTAAAAATTGTTGAGGATTCCACAGTGTTTTGGTTATGTAGATTTTTATCTATTTTCATTTGCTATATTAGAAAATAAACGTTTAAAAATGTAAAATTATATATGTACTTAACCCATTGCATGTTAATTAAATAATTTTTATGAAAAAAATTTATTCAAAATAAAAAATACGTAGTGGGAAGGATACATAAAAAATACACAGTGGGAAGTATTTTTGTAAATCTTTTTAAGTGCCTGACTTAATAGAAGTCGGCTGGATTTTCATAGTTGCTTCTGCATTGTCTTTAGAGATAAGTTGTTTCAGAGAAAGTATGAGAATAAAATACGGCCTCAGACAGGTACATGGTTGGAAAAGGGAGGAGAAATTTTAATAGCCTTTTAAAATAATTATGACTATCTCCTTCCTTTGATGCTAGGTTTCTTATATGTTAGCTGCATTGTAGAATCTGAAACCATATCCAAGAACTTTTTCTACTCTGTTACATTAAAATCCATTGGTCTCTCTTGCATTTGGAATGTATCCTTCACCCATGCACACCACTGGTCATTTGGAAAATATTGGTTCAGTGAGTTTGCACATCTTCCAAATATTGGCACTTTTCATTTTATGATATCAAAACAATAACATTAATTATTATCACTACCTAAACTCATCAGAAATATCGTCAAGTTTTATTAAGTTGTTAAGCTCACAGTGACACATGCAGGCTTTCCAAAATTCTGATTTTCTCCTGAAAGCTCAAATTTTAGCAGCTGGCTCAATCTGTTCATTTTTCAAGGAATAGTCATGGTTGATCAGCCAATCTTCTTCCAAGTAAAAGTGGTGCTCTTTGAAAAAAGTAACTAGTTCACCTCACAACTCAACTGCCTAAGCATTGTATTGATATTTGGTATGCAGAAATATTTTTTGTGCAGAAAGAGACATGTACACAGATTGAAATTTAACGAAACCAGTAGTTTTTACTGCTGGTTTCCATTCAGTGGCATTCTTAACTGAAACTGACATTATTACTGTGAGAGTTGGTGATAATAAAGGATACAGTGACTACTTGTACAAATTGGTGCCACTGTATAATTCTTGCTATGTACGGCACCGGTAGGTTTACCAACCGTTGCTTTTGCATCATCAGTGCAAATATCAAGACAGTGAAAAATAAAATGTCTTAGCATTTTTATGAAATAGTTTTTACTCATCAGCGCTCCTTGAAAGGGCCTTAGGATCCCCTAGGGACCTGTAAACCACATTTTGAGAACTGTTGGTAGGCACTTAAGATGTTTCCAAAATTTTCCAAAATTAAGAACATTCCTGTACAAACATTTTTGCTTAGTTATCCAATTATTTTCTTAGGATATATCTTTATATGTTTAATGGCTGAATGCAGTTTTTTTTTTTAAGATGGAATTAAATTTTATTATTATTATTTTTAATTGAGGTGTAACAGTTTCAGATGTACATGATTTAATATTTGTATGTATTGTAAAATGATCACAGTAAGTCAACATCCATCACAATACATATTTATAAATTTTTTTTTCTTGTGTTGAGAACTTTTAAGATTTAGTCCCTTAGCAACTTTCAAATTTGCAATGCAGTATTATCACCATGTTGTACTTTACATCCCCATGACTTACTTATTTTACAACTGGAAGTGTGTATCATTTGACCCGCTTCATGCATTCTCCCACCCTTGTGCCTCTGGGAACCACCAATCTCTTCTCTGTATCAGTGAGCTTGGGGTGGTTTTTTTGGGGGTAGTTTGTTTTTTTTAAGTTTTTTTTTAAGATTGCACATATCAGCAAGATCATACAGTATTTGTTTTTCCTGTCTAGTGTCTGATTTATTTAACTTAGCACAAAGTCCTCAGGGTCCATCCATGTTGCAAACAGCAAGATTGCCTTCATTTTTATGACTGAATAATCCATTGAAAATGTATATATATATATACACCATATTTTCCTTATTCATGCCTTGATGGACATTTAAGTTGCTTCCGTGTCTTTGCTTATCATGGGGGTGCACATATCGTTTTCAAGTTAGCGTTTTCATTTTCTTCTGATAAATGCCCAGAAGTGGAATTGCTGGATCCAGTGGTAGTTCTATTTTTAAATTTTTGAGGAAAGACTGAATTAATTTTAGAAATCCAGAGTACAATACTTGACACAGTGTGTGTATGTTTAATAGTTTTTCTGCCTTTGCTTTTTTAAAAAAAATTTTTTCCTTGATAGTGGGTTGGCAAATACAAATTATCAAGTAGGTGCTGAAATGCATCTCATTTTTATGTCTGAGATTATCAAGCATTAATCATAAAGTTATGAAATATATGTCCACTTGGAAACCTGTCTTCAGACAACATTTTTATCAATGAGTAAGTGAAATTCCCTTAGAAGTGGTATAGTAATTCAGAAAATACAATTTTACTAAAGATGAATCATACTGGGATGATAACACTTAAGTGTAACTTTTATGTGACATGAGTTTGCCTTCAAAGTATTAGAATAAAACTTTTTTAGACAAAGTATATACAGATACATAGAAACTGGTGTGCATTATTTCAGAATATATCTGTGGTAGCATTACTCAATGAATCCCTTTATTATATTCCCATTTTGTATGAGTTCCCCGCCCCCCCCCCCCATTCCTAGTGCTCTCATTTCTCTCCTCTTGTTTCTCTGTAAATTCAGCTTCCCTCTTCCCCACTTTCCTTTCCAGTTAAGTGCTCCTGGTCTGTTTTTCTTAAATAACTGCTTAATTATCTCTATCATAGCACTTAGGACATTGTAATTGTCTCTGTACAACATTTCTGTGAACTCTCTGTGGGATGAGCCTCAGTGGATCTCTAAGTATAGCAGAGAATCTGTTACATAGTAGGTACAAAACACATACTTTTCATTTTATTTATCTATTTATTTATTTTTTAGCCGCACCACACAGCTTGCAGGATCTCAGTTCCCCAAAGCCCCAAATCCTAACCACTAGGCCACCAGGGAACTCCCAAAATATATACTTTTTAAATGAAAGAAATAGAGAAAACTACTCATTTGCTACTATAAATAAAATTTTTATTTACTTTATTTATTTTTAATTGTGGTAAAACACATATATAAATTTACTATCTTAACCATTTTTAAATGTACAGTTCAATAGAGTTAAGTACACCCCCATTGTTGTGCAACCAATCTCCCCGAACTCTCTTTATCTTGCAGAAAAACTTAAACTCTCTACCCATTAAACAACAACTCTCCATTCCCCTTCCCTTTTAGCCCCTGGCAACCACCATTCTACTTTACTACTCTGGGTGCCTCATACAAGTGGATCATACAGTATTTGTCTTCTTTGATGGACTCATTTCATTTTCCTTCCTTTTTAAGGCTGTTTAAGATTCCACAGTACATTTTGTTCATTCATCTGACAATAGACACTTCCCCCTTTTGGCTGTTGTGAATAATGCTGCTTTGAACATGGATGTAAAGCTACCTCTTTTTTTTTTTTTTTTGACACTGACTTTCTGTTTTTAGATGGGCACTCTGGTTTTTTAAAAATGATAAAAGCAAAACTTGGCAAGCAAACCTTCGGCTGATCTCTAAGTTTGATACTGTTGAAGACTTTTGGGCGTAAGTAACCATTCATTTTAGGATGTTCGTTGTCTTATTAGTTGTGTAATTTTTCATTTTAAGTTGCATTCACAGAATGAAGGGTAAGGTGTGAACAGTTAATATTCACCTTTTTGTTTGTTCATCTTCTCACAACTGTTTGAATTGGTGATTATTCCTCATCAGTTTTAGAAAGCTTCCGTCTTGTCGTCTTTTAGCTCTGCCTGTTCTCTATTCTTTGTCCTGAGATCTCTTTCGTTGAGAATCCTTTATTGTTCCTAGAACTTCCAACAACTTTTAGGAGCTTGTCCCATTTCTTGGTTGCCTACATACATTTGCCCTATTCTTAGGTATTCCAGAGCTTTCTTAGGCCCTCATTTCTGCAGATTCTTTCCAGTATAATATCTGGATTTCCTGTGATAGAGATTCCAAGATTTCAAAGGCTGAACTGCTCATAATTCAGGGTTTGTCAAATAATGACAATATATCTGATGATAGTTTATTAATTTCATTATACTTTGTGATCAACATCAAGAAGAATAGTTGAAATATTTTTGAGATTTTGTTTCAGATTTAGGAAAAAGTTAAGATTTCGGGGTCTTAAATCTTTGCATGACTTCAAAATATAATTTAAAATGATAAAGTTCTTTTCAGGAGGTTTGGGAATATTGATTCTTTAAAAACAAAGTTGATTTAGTATGTCTTATTTGCTTGAAAAATGTATGGGGAGAAACTATTTGAGAACATGAAAGATACAACTTGTTAAAAACATTTTTAAGAGCTGTAAATTACCTAGCAGTTATCTAAGTATTCTGATTTGTTCAGCTGGTGTATTTTGGATCATACCAGTGATGTGATTCTTATATTTTAATGTTAACTCCCTGAGTGTAGCACAAAGACTAACAGATTGTGATTAGAAAATTTATGCATGTAATGTATACTTCCTCCAGGGCAGAAACAATTTTCTGTATATTTCTAGTGCTTTGCCCATATTAGGCATTTAGTATGCATTTGGATCGCTGAAAACGAAGCATAGAATAATTAGAGAAAACTGTATATTGAGACCACTTTGAGTGGTCACTTTTAATTGAAAACATTGTTTAAGAAATTTTTTATAATTTAATTTAGATATTTCACTAGCTTGAAGGTAGAAGCCTAGATCATTTGATCTCCTGAAGTCTATCACAGCAAAATTGTTATAAAACTGGCAACAGAGTAAGAATGCTTTGCCTGTCTCCAATATTTTATACAGAAGTGATGATCTTAGCTATATGACTAGTGACCATGGGTGGCGTTATTATACTTAGTTAGATATTACTATTTGGGAAGTAGTTTAAAAATACAGATTCTATGGTTCCATCCTATATTTAAGGAATTAAAATCTCAAGAAGTAGGGTAAGGAACTGTTTTTTATATTTTTTTGGTTGCTATTTTAATAAATTTATTTATTTTTGGCTGCATTGGGTCTTGCTGTGTGTGGGCTTTCTCTAATTGCGGTGAGCGGGGCCTACTCTTAGTTGCGGTGCGTGGGCTTCTTATTGCAGAGGCTTCTCTTGTTGTGGAGCATGGGCTCTAGACAGGCGGCCTTCAGTAGTTGTGGCACACGGGCTCAGTAGTTGTGGCACACGGGCTTAATTGCTCCATGGCATGTGGGATCTTCCCGGGCCAGGGCTCGAACCTGTGTCCCCTGCATTGGCAGGCAGATTCTTAACCACTGCACCACAAGGGACGTCCTGTTTTGTTTTTAAAAGCTCCCCAAAAGATTATTATGCTGACTTAAACTAGTAATGGTGTGTGGTGTTTGGGAACCATTGATCTGTTCTGCTCTTGGATACTTTCAAGGATAATAATGTTGACTTATTTTAGTCATGCAATCCTGATGGTCAGGGAGTTTGTCTTGCTTTCTCTTGATTTGTCTTTTTGTGTGTTTAAAACTGCTCATTAGCCTCACGGATTCTTTCATCTACTTAAAGCCACTTCATACCTCTCTTTTCAGTTTCTTGTATATACATATGTATGTATTCAGTTAACTAATACATCAAAATTGTTAGAATAAAATTATTAGAAATATTTTCTTGAAAATCATCAGATGTTGATTCTTGAAGCTGTTACTAAGATCTGTTTGGTCCATTTCAGAAATTGACTTCATGGGGGTGGGAAGTAAACATGAGTTTTTATCTTATTTTTATCATATTCTCTGAATGTATATGTACGCACCTAAACTTTGCATTACATATGCTACGTTTATAATTGTTCTTTTCTTTTACCTAGTCTGTACAACCATATCCAGTTGTCTAGTAATTTAATGCCTGGCTGTGACTACTCACTTTTTAAGGTATGTTTAATTGGTGATTTCATATATTTATTATAAGACTGGACCATTCAGGTATTCATTAAAAAATCTTGCCATAAACTTAGGAATAGTTAATGTTGTGATGCTTGGAGAATAATTAAATTAGCTTTACCAGGTTTTAGCATAAATATATTTTGCCCTATTTTAGTATAAATATTGGGTTGGCCAAAAAGTGCCTTTTTGGTAAAAATAAAAGACACATTTTTTTAAGTAAAAATAAAAGACACATTTAATTTAGTTAAGACATGTTTTAAAGTAATAGAACTACATTTGAAGCCCCGTAATTCATAGGTCTAGTTGTCTAGTTAAATTAACGTTGTTCTGTTTTGCCCTTCATCAAAACGTCTAGTGTTTTTCTTCTCTAATTGTTTTTGTTTTTCTTCTCTAATTGTATTTATTCAAGGCATGTTTTTCATTTTCTCCAAGAACTTTATTGAACAACGTATTCAGCCTTTGGTGTGGTTGGTGGTGGTTCATTCAGCTTGCCCAGGATCTCTCCCATTCCACGTTATTGTGCAGTATCCACTTTTCATCACCTGTCAAAACTTGTTTTAAAAACGGAACGTTTTCATTACGTTTAAGTAGAGAATTGCATGCTTGAATACGTTCAAGAAGGTTTTTTTAACTTATGTGGAACCTAAACATCAAAGCGATTCATATAACCAAGCTGGTGTAAATGATTGTCAGTGCTTGATTTTGATATTTTGAGTATGTTGGCTCTCTCCTGTGCGGTATTATGTTGATTGTTCTCAGTTTATGTCTCGATTTGATTGCTGTCGACTTCAGCTGGTCTGCCTGACCGTGCAGCATCGTCCAGTGAGAAATCTCCAGCACAAAACTTTGCAAACCACTTTAGACACGTTCGATCAGTCACAGCGCCTTCTCCATACACTGCACAAATCTTTTTTTTGCATTTCAGTTGCATTTTTACCTTTCTTGAAATAATAAAGCCGAAAATGTTGCTTTTTTTCTTCCATCTTCAATATTAAAGTGGCTACATGAAAATTCACCAGTTCTGATAAGTCTTTTTTTAAATGCACGCTGATATGACAGCTGTCACATACAATCTAACGAAATTGTTTTGAATGAAGTTAAAGACAACTGAGTGCTACTAGATCCATCTTACGGAAAAAACCAAATGAACCTTTTGGCCAACCCAGTTATTGAAATTAAGTGAGAGTCAGACTGTATGGGCACATCCTGTGATTGATTTTGAGGAGAACTTTGATCATCCAAATGGATCATCCAATCCGTTTCTTCTTTATATATTTGAGTAGACTGAAGTCCAGAGTTTGTCAGGAATTCTTAGCCTGGAGTGTGTGGGTCCTTGAGATATTTATGAGTTTTGTCAGCTGGTAGTGGGTGGGACAGTCATTAGCTCTCTGAAATTGTGTAAGTTTTGTATATATTTTCTAGGTATAGAAATGTATACAGCTTCTCAAAGGTATCTGTTACTCAGAATGTTTTAGAGCCTCCAAATTAAGTGAAACCCAAGGTTTGATAGTTAACAAGTGCCCAAGTCAGGACTCTAATTTTGCTTTAAGTCTTGTGTGCTTTTTTCCCCACTACATCAATGAACAGTTTTATGGATATAAAGTGAATAGTTAATAGAGTTGTTGCTTGCTGTTTCTAGTGATGATCTCAAGTTAAAGTAACAATATTGTCTCATAGTGTTGTCTCCCTAACCTTGTAGGATGGTATTGAGCCTATGTGGGAAGATGAGAAAAACAAACGAGGAGGACGATGGCTAATTACATTGAACAAACAGCAGAGACGAAGTGACCTCGATCGCTTTTGGCTAGAGACAGTAAGGTTTTAAAATTATAAAGCTGTTTTGGAATACTTAAACTTAACTTATGTTACATTTTACATTGGTTACTTAATTCAAGACGAGATAAGGATTCCCACTCTAGCTAAGCCAGCACTTAATTTTGTTCTGTCCTGTGAATCTTGTATACTTCTTACATACTAGTACAGTGAAACTCCCTACCACATATTACACATCCAGAAAGTGATTGGCAGTTGACTCACCTTCCAGAATAAGGTCATCTTGGTCATTTCATTAAGTTCAAAATTATAGAACCTCTCACATTTTGTATGATGTAAGTTTTTTTACAATCCTCTTAGAGTATTGCTCTGTATACTAAACTTTTTAGATCAATGAAGGAAACAGTGAAATTGTAGCTTGATATCATTCAGCTTATATGTTGTGATGTAACTTGGAACTTTTGGTTTCATACGACATTTATTAAATATGAGATAATAGGCATTTTCTCTAGTGAAAGTTTTCAAACCCCAAGCTTTTAGGAGCAGGGATTATAGTCTCTTTTGTATCCTTATCACTTGACAGTGTCTGGTTTATAGTTAGCCCTTACTAAGTTGAGCAATAATAAATACTTCAGTGAATGGCTTTTTAAAGAAGAAACTTAATTTTGCGGGAATTCCCTGGCGGTGCAGTGGTTAAGACTCCTGGCTCCCAATGCAGGGGGCCCGGATTCGATACCTGGTCAGGGAACTAGTTCCCACATGCATGCCGCAACTAAGAGTTCATATGCCGCAACTAAGGAGCTGGCAAGCTGCAACTAGGGAGCCCGAGAACTGCAACTAAGGAGCCCGCCGGCTGCAACTAAGACCTGGTGCAACCAAATAAATAAGTTTTTAAAACAAGAGACTTAATTTTGGTTTTGGGAGAGATTATCAGTAATTACCATTTTAGAATTCTGCATTAAAAAGTGATTTCAGTTTTGCAGGATGACAAAAGTTCTGGAGATTGTTGGTACATTGTGAATATACTTAATGCCACTGAACCGTACACTTAAAAATGGTTAATATGGTAAATTTTATGTCATGTATTTACCACAGTTTTTTTAAAAGTTAGAAAATGTTCATGAAAAACAACAAGAACAAGAGATAATTAAACAGCTTTTTCAGTTATTCCATTAATATTTGTTTGCTGGCAAGTATAAGCAGTAGCAGAGCAAAGTGAATATTAATAAAATAATTCACCTTTTATGTGCCCTGACATCAGTTGCCGAATTTGCTAAAAAAGTTAACAAAACTGATCATGTTTTTGGTATTAAAGAATCAAATTAACAAATTTTTTAAAGGCCAGGACAAAAAACTATATATCTATAAATATAATTTAGGCATTCAGAAAGTCGACTCTTTTTTTTTTTTTTTTTTTTTTTGCAATAGAACTTTTATTAAACATATGAATGTGCTTATTTTGTACAAAATACATATCTTACTCTCTGCCCCAGGAAACCACCATTCTAGAACCCCATGCTTATAAAAACACACTTTGGGCAGCAGTTATGACAAAGTGAAAGAAAGTGCAATTCTGGAAGTAACAACACATAACCAAAGTGGGGAACAAAAACAGGCAGAGGTTAGTGGGCTTCATGGCTAGCTCTCTGCTGACAGGCCCTAGTCCTACTCTTAACAGGAAACAATTTAGGAATAAAAACTCCTGCGTATTATTCAAGTAATACCACCCAACCCTCTTAGTAGCATCCCTCTTCCAATTCCATTTATCCTGATATTGTAACTAACTAATTTGTAACTTCTTTAAGAAATTCCGCCCTGGTTTACATCCCTGTCAGTTGCCCATATCCCTCTGAGCTTCAAAAACACAGAACAGTAGTAAGTTTCAAAAGGATGTCAATTGAAACCTTTTATAGATGAAACCTGCTTCCTAGAAGTCAACCTGCCAAATATATGCACAGCTGGAGACAAGAGATGGCATAAAAAGTCCAGCTGGAAAATATCTCGGGTACCCAATTAGATCCAGTTATTCTGCGTCTGTGGATTTAAAATGATCATCATCCATAGTGGAATAGATGTGTCCCTCGTTGCTTAGAAAATCCACCGCTTGCTTGATTGAGGCTACGGTCATGTGTTGGAGCTGATTCTTGAGATCCTGAAAGTTCAATCCTTCAGGCCTTGGGCAAGCCTTAATCAAATTCAGTACCTGGTTCTGGGCCACAGTGAGGCCATTTGCTGGCATGAAGCTGTTCCCACCAAAGTTCCCAGCTTCACCCATTCCTGGATTGCTGATAGGTGCTCTCCCTGCTGAGGGCTGGCTGTTAGACTTGCTCAGCATCATGTGTGCATCGACTACTTCCAGAATATGTGTGGTGAACTCATTCATATCCGCCAGGGGCATGATCTTAAAGGCTACCAGACTTTTCTTGTTCTGAAAAGATCTCAGATGACCAGCCACTTTCACATATGTTTCTGGAAGAACCACAGTGTTTTCACTGCTGGCATCATCTGTGTCAACCCACTGGCGAACATCCATGGGTGCAGCCGTCATGTCATCTATTTTGTAAACAATGTTGGTTGCAGCCTTCTCTGCATTTCTGATTATCCCCACAATAGTGACCTGTGAAATCTCAACATTTCCAATTTTGAACACTTCATCAACCAGAGTAGCAGAAAGCAGCTGAGATATGGTACAGAGTACAATATGCTGAGCTCGGGCTCTAGATTTCTTTTCGGCCTGGGAAGGTGTCAGTGATCCAAAGCCCCCAGGGGACTGTGTGTAGCCTCCGGCTCCCCCAAAAGAGGAACTGCTATAGCTTTCAAATCCACTGGTCCACATCTTCGTCACGATTCCCTCAGGAAAGAGTTCCAGAAGGTTCCGGCCTGGTGGGTTCCCCTAACCGCCTCCGGACCCTGCGGCGGCCGCTCCGCTATATCTACTTTCGCAGGAGCCCCAGAAAGTCGACTCTTGATTTAAAAACTTTTTCAGTTTTGTGTATATACAAATACTTGAGACATTTGCAGCTTAATAAGCTGTTTATCATCTATTGAATGTAATTTGAGATTTGGGTTTATTCTTTTAAGCTGCTGTGCCTTATTGGAGAATCTTTTGATGACTACAGTGATGATGTATGTGGAGCTGTGGTTAATGTTAGAGCTAAAGGTGATAAAATAGCAATATGGACTACTGAATGTGAAAACAGAGAAGCTGTTACACATATAGGGTAAGTTTTGCTTTTTGTGTGCTTCTTTTAAAATAGGTAACTAGAAGCAGAAGTACTTTTTAAATAAAAAGTATTTATGTAGACCATTATTTTCCTTGTTTTCATGAACACTTTTATAATCTTGAACTGCTGTGCATTGGTATTCAGTGTCTTATTCATATTTTTTTCACTTCCGTAAAATTTCTTTTTCCTAGCAATGGGGTATATAATCACTATTTTAGCATGTAGCATTTTATTATTTAGCATGTGAGAATATGTCTTTTTTTGCCTTACTTTAAAACCATAATGCTAAATGTATAATACTCAATAATTTGGTGAATATTGGCAAATAGTATATGTATATTTTGCACACGTGTACACGTACGTAAAATTTTCATTGAAGTTAAAGTGACAGTAGCTTGGTTTTGTCCATATTTAAAACCCACATGTATAAATTTTAAAACTTTTTTTTGGCAAATATTATTATTTGCAAAAGTTGCCTGTTGTCCCCGCCCCCCCATCTCCCCCACCCCCCGCAAATGTCAGTCGGTGTTAACTAGGATTTTCTTTTTACTATATTTAAATTAGTAAAATTGGACTTTAAATTTTGTGTTAAAATTAAGTACCAGTCATAAGTCACAATATGTTTGGTTTGCCTCTTTGCATGTTGATTTTTCAAACATTATGAATTCTCCTGTGAACATAATTCCTCTCTGGATTAAAAGATGTGGGGATTTTCCAGGTTTCATTCTCTACGGGGTTTCTTATAAGAGAAGGTTGATTGTTGATTCGTCACCATATTCCTGATCTTTCTGTCAGCCTTAAAACTTACTGACTGTGGGGGTCGCCTGTTTCTTTGAAAATGTGTTAAAGAAACTAAGTATGAACTTCTTTCCTCAGAAAGTTTTTTATTTGTGTCAATATTAAACATTTTTGAAATCTCTATAAAACTTTTGGCCTCACTTTTTCAAGGAAAAAATTTTTTTCACCCTTTTAAGTTGCATGGCTCAGTGCTCTTTCTGGCATTTTTAGTGATTAAGTATAATCGAGAGTAATACATTATATCCTAATATAAATCTGATAATAGTTATAATTTTAGTTATCATAAAATTATTTTTAAATACCCTATTCGAAGGAAGGTAGTAAAGTCTTCTGAAGGGTAGAATATGAATAAATTTTCCTGGTATCATACTGCTAGAGTATTTAGCTCCATGAAAATGTATATCTCTTTATTTTTGTTTCATTTTGGTGCCTATTTTTAAAATTTTGCTATTTTTTCTCAGATACCAGATTCCTAACTTGACCTATGATGTTCTCATAAGATCGTATGATGATCTGTCCCCAATTTTACCTTGTCAGCCTTATCTCTCATATTTACCTTTCTTGTGAGCTGTAGCCACACAGCCTTATTTTTGTTCCTCGGCCTTCAGATGTGCTTCATTCTCTTAGCATTATACTTTGACCTCATGAGTTTTTAAAAGGAGAGATTTCTCTGTTTTCAAAGAGGAGATTAGATCCTCCTCGTTAATAATATCACAGCCCCTGTGCTTACCCTCTTTGATACTCATCATATTTGTTCTTAAAATAGAGTCACATCTTATTTGAAAATTAGGTTGTAGAGTTAATATATAAGGCAGAAATCATGTTATGTTCTAAATTATCCTGAAAATATCATAAATCGCCTTCACAGTGTTTAATTTTTGTGTGTGCATTCTTGTCGGTAATAGGTAAGGTAAATGTAATTGCAGTAACATACAATATTTATTAAGGTTTATATGTAAAATATAATTGAAGCATTTTAGATCAGAAAATTAAAACGTGCATGTAATTGATTTTGAATACATTAATTATGCATGTGGTACAGCTCCACCATTTGTATTTGTGATTATTTGTTTGTAAATAATCAAGTACTCTAAACTATAAACACCATGAGCCTAGAGACTGTCCTTGCTTTGCTTATTATTAATCTACTGATAATTATCACAGTACCTGATACATAGTAGACTCAAATATTGGTTAAGTGATTAACCAAGATTGTTGTGAAAATGAAGAGTAAATTTTGCTAAAAGGAAAAAGGTGTGCAATTTCCTATTTCACTCTCTAGGTATTATTTTTTAATGTAAAGAATAATAATACTGGATTTGGGGTGTATGTTTGAATAAAAATTAATGGCTACTTTTCTTCTTTTTCATTTTCTAGGAGGGTATACAAGGAAAGGTTAGGACTTCCTCCAAAGATAGTGATTGGTTATCAGTCCCATGCAGACACAGCTACTAAGAGCGGCTCCACCACTAAAAATAGGTTTGTTGTTTAAGAAGACACCTTCTGAGTATTCTCATAGGAGACTGCGTCAAGCAATCGAGATTTGGGAGCTGAACCAAAGCCTCTTCAAAAGCAGAGTGGACTGCATTTAAATTTGATTTCCATCTAAATGTTGCTAAGATATAAGAGAAGTCTCATTCGCCTTTGTCTTGTACTTCTGTGTTCATTTTTTTTTTTTTTTTTAATTTTGGCTAGAGTGTCCACTATCCCAATCAAAGAATTACAGTACACATCGTCCCCAGAATCCATAAATGTGTTCCTGGCCCACTCTGTAATAGCTTAAAAGAATTAACGATTACACACACATTTGACCCATCTACAATATTAAAGAAAAGAATTTGCATTTCTATACCTTACAAGAGAACGATTCTGTTTATGTTCCATTGTATGCAGGAGCATATTTTGCTGGTTTGAAAGAGTATGATGCATACAGTTTTCTAACAATTTTCTTTGTTTCTTTTTACAGCATTGTCTGTGCTGTACTCTTGCTGATGGCTGCTAGATTTTAATTTATTTGTTTCCCTACTTGATAACATTAGTGATTCTGATTTCAGTTTTTCATTTGTTTTGCTTTTGTTTTTCTCCTCATGTAACATTGGTGAAGGATCCAGGAATATGACACAAAGGTGGAATAAACATTAATTTTGTGCATTCTTTGGTAATTTTTTTGTTTTTTTGTAACTACAAAGCTTTGCTACAAATTTATGCATTTCATTCAAATCAGTGATCTATGTTTGTGTGATTTCCTAAACATAATTGTGGATTATAAAAAATGTAACATCATAATTACATTCCTAATTAGAATTAGTATGTCTGTTTTTGTATCTTTATGCTGTATTTTAACACTTTGTTATACTTAGGTTATTTTGCTTTGGTTAAAAAATGGCTCAAGTAGAAAAGCGGTCCCATTCATATTAAGACAGTGTACAAAACTGTAAATAAAATGTGTACAGTGAATTGTCTTTTAGACAACTAGATTTGTCCTTCCTTTTATTTCTCCATCTCTATAGAAGGAATTTGTACTTCTTATTGCAAGGCAGTCTCTATGGTGTCTTCTTGTAGTGTCTTCCACATGAATAGCGTAAGTTTGGAGCATTAGTTTGATTATTATGTTTATTTTAATTTTTAATAAATTGAATAGGTAGCATCATATATATATGGAATTAAATTGATGTGGCTATCTTTTTTTTTTTTTTTTTAAGTAAGGTAAGAGGCACAGTCCTTCAGTCTTAGGTAAATAATGTACTCTTAATATGTTAAAACTCATGAGAATTGCGACCTTAGTGCATCACCATTTGATTGGTAGGAATAGCAGTTGTAAAACTTGGTTGCTGAATTGAGATGTTATTTTTCAAGTGTCCAAATGACACCATAGGGAAAGAGTTACAGGTGGTGGGGGGCGTATGCATTAAGAATTTTGTTAGTGTTGCTGTCTAAATAGAATTATAATAAACAGGTTATGAACGCTTGTATTTATAATGATGAATTGGTGTAGTATAGATTTATGTAAACTTGAAAACTTGATCTACTCTTTATAGGCATCATTTGAAAGCAAATTTGAAAACAGTTTGTTTATAATAATTGTATATTTCAGATCCCGTAAAATGAAATATGGCTATATTGTAGACAAAAGGGTAAGTTGAACTGTAGGTAGAATGAGAACCATTAATTGAGAGGAAATTTTGTCTTCAGATGGTGATTATGAATTAATCATTTTAAAGCTGAAAAGTTTGACAAAAATCCTGTATAAAATAAACATGAAATTAATAGTATTGATTTTATTGAAGAATTTAAAACAGTTTAAAGGGTACCACAAGCTACCATCTGAGTACTTGCAATACCACAAACACCCCTTGTTCAGTATTCTAGAAATAACTGAGTCTTTTGTGCTTATAATCTCAATATACTGTACCTAGTAATATCTGTTGTTTAAGGTTGGGTGATTGTTTAAGGTGATTTATTGTCTTTGTTGATATATGTAGTTGTGAGCACTTCAAGAGCTTGCTTAAAAGTGACCGTGGAGGTGGTAGTGTGTGGGCAGTGGGTGGCACTGGAGGAATATATCTATTAGAAATTAATGCTTAATTTCCTTAATTCTAGGATGCAGTCCATTTTAAGAAGTATCAGCTTTGGCGGGTAGAGGAGGAATAATGCATTAAATGTACACAGTTCTAAATTTTTAAAAATCCTAATTTATAGCATTTGATTGTCCTTATTATTACCATCTGAGAATCACAATCGGTTTTAAGTCTTTCTCCCAGTATGGGTGGGGAGGAATGATTCTGAGTCACTTTTGGCAAATGCCACTTAAGTACCACAATGACTTGCAAATTTCCTAACTTTATTAGCATCTTTTCTAAATATAAGATTAGATTGTACATGATTTTCTAAGTTACTTTTCCCTCTCTAACAGGATATTATAAATAAATATATTTTCATAGTAGATTATTAAAATAATCTTTAATGGGTAAATAGTAGTTCATTGTAGGGATGTGCCATATTTCATTTAACCAATTTTGTTAATAATTCCAGTTCTACAGAAGGATTTGAGGCATACTATGTAAGAATCAAAAAGTTAAAATCCTTACTTAGTACTTATGTGCCAGGCAGTGTTCTAAGCACTTCACATGCACTTTAACCTGCACAATAATCCCTTGATGTAGGTGCTGTTATCCCCCTTTTACAGATGAAGAAACAGAACCAGTGAGGATTTAAGTCGCTTAGTATGGATTTGAATCCTGGAAATTTGGTTTCGGAGATCCTGTAAAGCACATTATACAGTCTCAGTGGTATAGAGCCTACCTGATGGGCTATAGTAAATTGCACCAGATTGTAGTAAGTTTATAGGTCAGGACATTTTAAATTTTACTTCCTTTGGTAATGAAACGTATAATAGATGGAGCCTCCCCCGAGGCCACTCAGTTCGCAGTCAGCTAAACTAATCATTTGGGGTTTTTTGAGAACATGGAGACAAAGGTACAGGAGTTTAGAGGTGCATAGATTAAGTGAATATTTTCGTATACAGTTTTAAGTGTCTATATCCTGTTATCTTCTAAGATAAATGGCAAAATAAAGCAAAGTTTTCAAGTTGAGCTGAGAATCTTAAATGCTGAAGTTTGCATTCAAAAGTATAATTTTAATTTACTAAGGCAGTGTGATAATGTGATGTTTTACATTTTAAAATTAAAACAAGTTAATGACAAGTCTCTGTGCTACTTTTTATCTCTTAATTGTTATGGACTGTCTTCATTATTGAGTAGAGGGGGAAAAGAGCTGAATTTTCTCACTCAGAGTTAGACCTGGGCAAATGCAAAATTTCAGGTCAGATTGACGTTAAAAAACAAAACCCTAGGTCAGTGCTATCTGGTGTCTCTCTGGACCAGTATAGAAATTAAAGAATGTCTAGAAACTTCTACGGAAATTTGATATTGCTGTGACATTAAAGTATGTGATCATTTCTCTTCTAACGGATTTTTAAAAATATATTTGTGACAAGAGTGCAGTTTGGGGGTTAAAACTGGTCCTTCATCACATATAATTTGAGAGACACTAGTCTCAGGTTGTTTTCCTGAGTAGCCAAGACCAGCTCATTTGCCCATCAGTCTCTAAAAACAACCAGCTTACTATCTCTTCACTCCTCATCTCACAACTAATGGACTTGGTGTCGAAGTTTCAGCCCTAATCTGTAGTGTCTTTCAATAATACTTTCTGGTATGTTGCTTATTGTGAATTTCAAAGTAGAAATTCCTAGTACCTTGGATAGTTTTAGACTTTAATAGTCTTGTGATTATTTCTTCCACTGCTAGAAACAAAAAAAAATGAAATTGTGGGCATGAGATCACATGTGCTATGTCTTTCCCAATTCAGAGGAACCAGTTTCCACATTTTAATCTTGCCCCCTTTTCTTTTACTTCAGAACTTACAAATTCCTCATAGTTTTGCACAGAAGTTATATCCCTACGTTTCCTCCAAAAAATACATATTGAGTACCTCTGTTTACTGTGCTCTAGGTGCTGGGGTATACAGCAGAAAACAAAAGACTGGTCCCTGCTCTAAAATTTTAAAAGCAGACATCTATTCAGAATAAATCTTTCCACAGGGTTCTGCAAATATTTTATGTTATTGAAATAGAAACTCCTAGGGTTTCTATTACTGGGGATTAGTAGTCTAGAGGTAAATATAAAATGAAGTTGTTTGCTCTGAACACCCTTCCAGCTCTAACTAACATTGAGTCTAAACAGATCACACTATATAAGAGGACTCGACCAAACCCTCACATGTAAATTATAGCTTTTGCAAGACTTAATTTCTACTTTATATTACTGAAATCTGTATGATTGTCCAAGTAAAGTTTTGTGGGTGTGGCTCTTTTTTGCTTATGAGATTGTACTTTTAAAAAATTTCGTCATTTATTTAACATACTTTTGAATTTGTTGAAGCATTTTAATTGATTGTGTCTGCATTGGTGTGGTTTTATACATAGCAGTTCTCCCTTTATTCACCTTCTAAAATATTGATTTTTTTTTTCTTTAATGTTTGACATAAAACACAAACATAACACATGCCTATTTTGTTTTGACTGTAGAAGGGTAGAAGGTGACAATTTCCTGCCTCCTTCAATCCTACTCTTCTTTTACAAGGTACCAGTCAAATTTCTTGTATATGTCTATAAATTTTCTGTGCATACACCAGATGTATGTGTGTGCACATGTGCGGAACTTTTTTCTTTGGACACAAATCATTTTATTGAGAATATCAATATCATTGTTTTCTCATTTAATGATCTTGGACAGTCTTACACGTCATAACGCATATAAGACATTTTTAATTGTCTAGTGATCCATTATGTGAATGTATGCCTTATTGGAGGACTGCCTGCCTGCCTTCTTTCCTTGTAATTTTTGCCTTTACAGTCTCCCAATGTAAGTTGTAGTCTTATCTTTGTATGGTGTAGTTTTTTGATATGTGTAAGTTTGCTTTTCTCTAGCAGTACTGTATGGCCCTATTCTCTACCCATTCCACACCCAGACTGTTCTAATCCACATGCAGTTACCATCATCAGTTTTGTAATTGTGTTCTACAGAATGCTGCTTTGCAAGTTTTGCAGTTTTGGGCCTCATGATATTTTTCTGATTGATTTTTAATTGTTTTATTTTCTTCTAGTGAGCCAACATTGTTTAAAAATACAAATAAAGTAGTTTATTTGCTAGCTAGCAATTCTATTTTAGATCTGTAAATATTAAAAAAGCTTGAATCAGATAACACTGATTGATATAGGACCTAGTTTTGTTTTCAAGCCTTGTAATGAATTTAACTTCACAATTTTTGAACTGAGAGCATTTCCCAAACACATCTTTATATTGTCATAACAAGTTTCTTTTGACATTTGTTTTGTTTTTAAGGGTTTTTTGTTTGGGGCTTTTTTTTTTTTTTGTCTTCAGCCCTTAACTCAATTTTGGGTAAGTGGTTTGTGCATGATGCTTGACATTTTGTTTTTGGTATAAGATAATTTATAAGGTATGTGAGGCATAAGATTTGTCCCAACTTGACCCTGCTTTGCATTGTCTTGTTATGTCAAAGTGTTAATTAGGTGTATTCTGTATACATGTGGGGCTTTTTCCGTTCTGGCAGTGCCTTCTAGATAATAACCATAGTTAAATATTGCAGTGTTCTGCGCTTCTCCAAGCATACGGGATTTGTATTGAGCCAGAATGATGTTTAAGGGAATCGTAAGTTCCTATTTCATGCAACTTTTCTCCTTTCATTAATTATTAATTATCTACCATTAATTATTTACCTCATCCATGTTTTTTTTAAGTGTTGCTATTTTATAAGGGTTCTATCTTTAAATGTTCAAATCTTCCATCTCTACTATTCTTAGGTTATCCATACTGTCAGTGGCTTTCAGATCTCTGTCCTTATCCATGACCACCTTCTTATGCTTCAGATCATGTTTCTCCCTGCCTATTGGACTTCTCCGTCAGGGGTCAGCAAACTGTGGCTCATAGGTCATATTTGGCCTGCATTCTGTTTTGTAAATAAAGTTTTATTAAAACATGGACTTACATGTTTGTTCACGTCTGTGATTTTTGTGTGTGTGTGTCCTATAATGGCAGAGTTGACTAGTTGTGACTGAGACAGCCTTGCAAAGTGTAAGATATTTATTACTCTGGGCCTTTGTAGAAGTTTGCTGATCCTTACTCTAAATGTTTTGTAGTGACAGTGTCAGCAAAACCAAATGTCTTATTCTATTTTCTTTTCCTTTTCACTTCCAGCAAGCCCCTAACCCCATTCCTACCTGATGGCTTTACCATTAATCCAGTCAACAGAGTGTGATTTGCATCATTATTTTCTTCTCTCCCGTCTACTTAGACAATGTCCTTGAGTCCACTGCAGTTTCTCCTGATTGTCCCTGGTACTATCTGGGTTCTTATGCTAAAAGGCATCCCAGCTGACCTCCCTGCTTTTTTGCCCATGTCCTCAAATGCTCATTGTTTATCTGCATGTTAAGATTTACTATTCAGAAAGTAGCCAAGGTAATCAAGTTTTCTAACTGGGAAATACTGGAGCTTATGTACTTATTCTCAAAGTGATAGTTGGTGTTTTTAACTACAAAAATTATTGCACGGTGGTTTATAAATCATCAAGCAAAGCTTGTACTCACTCTATAGGATTGTCTTAATATATTTTTTGTATTACCTAAAGCAGCATGTGGTATGCCTCTGTTTGTTTCTTGCTTTATTATAGGAAGTAAAAAAAAGGGGGGGGGGAATGTGAGAAAAGATTCAGCCAGAAGTGAGGTTAGCATGCAAAATCCATTCCATAAAGCCCATTCTAGTAACCAAATAAAATGGAGAAGCAAGTTATTCAAAGATGCTAATGTCATGCTTGGGCAACTGCCATTTGTGGGACACAATTTTTGTTTTAAGTATACAGCTGGCTATGTCAAAGGAAGATGGGATTCAGTAGATACTCCACAATAAGATTAAAGAATAAATAGCAACCTGCTCCAGAAAAGCACACACATGCTTTGGTGTCAGAGAGCCTCAGTTCAAATTCTAGTTCTGCCATCTATTCAATGTATGAACCTAGTCAAGTTAGTTGAGCTCTCTAAGCCAGTTTTCTCAATCTGTGAAACAGTGAGTGATACCTATATCAGAGGGCAATGGTGAGACTTAAACGACAACATTTGTATAAAGTATAGTGCAGTACCAGGTGCAGAGCAAATGTGTAAAGAATTTTAGCTGCCTTCCATGGGTCTTCATAAAAAAAACCTGTAGTGTATGTAACGCAGTGGCTGACATTCTATAGTAATTCTAGCTTTTATGGGATTGGGTGTGTTTTTTTTGGTTTTTTTTTTTAAACATCTTTATTGGAGTATAATTGCCTTATAATGGTGTTAGTTTCTGCTGTATAGCAAAGTGAATCAGCTATACATATACATATATCCCCATATCTCCTCCCTCTTGCATTTCTCTCCCACCGTCCCTATCCCACCCCTTTAGGTGGTCACAAAGCACCAAGCTGATCTCCCTGTGCTATGCGGCTGCTTCCCACTAGCTATCTGTTTTATATTTGGTAGTGTATATATGTAAAGGCCACTCTCTCACTTCTTCCCAGCTTACCCTTCCCCCTCCCCGTGTCCTCAAGTCCGTTTTCTACGTATACATCTTTATTCCTGTCCTGCCCCTAGCTTCTTCGTAACCCTTTTTTTTGTCTTTTTTTTTTTTAGATTCCATATATATATGTGTTAGCATATGGTATTTGTTTTCCTCTTTTTGACTTACTTCAACCTGTATGACAGGCTCTAGGTCCATCCACCTCACTACAAGTAACTCAGTTTTGTTTCTTTATGGCTGAGTAATAGTCCGTTGTATATATGTGCCACGTCTTCTTTATCCATTCATCTGTCGATGGACACTTCGGTTGCTTCCATGTCCTGGCTATTGTAAATAGAGCTGCAATGATCATTGTGGTACATGACTCTTTTTGAATTATGGTTTTCTCAGGGTACATGCCCAGTAGTGGGATTGCTGGGTCATATGGTAGTTCTATTTTTAGTTTTTTAAGGAACGTCCATACTGTTCTCCATAGTGGCTGTATCAATTTACATTCCCACCAACAGTGCAGGAGGGTTCCCTTTTCTCCACACCCTCTCCAGCATTTATTGTTTGTAGATTTTTTGATGATGGCCATTCTGACTGGTGTGAGGTGATAACCTCATCGTAGTTTTGCATTTCTCTAATGATTAGTGATGTTGAGCATTCTTTCATGTGTTTGTTGGCTATCTGTATATCTTCTTTGGAGAAAAGTCTATTTAGGTCTTCTGCCCATTTTTGGATTGGGTTGTTTGCTTTTTTGATATTGAGCTGCATGAGCTGCTTGTAAACTTTGGAGGTTAATCCTGTGTCAGGATTAATAGCCTAGTGTAGGCTGATGAAGTGATGAAGTTGCAGTTCCATAAATGTAATTGGGTGTGGGGCTTGACCACATTTTGAGATCCAAGTTTATAATCCAGCCCAGCGTATACAGTCTCAGGGTGTAATGTAATGGTACTTAAGCTAACAGTTTTGGATGGAACAAAGTTATATTGTTAACCCCCCAAGGTTGCTATACATATATATCAAATTGTATGTATTATTTAGGATTTCTGTTGTTCTGAAGCCACTCCATGGATTCCTTAGGCTGAGTGTCCTTGTATTCCCAAATTAAGGGCCCCTGATCTAGGGGGATGGTAACGGCTGCATAATTCCTTAAACCAGTGATTCTTAAGGATCACTGTCAGACACAGCACCCCATATGTCAGACACAGCACCCCATATGTATAAGCAAATGTATCACTGCATGCTCTTATTATCCTGAAGTGAAATTCATAGGTAATGTAACTTGCTTACCGCTTGTTAAAAAATAAATTCCCTGTCTAGAGAATAATAGAATAATCAGAGGGGTAATTAGAGGGAAGTAGTTTTTAGTACAGTTATTTTAGCCCAAACAACTATTTAATGAAAGTAGTCTGGTAATTGAACACATACCTAGTGTTAGTGTGAATGTGACAATTCTAAATGCAGGTTGTTAAGTTACTCTGAAGTGAACAATGCTTAGTACTAAGTTCTGGACAGAACTATACATTTTTTCAACTTAAGATATTTCTGGAAAATTCAGAGTATATTGTGCAAAAATTGCTTGGTGTTAGATGTTAGGTAATACAGTTAGATTCAAAATTTCAGTATTAAAAGTAGATTTTTAAAAAATTTACATGAATGTCTGGCAGGATAGTTGAATGTCATTTGGGATACCAGCTCTTAGGTGTGTACATCTGTGTATTGCTCATCCCTAATAATGCCAGAGGCACCTCACCTATAATTGTTACAATCAAAGTGTCACGTAAATTTCTACTGGTTATGGCAATAGTCAGTGGTACTGTGTCCCTTGAGAACTAGTCCTTTTCACATTTCATTGTGCCTGATCCTAAGTGATTCTTGTGATCTTGTGATGATTATTGTGACCCAGGGACCATACTTGAAGGCATAATGATCTATATCTGCAGTATCCAGAACAGTAGCTCAGATATCAGACATTCTGTCGTTGCAGAAAGTTCTAGTAGACAGCTGTGCTGCATAGTTTCTCAAATGAGCTTTTTAATAAGTTTCAAATAGCAGTGAGTTTTACTTTTGGACCGGTATCGGAAGAACTAGTTATGTGTACAATCATATGCTTTAGAAGCAGGGTTTCACATTCTTCTTGTGAAAGTTGAGCTTGATAAAGACATGTGCCAGAATGGAATGTCACCAAATCTGCAGATGGGTCTAGGCTCTACTGAAAGAGTTCTAAAGCATAAAACAGCATTTTTCAGTATATTTCTTACTGCAGCCTGTAAGAAGAACATTTTATTTTGTGGCTCTGTTTATATATGTATATACCAAAGGTTTCACTCAGCTGTGCTCAACTACCATTGGGAACGAATGTATTTTGAGATTTTCCTGTGCTAGTCTATTTCTTTTTTAAATTTTGGTATCTGCAGTTTGAAAAACTACCATGAAAAGTATCCCTGGTAACGTGAGCCTATTAAATTTATAAAGCAGTTTATATCAGTTGGCATTAAAAAAAGTCTCTCTTAATCCTCCATTGTTTTTTTACACTTGGTTAATTTAACTTTAATTAGACACAACATAAATACACAATATATTCCTAGATAACTGAATGAATTATCTTGCCACATGGCATTGTTAACTCTTAATCAGTTAAATAGTTAAGACATTGTCCAAAGTGGTAATGCTGGTTTTGTACTGATAGGTACTCTGTGGAATATGGGGTTTTTTGGGGGGGGCGGGGAAGGTAAGGCAATAATTACGTTGTAAGACTAACCTATTTAAGATCACATGATTCATGATTGGTAAACCAATCATCTGCAATAACATGAATACTTACCATATAGCCAAAGAACCTATATTCATCTTACCCAAGTGTGGTATCAACTTCTTAAGTTACAAGTGAGAAAGAAGGTGGAGGGGATTTGCACATTAGTTTTTTATCTTACTGTAATTCTTTTTTTTTCCTTTTTTTCAGCTGCTTAAAAAATATTTCTTTATTAAATGTACTCAACATATATCTTTTCTGATATAAAAGCTGAGCACTGTGCTGGATTCTTTTTTTTTTTTTAATTCAAACAGAAAGTCACAAAAATTATAATCATCCTCATCAATTCACTCAGTCCCATGTAATTAATTTTTTTTTATCTTGATCTTTTGTTAGCACTTTTATGAATTCATCAGTTTTCCATTAGAGTTCTGAAAATGCTTATTCATTCAGTTCAGCAGTATAGTCAGTTACCAGAAACCTGTACTTGTCAGAGTCTTTTCCATGAATTCCTTGACGATGAAACCCTTTTATAGGAACATATTTGCAAAAGCATCAGAGTACACCCAGAACTGTCTGTAAATGACAAAAGACTTAAAAATGACCACGGTTAAAGATTTGATGAAAGTTCATAATAATGCAATTGACAAGGAAATTTAGTTATTTCTGAGATACACATTTTAAAGTAATAACTAGAATTATGACAACATTATACCAGAACATGTAAGATTTTTAGAAATTTCAGGTAATGTCTGAAACATTTATATTAACATACTTCCATACAAATAACCCAAAGAAAGTTTAGTATTAGTTGTTTTTTTCTTTGTTTTCTTATACTGCAGGTTCTTATTAGTCATCAATTTTATACACGTCAGTGTATACATGTCAATCCCAAACGGCCAATTCAGCACACCACCATCCCACCCCACCGTGGTTTTCCCCCCTTGGTGTCCATATGTTTGTTATCTACATCTGTGTCTCAACTTCTGCCCTGCAAACCGGTTCATCTGTACCATTTTTCTACGTTCCACGTACATGTGTTAATATACGATATTTGTTTTTCTAATTCTGACTTCCTTCACTCTGTATGACAGTCTCTAGATCCATCCACGTCTCAACAAATGACTCAGTTTCATTCCTTTTAATGGCTGAGTAATATTCCATTGCATATATGTACCACAATTTCTTTATCCATTCGTCTTTTGATGGGCATTTAGGTTGCTTCCATGACCTGGCTATTGTAAATAGTGCTGCAATGAACATTGGGGTGCATGACTCTTTTTGCATTATGCTTTTCTCTGGGTATATGCCCAGTAGTGGGGTTGCTGGATCATATGGTAATTCTATTTTTAGTTTTTTAAGGAACCTCCATACTGTTCTCCATAGTGGCTGTATCAATTTACATTCCCACCAACAGTGCAAGAGGGTTCCCTTTTCTCCACACCCTCTCCAGCATTTGTTGTTTGTAGATTTTCTGATGATGCCCATTCTAACTGCTGTGAGGTGATACCTTATTGTAGTTTTGATTTGCATTTCTCTAATAATTAGTGATGTTGAGCATCTTTTCATGTGCTTCTTGGCCATCTGTATGTCTTCTTTGGAGAAATGTCTATTTAGCTCTTCTGCCCATTTTTGGATTGGGTTGTTTGTTTCTTTAATATTGAGCTGCATGAGCTGTTTATATATTTTGGAGATTAATCCTTTGTCCGTTGATTCGTTTGCAAATATTTTCTCCCATTCTGAGGGTTGTCTTTTTGTCTTGTTTATGGTTTCCTTTGCTGTGCAAAAGCTTTGAAGTTTCATTAGGTCCCAATTGTTTATTTTTGTTTTTATTTCCATTACTCTAAGAGGTGGATCAAAAAAGATCTTGCTGTGATTTATGTCAAAGAGTGTTTTTCCTATGTTTTCCTCTAAGAATTTTATAGTGTCTGGTCTTACGTTTAGGTCTCGAATCCATTTTGAGTTTATTTTTGTGTATGGTGTTAGGGAGTATTCTAATTTCATTCTTTTACATGTAGCTGTCCAGTTTTCCCAGCACCACTTATTGAAGAGACTGTCTTTTCTCCATTGTATATCTGCCTCCTTTGTCATAGTTGACCATAGGTGCGTGGGTTTATCTCTGGGCTTTCTATCTTGTTCCATTGATCTGTGTTTCTGTTTTTGTGCCAGTACCATATTGTCTTTTGATTACTGTAGCTTTGTAGTGTAGTCTGAAGTCAGGGAGTCTGATTCCTCCAGCTCCGTTTTTTTCCCTCAAGACTGCTTTGGCTATTCGGGGTCTTTAGTGTCTCCATACAAATTTTAAGATGATTTGTTCTAGTTCCGTAAAATATGCCATTGGTAATTTGGTACGAATTGCATTGAATCTGTAGTTTGCTTTGGGTAGTATAGTCATTTTCACAATATTGATTTTTCCAATCCAAGAACATGGTATTTCTCTCTGTCTGTTGGTATCACCTTTAATTTCTTTCATCCGTGTCTTATAGTTTTCTGCATACAGGTCTTTTGTCTCCCTAGGTAGGCTTATTCCTAGGTATTTTATTCTTTTTGTTGCAATGGTAAATGAGAGTGCTTCCATAATTTCTCTTTCAGATTTTTCCTCATTAGTGTATAGGAATGCAAGAGATTTCTGTGCATTAAGTTTGTATCCTGCAACTTTACCAAATTCATTGATTAGCTCCAGTAGTTTTCTAGTGGCATCCTTAGGATTCTCTATGTATAGTATCCTGTCATCTGCAAACAGTGACAGTATTACTTCTTCTTTTCCAATTTGTATTCCTTTTATTTCTTTTCCTTCTCTGATTGCCGAGGCTAGGACTTCCAAAACTATGTTGAATAATAGTGGTGAGAGTGGATATCCTTGTCTCGTTCCTGATCTTAGAGGAAATGCTTTCAGTTTTTCACCATTGAGAATGATGTTTGCTGTGGGTTTGTCCTATATGGCCTTTATTATGTTGAGGTAGGTTCCCTCTATGCCCACTTTCTGGAGAGTTTTTATCATAAATGGGTGTTGAATTTTGTCAGAAGTTTTTTCTGCATCTACTGAGATGATCATATGGTTTTTATTCTTCAATTTGTTAATATGGTGTATCATATTGATTGATTTGTGTATATTGAAGGATCATTGCATCCCTGGGATAAATCCCACTTGATCATGCTGTATGATCCTTTTAATGTGTTGTTGGATTCTGTTTGCTAGTATTTTGTTGAGGATATTTGCATGTGTATTCATCAGTGATATTGGTCTGTAATTTTCTTTTTTTGTAGTATCTTTGTCTGGTTTTGGTATCAGGGTGATGGTGGTCTCATAGAATGAGTTTGGGAGTGTTCCTTCCTCTGCAATTTTTTGGAAGAGTTTGAGAAGGATAGGTGTTAGCTCTTTAAATGTTTGATAGAATTCACCTATGAAGCCATCTGGTCCTGGACTTTTGTTTGTTGGAAGATTTTTTAATCACAGTTTCAATTTCATTATTTGTGATTTGTCTGTTCATATTTTCTATTTCTTCCTGGTTCAGTCTTGGAAGGTTATACCTTTCTAAGAATTTGTCCATTTTATTGGCATAGAGTTGCTTGAAGTAGTCTCTTAGGATGCTTTGTATTTCTGCAGTGTCTGTTGTAACTTCTCCTTTTTCATTTCTAATTTTATTGATTTGAGTCCTCTCCCTCTTATCCTTGATGAGTCTGGCTAATGGTTTATCAATTCTGTTTATCTTCTCAAAGAACCAGCTTTTAGTTTTATTGATCTTTGCTATTGTTTTCTTTATTTCTATTTCATTTATTTCTGCTCTGATCTGTATGATTTCTTTCCTTCCGCTAACTTTGTGTTTTGTTTGTTCTTCTTTCTCTAGTTCCTTTAGGTGTAAGCTTAGATTGTTTACTTGAGATTTTTCTTGTTTCTTTAGGTAGGCTTGTATAGCTATAAACTTCCCTCTTAGAACTGCTTTTGCTGCATCCCATAGGTTTTGGATCATCGTGTTTTCATTGTCATTTGTCTCTAGGTATTTTTTGATTTCCTCTTTGATTTCTTCAATGATCTCTTGGTTATTTAGTAACGTATTGTATAGCCTCCATGTGTTTGTGTTTTTTACGGTTTTTTCCCTGTAATTCATTTCTAATCTTATTGTGTTGTGGTCAGAAAAGATGCTTGATATGATTTCAATTTTCTTAAATTTACTGAGGCTTGATTTGTGACCCAAGGTGTGATCTATCCTGGAGAATGTTCCATGCACACTTGAAAAGAAAGTGTAATCTGCTGTTTTTGGATGGAATGTCCTATAAATATCAATTAAATCTATCTGGTCTATTGTATCATTTAAAGCTTGTTCTTCCTTATTCATTTTCTGTTTGAATTATATGTTCATTGGTGTAAGTGAGGTGTTAAAGTCCCCCACTATTATTGTGTTACTGTCTATTTCCTCTTTTATAGCTGTTAGCAGTTGCCTTATGTATTGAGGTGTTCCTATGTTGGGTGTATATATATTTATAATTGTTATATCTTCTGCTTGGATTGATCCCTTGATCATTATGTAGTGTCCTTCCTTGTCTCTTGTAACCTTCTTTATTTTAAAGTCTGTTTTATCTGATATGAGTATAGCTACTCCAGCTTTCTTTTGATTTCCATTTGCATGGAATATCTTTTTTCATCCCCTCACTTTCAGTCTATATGTGTCCCTAGGTCTTAAGTGGGTCTCTTGTAGACAGCATATATATGGGTCTTGTTTTTGTATCCATTCAGCAAGCCTGTGTCTTTTGGTTGGGGCATTTAATCCATTCACGTTTAAGGTAATTATCAATATGTACATTCCTATGACCATTTACTTAATTGTTTGGGGTTTGTTTTTGTAGGTCCTTTTCTTCTCTTGTGTTTCCCACTTAGAGAAGTTCCTTTAGCATTTGTTGTAGAGCTGGTTTGGTGGTGCTGAATTCTCTTAGCTTTTGCTTGTCTGTAAAGCTTTTGATTTCTCCATGGAATCTGAATGAGATCCTTGCTGAGTAGAGTAATCTTGGTTGTAGGTTCTTCCCTTTCATCACTTTAAGTATGTCATGCCACTCCCTTCTGGCTTGTAGGTTTTCTGCTGAGAAATCAGCTGTTAACCTTCTGGGAGTTCCCTTGTATGTTATTTGTTGTTTTTCCCTTGCTGCTTTGAATAATTTTTCTTTGTCTTTAATTTTTGCCAATTTGATTACTATGTGTCTCAGCATGTTTCTCCTGGGGTTTGTCCTGTATGGGACTCGCTGTGCTTCCTGGACTTGGGTGGCTATTTCCTTTCCCCTGGTAGGGAATTTTTCAACTATAATCTCTTCAAATATTTTCTCTGGTCCTTCTCTCTCTCTCTTCTCCTTCTGGGACCCCTATAATGCGAATGTTGTTGTGTTTAATGTTGTCCCAGAGGTCTCTTAGGCTGTCTTCATTTCTTTTCATTCTTTTTTCTTTATTCTGTTCCGCAGCAATGAATTCCACCATTCTGTCTTCCCGGTTACTTATCCGTTCTTCTGCGTCAGTTATTGTGCTATTGATTCCTTCTCGTGTTGTTTTCACTTCAGTTATTGTATTGTTCATCTCTGTTTGTTTGTTCTTTAATTCTTCTAGGTCTTTGTTAAACATTTCTTGCAACTTCTCGATCTTTGCCTACATTCTTTTTCTGAGATCCTGGATCATCTTTACTATCATTATTCTGAATTGTTTTTCTGGAAGGTTGCCTATCTCCACTTCATTTAGTTGTTTTTCTGGGGTTTTATTGTGTTCCTTCATCTGGTATGTAGCCCTCTGGCTTTTCATCTTGTCTATCTTTCTGTGAATGTGGTTTTTGTTCCACAGGCTGCAGGATTTTAGTTCTTCTTGCTTCTGCTGTCTGCCCTCTGGTGGATGAGGCTATCTAAGAGGCTAGATGGGAGGGACTGGTGTGGGTAGAGCTGACTGTTGCTCTGGTGGGCAGAGCTCAGTAAAACTTTAATCCGCTTGACTGTTGATGGGTGGGGCTGGGTTCCCTCCCTGTTGGTTGTTTGGCCTGAGGCAACCCAAGACTGGACTCTTTGCTGGTGCTAATGATAGACTCTGGGAGGGCTCACACCAAGGAGTACTTCCCAGAACTTCTGTTGCCCGTGTCCTTGTCCCCACGGTGAGCCACAGCCACCCCCCGCCTCTGCAGGAAACCCTCCAACACTAGCAGGTAGGTCTGGTTCAGTCTCCCCTGGGGTCACTGCTCCTTCCCCTGGGTCCCGATGTGCACACTACTTTGTG
The DNA here is from genome assembly GCF_965194825.1 of Balaenoptera physalus. NCBI lineage: Eukaryota > Metazoa > Chordata > Mammalia > Artiodactyla > Balaenopteridae > Balaenoptera > Balaenoptera physalus. The sequence goes on along the minus strand of NC_138884.1, from coordinate 18,842,125 downwards.
TGTGCCCTCCAAGAGTGGAGTCTCTGTTTCCACCAGTTCTCTTGAAGTCCTGCAGTCAATTCCCACTAGGCTTCAAAATCTGTTTCTCTAGGAATTCCTCCTCCTATTGCCGGACCCCTAGGTTGGGATGCCTGATGTGGGGCTGAGAACCTTCACGCCAGTGGGTGGACTTCTGTGGTATAAGTGTTCTCCAGTCTGTGAGTCACCCATGCAGCAGTTATGGGATTTGATTTTACTGTGATTGTGCCCCTCCTACTGTCTCATTGTGACTTCTCCTTTGTCTTTGGATGTGGGGTATCTTTTTTGGTGAGTTCCAGTGTCTTCATGTCCATGATTGTCCAGCAGGTAGTTGTGATCTGTAATTCTAATCTATTAAAGATGTTTTTTATTACTCAATCTCCCATAATTATTAAAGTGCAGATTCAGTGTTTAGTTGTTAAACAAATATTCATTGAGTACCTATTATGTGCCAGCCATTGCTAAGTGTTGAATAGACAGAGGAGAACAAAATAGACATGATTCCACACTAATCATGATTGTAATGTGTGAGTTTATATAATGTAAATGTGTGAAAATACACTTATTAATTGGTTCCTATGTGCCAGGCTAGTTTACACTAATAAAGCAGAACAGAAAATCACCTAATGAAACTTTTGCTCCAATAGATTTGTAGATATGTTCGTTTTCTCCATGTATTTCTAACAGCTTTTGCTGTATACAATTCGATACAGTGTTATTTGATGCTAGAAGATGACCATTTACATTATTAATTGAATGCTTTATCATATAGAGAAATGGCTATTTTTCCATTGCAGTAGACATCACTGGTGTTACCTGCCCTGAACCGTTTGCTTCTAGGAACTATTGCTTCTTTCTACTCCCTAAGGTCCTTGTGGCTTTGGGTCTGACTCTTAAATGAATAGGTTTCATTTCAGACCAACAAGAGTTATCTATGTGTGAACTCCAGATAGGCATTTTTAAACTTTTAATTTGGACGTAATTTCGAAGTTACAGAAAATTTGTAAAAATAATACAAAGAATTTCCATATACCCTTCTCCCAGATTCATCAAATGTTAACATTTTACCCATTTTATTTTTATTTTGTTTGTTTGGCCGCACTGTGCGGCATGCGGTATCTTAGTTACCCAACCGGGGATCAAACCCATGCCCCCTGCAGTGGAAGTGTGGAGTGTTAACTGCCATGGAATTCCCGCCATTTGTTTTATTTTAAAATATGTTTCTAAAGTACCTGAGAATAAGCCGATGTTCCCCCTCTGACCTAAACACTTCAGTGTGTTTCCTAAAATTTTTGGTGTATATTTTCTAAAAGCAAGGACATACAATGATCAAATCAGGAAATTAGCATTAATACAGTAATATAATCAATACATTTTATTCAGCTTTTACCATCATTATTTTACTGGACAGTTTCCTTGATAGCAAATGAAAGCCTCCATTTATACCTTGCATTCAGCTGTCCTATCCCTTTAGTCTCTAATTTGGAACAAGTCCTCAGTCTTCTGTGTTTATGGACATAACATTTTTGAAGAGTACATGCCAGTTATCTTGTAGAATATTTCTCAATTTGGGTTTGAATAATGTTTCCGCATGATTAGAATCAGGTTATGAACATATGGCAAGTATACAACAGAAGTCATGTGTGTTTCTCAGGGCATTTTACCAGGGAATACATGATACCAATTTTTTTCATTACTGGTGATGTTAACTTTGATCGCTTGATTAAGGTGATCTCTGTGGGTGTCTCCATTATAAACTTGCTGATTTTTACTTTGTAGTAGTTAAGTATCATATAGCACAACTTCCTGTTTCTCCATAAATATTACCCACAGAGTTTTAGTACCCATTGACGGTCTCACTTTCAGTTATGATCAGCAAATGGTGATTTTTCTACTTCCAGTTGGCTTCCTATTATAAGAAAGAGCTTTCCTTTGTTTAATTAATTAATTTCAGTGTAGACTCAGATTTCTGTTTTATTCAGTTGATAATCCTTTACTGTCATTATTTTGTTGTTCATATTGCCCCAGATTCGGCCAGTGGGAACCCCTTCAAGCTGGCTCCTTATCCTTTGACATGCTCACATCATTGTTTTGGGTGCAAAAGTATGTCTCAGGCTTATCTTGACTCATCTTGTACTTTCTCTACTTCAGCCCTGAAATTGATGATGTCTCCATGGAGCCCTGATCCTTTTAGTAGAGAATGGAATTTAGTAACCAAGATCTGGGCAGTTGGTGTACTCATTACTACCAGGGTGTCATTGCTTGTAAGTTCTCACAGCAGACAGGGCTAGGAAATAGAAATTTGTTTGCATACATACCCACAAATACCTTTTTTTTTAAATTTAATTTATTTATTTTAACATCTTTATTGGAGTATAATTGCTTTACGATGGTGTGTTAGTTTCTGCTTTATAACAAAATGAATCAGCTATACATATACATATGTTCCCATATCTCTTCCCTCTTGCATCTCCCTCCCTCCCTCCCACTCTCCCTATCCCATCCCTCTAGGTGGTCACAAAGCACAGAGCTGATCTCCCTGTGCTATGCGGCTGCTTCCCACTAGCTATTGGTTTTACAACAAATACCTTTTTTTTCTATAATCATGTTAATACACACACACACACCCCTTAAATCCATGAGTTCACACCGATATCTCATTCCAACCCAATATCACAGGAGTCTTTTATTCTCTCTTTCCGTATATGTTATTATTTTCTGTGTACAATGAGGAAGCAGGATATCATCCCCAATATATTTACTTATTTGTGTAGCCCTAGAAACAACAGAAAATAATTCCATAATTGCTAGCCTATTCCTTTGCAAAAAGGAAACCTAAGAATTCAAGATATGTTTAGAGTTCATTTTTATCTTTAGGGCATTTAGTTCAAACACTCTTCAGATCTTCAGTTTTCCCTCCCACCCATCCCTTCCTTTGGTGTAGCTATGTTACCATTCAAAATATTTCATTCATTCATTTCTGTTTGTATTCCATTTTAGGACCTGTCCCCATCATTTCTTCTTTCTCTCTTCTCCTCCCTTCCCCCTTCTTTCTTTTTCATTTCCTTTTCTTTTTTTCTCTTTTTCCTTACCTCCTTTCCTTTTCCCTTTCCCTTTTTTTCCTCCCTCCCTTTACTCCTCCTCCTTTCTCTCTTTCCCCCTCCCCCTTCTTCCCTTTCTTCTTCCTTGCATGTATAAAACATTAACATGGTTCCAAAAGTCAGAATGGTTTATAAAGTTAAACTCACAAAAATTACTTCCTTCCCTCCCCCCTAATTCCTTCTGTCCTTTCTACCCCATTCCACCCTTCCTCCTGTAGTTAACCAAATTCATGCATCTCTGGGGTATCTTTATTTCTTTGGCACAAAGGAGTAGATGCATATATATTTTCTTATTTCTTCTTTCTTATACAATGAGTAACATATTGCAGATATCTTTTGCACTTTGCTTATTTCACCTGACGGTGTGTGCTGTAAATTGTTCTACATCAATCCACAGAGATCTTATTTACAGCTACAGTGTACTCCATTGTCTGTCGCATAGTTTATTCAACCACTCTCCTATATATGACCATATGCTTTTCAGTATATGTAATTACAAACAATGCTGCAATGAATAATCTTGTAGTTAAATTTTCATGTATCTTCAGATTAAACTCCTAGAAATGGGATTGTTTGGTTAAAAGCTAAGTGTATATGTAGTTATGCTAGTCCCTTCCTTAAGGTTTTCATCAATGTGCATTGACACCTGCAGTGTATGAGGGTGCCTGTTTCTCCATGGCCTCACCAACAGACTATGTTATTAATACTTTAGTGTTTGGGACTTCCCTGGTGGTCCAGTGGGTAAGAATCCGTGCTCCCAATGCAGGGGGACTGGGTTTGATCCTTGGTCTGGGAACTAGACCCCCGCATGCGTGCCGCAACTAAGGGTCTGCATGCCGCAACTAAGAGTCTGAATGCCACAACTAAGGAGTCCCCATGCTGTAACAAAGAGCCCACGAGCTGCAACTAAGACCTGGTGCAGCCAAAATAAATAAATTTAAAAAAATACTTTAATATTTGCCAGTGGTAACAGGAGAAATGGTATAGTTTTACTGTTATTTTGAGTGATGTTGAATATATTTTACAGGCTGTGTGTATGTGTTTAAAGTTGTTCATATCTTCTACCCATTTTATTACCAAGTTTTTCCATTCTGGCATTTTTGACAGCTCCTCAGGTAGTCACCAGGTAATTAAGTGTGCAGCCAGGATTGAAAATTGCTGCTCTGTTCTTATAAAACTTCTCCACTTTGGCCACATTTGTCGTTCTTTCCCAAGATATATGTGTGTGTGTGTGTGTGTGTGCACGTGTGCACATGTGCATGCCCCAGAATCAATAAGGAGAGTATTGAGAATTGGTGTTTTGGGGTTTCTGATTCCAGTTGTTACTGAAACCCATCTATTTCTCTACTCTTTCTACTTTTCATTTGATAATTTCTGCATTCTGTGAGCAAATAAATCTGCCACCCCTTTTTAAGTTAGTCGGACTTCACTTGCTATCAGAATAGCCTAAAGAAAATAACCATTTAATTCTTTTTTACTATAAGTTTTCATATTCTCTGGAGGAGTATTCTTCATCTGATGGTTAGTTTTGCTGTTTTTTCACTTTAGTTCTGATAGTATTTTTGATGTGATCATTTTAAAAAGTTAGTGAATTGCAATTTAAGAGTACTTTTCTGGCATTTGTTACATTTTCTGTTGCTGGGGCTTCTTGATAGCATCTAAGCTTTCCATTCCCCTTTGCCTGTGACAACCCTCACTTCTTGCACTGGTTGTTGTAAAGAAGGAAATGCATCTTATGACACAAGTGTATATTTCCTGGTGCTCTCTGAGATCTGCCATCACTGTGCCATCTCTATTCACTTCTGCACAATTGTATGTGCTTTTGGCAGTACTTACCTATGTTTTGGTGTCTGTGGATTACACTTTTCCTACGTTTCATTGAGGGAAGTCACAGTTTCCCTCCTCCTATATTCTTGTTGTTTTTGTTGAGTTTCCAGGAGGAGAAAGGGAAAGATGTTGATTTTGATTCGATCAGCTATTTCACATCAGAAGTCGTTATTCCTCTTCCTTGTTATTTCATTATGATTTGGGGAAGGAAGGGAAATAAATTTACCCTCAGTCTGTTATCTTCAATTTGAAACCAGATTTTGGTCATTTTTAACCCTTTCTGGATCATCTGTCTTTCATACAGAAGATTAATTTATTGTTATAATTGATAGCTTTGGTGATAGTCATCTTCTTATTTTTTTTAAATGCTTGATTGCTACTTCTTTTTTCAGTGTTTTGCTTTAAACTATTTTCTTTGCTTTTGTCTTTCTAAAATGTGTATTTTATTTTTGATTCTTGCAGTGGTTAAAGTTTTCAAAGTATTCTTTAGCTTGTGTTCTTTGTCAATGTTAACTATTACATCACAGGTAATATTTTTAGCTCTTCTTATTTAAGAAAATGCTTAAACTTTTACAGTTTTCAGTCTTCAGAGGATAGATAGTTTTTATTACTTTTTTTACACTGTTGATTTTCTCAATGAGTAGTAATTTTGACAATTTACACTGTTTTATAATCACATTTTCAGTATTTAATATTTATCTCTGATCCTGAGGTCATCACTTTTAAAATTAATGAAATCAGCTTCATTATTTTGATCTTACTATATAAATGACAGTTGCTCATTAAAAATTCAAACAATTTAAACAATTTATAAAAGTATGAGAACTATTGTTAATATTTTGGTGGTCACATTTTAATACATTCATAATACCCACATAAACAGAGGGCTGTATAAGATATTGGGCTATAGTTGACCCAGATATATTGCTAAAAGTAATATCAACAATAGAGGTTTATTAATTAAATATATAACATATAATACAAAGGCTAGAGGTTGATAGTTACAGAATTTATAGCAGTTTACCAAAGTCAGGACTTTGGATTGGCTTCTTTTGATTTTCTTGGCTTTCCTCTCATAGTCACAAGATGGCTCTCACAGCTCCAGCCATAACTTCCTCAGATAACTATGTTCAAAAGTAGGAAATAAGGAAATAAGCTGCTTCTCCTTGTGTCTGTCTTTTCAAGGAGCAAAGAAATCTTTCCTAGGAGACCCTAGCAGATTTTTACTTTCCGTTGGTCAGATTACATGGCCATGCCTCAACTGCGAGGGAGCCTGCTAAAGAGTGCTTCTGGCATTTTCGGTTTCTATTGGATTGGCCATAAAGTTTGTTCAGGTTTTTCCATAAGCTGGCAAAACCAAAACGAACTTTTTGGCCAACCCAATATTTTGAGAGGTAGACTTTGATAGCACGAAAGAATGACAGGGAATGGCTGCTGGATAGATAGCCAACAGTATCTGTCACATTTATCATTGTACGTAAGGTGGCCATGTCTTGTGTTTATTTTGGTGTGGACATTTTTTCAAAAGAATTCTTGTTTTCCTTACCATACTCAAACCCCACATAATCATTATTAAAAATCTAGGACTTCCTTGTGGCGCAGTGGTTAAAAACCCACCCGCCAATGCAGGGGATGCAGGTTCGAGCCCTGATCCGGGAAGATCCCATATGCTGCGGAGCAACTAAGCCCGTGAGCCACAACTACTGAGCCCGGGTGCTACAACTACTGAAGCCTGCACGCCTAAAGCCCGTGCTCCGCAACAAGAGAAGCCACCGCAATGAGAAGCTCGCGCACCCCAATGAAGAGTAGCCCCCGCTCGCAGCAACTAGAGAAAGCCCGCACGCAGCAACAAAGACCCAATACAGCCAAAAATAAAATATAAATAAATTTTTAAAAAATCTGTTACCTCACGCTTTATCATGCTTATATATGCACACACATATAGAGTGAAAGTTTAGTCATTGTTTTATAAAATGGGCTCACATTATATACATATATCTGAATCTTGCTTTTCTTGCTTACTATTTAGTACAAATCCTCCTAATAGGCACAGATCTAATTTCAGTTATTTTAAAGCTTACATAATCTGTGCTGTGTATGTACCGTGTTTTATCCAAACATATGCTTCTTGATGAGCATTCATTTTTATTTATTTATTTATTTATTTATTAATTATTTATTTTTGGCTGCGTTGGGTCTTCGTTGCTGTGCAGGTTCTCTCTAGTTGCGGTGAGCAGGGGCTACTCTTTGTTGTGGTGCGCTAGCTTCTCATTGCGGTGGCTTCTCTTGTTGTGGAGCACGGGATGTAAGCACGCAGGCTTCAGTAGTTGTGGCACATGGGCTTAGTTGCTCCGCAGCATGTGGGATCTTCCCAGACCAGGGCTCAAACCAGTGTCCCCTGCATTGGCAGGCAGATTCTTAACCACTGTGCCACCAGGGAAGTCCCGAGCATTCATTCTTGTTTTTTTCCTCTACAAGTAGCACCATTACAGACATTTTTCTTATGCATATGTCCTTATATTTTGGAGCTTTATTTAGGTTATGGGGATGGTAACCCATTGCTGGGTTAAAAGGGATGTTGCCATACATGTGCATAATTATACATAAATTCAAAAATGCTATTGTAAATCCACATATCCCCATTTAGAAGAGTTCCATTTTCTTAGCACCTTTACTAGTGGTAGTTGTTTGCTCATTGTATGCTTGTTCATGCCATCAACAAATTTTGAGTATCTCTGCCATGTGTCTGGCACTATTCCAGACACTAGAGTCAAAAAAGTTTCTGCTCTCTTGGACTTTCGAGTCTACTGAGGGAGATGAGTAATAAGCAAATGCAGTACAACCACTAATACGATCTAATAAATATTGCACCAATACAATAAAACAATCAGTTACACTAGGTAACTGATAAGTGTTATAAGGAAGAATAGAGTAGGATAAGATGAGAGGGAGTATTGTGGGAGAAGGATTCTGTATTGGGTGATCAGGGCAAATTTCTGAGCATTGACTTTTGGGCAAAGACCTGATGTAAGAAGGAGTAAGCCATGGTAATACCTAAGGAGAGCATGTTTTAGGCAGAGGGGGTCGATGTTTCTTGCATTTGAAGATGCATTTGAAGCTGGACAGTGTAGCTGAGTGATAGAAGAGTGGAAAGAAATGAGGTCAGAAGGGGTAGTCTAGTCTAGGTTAGGCCTCGTCAGCCATAGTAAGGACTTTGGTAAGGTGTTAACTGAGGCTTTTGATTCTTGACGATCTGATAGATGTAAAGTAGTATGCCATTGATACTTTATATTTTTCTGTATAATAGTGTTTTTAAAATATTTTCATATGTGTCTTTGGATTGACTCTTCTGCCTATTAATATTTACTCTTCTGCATATTTATATCCATAATCCATTTTCCTGTCAAGTTGCTTTTTACTATTGTTTTCTATGAGATTACTTAATTATTTGTTTTGTATTACAAATACTTTTACAAGTATATCATTTAATGACTTGAGTTATGGTATTTTTTCTCATCCACAAGTTGTGAATATTTTTGAAGTCAAAATTATTCACGGTGTTAGTGTTTACAGATTTATGACCATTGTATCTGCATGAGTTGCCTTTTCTGTAAGGTGTCTCTTTATTCTGCTTATGACTTTTAAATATTATATTGCACATTGGCTGATATTAGTAGAGAGAAAAGATTTTGCTACTTACCAGCTTGTGACTTTGGACAAATTTTTAAACCTCTTGGTGCTTTCTTTCCTCATCTATAAAATAGGGATTATAACAGCATCTACCTCATGGGGTTGTTATGAGGATTAAAAGAGTTAATACTTTTAAAGTGCTTAGAACAATGCCTGGCACACTATGTATTCCACAAGTATCTGTTATCCTTCATTTGCTGAGTGAAAAAAAATATATCTCAGAAAGGGAAATATTCAGAAAATCTACCAGCTGTCTATACCATCTTAGCAAAATACTCAAGACTCAAATTTAATTAAGAAAGAAGCTAAACTAGTTTTACCTCGCATTGTTAAGAAAAAATCCAATACTGATCTTTTTTGGGGGTGGGATGGGAAGATGATTTTTTTCTCTCTTTCTCTCTCAATCTTTTGTTCTTTTAGCCTAGAAGCTTGTACGATTTTATCCTTGAAGTAATAGAGAATTTTATGAAGCTAATCTAGGATGTGTATTTTCTCAAACAACCTTGACTGGGGCTCCTAACCCCTTCAGTCTACAGGCTTATATTTTCTTTTATTAATTTATTTAATGATTGCCTTTCCTTCATCTGTATTTTGTTAATTTCTCCTGGCACTCCGTGACTTTTTTATGAGAGATGCCTTTGGATCTGTCCAGGTCAGTTGTCATCTTTTCTCTCGAGTCCCGTTTTTTGCATGCTTGTTCAGTGTTTTAAGATAGGTCTCTGGGGCTCCCCTGGTGGCGCAGTGGTTAAGAATCCGCCTATCAATGTAGGGGACACGGGTTCGAACCCTGGTCTGGGAAGATCCCACATGCCGCGGAGCAACTAAGCCCGTGCACCACAACTACTGAGCCCACGTGCCACAACTACTGAAGCCTGCGTGCCTAGAGCCCGTGCTCCGCAACAAGAGAAGCCACCAAAGTGAGAAGCCCGCGCACAGCAAGGAAGACCCAACGCAGCCAAAAAATAAATTAAAAAAAAAAAGGTAGGTCTCTGACTTGACCTTTAATTAATCAAGGTCTAAATAGTGATTTTTCTCCGCTTTGATTTATCTACTTTATTCAAAAAATTTAAATCCATCGTTTGTGATTTGTAATCAGATTTCCTTAAAAACTTTCATTTTGTATGTTTAAGGTCGCTGCTTTGCCCTCTGTTTCAGGAGGTGATCTCAGTTCTGGGCATGCTGCTGCTTCCTCACTCTGGCTGCTAGATTAGGGGCCTTGTTATTTTCCTTTGCCTCCACAGGGTTCCACCCTTGCTCAGGGCTCAAGTCCTGCTGCTGGTGTACCTCCAGGGCAACTCCACTAGTTCTGAGAGGCACTGGTGTTTTCTGTCTTGCAGCCTGCTGGCACTCAAGCCAGAAGGTTGTTTATCCCCTACTGAGAGCTCTCTGCTGTCTGGACTCCTGATTCTGGGGCAGGACGGATTCAGTCAGTTTGTCAGTTCCCCACTATCCCTAAGGGCCAGACAGGTGAAAAGGAATGAGATTTGGTATGATCATATATCAGTGACTTTTCAATCCTCACACCAGGGCTCTTGCTCTTTCTACAGGACCCCAAGGTTTTTATCTGGCCTGAAAGGGAAAGTCCGGAGTTTACTCTCTTCTGAAGAGATCTAAGCAGACTTGAGGTTTAGCTTATACACTCTACCTGCTTGCTTGGGGGAAGTAGTTGGTATTTGGGCCGGAGTTGAAGGAGTTGAGCAGTAGGAACTCATTCACACGGCTGTTTTCCCAGAAATCTCCCAATCTTGAGCTCTTAATTTTGGGTCATTTGTTAGACATCTTTATGTAAATTTTTCAAGGATTCATGGATGCTATATTTTCTCAGCTCATCTGAAATCATCTGTTTCTTTTTACATGTTAAAGGAAACTTGAATAGGTATAAATGGTTTACCATTCTAGGGTTGCAGTTTTCTCTTTGAAAACTTTATAGATATTGCTTAATTATTTTGGTATTTGAAATTGCAGTCAGGCCCACCCCTAATGTTTACAGGATCCAAGGCAAGAGTTCAAATGGAGATCCATGTACAGTATGTCTAAATATTTTAAAAGTTTGAATCATGATAACAAACTTAAAATATATTCCATCCTCTTACCTTGGCAAATAAATTTTTATGACAATAAAATTGAAAAAGATGGGTAACACTATGGTTTTTATATGACAAAGTACAAAATATCAAAGAGGACTGAATTTAATTATTGCACATATCTGGGTGTTCAACAGCAGTGTCTGGGTGAGTAATAAAGTCATATGCCTTTGAATAATGCTTCTGTTTCTTTTGTTCAGGTCTCTCCTTCAGGAATGCTGCTTATTTTGATTCTATTCTCTATATATTTGGATATTCTTCCATTGTTTTTATCTTTTCTTATCTTTTCAAATCTTTATTCTGAAGAAACTTTTCCATTTGTTTTGCTTTCATTCTAACAAAATCATTAATTATATTCTTATAAGAATTTTCTCACAATATCTGTTGGCACTAACATAAAGTATAAAAAATGTATTCCAAGTGTATATTTAAATATATTTCATTTAAAATGGAAATTAAAATAAATATTAAAATTATTTTTGTTTTAAAAAGTTGTCTTAAAATATTCAAAGTTATTAAAGCTAAAAGGCAAAATATGAATACAGTTAGTGTCTCAATTTTAAATAAAATTTAAATAAGTTTTTGAAACTTTAATGAAATGTTATTAAATGGTTTTATAAATAAAACTCCTTGCAATTTTAATGTTCAACGTCCATCTTGTTGCTAAGGTAAAGAATCAGTAACACACTTCACACGTTACCTGTTATTTCTACAACTATTTATACACAACTGTAAGAGTAATAATAAGTAATAAGTTACTTAATATTGCAAAGTGTTGAACTTTATGTACCTGGTGTGAATACCTTACTATTTGTGAATCATTATGTCATTTTAAAATTTAGTCTTATTTAGTCTCTTTAGAACAGCTCTGCCACTTTTCCTCTTTGACATTGCCATTAGAAGAAACCAGATCAGTTGTCTTGTAAGATGTCCCACATTCTTGATTTGTCTGATTGTTTAACTTGTTCTTTTAACTCTCATATTCCTATTAATTGGAGGTTTAGCCCAAAGGTTTGGCTGGAAACATGGTAAACTTTTTTTGGCAAGAATGCTTCATGGTTAATGCTGTATATTTAATATTGCATCCCATCAGTGAGCACAAAGTGTCAAGTTTGTCACTTGGCTAAGATGATAATGCCAGCTCAGTCAGTTGTAAAATATGTTTTTCCTTTACAATAAGCAAGTAATCTGTGGGGTGATATTTGGTTCTGTGCCAATATCATCTTCAAAAACCTTTACCCAATGGTTTTAACATCCTGTCTGAATTATTTCAATAAAAACTGCAAAAAGATTTTTCCAATTAAATAATTCCTCCTACATTTATTAGCTGGCATTTTTCTATAAAGAAGAATTTTCCCTCATCAACAGGAGATAAATAATTGTTCTTCCCCAAAAGCAGGATAAATGTTTAATTCTTTACAGAGTGAAGAAATGTTTACCTATAAGGGATGAAGAGGCCATGGGAACAGGAGAAGGATGGGAGCAAGACTTCTCTGAGTATAATTTTTTTTCTTTTTTTTAACCATTTAAAAAAATTAAAGTATAGTACAATGTTGTGTTAGTTTCAGGCGTATAGCAAAGTGATTGAATTATACATATGTATATATGAGTGTAATTTTTATAGTTTTGATTTTCTCTTACTAATGTGTTTTATATATTAAAAATTAAGTTTAGAAGGAATATAAAATGGAAATATCCAAATTTAACTCCAACAATCAAAAAGCCTATTTTTATTTTATTTTGATAGTATCTATACAGAGAAAATAATTATTCCAATGAATGTTGAATATAATACTCCGTTTGTACTTCCTTAATGGGATACATTCTAAGGGCAAAAAGAACTGCAAAGAAATCTTGAAACTTCACTGGTAATTTTATTGCTGATACTAATAGAATTATGAGGACCCAAGACTTTCACTGCCAGAGAAAAGATACACAAATATAAACCCAGAAGTTCATAAAGATCCCTGTAATATCAAATATGATTATAAATATTAATATGAACTCATTTAAAAATATTTAAGAATATTTCCTAGTTTTGTCCATGGAAAGAGCATAGAACTAATGATGCCCCAACTGGTAAAAATAAGATTCCCAGGTATATATCATCTCACTCACAAAATTGGCACTCTATGGCAAAACTGCAAAGCTGGTTAAATCCAGTGCTGTACCCCTCAGGTGCCTGCACCTATGAAGACGGACTTACCTGGAGAAAAACACACCACACTAACTGAATTCATCGCCCTAAACTGAAGTGGGCCTCAATGATACCTCACAGTTGAAGTATAGATCCTTGCTACTCTCTTATTTCACACTTCTCTTTTCCCCTATTTCCAAGTCACTTCCTCTATCCTCACTCTGCCAGTTTTGCTTCCTAATTCTCTGAGAAGATGGAAACAATCAGAAAAGAACTTCCTAGGCTCTCATCACATCTACACTATGCAATCCAAACCATCACTCACATGTAGTCTAGCATCTCTCCTGCTGTTATAGAGCCTCCCTTTCCTCCACATAGGGAGAACGTCTCATCCTCTCCCACCTTGCACAGGGACATTACACCAGCATTCTCCCTCCATCATCATTGTCCCTCGCTACTTAATTATTCCTATCAGCATATACATATGTTATTTCCCCAACCTTTAGGAAACTTCTCCTAACCCCACTTTCTCTGCCAGCTACTGCCTTGATTCTCTGCTTGGCAGAAAAACTCCTCAGAAGTGTTATCTGTATGTTCCACAGGGCCCATGAAACCACCGTCCATATAAATTTATGGAATATTTTATCTCTCCAGAAGGTTTCCTCATGCCCCTCCCTAGTCAACACACCCTCAAAAGGTAATCACTATTCTGACCTTCATCATTATTTGTTTTGCCTAAACTTCATATAAATGCATCATCAGTATGTACTGTTGTGACTACTTTCACTTAATATAATGTCTGTAATATTCATCTGTTTTGTTGCAACTATCAATAGGTTTTTTTTTTAAATTAAATTACTATGTAGTATTCCATTGAATAGCCTCTTTTGTGATAGACCTCTTCAGGACTTTCGCTCATTTTAAAAAGTTGGATTATTGTCATTTTCTTACTGATTTAGAGATGTTGGATGTACGTGTCATGAAGATCTCTCAGTCTGTGATTTGCCTTTTTACTTGCTTAATTGTGTCTTTTGATGGGTATGGTTCTTAATTTTAATGAAGTCAGTCTTTTATGGTTAGTAATTTTTGTGTTCTATTTAAGACTGTCTTGAGGAAATTTTCCTGTTTTATTCTAAAACCTTTATTGTTTTACACATTTAGAACTGTGATATATCTCAAATTAAATTTTGTATACCCTGTTTGGTGGGGGTCACGTTCCATTTTGTTCCATAAAATATCCACATGTTCCAATACCCCTTACCGCAAAACTATTCATTCCCTTATAGACTTGCATTGATATCTGTCATAAACTGGGTCTTTTTCTGACTATTCTCTTCCATTGGTCTATTTGTATATCCTGTGCCAATCCTACATTGTCTTAACTTCTGTAACTTTGTACTATGTCTTGAATTCAAATATGTTCTTCTCAAGCTTGGCTGGGTTCTTCTGGTCCTGATTTTTTTGATACCTCAGAGTAATACATATTTATGCAGCCAATGCAGATAAGGCCAATTTTATGTTATCAGCAATCAGTTGATAGGAAAAAAAAAATCTATATGGTGCTTGAACAATATTTTGAAAAGCCTCAGATGGCAAAATCTCACCAATAGTATTTTAAGTGTCCATAGTTCACCTATTCTCATTCCTTCATTCTCCCCAGTCCAATCATGTGTGGAAATGTACCAGTTTTTAAAGTGAGCATGAAGTTATTGCTTTATACCAGGTCCATAATGTTCATTTTGAGAACAGTGGTAAGAAGTGGAGGGTTAACAATGATTATCTATGATAAAAGCACAGAATAAATGTATAGGTAACAAACCCCCGGCTATATCCCATGTTTTATCATTGACACCACCAGGATCTATTAATAATGTATTGAGAAATTTTACATCTATATCAGTGGTTCTCAACTGGGTTAGGGGGGTGATTTTTACTTCCTGGGGGACATTTGACAATGTCTGGAGACATTCTTTTGGTCACAACTGGGGCAGGAAGTGGGACAGAGAGGAAGGTGCTTCTGACTGCTAGTGGGTCCAGGCCAAGAATGTTGCTCAACACCCTGCACTGCACCAGACAGCAAAGGATTATCCAGCTGAAAATGTCAGTCTGCAGAGATTAAGAAACCCTGATCTAGATGGTCACATCTTTCTCCAACAGAAAGATATTCAGGTAAGTAACTCACCCATTTAATTCTGCTATGGTATGTGCAAATAAAGAGGGCAAGCAGACAGCAGGTGCCTTGATGAGTCAATATGCTACAGTGGGGTGGAGAGGTAAGATTTAAATGTTAAGATAAATCACATCAGTTTACCAGAGAAGAAAATCAAGAACTGAAGGAGGTGGTAATGTGAACTAAGGGGTCACAGTACCCCCCCCACCATGGAGATTAAAGTTGACAGACTATCTCTCACTTCTGTGGGAAACTATCCTCTCCTGACACATAATTGTTATGTGGAAGGGGATGGAGATATGCTACCCTACTCTCAGATGTTCAGAGGGAAATGCGTTTTTTGGTAGCTACAATCTGAAGCTAGATTCTACATGTCTACATATTGTTCTTTAATAGCCCCTTATATTTTTCCTGCTCTTCTGCTCTCTCTGTCAATGGTTCCTTGTCTCTCCTAGAGTTTAGAATCCCAGGTTTTGGAACCACCCATGTTTTTTTCTACTGGGTCATTTCTGTTAGCATACAAATATGACACTATTATGTCTACCATCTTAAAACATAAAACCTTTGCTTGAATCATTTCTCTGTTCCCCTTTTCAGCAAAGCTCGAAAAGGCTCTGTTTACTCATTGTATCCAATTTCTTTCTTCCAATTTTTCCTGACGTCACTTCAATAAGGCTCAGCCTACCTTCTGCCTTGTCTCCATAATTCCATCTGTGCTCGACATTCTGTTCTCAACACAAACAGCCAGAATGAGCCTTTAAAAATGCAATGGCTTTGTTCAAAACACTGCAATAGCTCTTCATTTCTTAAAATAAAAGCCAAAGTTCTTTTGTATCTATAATACCATACGTGATCTGGCCCCATTTACTCCTCTGATTTTCTGTCTCCCAGTCCTCTCCTTACTCATTTTACTTCAGCCACTCTGGTCTTTTTGATGTTTCTGGACTATCCCAGACTCAAGATCTTTGTACTGCTTTTTCATTTGCCTGGAACCCTCTTCCTCCAGATGTTCATATGGTGCACTCTGTTATATCCTCAAGTCATTTCTCAATGAAGTCTATCCTACTATAACTCTTTAAATTATAAATACTCCATGTTGCATTCCCAGATCTATTTCTTCCCATACTGCTCATCAACTTTTACAATTGTTTATTCAACATTTATTGATTACCTACCGTGTGCCAGGCATAGTACTAGTTGCTGGGGATACATCAGTGAACAAAATAGACAAAAGTATCTTCCTTCATAGAGCTTATATTTCAGAGGGAGGAGACAGATAGACATAATAAGGAAATCATATAGTTTTAGTAAAAAGACAAATTAACAGTGGATAATCATCAGAATAATTTTGCAATTCAAAAAACCCACTGATTCCTGGGTCTCACTTCAGACGTACTGAATCAGAGCCATTAGAGTGAGGCCTAGGCGTATGGCCTGTATTTTATAAAACTCTAGGTTATTCAGAAAGATTGAGATAAATGCTTTAGAGTATAATTATGTCTCAGAACCAAGAATAATGGCACATTTGCTCCTTTCTCTAACAATTTATTCACATTTACTTATATCTTGACAGAGAGGATAAAAGAGATAACCACGGGGAAATAAGTATTCTAAGACTTAGGTTTCTGGATGATTTTTTTTTCTGGGCCAGGCTTTTCCCACTGTAAGGGCGTTATTTGGGAAAATAGTCATTAGGGAAATGGTGAGGGCAGACCATCATTCAGGAAGAGGAACTCTCACTTTCACAGCCTGGGTGAGAGGCAATTATCTTTTTTAAAAATATATATTTATTTATTTATTTGGCTGCACTGCGTCTTAGTTGTGACATGCGGGATCTTTGTTGTGGCATGCGAACTCTTAGTTGTGGCATGTGGGATCTAGTTCCCTGACCAGGGATTGACCCCCGGCCCCCTGCATTAGGAGCGTGGAGTCTTAGCCACTGGACACCAGGGAAGTCCTGTGAGGCACTGATCTTCTGGTTAAAGTAATGAAAAAGATCCATTATGAGGAGAGAAAGGTTTTGGAGAGGTACCTTTCAGCAATTCTGTTGGGAGGAAACTATGTGAAACTTGGTATTAGTTATCTATTGAGTAAAAAATGACCCCAAAACTCAGTGACTTAAAAAACAAATATTTATTATTGTATAGTTTCTGTGGGTCAGAAATAAAGGAGTGGCTTAATTGTATGGTTTAGCTTGGGATGTCTCATGAGGTTGCAGGCAAAACATTGGCTGTGGTTGTGGTCATCTGGAATTTCACTGGGATTTAAGGATCCATTACCAAGATGGTTCATTCACATGGCTCTTGGTAGGAGACTTTAGCTCTTCATTATGTAAGCCTCTCCATAGGGCTGCTTGCATGACCTTACAACATGGCACCTGCCTTCCCCCAGAGCAAGTGATTCGAGAGAAAACAATACAGAAGCTGCAACTGCAACGTCTTTTATGACTTAGGCTTAGAAATCACGACCTATTATTTTTTGTAATATCCTATGGCTACCTAATATGGGAGGAGGCTACCGAAGGTCATGTATACCAGGAGGCAGTGATCATTGGGGGCCAGTTTGGAGGCTGGCTATTATACTTGGGGTACTGTCATTATGGATGGCCCCTGCTTGTTGATTACTTTTCCACATCTGTAATGAACACAGTATTATAACTTATTCTACAGTAGAAAAACAGAAAAAGTGATAAAATAACCTCAGCAGCTGCCTATGCCTTAAGAGCTTTCCTATAGGAGACCGAAGTGAAATTAACCTTCTCTTCTCCCTAAGATTACCCAGGTTGTCCCAAAAAGGACAGTTAGAATCCAGTAGCAAATTAATGCAGTAACAGTCTATGCCCTCATTGGATTCATACCAGGAATACAAGGAAAATTACTAAGGCAACAATAATAACTAACCAGATTAATAGATAAAGGAGGGAAATGATAGGAGTATCTTTGCAGATGTGTACAGGCATTTTACAAAATTTGACATTCATGACTTTAAAAAAAAATCTTAATATAATAAGAATTGGTAGAGATTTCTTTAACATATTTTTAAAGAACTTATGTATAGGCTGGACTGGGCTCTTATCTTAGAGGTTCTGGAGAAGAATCCTCTTCCAGCCTTTTCAGGTTGTTGACAACATTCTGTTCCTTGTGGTTGTAGGACTGTCATTCCCATTTCCTGCTGGCTGTCAGCTGGGGGCTGCTCTCAGCTCCCAGAAGCTGTTCATATTCTTTACCACATGGCCCACTCCATCTTCAAAGGCAGAAATGGCATGTCAAATCTTTCATATATTTGGAATCTCTCTGACTCCTACTTCTACTACCAGCTGGAGAAAACTCTATGCTTTTATAGGGCTCATGTGATTAGGTTAAGCCCTCCTAGATCGTCTCTCTGGCTTAAGGTCTACGGATTAATACACTTAATTGCACCTGTCAAATCCTTTTACTATGTAACTTATATAATGATGGGGAAACCATTAGAGGGCAGAGACCATGGAGGACATTAGAATTCTGCCTGCAACAGAAGTTTAGAAGAACAAGGACAGGATTCTGAAGGTGGAGTGTACAAAAAACAGAGAAGTGACGTGAGGCTATAAAGAAATTTTAACATGTTCTTCCTCTGTAATTTAAATATAGTCTCAGGACTTCCCTGGTGGTCCAGTGGCTGAGGCTCTGTGCTCCCAATTCATGGGGGCCTGGGTTTGATCCCTGATCAGGGAACTAGATCCCACATGCATGCTGCAACTAAGAAGTCTACATGCCATGGTGAGGATCACGTGTGCTGCAACTAAGACCCGGCGCAGACAAAATAAATAAATATTAATAAATAAATATAGTCTCAGTGGGAAAAAAATTGTTCTCATAAAGAAAATTAAAAGAAAAAAAAGGAGGGCTGTAAGTTACGAATATTAAATTGCACATTTTTGAAACAAAGTGTCACTAACCATTTCTGTCATTAATTATATGAATTATATGAAGACTATTCTGAAGTTCTATTCTCTGACCATTACAAGATTTTTATGTGGGTTAATTTGGAGATGTGTTTCTTAAAAACATTTACAACTGGTGAGAACCTACTGTATAGCGCAGGGAACTCTACTCAGTGCTCTGTGGTGACCTAAATGGGAAGTAAATCTAAAAAAGAGGGGATATAGGTGTATGTATAACTGATTCACTTTGCTGTACAGCAGAAACTAACACAACATTGTAAAGCAACTATATTCTAATAAAAATTAATTAGAAAAAACATTTACAAATCTTTTTTTTGAGTATTTTTGAAGTATAGTTGATGTACAATATTATGTAAGTTACAGGTGTACAATGTAGTGATTCATAATTTTTAAAGGTTATACTCCATTTATAGTTATTATAGAATATTGGCTATATTCCCTGTGTTGTATACTATATCCTTGTACCTTATTTTATTTTATTTTTTTATTGAAGTATTGTTGATTTACAGTGTTTCAAGTATACAGCAAAGTGATTCAGTTTTATATGTGTATATATATATATATATATATATATATATATATATATATATATATTCTTTTTCAGATTCTTTTCCATTATAGGTTATTACAAGATACTGAATATAGTTCCCTGTGCTATAGAGTAAGTCCTTGTTCCTTGTACCTTATTTTATTTTATTTTTTTATTGAAGTATTGTTGATTTACAGTGTTTCAAGTGTACAGCAAAGTGATTCAGTTTTATGTGTGTGTGTGTATATATATATATATATATATATATATATATATATATATATATATTCTTTTTCAGATTCTTTTCCATTATAGGTTATTACAAGATACTGAATATAGTTCCCTGTGCTATAGAGTAAGTCCTTGTTCCTTGTAGCTTATTTTATACATAATAGTTTTTACCTCCTAATCTCCTACCCCTATACTGCCCCTACCCCCTTACAAATCTTTCTTTTTTTTTTTTTTTTTTTTTTTTTTTTTTTAAATTTTTTTTTTTTTTTAATTAATTAATTTATTTACTTTGGCTGTGTTGGGTCTTCGTTTCTGTGCAAGGGCTTTCTCTAGTTGCAGCAAGCGGGGGCCACTCTTCATCGCGGTGCGCGGGCCTCTCACTATCGCGGCCTCTCTAGTTGCGGAGCACAGGCTCCAGATGCGCAGGCTCAGTAATCGTGGCTCACGGGCCCAGCTGCTCCGCGGCATGTGGGATCTTCCCAGACCAGGGCTCGAACCCGTGTCCCCTGCATTGGCAGGCAGATTCTCAACCACTGCGCCACCGGGGAAGCCCCAAATCTTTCTTAATGACTATCTCTTTTAAAAAGTGGTTTTTACACAGAAAAAAAGAACTACCAAATTGGAAGTATGTTTATTTTTCTTTTCTTAACCCATTGGTACAAAATGGATCACTGAGGCCTTTTTCAAGGGACTACTGGAAATCATTCAGGTACACTATAATTAACCATCTCACAATATTCCGAAGTAATAGAAAGTATGTGACTAATTCTATTCTGATAGGAGACAGTAATGCCACATGACAATTATTCAAACATTTTTTAAGTATTTTTTTAAATGGAGGTTTATTAAAGTTTAGAAATTTCTAAATGAAAAAAGGTATTAGGGATTACTAAATAAGCATGAACAGGTTTTGTGGAGTGCTTACACTGTTTAGCAGGGGTCCTCAACCCCCAGGCCGCGGAAAGGTGCCTTGTCTGTTAGGAACGGGGCTGCACAGCAGGAGGTGAGCAGCCAGTGAGCAAGTGAAGCTTCATCTGCCGCTCCCCATTGCTCCCCATCACTCGCATTACCTCCTGAACTATCCCCCCGCCAACTCCCGTGCGTGGAAAAATTGTCTTCCACGAAACCAATCTCTGATGCCAAAAAGGTTGGGGACTGCTGTTGTATAGTGTATTATTTTATAGTCTAAGGATCAGTTGTTAGATAAATGTCCAAAATACATAATCTATGACACAGAGTATCCAAGTTCATACTATCTCAACCCATTATATCTTTTTTTTTTTTTATAAATCTGTTTTTTTTTTTTAAGTTATACAATTTTTATTTATTTATTTATTTATTTATGGCTGTGTTGGGTCTTCGTTTCTGTGCGAGGGCTTTCTCTAGTTGCGGCAAGTGGGGGCCACTCTTCATTGCAGTGTGCGGGCCTTTCATTATTGCGGCCTCTCTTGTTGCGGAGCACAGGCTCCAGACGCGCAGGCTCAGTAGTTGTGGCTCACGGGCCTAGTTGCTCCACGGCATGTGGGATCCTCCCAGACCAGGGCTCGAACCCGTGTCCCCTGCATTGGCAGGCAGACTCTCAACCACTGCGCCACCAGGGAAGCCCCAACCCATTATATCTTGATCCTTAGATACAGAGGGCTTCAGTGTGTTACTTAGAAGCTAACATCTTTGTCCTAAATTTTCATACATTCAGACATAATCTGAATAACAGTAGCCTGAAGAAAAAGCAATTTCTCTACACCATTCACCAATCACAAGCCTCCCATTTATGCACACACCTCCAAGTTTTAAAAAATGTTCTGATAACATCAACTGGAAAGGAATGGAAATTGATAAGAACGCACTTTGTATCCACCTGGGTTTTCTCTGTTTCACTTTCATAACAGGTTTTCCATAATAATTTCCAAAGTTTTTATGAGGCCAAACAAAAGCAGCATGTCATAATAGAATATTGGGGGAATCTGGGTTTCTGGTCCTGATGGCTATTACTTTCTTGGGCAATCTTGAACAAAGTCTCTTAACCTTTCTCTGGTCCTAGTTTTACAACCAATAAAATACCTTGAATTAGATCATTGTTTCTCAAAGTGTGTTCCATTCATGAATGTTAAATGCTAAAGAAAGTTCGGGAAAACTGTATTAAACCAAGCTGAAGAGGTTTTTTTAGGGCAGGGCTTCTTAGAACCTTTAATGTGCCAGTGTGTATTGTGAATTTCCAAGGGGGAAATACATTATTCAGGATCTTCTAAACTTGCATGACTATACAACTCTTTTATTGAAAGCGCTTAATAGAAACACTGTTGAGAAATGCTGAACCAAGAAATTTCTGAAAAATACCATGATTCTATAATGATATCCAGGCCATTGTTCTAATCCTTTAGGGACCATATGCACATCTCAGTATCAGACTTTAAGTCTACTGTCTCAGGAATTTGTCCAGGGATTAAGAGATGCAGGTAAATGGGCTTACAAATTTTTAGTAATGTAGACTTGAATCCCAAAATATGTCAGAAGAGACACATGGAGACTTACGCCGTTACTGACATTATTACCATTTATGGGTAAAATACAATTTTTCTGACCATAGGAATGAACAATTATAGACTTTACATTAATATTTTGCTCTGACTTTACTGAAGTTGTTGAAATAAAAGTAAATTGTTTGGCAAACTTATGGTTACCTGGGGGTAAGGGAGGGAGGGATAAATTGGGAGACTGGGATTGACATATATACACTACTATATATAAACTACATAAGTAATAAGGACCCACTATATAGCACAGAGAACTCTACTCAGTACTCTATAATGGCCTATATGGGAAAAGAATCTAAAAAAGAGTGGATATATGTGTATATATATAACTGATTCACTTTGCTGTACACAACATTGTAAATCAACTATACTCCAATAAACATTTTTTTAAAAAGTAAATTGTTTTTTTAAAACGATGATTGTTAAAATTATTAAAGCAAGAAAAAGATTTATGAGGCCAGCAGTCTTTAATAACAAATAGACTTTTTTTGTTTGGCTGCACCGTGGCATGTGGGATCTTAGTTCCCCCACCAGGGACCCGTACCCCCTTCATTGGAAGCATGGAGTCTTAACCACTGGACGGTCAGGGAAGTCCCCAGATAATAAATAGATTTTCCATTAACTCTTCCTGCCAAATTTTTTGAGGAGTGACATGTTTGCACATCATTTGCAATTTTAAAGGATTATTTTTATACCTGCTAAGCTGCTCCACTGTTATTTTTGGTATTCATTTGAAGTACATTGTAACCATAATGATATCTGTTTTGAACACATTTTATTGACACTGGATTCAACTTCCTGTGGTGCTCCTTTGGCAGACATTTTAGATCATTGTTTCTCAGGTTATTGTATTTAATGGGTCAGTAAGATATATATTTCTAAAATGGGGGAGGGGAGTTTCCCAACCTTTTAATTTTGCCAAATGGGGCAAAATGAAAGCAACTAACAAAGTTAGTTAATAGAAAAATAGAAAAAAATAGTAAATGGAAAAATAGTTTCTATTAAGTGCTTTTCAGTGAAAGAGTTGTATAATCAGGCAAGTGTAGAAGATCCTGAATAATGTATTTCCCCCTTGGAAGTTTAAAAGTGACTAGCAAGAAACCCCCCTAAAAACAAGCAAACAAAAAAAGAACCAGCATCTACTATCTCCATAAGGTGAAAAAAAGAACATTTTAACATCACAAATTTAAAAAGGGCATAACATCAGAATAAAAGAGTTATTTCAGTTTTAGCTTCATAAAAAGTTAAGTGCGTTGCTCCCTTTTCCCTCAGTTTCACATGGACAAGGAACAATTTTATTACAAAACTCGTTTGGTCCAGGGAACGGCCACTGTTTCTGATAGAGTGTGAGGGTCTTCCTTGCCTGGGAGGCTGGGGTCCTGGCAGGTACATGTGCATGGCTGAGGGAGAGGTTCAGAAGCCACTTCTAGGCTGCAGCGTCTGAGAGAAGAGGTGGGTTTAGTTTGTTTTGTTTGGTTTTTTAAAATCCCTCATTATTTCTTTTACACTTTCTCTTACCACCTTTTCCCTTTTCCTTTCCCCCCCTTCATTGACACCCAATTCGTTCACTTGCTTCCTCTATCCTAACTGGAAAACTCAGAACCAAAATTATATAATACTCCTTCAAATATAGTAAAGCCATTCAGGAAAAGGCCAATTCCTCCATGGCAGGGAGTCGGAGGATGCAAGGGAGGGCAGGGTGGGATGGTTGTCCTAAATGTCCTTTTGGAATTTGGTATTTAAATGTCTCTCACCATTGCCTCAGCCTTTGCCTGCCCAGCAAGGAAGCACTTTGAGTCAATTATTCTTTGAAACATTACTTTCAGTGTCACTGTGAGTTGGTGACATTTTCCTTGGCTCCCTCTCATGACCTCTTTATAATACCTATTTTAAAAATATGCCTGGTTTGACAATTCAGAATCTATCAAAAATATGGAAACATAAGTAGAAAACTGTATAAAAACTAACAAAAAAAAGTAAACAAACCTAATATATATTTTTAGCATTTAAGAGTAGTCTTAAAATCTAGACCTCTCTGGTCCCAAATAGCAGAGTCAAGGTGAAAGCTACTGAGCTGTATCTCCATTTCTCCATTTGGTCAGTGTCCAAGAGGCAAAGAAGAGGTCATTTTGTTAATTAATTAATTAATTAATTAATTAATTAATTTTTGGCTGCGTTGGGTCTTCATTGCTGTGCGTGGGGCTTTCTCTAGTTGCGGTGAGCAGTGGCTACTCTTCGTTGCAGTGTGCGGGCTTCTCACTGCCGTGTCTTCTCTTGTTGCGGAGCACGGGCTCTAGGCGTGTGGCCTTCAGTAGCTGTGGCACACAGGCTCAGTAGATGTGGCTCACAGGTTCTAGAGCGCAGGCTCAGTAGTTGTGGCGCACGGGTTTAGTTGCTCCTCGGTATGTGGCGTCTTCCCGGACCAGGGCTCGAACCTGTGTCCCCTGCATTGGCAGGTGGATTCTTAATCACTGCACCACCAGGGAAGTCCCCTCTTACATAGCTTTTATGTTCTGCTCCTCTTTTCTGATCATATCGCTTTCCTGAGAACTGGGAAATCAGGTAGCCTCCTTTCTCTCCCCAATTAAAAAAAAAAAACTCACTCTAAAGCATTGGTACTTTGTACTTACAAAAAACATTAAAAGCATAATTTGTTGTGGGTCTTTGTTGCTCAAATGTGGCATCTGGTATTGTTTCATTCGCCCATGGAAATGGGTACTACTCTGTGCAGCTATGGAAATGGTGATCTAGTCTAGGTTTTCAGCTGTATTCACAGCCAGTTCTGATACAGGCAACCATAACGAGCCTGTAGCTTTCTAAATCAGTGGTCAGAGCTAAACCAGCTTCCATTAGTTGTTTTATATTAATAGATATGACCTGTGTTTATCCTGGAATTCCCACTCAATGAAGGGAGGGAAGGTTCTTTGCCTTTTCCTGCATTACCTTCCGTAGGGACGTGGCTTTTACGGGCCCTGCCTAAAGCAGGTGCCCAATAATTGCTGATCAAGATGATGGCAACTTGGCTCTCCACTTGGTGCCTTTCTTTCCCTATAAGTAGCATATGTGTCATATGACATGTCTTTCTCCTTTCTTTGGAGAAAAATGGTGAAGACAGTTCATAGTATGGCTTGAATCTTATTTTTCTTACCTTATTAATTTGAAGGGTAAAACTCAGTAGATTTTACTATATTCCCAAAGTTGTGCTACATCAAATTCCAGAAATTTTTCATCACTCTCAAAGGAAACTCTACTCACCATCAGTCATTGCCCATTTCCCATTCTTCCCACCCTCTGGAAATCACTAATTTACTTGCTGTCTCTATGGATTTATCTATTCTGGACATTTCGTAGACATGGAATCATACAATGCGTAGACTTTTGTGTCTGGCTTCTTTCACTTAGAATAATGTTTCCAAGGTTCATTCATGTACTCACATGTATCAATACTTCATTCTTTTTTTTGTAGCTGAATTGTATGGATATATTCTATTGTATGGATATACTACATTTAGTTTATCCATTCATCAGTTGATGGATATTTGGATTGTTTCCATGGTTCAGCTATTATGAACAATTCTGCTCTGAACGTCTGTGTACAAGTTTTTATATGGACAGACATTTTCAATTCTCTTGGGTATATACCTAGGAGGGGTATTGCTAGGTCATATGGTATCTCTATGTTTAACTTTCTGAGGAACTGCCAAATTGATTCCTAAATATGCTACATGATTTTCATTTCCATCAGCAATGTGTGAGGGTTCTAATTTCTTCAAATCCTTGCCAACATTTGTTACTGTGTATTTTTTGATTATGGTCATCCTAGTGGGTATGAAGTGGTATCTCATTGTGATTTTAATTTTCATTTCCCTATAGACTAATGATGTTGGACCTCATTTCATGTGTTTATTGGCTATTTGCATATCTCCTTTGGCTAAATGTCTATTCAAATCTTTTCCCATTTTAAAATGGAGTTATTTGTTTTTTTAAACTTTGTTTATTGTGTCTTTTAAAAAATAAACTTCATTTTTTAGAACACATTTAGATTTCCAGAAAAATTGTGAAGATAGTTCAGAGAGATAGTCCCATATACCCTGTACCTAGCCTCCCTTATTATTAACATCTTACGTTAGTATGGTACATTTGTTACAATTAATGGTACCACATTACATTTAGCTGTCATGTCTCCTTAGACTCCTCTTGTCTGTGACAGTTTCTCAGACATTCCTTGTTTTTGATGACCTTGACAATTTTGAGGAGTACTGGTCAAGTATTTTACAGAGTGTCCTTTTATTGGGATTTTCTGATATTTTTCTCATGGTTAGCCTGGGGTTGTGTGTTTTTGGGAGGAAGACCAGAGTGGTAAAGTGCTATTTTCATCACACACTATTGACATGGCTTATCATTGTTGATGTTGACCTTGATCACCTGGCTGAGGCAGTGTTTATACACTTTCTTTCATCCCTCTTTCCATACTGTACTCTTTGAAAGGAAGTCACTATGCACAACCCATATCTCAGAAGTTATATGCCATCTCCTGAGGGTAGAATATTTACAAAAATTATTTGGAATTCTTCCGCATGGAAGATTTATCTCTTTTTCATTATTTATCCATTTATTCATATTCTTATGGACTCATGGATATTTACTTTATATTTTGGTTTATAATCCAATACTACTTTGTCTTATTGCTCAAATTATTCTAAACTAGGCCATCAGGAGCTCTTTCAGTTGGTTCCTGAATCCCTTTGATATATCCCTACCATTCTGTGTGTGTGTGTGTGTGTGTGTGTGTGTGTGTGTGTGTGTGTGTGTTTGAGCACTTCCTTAGTTTCTGGCACTATAAGATGTTCCAGGCTCTTCTTGTATATTTCTTGCATCAGTCCTAGAATCCAGGAATCCTGTTCCTTTTATTGATACCATTAAACAATGGTATTAGAAACCAAGATCTGGTTTTTTGGGTTACTTTTGTCTTGTTGCTGAATTGTAAGACTTCTTTTATATTCAGTATACATTTCCCTAAACATAAATGTGATTTACATATACTTTCTCCTACTCCTTGTGTTGTTTTTACACTTTCTTTATAGTCTTCTTTGAAATACAAAATTTTAAATTTTTGATGAAGTCTATCTATTTTTCTTTTGTCATTTGTGCTTTGGTGACATATCAAATAAACAACTGCTTAATCCAAAGTGATGAAGATTTATGTCTATGTTTTCTTCTAAGAGTTTTATAGTTTTAGCTTTTACATTTAGGTCTTTGGTCTGTTTTACGTTTTTTTTTTTTTAAACATCTTTATTGGAGTATAATTGCTTTACAATGGTGTGTTAGTTTCTGCTTTATAACAAAGTGCATCAGTGATACATACACATAGGTCCTCATATCTCTTCCCTCGTGCGTCTCCCTCCCTCCCACCATCCTTATCCCACCCCTCTAGGTGGTCACAAAGCACCAAGCTGATCTACCTGTGCTATACGGCTGCTTCCCACTAGCTATCTATTTTACATTTGGTAGTGTATATATATCCATGCCACTCTCTCACTTTGTCCCAGCTTACCCTTCCCCCTCCCCGTATCCTCAAGTCCATTCCCTAGTAGGTCTGTGTCTTTATTCCTGTCTTGCCCCTAGGTTATTCATAACCATTTTTTTCGATTCCATATATATGTGTGTTAGCATATGGTATTTGTTTTTCTCTTTCTGACTTACTTCACTCTGTATGACACTCTAGGTCCATCCACCTCACTACAAATAACTCAGTTTCGTTTCTTTTTATGGCTGAGTAATATTCCATTGTATATATGTGCCACATCTTCTTTATCCATTCATCTGTTGATGGACACTTAGGTTGCTTCCATGTCCTGGCTATTGTAAATAGAGCTGCAGTGAACATTTTGGTACATGACTCTTTTTGAATTATGGTTTTCTCAGGGTATATGCCCAATAGTGGGACTGCTGGATCATACGGTAGTTCTATTTGTAGTTTTTTAAGGAACCTCCATACTGTTCTCCATAGTACCTGTATCAATTTACATTCCCACCAACAGTGCAAGAGGGTTCCCTTTTCTCCACACCCTCTCCAGCATTTACTGTTTGTAGATTTTTTGATGATGGCCATTCTGACTGGTGTGAGGTGATACCTCATTGTAGTTTTGATTTGCATTTCTCTAATGATTACTGTTGTTGAGCATCATTTCATGTGTTTGTTGGCAATCTGTATATCTTCTTTGGAGAAATGTCTGTATAGGTCTTCTGCCCATTTTTGTATTGGGTTGTTTGTTTTTTTGTTATTGAGCTGCATGAGCTGCTTGTAAATTTTGGAGATTAATCCTTTGTCAGCTGCTTCATTTGCAAATATTTTCTCCCATTCTGAGGGTTGTCTTTTCATCTTGTTTATGGTTTCCTTTGCTGTGCCAAAGCTTTGAAGTTTCATTAGGTCCCATTTGTTTATTTTTCTTTTTATTTCCATTTATCTAGGAGGTGGGTCAAAAAGGAACTTGCTGTGATTTATGTCAGAGAGTGTTCTGCCTATGTTTTCCTCTAAGAGTTTGATAGTGTCTGGTCTTACGTTTAGGTCTCAAATCCATTTTGAGTTTATTTATTTATTTATTTTTTTTATTTGAGTCCTCTCCCTCTTTTTCTTGATGAGTCTGGCTAATGGCTTATCAATTTTGTTTATCTTCTCAAAGAACCAACTTTTAGTTTTATTGATCTTTGCTATTGTTTTCTTTGTTTCTATTTCATTTATTTCTGCTCTGATCTTTATGATTTCTTTCCTTCTGCTAACTTTGGGTTTTGTTTGTTCTTCTTTCTCTAGTTTCTTTAGGTGTAAGGTTAGATTGTTTACTTGAGATTTTTCTTGTTTCTTTAAGTAGGCTTGTATAGCTATAAACTTGCCTCTTAGAACTGCTTTTGCTGCATCCCATAGGTTTTGGGTCGTCGTGTTTTCATTGTCATTTGTCTCTAGGTATTTTTTTATTTCCTCTTTGATTTCTTCAGTGATCTCTTGGTTATTTAGTAACGTATTGTTTAGCCTCCATGTGTTTGTGTTTTTTACGTTTTTTTCCCTGTAATTCATTTCTAATCTCATAGCGTTGTGGTCAGAAAAGATGCTTGATATGATTTCAATTTTCTTAAATTTACTGAGGCTTGATTTGTGACCCAAGATGTGATCTATCCTGGAGAATGTTCCGTGCGCACTTGAGAAGAACGTGTAATCTGCTGTTTTTGGGTGGAATGTCCTATATATATCAAATCTATCTGGTCTATTGTGTCATTTAAAGCTTCTGTTTCCTTATTTATTTTCATTTTGGATGATCTGTCCATTGGTGTAAGTGAAGTGTTAAAGTCCCCCACTATTATTGTGTTACTGTCGATTTCCTCTTTTATAGCTGTTAGCAGTTGCCTTATGTATTGAGGTGCTCCTATGTTGGGTGCATATATATTTATAATTGTTATATCTTCTTCTTGGATTGATCCCTGGATCATTATGTAGTGTCCTTCCTTGTCTCTTGTAACATTCTTTATTTTAAAGTCTATTTTATCTGATATGAGTATAGCTACTCCAGCTTTCTTTTGATTTCCATTTGCATGGAATATCTTTTTCCATCCCCTCACTTTCAGTCTGTATGTGTCCCTAGGTCTAAAGTGGGTCTCTTGTAGACAGCATATATATGGGTCTTGTTTTTGTATCCATTCAGCCAGTCTATGTCTTTTGGTTGGGGCGTTTAATCCATTCACGTTTAAGGTAATTATCGATATGTATGTTCCTATTCCCATTTTCTTAATTGTTTTGGGTTTGTTTTTGTAGGTCCTTTTCTTCTCTTGTGTTTCCCACTTAGAGAAGTTCCTTTAGCATTTGTTGTAGAGCTGGTTTGGTGGTGCTGAATTCTCTTAGCTTTTGCTTGTCTGTAAAGCTTTTGATTTCTCCATCAAATCTAAATGAGATCCTTGCCGGGTAGGGTAATCTTGGTTGTAGGTTCTTCCCTTTCATCACTTTAAGTATATCATGCCACTCCCTTCTGGCTTGCAGAGTTTCTGCTGAGAAATCAGCTGTTAACCTTATGGGAGTTCCCTTGTATGTTATTTGTCGTTTTTCCCTTGCTGCTTTGAATAATTTTTCTTTGTCTTTAATTTTTGCCACTTTGAATACTATGTGTCTCGGCGTGTTTCTCCTTGGGTTTATTCTGTATGGGACTCTCTGCGCTTCCTGGACTTGGGTGGCTATTTCCTTTCCCATGTTAGGGAAGTTTTCAACTATAATCTCTTCAAATATTTTCTCTGGTCCTTTCTCTCTCTCTTCTCCTTCTGGGACCCCTATAATGCGAATGTTGTTGCGTTTAATGTTGTCCCAGAGGTCTCTTAGGCCGTCTTCATTTCTTTTCATTCTTTTTTCTTTAGTCTGTTCCGCAGCAGTGAATTCCACCATTCTGTCTTCCAGGTCACTTATCCGTTCTTCTGCCTCAGTTATTCTGCTATTGATTCCTTCTAGTGTAGTTTTCATTTCAGTTATTGTATTGATCATCTCTGTTTGTTTGTTCTTTAATTCTTCTAGGTCTTTGTTAATCATTTCTTGCATCTTCTCAATCTTTGCCTCCATTCTTATTCCGAGGTCCTGGATCATCTTCACTATCATTATTCTGAATTCTTTCTCTGGAAGGTTGCCTATCTCCACTTCATTTAGTTGTTTTTCTGGGGTTTTTTCTTGTTCCTTCATCTGGTACATAGCCCTCTGCCTTTTCATCTTGTCTATCTTTCTGTAACTGTGGTTTTTGGTCCACAGGCTGCAGGATTGTAGTTTTTCTTGCTTCTGTTGTCTGCCCTCTGGTGGTTGAGGCTATCTAAGAGGCTTGATCTTGAGTTTATTTTTGTGTATGGTGTTAGGGAGGGTTCTATTTTCATTCTTTTACATGTAGCTGTCCAGTTTTCCCAGCACCACTTATTAAAGAGACTGTCTTTTCTCCACTGTATATTCTTGCCTCCTTTATCAAAGATAAGGTGACCATATGTGCGTGGGTTTATCTCTGGGCTTTCTATCCTGTTCCATTTATCTATATTTCTGTTTTTGTGCCAGTACCATACTGTCTTGATTACTGTAGCTTTGTAGTATAGTCTGAAGTCAGGGAGTCTGATTCCTCCAGCTCCGTTTTTCTTTCTCAAGATTGCTTTGGCTATTCGGGGTCTTTTGTGTTTCCATACAAATTGTGAAATTTTCTGTTCTAGTTCTGTGAAAAATGCCAGTGGTAGTTTGGTAGGGATTGCATTGAATCTGTAGATTGCTTGGGGTAGTATAGTCATTTTCACAATATTGATTCTTCCAATCCAAGAACATGGTATATCTCTCCATCTGTTTGTATCATCTTTAATTTCTTTCATCAGTGTCTTATAGTTTTCTGCATACAGGTCTTTTGTCTCCTTAGGTAGGTTTATTCCTAGGTATTTTATTCTTTTTGTTGCAATGGTAAATGGGAGTGTTTTCTTAATTTCTCTTTCAGATATTTCATCATTAGTGTATAGGAATGCAAGAGATTTCTGTGCATTAATTTTGTATCCTGCTACTTTACCAAATTCATTGATTAGCTCTAGTAGTTTTCTGGTAGTATCTTTAGGATTCTCTATGTATAGTATCATGTCATCTGCAAACAATGATAGCTTTACTTCTTCTTTTCCGATTTGGATTCCATTTATTTCTTTTTCTTCTCTGATTGCTGTGGCTAAAACTTCCAAAACTATGTTGAATAAGAGTGGTGAGAGTGGGCAACCTTGTCTTGTTCCTGATCTTAGTGGAAATGGTTTCAGTTTTTCACCATTGAGGATGATGTTGGCTGTGGGTTTGTCATATATGGCCTTTATTATGTTGAAGAAAGTTCCCTCTATACCTACTTTCTGGAGGGTTTTTATCATAAATGGGTGTTGAATTTTGTTGAAAGCTTTCTGTGTATCTATTGAGATGATCATATGGTTTTTCTCCTTCAATTTGTTAATATGGTGTATCACATTGATTGATTTGTGTATATTGAAGAATCCTTGCATTCCTGGGATAAACCCCACTTGATCATTGTGTGTGATCCTTTTAAAGTGCTGTTGGACTCTGTTTACTAGTATTTCAATGAGGATTTTTGCATCTATGTTCATCAGTGATATTGGCCTGTAATTTTCTTTCTTTGTGACATCCTTCTCTGGTTTTGGTATCAGGGTGATGGTGGCCTCGTAGAATGAGTTTGGGAGTGTTCCTCCCTCTGCTGTATTTTGGAAGAGTTTGGGAAGGATAGGTGTTCTTTTCTAAATGATTGATAGAATTCACCTGTGAAGCCATCTGGTCCTGGGCTTTTGTTTGTTGGAAGATTTTTAATCACAGTTTCAATTTCAGTGCTTGTGATTGGTCCGTTCATATTTTCTATTTCTTCCTGGTTCAGTCTTGGAAGGTTGTGCATTTCTAAGAATTTGTCCATTTCTTCCAGGTTGTCCATTTTATTGGCATATATTTGCTTGTAGTAATCTCTCATGATCCTTTGTATTTCTGCAGTGTCAGTTGTTACTTCTCCTTTTTCATTTCTAATCTATTGATTTGAGTCTTCTCCCTTTTTTTCTTGATGAGTCTGGCTAATGGTTTATCAATTTTGTTTATCGTCTCAAAGAACAAACTTTTAGTTTTATTGATCTTTGCTATCATTTCCTTCATTTCTTTTTCATTTATTTCTGATCTGATCTTTATGATTTCTTTCCTTCTGCTAACTTTGGGGTTTTTTTGTTCTTCATTCTCTAATTGCTTTAGGTGTAAGGTTAGGTTGTTTATTGGAGATGTTTCTTGTTTCTTAAGGTAGGATTGTACTGCTATAAACCTCCCTCTTAGAACTGCTTTTGTTGCATCCCATAGGTTTTGGGTCATCGTGTTTTCATTGTTATTTGTTTCTAGTTATTTTTTGATTTCCTCTTTGATTTCTTCAGTGATCTCTTGGCTATTTAGTAGTGTATTGTTTAGCCTCCATGTGTTTGTATTTTTTACAGATTTTTTCCTGTAATTGACATCTAGTCTCATAGCGTTGAGGTCAGAAAAGATACTTGATAGGATTTCAATTTTCTTAAGTTTACCAAGGCTTGATTTGTGACCCAAGATATGATCTATCCTGGAGAATGTTCCATGAGCAATTGAGAAGAATGTGTATTATTTTGTTTTTGGATGAAATGTCCTATAAATATCAATTAAGCCCATCTTGTTTAATGTATCATTTAAAGCTTGTGTTTCCTTATTTATTTTCATTTTGGATGATCTGTCCATTGGTGAAAGTGGGGTGTTAAAGTCCCCTACTATGACTGTGTTACTACTGATTCCCCTTTTATGGCTGTTAGTATTTGCCTTATGTATTGAGGTGCTCCTATGTTGGGTGCATAAATATTTATAATTGTTATATCTTCTTCTTGGATTGATCCCTTGATCATTATGTAGTGTCCTTCTTTGTGTCTTGTAATAGTCTTTGTTTTAAAGTCTATTTTGTCTGATATGGGAATTGCTACCACAGGTTTCTTTTGATTTCCATTTGCATGTAATATCTTTTTCTATCCCCTCACTTTAAGTCTGTATGTTTCCCTAGGTCTGAGGTGGGTCTCTTGTAGACAGTATATATATGGGTCTTGTTTTTGTATCTTCAGTCAGTCTATGTCTTTTGGTTGGAGCATTTAATCCATTTACATTTAAGGTAATTATCGATATGTATTTTCCTATTACCATTTTCCTAATTTTTGGGGGTTTGTTATTGTAGGTCTTTTCCTTCTGTTGTGTTTCCTGCCTAGAGAAGTTCCTTTAGCATTTGTTGTAAAGCTGGTTTGGTGGTGCTGAATTCTCTTAGCTTTTGCTTGTCTGTAAAGGTTTTAATTTCTCCGTCGAATCTGAATGAGATCCTTGCTGGGTAGAGTAATCTTGGTTGTAGGTTTTTCTCCTTCATCACTTTAACTATGTCCTGCCACTCCCTTCTGGCTTGCAGAGTTTCTGCCGAAAGATCAGCTGTTAACCTTGTGGGGATTCCCTTGTGTGTTATTTGTTGTTTTTCCCTTGCTGCTTTTAATATTTTTTCTTTGTATTTAATGTTTGATAGTTTGATTAATATGTGTCTTGGCGTGTTTCTCCTTGGATTTACCCTGTATGGGACTCTCTGTGCTTCCTGGACTTGATTAACTATTTCCTTTCCCATATTAGGGAAGTTTTCAACTATAATCTCTTCAAATATTTTCTCAGACCCTTTCTTTTTCTCTTCTTCTTCTGGGACCCCTATAATTCGAATGTTGGTACGTTTAATGTTGTCCCAGAGGTCTCTGAGACTGTCCTCAATTCTTTTCTTTTTTCTTCATTCTGCTCTGCAGAAGTTATTTCCACTGTTTTATCTTCCAGGTCACTTATCCATTCTTCTGCCTCAGTTATTCTGCTCTTGATCCCTTCTAGAGAATTTTAAATTTCATTTATTGTGTTTTTCAGCACTCTTTGTTTGCTCTTTAGTTCTTCTAGGTCCTTGTTAAACGTTTCTTGTATTTTCTCCATTCTGTTTCCAAGATTTTGGATCACCTTTACTATCATTATTCTGAATTCTTTTTCAGGTAGACTGCCTATTTCCTCTTCATTTGTTAGGTCTGGTGGGTTTTTGCCTTGCTCCTTCATCTGCTTTGTGTTTCTCTGTCTTCTCATTTTGCTTAACTAACTGTGTTTGGTGTCTCCTCTTCGCAGGCTGCAGGTTTGTAGTTCCCGTTGTTTTTGGTGTCCGCCCCCAGTGGCTAAGGTTGGTTCAGTGCGTTGTGTAGGCTTCTTGGTGGAGGGGACTAGTGACTGTGTTCTGGTGGATGAGGCTGGATCTTGTCTTTCTGGTGGGCAGGACCGCGTCCGGTGGTGTCTTTTGGGGTGTCTGTGGCCTTATTATGATTTTAGGCAGCCTTTCTGCTAATGGATGGGGTTGTGTTCCTGTCTTGCTAGTTTTTTGGCATAGGGTGTACAGCACTGTAGCTTGCTGGTCATTGAGTGGAGCTGGGTCTTGGTGTTGAGATGGAGATCTTTGGGAGATTTTCCCCTTTTGATATTATGTGGAGCTGGGAGGTCTCTTGTGGGCCAGTGTCCTGAACTTGGCTCTCCCACCTCAGAGGCACAGCCCTGACGCCTGGCTGGAGTACCAAGAGCCTGTCATCCACACTGTTCAGAATAAAAGGGAGGAAAAGAAAGAAAGAAGATAAAATAGAATAAAATAAAATAAAGTTATTAAAATAAAAACTAAAAAATAATTATTAAAAAAATTTTAAGTTGTAAATAAATTTTTAAAAATTTAGAAAAGAAGGAAATAAAGAAGAGAGCAACCAAACCCAAAAACAAATCCACCAATTATAACAAGTGCTAAAAACTATACTAAAAAAACAAAAAAAACCCCAAAATGGACAGACAGAAACCTAGGACAAATGGTAAAAGCAAATCTATACAGACAAAATCACACACAGAAGTATACACATACACACTCACAAAAAGAGAAAAAGGGAAAAAAAAAATATATCGCTGCTCCCAAAGTCCACCTCCTCAATTTGGGATGATTCGTTGTCTGTTCAGGTATTCCACAGATGCAGGGTACATCAAGTTGATTGTGGAGCTTTAATCCGCTGCTCCTGAGGCTGCTGGGAGAGATTTCCTTTTCTCTTCTTTGTTTGCAGAGCTCCCGGGGTTCAGCTTTGGATCTGGACCCGCCTCTGCATGTAGGTCGCCTGAGGGCGTCTGTTCCCCGCCCAGAAAGGACGGGGTTAAAGGAGCAGCTGCTTCGGGGGCTCTGGCTCACTCAGGCCGGGGGGAGGGAGGGGTACGGAGGAGGCGGGGCGAGCCTGCGGCTGCAGAGGCCGGTTTGACGTTGCAGCAGCCCGAGGCGCGCTGTGCGTTCTCCCCGGGAAGTTGTCCCTGGATCACGGGACCCTGGCAGTGGCGGGCTGCACCGGCTCCCGGGAGGGGCAGTGTGGAGAGTGACCTGTGCTCGCACACAGGCTTCTTGGTGGCGGCAGCAGCAGCCTTAGCGTCTCCTGCCTGTCTCTGGGGTCCGCGCTGGTAGCCGTGGCTTGCGCCCATCTCGGGAGCTCGTTTAGGTGGCGCTCTGAATCCCCTCTCCTCGCACACCAGGAAACAAAGAGGCAAGAAAAAGTCTCTTACCTCTTCGGCAGCTGCAGACTTTTTCCCGGACTCCCTCCCGGCCAGCTGTGGCGCACTAGCCCCCTTCAGGCTGTGTTCACGCCGCCAACCCCAGTCCTCTCCCTGCGATCTGACCGAAGCCCGAGCCTCAGCTCCCAGCCCCCACCCGCCCCGGCGGGTGAGCAGACAAGCCTCTCGGGCTGGTGAGTGCTGCTCGGCGCCGAGCCTCTGTGCGGGAATCTCTCCGCTTTGCCCTCTGCACCCCTGTGGCTGTGCTCTCCTCCGTGGCTCCGAAGCTTCCCCCCTCCGCCACCCGCAGTCTCCTCCCGCGAAGGGGCTCCTAGTGTGTGGAAACTTTTCCTCCTTCATGGCTCCCTCCCACTGGTGCAGGTCCTGTCCCTATTCTTTTGTCTCTGTTTTTACTTTTTTCTTTTGCCCTACCCAGGTACGAGGGGAGTTTCTTGCCTTTTGGGAGGTCTGAGGTCTTCTGCCAGCGTTCAGTAGGTGTTCTGTAGGAGTTGTTCCACGTGTAGATGTATTTCTGATGTATCTGTGGGGAGGAAGGTGATCTCCACGTCTTACTCTTCCGCCATCTTGAAGCTCCTCTTATGTTAATTTTTGTATTTTGTATTTTGCGAGGTAATGGTCCAACTTCATTCTTTTGCATTTGGATATACAGTTGTCCTAGCACCATTTGTTGAAAAGATTATTCTATCCCCACTGAATTGTCTTGACATCCTTGTCAAAAATGTAAGGATTTGTTTCTGTATTCTCAATTCTATCCCATTGATCTATATGTCTATCTTTTTTTTTAATTAATTAATTTTATTTATTTTATTTTTGGCTGTGTTGGGTCTTCGTTGCAGTGCGCAGGCTTCTCATTGGTGTGGCTTCTCTTGTTGCAGAGCACGGGCTCTAGGTGCGCAGGCTTCAGTAGTTGCAGCATGCGGGCTCAGTAGTTTTGGCTCACGGGCTCTAGAGCGCAGGCTCAGTAGTTGTGGTGCACGGGCTTCAGTAGTTGTGGTATGCGGGCTCAGTAATTGTGGCACATGGGCTTAGTTGCTCCACAGCATGTGGGATCTTCCTGGACCAGGGATCGAACCGGTGTCCCCTGCATTGGCAGGCGGATTCTTAACCACTGCGCCACCTGGGAAGTCCCTATATGTCTATCTTTAAGCCAGTACTTCATTGTTTTGATTACTATAGTTTTGTTGTGGCTTGAATCTTTCAGTAATATAATTAACACAATGCATTTAGTAGTCCTAGTGGTGAGCTGCAAGAGGCTGTCCAGGTGACCTCACATAGCGTGGTCCAGATTTTTATTTGCTCCAGACTGGACTGGAACCTTTACTCACTTGCCACAGCCGGAATGTAGGAGGTGTACACAGGGACTGTGAAATTCCTTTAGGGCATAATAACATGGTGTGACATTGACCAGACCTGTAAACTGAGCAGCTCTAAATACATACAGACAAAGCCACTAGCAGGATAAAGGGAGGGTGCTTTGGGTATCAGATATAAAATTCACACTTAGTTTGCTGTTTCTGAGAAGTTTTTAGAGGTGCTCTCCCCAGACGCACAGCCCAAGGGACTGCAGTAAAGGTTACCCTTGCTTAGCCACTCTGCCTTCCACGTCACTCCTGCTTGGCTCACTGCTCCCAAGACTTGGGTCTGTGAGATCTTCTGTAGGTCTACGGTGGTAGCATGCTCTTGGTGTCCATATAAACGGATCCATTTTAAAGGGATACTTCATAGACACTTTTTAGAAAATATGCTTATGCCATGGTTGTGTATCTGAAAAGAAATGGTTTTCTAGATGTGCTAAATTTTTATCTCCTTGGTCCAAATTTTCAGTGACGTTGGTCAGTTAAGCATCGTACACTTGAGAAACTGGCAGTGAAGAATACAATGAATATTAGCACAGTTTGGTACCACTGGCTTCATGCTAATGTGCCGTCTATTTTACCTATCATGACTTTTGCACCATGAGTTCTAATAACAATAAATTTTGTAATTCCTTCCTGTGGTAATTTCATAGATTATGATTTAATTTTTAGAGAAAACAGGTGGCATTTACACACAAGTCAAGAAGCATTAGAGGAACAAGGAATGTAATATACAACATGATAAATATAACACTGCTTGCTGTATGTTATATAGAAAGTTAAGAGACTGAATCCTGAGAGTTCTCATCACAAGAAAAAAAATTTTTCTGTTTCTTTAATTTTGTACCTATAGGAGATGATGGATGTTCGGTAAACTTACTGTGATCATCACTCCTCAGTGTATGTAAATCAAATCTTTATGCTGTACACCTTAAACTTACACAGTGCTGTCAGTTATATCATATAAATTATAGCATATAAAACTGGAAGAAAAACAAAGAATTGTATACTTGAATGGTAATTTTGAGTGAAATTCCAGAGGCTGAATATGGACTGTTACGAGTGAGAAACTCCTGGGACCACAGTGTTTGGGGAAAGTCCCCGCAGCTCTGTGGTTCTTACCTCCAGGAATGCTACCAGATTTTCATGGTGAAGTTATATATGTGAATGGTCTAGATACACCAATTAAAGACAGAGATTGTTAATGTGGATTAAGAAAAACAAGACCTAACTATAAGAAACCCATTTTATATATAAAGGCTGAGATAGATTATAAATAAAGGGATGGAGAAAGATATACCATGATAACATTAACTAAAGAAAGTTGGAGTGTCTGTATTAATTTCAGAAAAAGCTGACTTCTGAACAAGAAAGATTATCCGGAATAAAATGAGCCAGTACATCATGATGAAGGGTGTCATTCTCCAAGAAGACATAACAACCCTAAACAAGAATGCACCTAAATATGTACCAAAATACTTGAGTTAAAAACTGAGAGAACTGAAAGGAGTTATAGACAAATCCACTATTTTCGTTATAGGCTTCAACATCCCTCTATTAATAACTGATGGATCAAGCAGGCAGTAAATCAGTAAGGATATGGATAACCTGAGTAGCACTATCAATCAACTGGATCTTGTTTTTATTGTATTTTATTAACATCTTTATTGGAGTATAATTGTTTTACAATGGTGTGTTAGTTTCTGCTTTATAACAAAGTGAATCAGCTATACATATACATATATCCCCATACCTCTTCCCTCTTGTGTCTCCCTCCCTCCCACCCTCCCTATCCCACCCCTCCAGGTGGTCACAAAGCACCGAGCTGATCTCCCTGTGCTATGCGGCTGCTTCCCACTAGCTATCTATTTTACCTTTGGTAGTGTATATATGTCCATGCCACTCTCTCACTTTGTCCCAGCTTCCCCTTCCCCCTCCCCCTGTCCTCAAGTCCATTCTCTAGTAGGTCTGCGTCTTTATTCCCGTCCTGCCCCTAGGTTCTTCATGACCATGTTTTTTTTTTTTAGATTCCATATATATGTGTCAGCATACGGTATTTGTTTTTCTCTTTCTGACTTACTTCACTCTGTATGACAGACAAAAATATGGAACGCTTCACGAATTTGTGTGTCATCCTTGCGCAGGGGCCATGCTAATCTTCTCTGTATCATTCCAATTTTAGTATATGTGCTGCCGAAGCGAACACAATCAACTGGATCTTATTGACACCTTCAGACCACTCTATCCAACAACAGCAGAACACACATTCTTCTTAAGCTCATGCAACATTCACCAAGATAGGCCACAAAACACACCTTAACAAACTTAGAAATCATACAAAGATTGTTCTCACCACAATGGAATTAAACTAGAAATCAGTAGCAGAAATATAGCTGGAGCATCCTCCAAATACTTGGAAATTAAACAACACACTTCTGAATAACCCATGAGTCAAAGAAGAAGTCTCAAAAAAATCTAGAAATATTTTGAATTCTACTTGAAAGACATCTCAAAAGAAAAGACTGAAAAACTTGACAACACAAACAATAAAATGTTTGATTGTCAGAAAACATCACCAAGAAAATGGAAAGAAACAACAAGCTGGGAAAAATATTTACAGCAAATATGACAAATACAAATACAACATACATATTTTTTAAAAGAAACAAAAATTTTCCTATTACATTATGAAATAGGTAAAAAATGATACTATTCCAGTAGCTATATATTTGAGATTAGTGCACTTTACTGAATGCATGCTAAAATCTATTTTTTAAAATTCTATGCAAAGTTGATAGTTTAGTAAGAAAGGCACTTTCCAACTTTGTTAGTGATAATTTGTTGCAACCGTCCTAGAAAACAATATGGCTAGTAATCAAGAGCATTAATAATGTTCAAATAATTTAACCTAGGGTTTCCACTTCTAAAATATGACAAAAGTTTACACACAAAGGCATGCCTTATATGAATGAAAACCTGGAGCACAGAAATCCACAGTAAACCAGTGCTTACAAATATCGTGATAAATCTGCTTGGTGAGATTTCAAGAAGCTATCAAATATTAGTTTACCAAGTTTTTAGATGATAGAACATGTCTTGAGAATAAACAATATACAAAGTTATAGCTATAGAATAAATACAATTTTATGTTAAAATGAATAGAAAAAGAAAATAAGGAATTATGGCAGAGTAATTATTGCTGCTGTATTACATCTATATATTAAAGTTATGGGTCATTTTAGTTTTTTTTTTTTTTTACTTCTTTATAATTTTTTGGTATATTCCATATTTTCTAAGTGAATCTTCAGTACTTTAACGATCAGTAATAAAACCAGTAAGTAAATAAACAAAAAATTAACTCCCAGTTTCTGGAATCCTCTGTTTCCTGTTATTCCTCCTGCTAGACTCTTAAGCATCTTCCAAGGTACAGGTCAAAGGTCACCTCCTCTGTGAAGTCTTCCTAGACCCTCAGAGTTAGTCACTCCCTCCTCTGTTTCTGTCAACTCTTTGCCTGCAGCTCTCTCCCTCACGCATCACAGTGACTCATTTATTTGTTGCTCCCACTAGACTGAGGATCAAGGACAATGTTTTGTCATCTTGTCTCCGTGGTATCCAGGACAGCATCT
The DNA here is from genome assembly GCF_965194825.1 of Balaenoptera physalus. NCBI lineage: Eukaryota > Metazoa > Chordata > Mammalia > Artiodactyla > Balaenopteridae > Balaenoptera > Balaenoptera physalus. Next base: position 18,800,719 of record NC_138884.1, on the reverse strand, counting down.
GGTACAAAACAGACATTTAATTCATCATTATTATTATTATTGACAGGCTCAGTTCACAATCCCCCTGATTCTCTTGCTTGCGATACATATCCTTTCCCAGCTGATATTCCTAAGAAACCAAAGAACTAGGAAGGTATGAGGGAAGAGACATTTCTCAGATCCATCAAGGATTGACTTCTGTTTTCCTGCTCATGGCCACATGATCCAAGGTGAGTGTCATTTCTCTCCCTGGCAGAAGAAATTACATTATCTTTTGAAACAGAATGAGTAATTTGTAGTTGATTCCTGCCACAGCTGAACTCTGATCTTTTGTTTTCTATAGTGAATGGGTTAGACTGTTCTAAATAAAATCAGTCAAAAACTTTTAGGTGAAAACATCCTTATGTCTTAGGTCTCTTCTCTAGCACCCTTAAGACCGGGTCCTGAGAGTAGCCTTTCTTGATTCAGGTCTGTGAAGCAGACGGGCCTAGATTTTCTCACTCCACGAATACCTAGTAAGAAACTTTCCCACATGTTTTATGCTACTGAGATGGTTACAAAATGCATTTTCTAGGTGGCAAAATGAGTCCCAAACTTTGATGATGCTTAAGGCTGCTTTTCCTCCTGAAAATGAAAACCAGGTAAAAAAAATGAGATAAAAGTGTACACATTACTGAATGACACGAGATGAAAGTGAATGATCTTGAATCCAAAAAGGTGAGCTCCTATTCTATGCATATGTCCAACCCAATGACAGTGGGTTCTTTTTTCCCTGTGTGAAATTTAATATTCTTTGTCAACTTAGCTAGGTTACAGTATCCAGATACTTGGTCAAACATTATTCTAGATGTTTCTGTGAAGGCATTTTTTAAGTGAGATTAACATTTGAATGTTTATGTGATATATATATATATATATATATATATATATATATACATATGCACACACACAATGGAATAATACTCAGCCATAAAGAGAATGAAATTTTGCCATTTGCAGCAACATGGATAGACTTGGAGGGCATTATGCTAAGTGAAATAAGTCAGACAGAGAAAGACAAATACTGTATGATATCACTTATATGTGGAATCAAAAAAATAAAACAAACTAGTGAACATAACAAAAAAGAAGCAGACTCACAGATTTAGAGAACAAACTAGTGGTTACCAGTGGGGAGAGGCAATACAGGGGTAAGGGATTAAGAGGTACAAACTATTAGGTATAAAATAAGCTACAAGGATATATTGTACAAAACAGGGAATATAGCAAACATTTTATAATGACTATAAATGGAATGTAACCTTTAAAAAATATGAATCCCTATATTGTACACCTGTAACATATAATATTGTATATCAACGATACTTCAGTTAAAAAATTAAAGTATTAAAAAAACTTAAATCTTTAACTTAAGCAGATTACCCTCCATAGTGTAGGTGGATCTTATCAAATCATATAAAGGCCTTAATAGAAAAAGACTGACTTCCCCAAGCAAGAAGGAATTCTGCCTGCAGACTGCTTTTGGACTCAAACTGCAGTTCCTCCCTGAGTCTCCAGCCTGCCAGCCTACCCTGCAGATTTTGGACTTGCTAAGCCTCCAAATCATGTGAGCTTATTTCTTAAAATAAATCTCTCTCTCTATATATATATATACACATCCTGTAGCTTCTGTTTCTCTGGATAACCCTGACTAATACACCCTGCTACAGCTGAATTGTTAGATCAAGTGATACCCCTGTGGCATTCTACTACTGGGAAATAAATTTAATAAAGTTGTGTAAAACCATTTCAAGCTGTGGATGAAAGGAGAGTACAATCCTTAATTATTAACAAGGACATCTACCTCTTCAGGAATATTAACTATTTTACTGTTAGCCTTCTTTTTAAAGATAAAGCCACTTTAACAGTGTACTGGATCTGTGATTTTCCTTGGATCTTCAAGCATGATGATACGGGAAATGTTGAATATCCCCAATCTTGCTTCAATTCATTGGTAATGGAGAGTAGCCAGATATGGCAACATCTACTTCTTGATCAGCCATCACCTCTACCGTGGTGACTTTAAGTGTTAGGGAATGATTCCGAATTCGTTTCAATGGTTGTTGTAACGCATTACCATAAACTGAAACAGAAATACTTTCTTCCACAGAAGTCCAAAGCGAGCTTCAAGGTGTCAGCAGGTCCATGCTCCCTCCAGAGGCTGTAGGGAACAAGTCATTCCTTGCCTCTTCCAGCTTCTGATGGCTGCCAGCATTCCTGGACGTGTGGCTGCATCCCTCCAAATCTCTGCCTTCCCAGCCACATTAGTTGTCATTTCTCTTTCATCACCTTTAATCTGGTATAGTTTTGAAGTCCTCCCTTGACTCTCATGACCTTGAGAATTTTGGAGATCTGAGGCCAATCATTTTTTATAATATCCCTCAGTTTGAGTTTGTCTGATGCCTCCTCATGAGTAGATTCTGTTATGTTTCTTTGGCAGGGATATCACAGAAGTGGTCCTGTGTGGCTCACTGAGGCCTGTTAGGGCACACATTTTATAATACTTTGTTCCATTACTGGTGATACTAACCACGACCACTTGGTTAGGATGGTGGTTGCCAGGCTTCTCCAATGTAAGTTTACTATGTCTTTCTTAATAATTGAGTATTTTGAGGGGTGGTACTTTGAGGTTATGTAAATGCCCTGTTCCTCATCAAACTTTCAATTTCCCCATTTATCTATCTAGATATTTATATAATGAATTCCTATGTGGTTTCCTGGGTTTTAATTCATTACTCTCATTATTTATTTTGATGCTCTGACTCAGATATAGCCAGTAGCAGCCTAGATATTTATATAATGAATTCCTATGTTGTTTCCTGGGTTTTAATTCATTACTCTCATTATTTATTTTGATGCTCTGACTCAGATATAGCCAGTAGCAGCCTCTTCAAACTGGATTCTGTTTCCTTTTGACATCATTTTTTTTTGGAGCACTTCCTTAGTTATGGCAGAACAGGATATTCCAGGCTTATTTCTTACTTTCCCTGTCTCAGCTTTGGAATCAGCTCTTTTCCCAAGGATCTCTGATTCCTTTAGTGTAGAATAGTATTTAGAAGCCAAGACCTGGTGCTGGGTGTGGTCATTTCCATTGGGAAGTTGCTACTCCCAAGCCCTTTCAAGAACTAGGCAATTTATATATATATACATGTTTACAATTATATTTATCTATCTACATATATTGAAAACCATGTGTTCACATTAATATCTCCAATTCCAGTCCAACAAAACTGGGTCTATTCTAATTTTCTCCCTTTCCATATTTGTAACTCCCTTCTCTGATAGTGAGAAACTTGACTTCCACTATCCATAATACATTTACTGATTTGACCAAGCCTCTTCATCTTGCTCAGGCTCTGACACCCTGCTTTGTGTCATGATAGCTCCTCTTCACACCTTTGCCAACGCCTACCTTCCTCTGCCCCTTATAATGGCTTTTGGACTGAATTGTTTAGAAAAGAAAGGGAAGGGAAATGAAAGAGGAAGAGAAAAATAATATTCAGCCAATTTTTGTTAAATGTGCACTATGAGCAAAGGATTATGCTAGGTTCTCTTTGGGATACAAATAATAATAATAATAAAATGCATCAGAGCTTAGAGATTTAGCAGTCAGCTGGGCTAGGTTATACTGCGATAGCAAACGGCTCCTACATCTCAGGGGCTGAAGACCACAAAGGTCCATTTCTCACTCACATTTTATGTCCTTCGTGTCTCTGCTCTATCTCGTCTTTATTCCAGGACCAGGCTAAAGGAACAAACCATTCCTGAGATGTGCTAATCTGGGGATGGTCTTGCAGTAGAGGAAATAACAGGATGGTTGGAACCATATGATAAGTCTTAAAGTTCCTGACTGGAAGTTGCCTATGTCATTTCTGCTCACATTTCACTGAACAATGCAGGTTATAAGACCAAACTTGACATTATTGGGGCAAAGAGGTACAATCTCTCTGCAGAGAGAGGAAGCGATATTTGAAAAAAAATCATGCAATAAACCACATAGATCTGTGGACCTATACACTTAACTACCAGGCACGATATAATAGAGGAAAATGCATACTCCATTTAAGCCCACTTTACACTAAGATGGATAGGAAATATATAGCAAACTGAAGGGTATGGCCCTTATGCTATCAAGACATTTTGTGGTCTTGAAGAAAAAAAGATTTCAGGTAAAAGTGAGAAATAGATAAAAATGGCAATAAGGACACTTGCCTGGGTAGGATAAGCAGCGGAAATAAGGAAAGCAGTACGTTCTTTAAGACCTGGAGAAGGAACATAAAATAATATGTAACATTCCTGAGGAGGTCGATTTTCAAGTTAATAATTAAGGTTTGCACCCTCCTCTCACCAGCAGCCCTAAAGGGTTCTGTAGAGCTTTATCAGATTCATTTCCCAGCAGTGGAATCCCAGAGGCGTGTTTCTTGGACTAACAATTTATTTGTAACAGGGGAAGAAAAAACCCACTGTCACTGGACTGGATAGATGGATAGAATAAAAAACTATATTTCAGATTTTTCCCAGTTTAATGATTGAAAAATGGTATCTCAGTGTAGTTTTAGTTCAGATTTCACTTATTATGAGTGAGGATGAGCATCTCTTATGTTTTTATGCCTCCATTTCCATTTCAGTGGGCTGTTTTTATTCATACCCTACACCTATTTTTCTGTTGGGTTTTGAGTCTTTTTCTAATAGATTTCTAAGAAAGGTTGAGAAGGATTTTGTTGGTCTGGGCTGTGATGAGGAATTCTGCCAGAACTGTGCCAGGTGCTAGGGGTGGATGGGACACAGTCCTTGCGCTGGGTGTCGCCCAGTCTGTAGGGAAGACGGGTTGACTACGGCAAACGGAAAGACTCACCTGTTTCGAGTATTTGGGAAATAGCAACCAGTTCAAGGGTGGGGCTTAGGGCTCACGGAGGCCCTGGAAGGAGCACAGTCCCATCCGGGGTAAAGAGAAGCTTTTACTGTCAGGCTTTCTAGGAGCAGACGCTGAGATGGAGGTTCTTTTTCAAGCGAGTCGTCTCAGGAGAAGATGAGTGAGAGAACCAGGACAGGTCAAAGGAGGAAAACTAAGCTGGAATGTGGTCTCCGTGGGAGACTAGCTTCAGCTGGGCCCCTGGGAAGCTCCAGAGCATGAACTGCCCCCCAGAGCTGGCTGTCCCTCCCCTGAGAGAAGCAACTTGCTCTTCGTACTCCATTTCGGTAAGTCCTTGGTGGAAAAATGTAATATGGTACCATGAGATCCACAGTAATATATATATTTGGCAAAACCAAAACGTTATACATTATTGGAAATCAAGTACCACCTGGTTGCACTGAAATAGTAATTTATGAATGCATGTAAAACTAAACTCAGATTTCATATCCACCTGGTAGGCAGTTTTGGCTGATACGTTTTATGAGCGGCACAAGAAGTATATACTGTTAACTTTGTTTAAGATTTCACTTTGAAGGATACATACTAACAAATATAGCTCTATATACATGAGCCCTGCTTCTGGCTCCACTGTGCACTTACAGAAAAATACACATGTTAATTTCCGTATCTAAGTTGAAACTATTACCACGGTTTGTACAAATCTTACTACCCGACCTTCATTGCAAGACATGGAGGTGAAATAAATTCAGAATTTAATTTTTTTTTTTAAAAAAGTGGGGAGGACACGGCTTCCAGGTCAAGACGGTTTGGGTTTGTTGGAGAGCAGGGCTCGGGAGAAGAGGGCAGCTGTGCGTCATTAGCAACCTCTAGTCACTGCAGCTGAGGGACGGGAGCGCCGGCGCCTAAAGGGCATGTGGGCGGGGCACCGGACAGCTTCCATTACATGTAGTAGGGTCTGGAGTTACCCCCAAATCCTGCAGTATCTGCCGATGTACAAGTCCAACTGCGTATTTGAACGTCCCCTAAAAATGTTCCCAAATAGCAAATGAAATGGCTTTCAACAAAAGCTAATGGATACAGCCCAGAAACATAATTGGGAAACTCATGAATCAGAGACTTGTAGTTCCATTGTCTAGGATAATCATTTGTTATCTCGAGCAAGATACTCTGCTGGGACCCAAGTGTTAGTTTATGAACGTTTTGATTATTGAGTTCCAGCTGCAAAATGCCGTACTCTTCAAATATATCACGTGGTATATATTACAAATTATATTACGTGGTATATATTACAAATATATACTTCAAATATATTACAGGTGGTAATGGCTCCTATGATGGTGGCAGAGTTTAGCCCAAGTGAATATTTATAATTGAAAATGAATGTGTGAGCTGGTTGCTAATGAATGGATGCACTGATTACTTTCCCCTGTCACAATCATTAGCTCTTGTTGGGTTTAACTGTCAATCTGACGCTATAGATTAGAAATGACAGTATGCTGGCAAAGATCCACTGTGGGGAAGAATATTAAGAAAATTTGTAAATTGTATAAGTTTTGATACTTTTATTTCCAAATATGAATGGTTTATGTGTGTTAGCAGGGGGTTATGGCTTAATTATAGATCTAAATGAAAAGCATTTAGATTTATAAATATGTCTAGATTTCTGAAGTCTTTCATTTTAGAACAGGAAGCCAAGCTGAGAAAATGATGGCATTTTCTTGGCTTCAGGTGGATATCTTGAACTAAACAGTGGACTTTGAGATGAGATGTATTCATAAAACAAACATTTTGTTCTTTCCAGTTGTTCTTTCCTGTTACAAATGTTGGTATTCAGTTTTTGATTTTAACGTTTGATGTGCCTTTATGTATACTTGCATATAGTTGTTGGGTTCGTTGGTAACATTGTTCTCTGTATTCATGGTGGTCTTAGCTTGTGGTGTTATCCATGACGGTGACCACTCTTTCCAGCAGAGTTTGTGTTGGTGGCTTTAGGTTGTGATGATTTTGGTGTCTGAACATAGCAGCTGCTGAGTCTGTCTTGCCTTCAGTGTCATGTGTTAGCTCTTAGTGACAGGACCCTGAATGCCCAGGCATGGGGTATGCCATCTGGGCAGGAGTGTCCCTCGCAGCTATGACATGACACACAGACCCCGAGCTTAGCCTGTGCCTTGTGGGTGCCTTGGTGGGCCTTTTGTCCGCCAGTGACCCTCCTGAGCTGCTTATTCGGTGGCTTGTCTCTTTGTACATCAGTGAGTCACGAAGTGGCCAGTGAATGTCAGGAGCAGATGTGGTGACACAGTGTACACAGGGTTGCTTGAAAAGAGTGACACTCTGTGGAGTGTCTTTTCTCCATGAATCCGCCCTGTCCCCATTTGGGCCTTCTTCATTTCAGCAGCAGGACTTGCCTTTAAGGCGTTTTAAAAGCTCGCTTATCAAGAGTGAGAAGAGGGCAGAGGGAATCAGCAGCTGTGTTCACTGATGGGGTAAAGTGGGCTTTTGAGCACAGATTTTCCTAGAAGAATAGCTATACAGGGATGTGTGTACCTTCCTGTTTTTAATGTCAGACAAGGCAGTACAGCTTTGCTTTAAGATAAAGGGCGCTGCCACCTCTTTCAGTCACCCTGTGTGTTCCTCCAGGGACTTAGAACAGCAGCAGCAGGTGACAGTTCACATCGTGGCAGCTCAATGCTTATTTACCGAGAACTTACTATGTGCCAGGCACTGTGCTAAGAAAAATACATACTCTGTCTTATCCAATCCTTCCAACCATTCATTGTTGTACTAAAGGTACTAGGAGTAAGTGCCTTTAGTATCCTTATTTTGCAGTCAAGAAAGCAGAAGCTTGTAGGAATTTAAATGTTTGCTGAGGTCACACAGTTAGCAAGAGAGGAGCTGGAATTCCACCTCCGCCTTCCTCACATCAAAACCTATGGTCTTTTTTTTTTTTTAATAGATATGAAGCTTTTTAAAAGAACTTTTTATTTTATTATTTATTTTTGGCTGCATTGGGTCTTCGTTGCTGCGCGTGGGCTTTCTCTAGTTGCGGTGAGTGGGGGCTACTCTTCATTGCGGTGTGCGGGCTTCAGTAGTTGTGGCACGTGGGCTCAGTAGTTGTGGTTCACGGGCTCTAGAGTGCAGGCTCAGTAGTTGTGGTGCACGGGCCTAGTTGCTCCGCGGCATGTGGGATCGTCCCAGACCAGGGCTCGAACCCGTGTCCCCTGCATTGGTAGGCGGATTCTTAACCACTGCACCACCAGGGAAGCCCCAAGACCCATAGTCTTAACCATTAGGATAACTGCCTCCAGGGCCAATGCCTGCATGGCCGGCAACAGCCTGCCTCTTTGTCCCGGAGGTGCAGGACCTGGTGATCTGTCCTGATAGAGGAGCACTTAAGAATATGGCTTTTTACAATTTTTAATCACAGGACTTGGACTGACATATTTATTCAGGTGAGTTTCTCTGATTACTTCAATGAAACAGAGGTGTTCTGGACTCGTCGCAGTCGTCTTTTGTCTGTAGATTCAAGCTGATGCCAGATCCTGTCCGTCTCCCTTTCCCAGCTCCTGGAATCAGCTTCTCAGTCCTGCTACAGGGTGCTAGACAAGGCTCAGGTCAGGCCACGTCCTCAGGCTTCCTGTCCCCATGCCTTCCCACAGGAGCCAAAGTCCTTCCAGAGTTATTCTCTCTGCCATGCCAACATGCAGCTCCACTGTGGGACTTGCTGGTGATTCTCCACTGAGTGGAAATCAGGGCCACAGTTTTTCACTTTCTTTCTCCAGGTCACAGAGAGCATGTCGTTGCTTTTCTTATCTCCTTTGTCCTGCCCAGGCCCACTTCTCACCACTTCTACCATTACTACCCTGTTCTAAGTTGTCTCTTGATTACAGCAATGGCCTTTAATTGGTCTTTCTGCTTCTACTCTTATTTCCCCTGTATGAGTTATCTATTGCTGTGTAACAAATTATCCCAAAACATAATGGCAAAAACAATAATCATACACTGTTACACCGTTTCTGTGAAACGGAATTGCCACTGAGCTGGGTGCCTCTGGCTCAAAGTCTCTCGTGAAGTTGCAGCCCACCTTTGGGTCAGAGCTGCCATTACGGCAACATAGGACTGGGGCAGAAGGATCTACTTCCAAGATCACTCACATGTCTGTCACAGGCTTCAGCTTCTTGTGGGCTTTGGACTGTGGGCCTCTGTTCCTTGTCACCTCATGTGGACCCCTCCACAAGGTGGCTCATAGTATGGCAGCTGGCTTCCTCCAGGGTGAGTGATCTGAGAGATGGAGAGGGAGAGAGGAAGCGAGAGAGAATGCTCAAGATGGAAGCCACAGTCTTTTTGTAGCCTAGTCTCAGAAGTGTCATGCCATTACTTCTGTCATTCCGTTCACTACACATGAGTCCATGAGTGCAGCCTGTCCTCAAGGGGAGGCATCAGAGAAGGGCAGGAACACTGAAGGTGGGGGTCATTGGGGGCCATCTAAGAGTCTGTCTACATCCCCTGTGGTCTACTCTCCACCCAACAGCCAGTGATAGCATTTTTTAAACTGTTTATTTTGAGATAATGACAGATTCCAAAAATGTCTGTATTGTGTGTGTTATAACAGATCAATTTTAATTTTAGCACCTGAAGCTATACAAAGGTACACTTATAAACTTCATGGGAGTGTTGTACACAGTCAATAAAGTGACAACTGCGCAATATCACTTAGTATCTCAAAATCAGGAACATACTTTTGAATTGTTTAAACACAATCTACAGAATTAAAAACAAAATCAGAATCCACCCACAGTTATACTAATTGTCAATTAAAAGTTTTACCACTTACTACTTGATATAACAATCAATATCTAGTAGGGAATATCAGAAATGATTTCAGATTCTCATCCTGTTGTACTCTGTTGGGAAGGCTTCTTGAATAGCTATGGGACCGGCCAAAGGCGGGTACAACCAGGACCAGAACAGCAAGTAAGGTTCTACCACAGTTTCTGTCATTTTCACTTTTTTTCTTTGTCAGTTAAAAGTGAAGCATGAGAATTAAATACTTATCTTTACACATACACAAGGTATGCTGTGAAAGCATATTTGCTTACAAACATATAAAAATGTTCATATGTTAACTAGTTTAAGAAAATAATATATAAAAGTAAAAACATTAATCATCTCTGACCCTGGAAAGATCAATTCTGTATTTTATGTTATAAACAAAAACAGTTTTAGTTTTTTGAATCCCTTACCTAGAAATACTTGAAATGGAAGACAGACAGAAATTATTTATTTTTACTCTCAACATGGCTGTGAAAAGAGTTAAATTAAAAAACCAAGAACATTGAAATGCCTAAGTCCAGAATGAGTCCAAATATTTGGTCACATAGAATATTTTTTTTACAACTTATTAAAATTTTATTCAAATGTACTTTTGTTTATATTAAAGAAAAATAGCCTTGGTCTAGTGGATATTATAACTAAATGAAGGAGAGGGAGGTCCACTTCTAGAATTACACGTGGGTACATACAGTGGTTCTTTGTTACCCAGTGATAATTATTTCATCTGTGCTGTTCAGAAAAAGTAACCACCAAGGTGAACTCTATTGTTTCAAAGGAAGATTTCTTTGGTCACATAGAATATCATCTTTAAGAGTAGGATTAACGGTAAAGGCTTTACACGCAGTTTTTAATCTATAAATACAATAGGTATTTTGGCCACCAAAGATGTCGTTTTAAAATGTAAATCAGATCATGGTGCGCACCTGCTCAAAACTTGTCAATGGCTTCCCAGTGTCCAAAGTCCTTATCGTGACCCAAGGGAGGCCCTTCAAGGATCTCTGCAATTTTTCTGACCCCTTTTTCTTCTACTCTCCCCATTGCTTCCTTCCTTTCTTGTTCAGGCCTCCACTATTTCTGTGAAACCCACTTCCATCTCAGGGCCTTGACCTTGCTGTTCCCTCTGTCCTGGACCCTCCTCCTGGGGGAACCACAGACTTCATTCCGTTCTCCTCGGAAGTGGCCACTCCTCAGACTCCATCCCTTGCCACCCTGATGAAAACATACCCCTTGTTGGTTTCCACTTCCTTATTCAATTTTTTTTTTTTTTGTCGTGTCATACATCAATTACCTGACTTGTATATTTTTTGTATCCTCCAGTAGAATATCAAACTCCTAGAGGGCAGGTCTTGGTTTTGTATTTGCCTGTGTCCTCAGTGCCTAGGACAATTCCTTGCCATAAATAGGGAACAAATATAATATGTCCCACTGTATTGAATCATGTGGAAGCAATAAACAAAGTCCATATCCACCAAAAGCCAAAGGAGAAATAAAATGATTTTCATGAAGTCCTTATCCTGTGCCCACATGCCATCTTCTACCCTTGGAGTAACAGTTCAGTCACTCCAGCTCACCAAGATCAACAAGGAGGTTTTATCATCAAGAAGTCAGAATTCAGATACTGGCCTCACAGTGCAATGAAAACCCACTAAGAGCCCAAATGGCTACTTTATGGGAAAACTGCTTTCAGTCTCCTTCATTTTGGAATGAGAAACAGTACCCCTTCTCTTGGGAGCTCCTTTGTGAGGTGTGACTCCCTTCCTGGCTGAGAGAGAGGAGGCTGGAGAACACAGGCTGATTAGGATGTCAGCTGGGGCAAAGGGAATCAAAGGTTCTTCTTGTAAGCGTTTTTTGTAAGTACCATAACATCAATTCAAGCCTCCTACACAGTGAGAGGGGGAAAAGCCCAAGGCCGAATGGTTTATTTTGTTGTCTTTACTTCAATAATAAAATATCAAGTATATTTTAGTGGAGAGTTTCTGATATACCTTTTGGTATGTCAGGCTTTTATCCTGGAATCTATCCTAACTTGTGAGAAGATGCTGGAGGCTAGTGCCAAGGGCTGGTGAAGGGAGAGACTATGTGATTTTTATCATTGTCTGGTGAGAAGAAAAAGAATTGGTTCTCTTGTGTCAAAAAAGAGCGTTTGCTTTGTACACACTGCAGCTGAGAAATTGATAAGAATGGAAAGGAGCTGCTATCGCTTTACAGGATTTTTCTTCCGTTAAAATATTAGAATCTCTTATATAACACATGGGCTGTCTTTTTCTGAATAGCACCTGAATGTGAGAAGTGTCTCTGTGGAGTAAATAGAGTAATCTCTGTGGAATAAATTGTGTGTCAGCATCTTTGTTTTCTGGGTGGCATGATGGACTTTCAAAGGCCTTTTCTTTTTTTTAATTTCTCTTCTCAAAGCCATACACATTAGAAAACAGCTGCTCCATAGTACCTAGAAATCAATTAAAATAGAAAATACTAATTTGTCTAAGTCTCTATTTTCTCACCTCTAACATGGGGTTCGGGCTTCCCTGGTGGCACGGTGGTTAAGCATCTGCCGGCTAATGCAGGTGACACAGGTTCAAGCCCTGGTCCAGGAAGATCCCACATGCCGCGGAGCAGCTAAAGCCCATGTGCCACAACTACTGAGCCTGTGCTCTACAGCCCGCGTGCCACAACTACTGAAGCCTGCGTGCCTAGAGCCCGTGCTCCGCAACAAGAGAAGCCACCACAATGAGAAGCCCGCGTACCTCAACGAAGAGTAGGCCCCGCTCACTGCAACTAGAGAAAGCCCGCGTGCAGCAACGAAGACCCAACACAGCCAAAACTTAAATAAATAAATAAATAAATTTATTTATTTATTTTAAAAATGGGGTTGGATGCCTGAAACTAACATAATATTGTGAATCAACTGTAGTTCAATTTTTTTTAATGCGGTTGATAGTCCCACTGTATAAGATTATCAGGAAGATTAAACAATATAACCACAGCTCTAAACTCAAGAGTTTTACAAATAGCAGTCCTTCCATAAATTGTTCTCATCATTGTTATAATATTATTGTTATAAGGAGAAGGAAGACAACTAAAGAGTTTAAGTCATAGCCTTAAACAACAATTTAAGGAAGAAGTAATTCCAACAACAGGAATGGCCAAAGAGAAAGCGAGCTGGTGGTGATTTTGTATCGGTTTGTACAACTTTCAGGTTTAACCCAGTAAAGTATCATTGCCCTCTTCTATTATGCAGTAGTTAAATATGAAAGGCAATTAATTGGTGTGCTTTTTAGCTTTTTACTTAAAAAATACTTTAAAAAGTAAGTTTTACTTAAAAAAATAGGTTTTGTATTAACATGGTTCAAAATTCAAATGACACAAAGGGTGTATAGCAATAATTCTCCTGTCCTCCCCACTCTCACCCCCCATGCCTGTCTGGAGCCCACCAGTGCTACTAGTTTCTTAATAGTCTAGTTATATACCAAAACTTGTATATATTTCCCCCTTCACACAAGTTGAAGCACATAGCACTTGCTGTTCTCATCTTCCTTTTTTCACTTAGCAAATTATATCCACAATAATCCTCATTTTTATGGTTGTAAATAATTCTTTGGATGAACATAATTTATGTCTCCCATTAATGAACATCGGGTTGTTTCAATCTGTTGCTATTATAGACAATGTTGCAGTGAATAATCTTGTGAATATCTCATTTCTTGCAAATGCAAGTATACCTGAGGATGAAGTCATAGAAGAGTAATTTGATAGGAATTAACAAAGTACCCTTCAGAGTAGTTATGTCAGTCTTTACTCTCACCAGCAATGTAAGAGCAAGCCTGTTTCCCCCATACTCACCAATACAGTGTGATACCAGGTGTTCTTCAGCTTTGCTATGGTGGTGGGTGAAGCTTTAATTTGCATTCCTCTTATTATGAGTATAATCAAACATCTAAAAAAATGTATGTTTAAGGCCCTTTTCTGCAAACTGTTGGTCCTCTCCTTTGCCGATTTCTCTATTGGGCTGTTGGTAAATTGGGATATTAAAGATTAGAGTGGAGACTTCCCTGGCAGTCCAGTGGTTAAGACTTCGCCTTCCAATGCAGGGGGTGCGGGTTTGATCCCTGGTCAGGGAGCTAAGATCCCACATGCCTCGCGGCCGAAAAAACAAAACATAAAACAGAAGCAATATTGTTACAAATTCAGTAAAGACTTTTGAATGGTCCACATCAAAAAATCTTAAAAAAAAAAAAAAGGTTAGCATGAACTGGACAGTAGAAAGAAATAGGTCTTAACGCTGGTGGACCATATTCAAATTCTGGTTCAGTCTTTTATTAGTTATGTAAATACTTTCGTACTTCAGTGTCCTCATCTCTAAACTGATGATAACAATGCCTTCTTCACAGGGCTCTAGGGAGGATTAAAAGAGATAACTTATGAAACACTCAGTACAATATCTAGCCCTTAGCAGGGGCTCAATAAACTAAAATGTTTTCTTTTTCCTCCCATGACTTTATGAAGATTACAATAAACATTTTTCATATTTCTAAGGAGTCACATATAATTCCTCAAAAAAAAAAAAAAAGAAAACAGAAGGAAAGAAAGGAAGAAAGAAAAAAAGGCATGGAGAGGAAGGAATAGAGAGTGGGACAGAGGAGCCATGTTTCTTGGCTTGGGCATCTTCAATCCTTATTTATCTTGTTGCCCAGCATGCTTCTAAAGCACTTCTTCCTCTGAAGATGATCAGGGAATACAGGCTCATTTTAACATTAGCACAAACAAAACATAATTAGGGAAGTAAATCTGCCCAGATGAACATTCTGTGTTACAAAGTCAATATGTAATGTGGCTTTAAAAAGCCACTAGTGGCCTGGCATTATTTGGGGGTTTCTTGGGGCCTCGCACAGGACCTTACAGTCAGCTCTCTAAAATGTTTGCTGCACTACCTTGGCGCATTATTTCTTTTTGAGAGCAAAATAGCAAGAATGTCAACTTCTCGACTCTTTCTGGGCAGATGTGTGTGATTCTCCTCTGTCTCACTAGTGCCTAGCTCAGTGCCAAGCACGTAGGAGAAGGTGAATCAAACTGGATCGCGAACTGAGACTGTGCTTTTGAAATTTAATATGAATCGAGGTTAAAACCCCAAACGAAGAATTACAAACATCTATGACGTTCACAAAGCACAGTGACGCACTCTTCTGCTCTATATCCATTTAACACGCCAGTCTGGAGAGCCACGAGTTGCACTATTTTTTAGATCACCACATTCCATTTTTATTTTATTTCAGATTTCCTCTCTGACTCACCAAATGTGATCTGCTATATATTCATCTGAAATAAAATTAATTGTAAATCTGTTTTGTGAATTCTTTAATATCTCATGGGGTAAATAAAGAGGCCGAAAGGTGTGGTGAAACCTGATGGCAACTCACACTCTGGAGACTCCAGGAGGTGAATATGTCAATGGCTTCCTAGACGCGGGAATGCTGAGGATGACTGTTGTATATTTTCTCTCTTCCTACGCGTTTAGAAATCAATTGCTCTGTTCTCTATAAGCCTAGGTTGCCGTTTCATGTGAGTGAACACGGCATGCGCTTCAGCCATGCAAGCTCTCCAAGCTGAGAATGAGAGATTCTCAGAAAACCCGCCTTCACTTGCTGAAATTGGAGGGTAGGACCTCTGTGGTTCATTTTGGGAAGAGAACACGTGTTGCTGCAAAAGGCTCATCTGGGGTTCTGGCAACTTGCCTCCTGGCCTGTGGAGAGCGGCTTCTCTCTGTGGGTGCTGAAAAGCCACTTGCAGACCCCTCCTCTTTGCTCGTGCCTGAACCCCATCCTGCAGGGCAGGGGCCGGGGGAGGGGAGATCTGGAGGCTCCTCGTAGCGCCTGGTGCACTCAGCTCTCTGAGGTCTTTCTGCAGGAATGAACCCACGATCTCTTCGTGTGTTTTAACACACTTTAGCCTTAGGAATATTTGTCAGACTTGGCAGGAAGGCCACATGCGTATAAAATATTCCTGCCAGGGCTCTGAGCCTGCGGGTGGAGCCTAAAGTGCCAAGTGAGATCTCATTCAGTCCTCGTGGTCCAGAGATTTGCCGTTCACGCGTTGGGCCCTTTCTCCCTCCTTATTCCCTTCCTCATTTTTATCCAAAAAAAGATAATCTTTGCCGTCTTCTTCAGGGAATGTGCGATAGAGTGAGCGAAGGCGACATCCTGATTAACTCTGGCTCTCGCTAGTTGGTCTGGTAAAGAAGGGTGAATCGCAAGGGGCAGAATCTAGCTTATGGTTCAGCATCAAGATCTTCCTGTTCCTGAGCCCTGCAACCGTGGGGAGCTGACAGCAGCGTCAGTCTGGTGAGGCTTCTGGGCTTGAACATTCCCCTCAGGGTAGGAGCTTAGCAGAAACTCTCACAGGGAAGAGCTTGCCACGAGTGGGAGAGTGACTAAGCAGTGGCTCAGGAAGCAAGATGCTAAATGCCGAAGACCTGGTCTGTCAGTCTCAGAGAAGATCGATGGAGTAGGAGAAGCTTCAGGGATTGAGGTAAGGAATGAGGTAATTCAGGTTGACGAACCTCTTCAGTCACCATGTGCTCCCTTATTTCCCTCTTGCTAGTTGTAGTTTCAAAATCAGCAACAATTCCCCCTCCCGATAATTAGGGATTATAAGTGCACCGTGTGCACATTTGAGAGGTGTACATGTGATACTCAGGTGCTATACAGCTGACATTATTGTATGTATTTGTGTAACTTGTTTGTTGAATGAGATGAATTCAGTAGGATACAGCCAAGAGGCAGCTCTTTTTCCTCCTACCTCTGCCTATAAACACACTTGGTCAGACTTCTGTTCAAAGCGTCTTGAATGCATCTAGGGTAGCGATGAAGATCTTTGGTCTCTTGTTACCTTATTGGGTTCTCTTATCATTTATAATAGCTTTTCAATAGTTTCTCTTGTGTTTTCCAAATATTCATCATATCAAATGAAAATAGTGGAGGTTTAAGTTTTTCGTCTCTAACTATTATGCTTTTAATTTCATTTTCTTTCCTAAGTGTGTTTATCCCAGTACAGTGTTAAATAATAATACTGATAATGGATATCCTTGTCTTGTGGTTTTTAAAAGCATAACTAGAGGCTGCAGTAAAACAAATACTCTTGTATAATGCAGCTGTAAACCTACTTTGTTCATAGCTAGTAATTTCACTTCCAAGAATTTAGTCTAGAGTCATACTTAGAGATTCACACAATTTACTATTTATCAGGTTTTTCATAGTAGCATTGTTTTGTAATGATGAAAAAATTAGAAGAAATCTAAATGTTAAACACTGAATTATGGTATATCCACATGATAAAATATGGCTGAATTATTTATCTACTAGTAATAACAAATTACCCCAAAACTTAGTGGCTTAAAACAATAAATATTTATTATCTCACGCAATTTCTGTGGATAAGGAACCCAGGAACATCTTAGCTGGATGGTTCTGCCCCAAGATATATCATGAGGTTTCAGTCAAGTTGTTGGCCAGGGCTGTGGTCATCTGAAAGCTTGACTGGGGCTGGAGGTTCTGCTTCACAGGTGGCTCACACACATGCTTGCTGAGTCAGTGCTGGTTGTTGGCTGGAGGTCTCAATCCCTCACCACGTGGACCTCTGCATAGGACTGGAGTTGTTCTCTCGTGACATGGCAGCTGGCTTCTCCTCCAGCGAGTGATCCAAGAGAGAGCAAAGTAGAAACTGCAGTTGTCTTTTTTGAAGTCACACTCTGCTATTTTCTAATATACTGTTGCATTTCACAGATCGGTTCTATTCACTGTGTTAGGGACCTCAATAGGGACATGAAAACCAGGAGGAAAGACTTACTGGGGATCATTGGAGAGGGTGGTGACCACAGTCAGAGTCTGTGCTCTGGCCTCCAATGATTCGTATCCCTTACTCTTGCAAAATACAATCACCCTTTCACAAGTTCCTCAAAAGTTTCATTCTGTTTCAGCATCAGTTCCAAGTCCAGAGCCTCACCAGCTAAATCAGGTCCAGGGGCAGATGAAGGTCTTCGGGTACAGTTTCTTCAGTATGTGGTTCCAAGTACAGTTCCAATGTACTTCCTCTCGACCTGAAGACCCATGAATTACAGAGACAAGTTATCTGCCCCCCTCCCACACCTGATATATACTGGTTGGACAGCCTTACAGTACTGCTGTAGATATTCCCATTCAAAATGGGGAGAACAGGAGGCACGCGGAGGGTACTGCTTCACAGAAATCCTAATATTCAGCCAGGCAAATATTGAAAGTTCCTTAATTAGGACTCAGGTCTACTCTTTGCTGGGAATGATTCTCCATGGCTCCTGGTTCTGCCCTCTGAGCCCTCGGTTCCACCCTCTGATTCTTCCTTCCTGTTGCATTAAAGGTAACCCATGATTTGCAGCTAAGAGATAGTCTCAGCCTGCTTCCTGCCTCTCAAAGTCTGGGAGTCTGAAGGTCTCTTTTCACTTTGTATGGTTTCTGTTCATTCAGTCCAACCTGATAATGTTTCTGCCAATATTAATTTAAAAAACAAAACAACTTTGTAGGTCATCTGCAATAGGGTAGTAGGTGGCGTTTATTCTATTAGACAAAAAACACCATAAATCTCTTCAAGATAAGCCCTTTTCTACCTTGGGCTTTTGTTGAAACTGCTGAGGGACATTGCCTGTAAACTTCTCAGAAGCCCTAGAATTCTCTGAAGTACTCCCTTAGATTTTCCTTAATCATTAAATGGGATTTTACAGTCACAGCCTCAACTTTATCTTTAGACCATGTTTTCTTAGAAGAGCCCTGGATTTGATCTTTGCCTGGAAGCTATTTTACAATTTTAGCATTTTCTGTCATCTGGAAAATTTCAGAAGCAGAGAGTCTTGACTCCTTTTTATTCAACAGTTCTTCCTTCAGCTTTTCTCTCCTCTCACATTTTGCTAAAAGAAGAAACCAAGCAGCTCTTTCAACACTCTGCCTGGAAATCTCCTCAGCTAGATCACTTAGTTCATTAAACATATTTTCTTTTCTTTTTTTTAATTAATTTATTTATGGCTGTGTTGGGTCTTCGTTTCTGTGCGAGGGCTTTCTCCAGTTGCGGCGAGCGGGGGCCACTCTTCATCGCGGTGCGCGGGCCTCTCATTATCGCGGCCTCTCTTGTTGCGGAGCACAGGCTCCAGACGCACAGGCTCAGTAGTTGTGGCTCACGGGCCCAGTTGCTCCGTGGCATGTGGGATCTTCCCAGACCAGGGATTGAACCCATGTCCCCTGCATTGGCTGGCAGATTCTTAACCACTGCACCACCAGGAAAACCCCTAAACATATTTTCTTTTTTCCCCTCATATTTTTGCATGTGACAGTGTTGTTTAACTTTCTGTCATATCTAACAAGGATCCCTCTTTTTAATTTTTTTTTCTTGGCTGCGTCGCGCGGCACGCATGATCTCCGTTCCCTGACTAGGGATCGAACCTGTGCCCCTGCAATGGAAGCACAGAGTCTTAACCACTGTACCACCAGGGAAGTCCCTAACAAGGATCTCTTATCTTCTAGTTCCCAATAATATTTTCCAGATTTTCCTCCAAGTCCTTACCAGTAGCATCCTTGAAGGTCACCAGGCTTCTGCTAAGTTTCTTCCATGTACCTTATGCTTTTACTTCTCAGTCTTTCCTGTCGCAAAGTCACCTCCACATTTTAGGTTTTTGTTATGGTAGTGCCCCACTTCCGGTCCCCAAATCATTATTATTTATCTATGTGCAACAAGTTATTCCAACATTTAAATATTTAAAACAATAAATATCTATTAACTCACACAATTCTATGGGTCAGGAACCCAGGAGCAGATTAGCTTGGTGATTCTGTCTCAGAGTCTCTCACGAGGTTGCGGTCAAGGTGTCAGCCAGGGCTGCAGTCATCTGAGAACCTGACTGAGTGGGAGGATCTACTTCCATGGTGATAAACTCAAATACCTGGCAAATTGGTGCTGGTTATTGGTAGGAGACCTCAATTCCTCACCACCTGGACCTCTCTACAGGGATGCCGGAGTCCTCATGACACGTCAGCCTGCTTCTCCTATACTGAGTAAACCAAAAAGGATGAAAACTGCAACATTTTTTATGACAGAGTTTTGGAAGTCAAACTATTACTTCTGAATTGGTTGCACAGGTCACCTCTATTCAATGTGGGGCAGTACCACACAAGGTCATGAATACCAGGAGGCCATAATCATTGGGGGTCATCTTGGAGGCTGGCTACCACAATGACTGACAAATAATTATGGCAGATATCTAAAATAAGGTGTTTGAAAGATCTTTAATAATAAGTTAAATGAAAGAAAAGATTCAAAACTTTTAATTCAATATAATCTAAAATTTATTAAAAATAACTTTTTATGATATTGTCTGGGTATGCCTCTTCATGCAGAAAAGATAGACCAGAAGGAAAACGAAAACATTAGCATTGTTTATTTCTAAGTGAGTAGACTGTGAATTTGAAAGTTTTCTTTTTTATGTCTTTGAAACACAACACTATAGTGTACATAAACAATTTTATAATTAACAAACTTGTGAATTTTGAGGGCACAATTAGAATAAAGATTTACAGGGAATTCCCTGGCAGTCCAGTGGTTAAGACTTGGCACTTTTACAGCTGTGGGCCCAGGTTCAGTCTCTGGTCTGGGAACCAAGATCCCGCAAGCCACCCAGTGAGGCCAAAAACAAAGATTAAAAAAAAAAAGAATAATGATTTACAATTTTTATTTACTTTCTTTAAGATACAAACAGTATCCTTTCCCCATAGTTTAAAAATTAAAATTTCTACACTCTTTTAAAAAAAACTAATGATAATTTTAAATGGCAGGAGCTGTTGACTCCCAATTTGGCAATTGATGACTTACTAAGAGAAAAATCATGCTGCCAAATTTTAATATTTGTACTAGCACAGATGGACTATGTGTACATGCATACATGAGTGTGTTCAATAGGAAAGGTGGGAAAAAGGCTCCTTTAAAGATCACTCCTGGGACTTCCCTGGTGGTCCAGTGGTTAAGAATCCGCCTTCCAATGCAGGGGACTCGGGTTCAATCCCTGGTCAGGAAAATAAGATCCCACATGCCGCGGGGCAACTAAGCCTGAGCGCCGCAACTACTGAGCCCGCACACCTCAACTAGAGAGCTTGCCTGCTGCAAACTACAGAGCCCATGCGCCCTGGAGCCTGCACGCCGCAACTACAGAGCCCATGCACCAAAACTACAGAGCCCACGCGCTATGGAGCCCACGTGCCACAACTAGAGAGAAGCCCACATGCCACAATGAAGAGCCTGCATGCCGCAACTAAGACCTGATGCGGTCAAAAAATAAAATAAATAAATATTATTTTTAAAAAAAAGATCATTCCTGAGAGTCACTGCTTAGCAAAATATTCTTTAGGTTACTTAAATTCAATACAAATTAACAAGTACAAACTTTTATATTTTCTCTGTCATTTGGACACTTGCCTCCACAATTTCTCCTAAAAAGATGAAGTTTAAAGATGAAATGTAAGACATTTCCATAAGATTGTTTGAAACAGAAAGACAGAGCAAAGTTTAATCAAGCTGGATGTGAACTTCCAAAAATATACCAGTCTTGAGATCCTTTGAAACTCTTTCTGAAAATTAATGCGGAAGTTATTTTCTTTCCTTTGGAGGTGAGGACAGACCATATTCATGAAGCAGAGCTCAGGACCCTGGAAGTCTTTCCTAATTATTTCTGTATCTACTGAGATCAGAGCCACTGTGGTTGCCTGTGCAGTTTCATTGCCCACTGAGGGCTGGTGGGGCTGAAATTCAAGCTCACACATCCTTGTCCAACGATGAGGAGAAACGTCGTTTCCCCCTCCTATTTCACAAAATTTCTCCAGAGGGGCTAGGAGTGAGTTCTATCACTCCTTTGTGTTATGAACCCTAGGAAAACTTAGGCATTTTGTCTGTTCTTGTATCTTCCAGTCACTGCTTTGTAATTATTGCTAAGGTATTTTACTGTTGTATATTTTGCTTTCTCAATTCCTTGTATGATCCTTGATGTCAAAGACCATGTCTCCTATTTCTATTGTTCCTCTGGTTGGTACTAAGATAGCAAGTGGCAAACTTTAGGCATGATAAGAAGGCATTTAATTAAAGTAAATGTTAGACACCATAAATTGAGGCTTCTGAAATGTTTATACCCTTGTACTTTGTGTTATTGTTGTCATATACAATATTTTATATCTCCACAAATTGTAAATGGTAAAAATACTCTTTTTGAAGAGTCATTTATCTTTTTTTTTTTTTTAATTAATTAATTTATTTATTTATTTTTGGCTGTGTTGGGTCTTCGTTTCCGTGCGAGGGCTTTCTCTAGTTGTGGCAAGTGGGGACCACTCTTCATCGCGGTTCGCGGGCCTCTCACTATCGCGGCCCCTCTTGTTGCGGAGCACAGGCTCCAGACACAGAGGCTCAGTAGTTGTGGCTCACGGGCCCAGCCGCTCCGCGGCATGTGGGATCTTCCCAGACCAGGGCTCGAACCCGTGTCCCCTGCATTGGCAGGCAGATTCTCAACCACTGCGCCTACCAGGGAAGCCCTATCTTTTAATATAATTAATAAAAGGGAAAATGATAGCCTTTCATATATACCAACATATTTATATTTCTGGTGCTCCTTGTTACTTCCTGCAGATCTGAGTTTTCATCTGTTATCATTTCTGTTCAGCCTGAAGAATTCCCTCTGTCTAGCATTTCTTGTAGATGTTTGCTGGTGATGACTTCTTTTAGTTTTCATATACTTGACAATGTGTATTTCACCTTCATTTTTGGAGTGTATTTTAACCGTGTATATATTTCAAGATTGACTTTTTCCCCCTTTTAGCGCTAAAGATGTCTTTTTCTTTTTGAGTTTCATTTTCTAATATTTGAAATATCTTCCCACTTCTTTTTTGATGTGCTTCATACATCAAAATATGTTTTTTAAATTGAGATTATACCTGACTTATAAAATTATATTAGTTTCAGGTGTACAACATAATGATTTGATATATGTACATATTATGAAATTATCACCACAGTAAGTTTGGCTAATATCTATCACCACATATATCAATAGTTACAAATTTTTTCTCTTGTGATGAGAACTTTCAAGATCTACTGTCTTAGCAACTTTCAAATATAAAATATAGTGTTGTTAACTATAGTTATCGTGTTGTATATTACATCTCCAGGACTTATTTAATCTTATTTGTGGAAGCTTATACCTTTTGACCGCTTTCACCCATTTTACCCACCCCCATCCCCTTAAAAAAATTTTTATTGAGGTATAGTTGATGTACAATATTATATAAGTTTTAGGTGTATAACATAGTGATTCACAATTTGTAAAGATTACGCTCCATTTATAGTTATAATATTGGCTATATTCCTGTGCTGTACAATATATCCTTGTAGCTTATTTATTTTATACATAGTAGTTTGTGTCTCTTAATCCCCTACTCCTATTTGCCCCCCTTTCCTTCTCCCCACTTGTAACTACTAGTTTGTTCTCTATATCTCTGAGTCTGTTTCTTTTTCATTATACTCATTAGTTTGTTGTATTTTTTAGAGTCCACATATAAGCAATATCATACAGTATTTGTCTTTCTCTGTCTGACTTATTTCACTTAGCATAATACCCTCCAAGTCCATCCATGTTGTTGCAAATGACAAAATTTCATTTTTTTAATGGATGAGTAATATTCTATTGTGTGTGTGTATGTATATACCACATCCATTCATCTGTTGATGGACACTTAGGTTGATTCCATATCTTGGCTGTAAATAATGCCTCTATGAACATTGGGGTGCATGTATCTTTTCGAATTAGTGTTTAGTTTTCTTTGGATGTATACCCAGGAGTGGAATTGCAGGATCATATGGTAGTTCTATTATATTTTTAGCTTTTTGGGGAATCTCCATACTGTTTTCTACAGTGGCTGCACCAATTTACATTCCCACCAACAGTGAACAAGGATTCCCTTTTCTTTTTTTTTTTTTTTTTTTTTTAATTTTTATTTATTTATTTTTATTTATTTATGGCTGTGTCGGGTCTTCGTTTCTGTGCGAGGGCTTTCTCTAGTTGCAGCGAGCGGGGGCCACTCTTCATCGCGGTGCGCAGACCTCTCATTATCACGACCTCTCTTGTTGCGGAGCACAGGCTCCAGACGCGCAGGCTCAGTAGTTGTGGCTCACGGGCCCAGTTGCTCCGCGGCATGTGGGATCTTCCCAGACCAGGGCTCGAACCCGTGTCCCCTGCATTGGCAGGCAGATTCTCAACCACTGCGCCACCAGGGAAGCCCAGGATTCCCTTTTCTTAAAGATGTCTTTCTGTTGTATTTTGGCCTCCATTGTGTTTAATGAGAAGTCAGATATCATTCTTATAGTTCCTCTGTAACATCATTTAAGAATTTTTTCTAGCTGACTTGAAGATTTTAGTTTTAATTTTCAAGCAGTTTAACTATAGTGTGCTTAAATGTGTGTGGGTTTTTTGTTTGTTTGTTTGTTTGTTTGTATTTATTCAACTAATGGTCTGCTGAGCTTCTTTGATCTGTAGGTTGGTATTTTTTACAAAATATGGTATTTTTTACAAAATGTGGCCATTATTTCTTCTAATATTTTCTACTGTATCCTTTCTCCTCTTCATTTGAGACTTGAATCACATGTATGTTGGACTACCTGATGTGTCTGAGTTGCTCTTCATTATTTAAAATTTTCTTCCTCTCTGTTATTCAGTTGGGACAATTTCTATTGATTTGTCTTCAAGGTTCTTGGTCTTTTCTTCTGTAGCATCTTCTGTCAAACACATCCTTTGAATTTTCATTTCAGATGTTTTATTTTTAAGTTCTGGAATTTTCATTTGTTACCTTTTTTGTAGTTGCAATTCTCTGCTGAGACTCCCATCTATTTACTTATTATGTATATCTCTTCACTTATTCTTAACTATATTAATAATAGTTTTAAAATACTCCTCTGATAAGTCCAACATCTGGGTCTTCTTGAGATTCCTTTCTTTTGATTATGGATCATATTTTCTTGCTTTTTTGTGTGTCTAAAATTTTTATATTGCATGCTGAACATTGTGAATGTTATTCTGTAGGGAGCTTAAATTATGATTTCTTGTTGAAAGGATGGAGTTCTGTTCTGGTAGGTAGGTGATTTACTGGAAGATAGTTTCTAAATCCTTTCAAACTTGATTTTAGGCTTTGGTTAGGGTCTATTTTGATATTTTTCTTATTCCTAAGGTGTGACCCTTTTCCTAGTGCATGGTCATTATTCCTAAAGTGTGGCCTTTCTGGGATCTCATTGAAATACCCAAGGTGCTAGTGTGGGTGTCTTCATTCTGGCTGAAACAGAACTCCAATGTCTTCCAGGACTGTACCACCCCTGGTAACCCTGTTCAGCTCTTAAGCCCACTCTCTGCTGGGCCTCAAGATGTCTCTCACTGCCCATGTACAATTAAGAACCTAGGTGAATGCCCATGTAGACTTCCGTGGACCCCCTTTTGGGCAGCTCTCTCCTCTTTGGTACCTTGCCTGGCAAAGTCCAGCCACGTTGGCAGCCCTGCACTCTCATCTCTGCCTCCTAAGCTCAGCAATGTCACGTCTCTTCTCTTGGTCTTCATCATTTTGCAGTTTGGTTTGGAAAGTATCCCTAGGCAGAAAGCAGGGGTGAACACAGTGCTCACTTTTAATGTGTCCCTTTGTCTCACAGATCTCAGTGGAGAAAATAGTATCTTCCTTATCTGTGGCCCAGGATATCTGTGATGCTTAAAGTTATGTGAAAAATTATTTTGAAGATTTATATTTCAGACTCAATATGCTAAACTAAAAAATTGAGCTTGTAATAGTACTATTATGTTTGTTACAAGGATCAAATGATTTTTGAAAGAAGCATGAAAGAGTCCTTGGCATATTGTGAATACTCAAAAAATTATTATTGTTATCTGTATCAGTTAGCTATTGCTATGTAACAAATCACCCTACACACCTACCGTGGCTTAAAATAACCGTTGTTTCTCACAAGTCTATGGGTTGTCTGGTAGCTCTTCTGATCAGGGCTGGGCTCATCTGGGCTCACTCACATGTGTGGGGATCATCTGCCTGTCATCTAATCTGTGATGGCCTCAGCTATCATGATAGACCATGGTTGGGTCTACCACATGAGTTTCATCCACCAGCAGACTAGTTCTCATGATGATGACAGAGAACAAGAGAGGAGGTGGAAACATGGGAGGATTTTTTCAAAGCCCTTACTTGCATCAACATTGCTACAACCCAACTGACCAAAGCAAGTTATGTGACAGAAAGTCAGTGTGGGCACTGCCAAGAGCATGGATATAAGAAAGCATGAAGGATTGGCTCATTAATGCAATCAATATACAACATTACCCTTAATTATTGCTATTGTCTTCATTTAATTCTGCAAATAATTCACCAGTAAGTTACACTAATAATCTTCTTCCACATCTACTTACTTTTAGGGCATGTCAGTCATCTTAGAGCAAAATAATCTAGGAATGGCAGAGAGCAGACTGTCCACTCTGTTTTTTCCTTGAAAAAATTGGGTCTCATAAGTGACACACACAGTAGCTGAGCAGAGGGTGAAGAAAGTGTGTTTTGCTTTCTCTCTACCACCTTCCATTTCCACCTGACTGTCATTAGCAAGAGACAACTGCAGATAAGAATTTAGTATTGCTGGGGTATTTCTGGACCATGTTTTTCCCTCATTGTCTATCCATACCATTCCTTTCATCACTGTGCTATATAGTTCTTTTTTTGTAGGTAGAAGGGTATTGAGAAAATCTCAAGGGCAAGAGCATGGTAGGAAAATTACCAAAATGGTACTAAAATATAGGGAGTGAGAAGAGATTGAAAGGAGATAAAAATATTAAGGATTTGATTGACAATTATAACAGGTTTGTGAACTCATATGGAGTATGAAAAAAAATAACGTTCAGAATTTTCAGTATCATTTTATTTGGTTTCATTTTTCCCCATTGCCCATCTTTTGAATAGAATGTACTGGAAGAGTAGGAGGGGACAATTTCTTTTTCTTTCAGGTGCAACTTGTCTTTCCATTTTCATGCTACCAAAGCAGAGTGCAGCACAGCAGAAACAGATGGAAGGAAAGTTTCGGAAGAGATGGGATTTTAAAACCACCAATCTGTTAGGAAGCAGCCTTGTTTCCTCATTCCCATGGAAACAAGAATTTGTTGGGATTTGTAGACACGACAGAAATCTATGACTCCTCTGCTATTGCTGCCCTCTGTCTGTGTCCAAAGAAGTGGATTTCAGATCCTTCTTCCATTTGATAAAGGAGACATTCCTGGCCACTTCTTTTCCATGCCTTTCTGCCTGCCATTTCTTTACTGACTTTGATACTATACCATACCATCTTATTTTATTTTATTTATTTTTTTGGTCACGGTTCTCCTTAGAGTTGGAGAAGACTGTAAGTGGAAGGTCCACAGACCTTCATCTACCCCAAGCCAAATACATGGCACATGAGGAAAAGGAATCCTGGAGAAATGACACCGAGGCAAAGATAGATTAGAGGCCAGGTTTGCAGCCCAGAATGTTTCATATACACTTTGCTTTCTCCTTGTAGTATGTCCATTTCACTAAATAGCAGGTGTCTTCTGAGTCTCATGTCTGACCAGCTGTTTGGGGCACTGACATCATGCACTCCCAGGCACGTGTGCCCCAGCCCCTGTTCACTCCTTCAGCCACAGGCAACTCTTCTTATGTAAATTTTTTTTAACATCTTTATTGGAGTATAATTGCTTTACAATGGTGTGTTAGTTTCTGCTTTATAACAAAATGAATCAGCTATATATATACATATATCCCCATATCTCCTCCCTCTTGCGTCTCCCTCCCACCCTCCCTATCCCACCCCTCTAGGTGGTCACAAAGCACGGAGCTGATCTCCCTGTGCTATGCGGCTGCTTCCCACTAGCTATCTATTTTACATTTGGTAGCGTGTATATGTCAGTGCCACTCTCTCACTTCGTCCCAGCTTACCCTCTCCCCCTCCCTGTGTCTTCAAGTCCATTCTCTATGTCTGCGTCTTTATTCCTGTCCTGCCTCTAGGTTCTTCAGAACCTTTTTTTTTTTTTTTTTAGATTCCATATATATGTGTTAGCATACGGTATTTGTTTTTCTCTTTCTGACTTACTTCACTCTGTATGACAGACTCTAGGTCTTCTTATGTAAATTATTAACTCTAAGGACTGCCTACTACTCAACAGTTACATTAGATGTGTTTGAATCCCATTTGGGTCCTACGTCAGACATCAGCTATAGTATCCTGTCATAGGACATAGTATTTTATCTGTTTGGAAATCTCATTACAGGCAGACTTCATTTTATTGTGCTTTGTTTTACTGTGCTTTGCAGCTATTGTGTTTTTTACAAACTGAAGGTTTATGGCAACCGTATATCGAGTAAGTTCTATTGGTGCCATTTTTCCAATAGCGTTTGCTCACTTTGTGTCTCTGTCACATTTTGGCAACATTTCAAACTTTTTAATTATTATTATATTTGTTATGGTGATCTGTGATCAGTGATCTTTGATGTTACTACTACACCTCACTGAATATTCAGATGATTGACATTTTTTTAGCAATGAAGTATTTTTAAATTAAGCAATATACATTGTTTTTTTTAGATGTATGCTATTGCACACTTAATAGACTGCAGTATAGTGTAAACATCAATTTTATATGCACTGGGAAACCCCAAAATTTGTGTGACTCACTTTATTGCGATATTTGCTTTATCGTGCTGGTCTGGAACTGAAGCTGCAATGTCTTCGAGGTCTGCCTGTACAAGAATATTTGGCCTTCTTGTCAACAACCTTTCCCCTCACTTTCATTAAACTTTATTGTGCTTCTATTTATGTGAAAATCTCCCCAGTATCAGTCTGCAAAGGCATTTTCTCCCCCTGTTAAAAATGTGACATAAATTCTTATAATTCAATTGATACTTTTGTAGTTATTCAAAGGTTGTGATTAGTTTTTAGGGTGGTCGTAAAAAACTTGAACTCCTGTTTTAGGATGTTTCTTGTTATTCTTAGGAGAAAACACACCAAACATCTGGTTTGATAAGGGACTGTACCAAGTAGCTTGGAATTTCTCTATAGATTTTAGGGGTTTAGGACGTTGGCAGGTTCCAGACCCTATTTTGTTTGGGAAGAAACAGGTTTCATTAATAAAATGAACTCAGGAAACTCAGGGGATAGAATAAAAGTGAAATTTTCATTTAGACTCTGTGTTTATAAAAATATAAGCTCATATTCCAATGTTCGGGAAGTATAGGACTCTGAACATGGTTGGATCTAGGATGATTTGGGGTCTTACAGCGCCTGAGCTATGTCATTACCGGAACCAGTGGTTTTCATGTAGTTTGTTGGATATTAATGGAGACAGGGCTGAATGTTTATTGATCCCAAGATGTAGCTGGTGGGTTGTTTTGTCTTTAAATATAAATCCTTGATGTTAGATCATTTTTCTTACTTATCTTGTCCTCCTAAACCTTCAGGCTCAAGCAAGCCTGTTTTGGGTAGAGCTGCCAGCCTATAATTCTGATGGCTACCAGGGTCTCCCACCACATGCAGGAGCCCTGGGTGGGTTCTGAAGTGACAGGAGGGCTGTGTGTTCTGCTGTCATTGCTCCTCCTTAAATAAGGACTGTATCAAAAAGGTTGAGGGAAAACCATAGCAGGACTGTCCTGCAAGCCTGAAAAAGCAGATTCTACCTAGACCACCCTCTACACCAGCAGTCCAACAGAATTTATTCCTTTTAATTTCCAAGATTTCTAGAAAGCATGAAACTTGGTACCACCCCTTCATCAAGGTCAGATTCTAGGCAATACGACAATCTGCTTCAATCAATAGAAAGCTAGTGAGCAGACACGTGACCTGCAAATGCCATTTGATGATTAAGACAACTGAAAGAACCAGACTCTTTGTAACTAAATTTTTCTAAAATTGAAATGTAGTTGATTTACAATGTTGTGTTAGTTTCAGGTATACAGCAAAGTGATTCAGTTATAAGTATATATATATATACTTTCTCAGATTCTTTTCCATCATAGGTTATTACAAGATATTGAATATAGTTCCCTGTGCTATAAAGTAGGTCCTTGTTTATTTTATAAATAGTAGTGTGTATCTGTTAATCCCAAATTCCTAATTTATCTGTCCTCCCCACCTTTCCCCTTTGGTAACCATAAGTTTGTCTTCTATGAGTCTGTGAGTCTGTTTCTCTTTTGTAAATAAGTTCGTTTGTATCATTTTTTTTTTTTTAGATTCCACATGTAAGTGATATCATATGATATTTGTTTTCCTCTGTCTGACTTACTTCACATAGTATGATAATCTCTAGGTCCATCCATGTTGTTGCAAATGGCATTATTTCATTCTTCTTTATGGCTGAGTAATATTCCATTGTGTGTGTGTGTGTGTGTGTGTGTGTGTGTGTGTGTGTGTGTGTGTGTATATATACACCACATATATATATACCACATCTTCTTTATTCATTCCTCTGTTGATAGACACTTAGGTTGCTTCCATGTCTTGGCTATTGTAAATAGTGCTGCTGTGAACATTGGTGTGCATGTATCTTTTCAAATTAAAGTTTTTAATCACTAGCTTTTGGATCAAATATTGACCAGCTTTGTTCTTTCACTTGTTCATTTGTTCAATGAATGAATCATTCATTCAGTTAATACTCAGTGAGTGCCTACTTCAGTGCTCTTTCATCAAAAGACCTCAGCTCTCTGCAGCACAAACTTTTCACAAATGAGCTGTTAGATTTTGGTCAATGCATAAGTTTTATTTTGATACAGATGAGAGCAGCTTATGATTACAGTGATGTCTGGTCTGTAAAGTTGAGCAGGTCCTATTGTAGGACTGTGGAGATGGGGACACAACTTGCTACAAGAGACAACAACTAAGAGGAATAGTGTAGTCGGTGCCTGAGGGACCGTTTCCTGGTCACAGAAGATATTTCACTTTGAGAGTATATGAAAGATATCAGGATTGGAAACAATTTTCCTTCAACAGCAATACTGTTATGAAGGGTGACCAAGTGAAGACTGCAATAACTGAGTTTTATAGACTCTATAAAAATTGTTCTATTTTGGGAGTGATTTTGGTAACTTATTGCTGATTTCTTCAGCTCACAGTCTAAGTTGTACACAGATAATTATAACAGAGAGGAGATAAAAAAATGCTGGGGTTGGGGAGTAGGGAAAGTTTATTTTGACTAAGTCAAAAAAGGGCAGAAAGGGAAGTTCAGGGATGTGATCAAGGTGAGTGAAGTCCATTCCTGAGAAAATGGCAGGCTGGTGGCAGATGGGTACCATTAACAAGAACCCTCCCTTCTCTCCTATTTATTTATGTACCTTTTCAAATCATTGATATGGTCTGATGCATTCCCATTTTTAAATAGTTTATTATTGTCCTTAATATTTTAGTGCTCCAATTGTACCCAATTTGGGGGCCAGTGGGTCCTCTTTGACCTGTTGCCCAAGTTCTGGTAACGTCCTCCATTTAGTCCCCCTTTCGTGAAAGAATACAATGTGTTTGGGTAGAGCACAGGGCCACCAGGTAGAGGCTGTACTTTCCAGACTCCCTTGCAGCTAGAAATAACTATGAGACTAGGTTCAGGTCAGTAGGGTGTGAGCAAAAGTTACATGTGTAACTTCTGAGCCATCTCTTTATAGAGAAAGTCACTTTTCCTGGACTCTCTCTTTGCCAGACATGAAGGCAAGCCCACTTCAACTCTGTGGATGATGGCAACACCCCAGGAGATGGTGATATAACAGGATGTTAGGAACCTGGGTCCTTAAATGGGAGCAGCACTGCCATTCATAGGGAGGAAAACTTAATTTTGTTCTCTATTTTATTCTCTCTTTGTTACAGCAGCTTAACCTGAAGTCTAATATAATGCTCAAAGACAGTAGTGTGAAACAGCACGATATGTTCAGGGAAATCCTTGTGACTGGAGCATGGAGAAGGGAGTTAGGGAGTGGTGGGACGTGGGGCTGGAAAGACAGGACTCAGTGTAGTTTTGTGTATTGGGAAATCGTGGCTGGGTTTGGTGGGTGTCTCCCGACAGAGGACATGATGGGCTGGGAAGAGTCAGCTTGGTCTTAGTAGGCCTGCAGTGAGGTCTGTCCTCTTCTCTTCTCCACAGTGAGTCCTGCCTCCAAAACAAACGGCTAACGACACTTAAGCACTGGCCTCTCACAACCCTGTCCCGAATCACTGGCCAGGTGTTGTCATATGCCACACCCCCTGCTCTTCCTCCAGACCTCCCAGCTTCTCATTTTATGATTCATCTTTCAGTCGTTAGTTTCATCTTGCCCCTTGAATTTCCTTTGGGAACAGCCTGTGCTGTTAACATCCTGCCTTGTCCTCCCGCCCTCTGCAGAGACCCCCACTGAATATACCACGGATGCTGGGCCACACTCTGGTGGAGCATTCCAGAAACTTAGCACTTTGTCAAATCTGATAGGTATTCTACTTCCAGGAAAAATTAATGGGAGAATTTCTCCATCCAGATTGAATGTTACTGCTACGTTGTTAATGAATTCTCCTATGTTTACCTTCCCACTGGCCATGGTTGACAATTTGGAAAATTACTTATTGAGAGAAAGTAAGGACTGAAAAAATCCTATTTCCAAAAATCAGGAAAACAGCACTTTTTTTTTTTTCAACTTTCCTATCAAACTCTTTAACCACTCCAGTTCCAAGAATCTTCTACATACAATCAGAACTCTTTTGCTTGGTGATGTTGAATGCCAGCTGTCTGTGCTTCTACAAAGTTAAACATTCATTGCAGCCCCAAATCACTGCTAAATCCATCTCCCCTGTAAGATTCACTCTCTACCCTTCTCCACCCTACTCCTTGCCCTGGGAAATTGACCTGTGTAGGCTCTCTTCCCTCCCAGCTGCCAGGGGGATTCAGCCAATGGGAGACCCTGGCAGGAGACCGGAGGGTGCAAGGAAAGTACAGTCAGGGTGTTAGTTCCCTATAGCTCCCTCCCTGCTGGGATGCTGAGGGTTGGCTGCAGTCAGGTGCATCCCTCTACCAGAGACCACAGCTCCTGTCAGGTGGCCAGACCAGGTCTCCACACAGCTTTTCTCTGGGCTTCGAGTTCAGGGAACTGCTCCCTCCCTTCATTTATTCTGACAGCACTGGCTCCTCACGGCTACTTTTCATGGGGAGCTGCAGCTTCCCTTGTTGGTTTCTCTAATTCTGTCCCCCACTTTGGTAAATATCCTTTATTAAACTGTCCTCGATTGTCTAGTTTCAGCATGCCATCTCTTTCCTGCTGGAAAGTTGACTGGTACAGTGATTAAGCTAGAGTTGTATATAATGTACCATAGCACACGGACACTGAAAGGGAGCTAGTGCATTAGGTGTATTCACTTGGGTCTAAACAATCTGATTCTAACCAGTGCCCCAAATTCACCTCGTATATTTTTGGTCATTTCTTCAGGCCAGAGGACTAGCTCATCCAGCCTTAATATGCGCTATAGGCACAGGGAACAAATGTCTCTCTTCCCCCAGAGCTCTCTCTTTCCCCAAGGAACTTTGTTCTTTCTCTTTCTCCCTCCCTGTTTCCCTCCCTCCATCTGTCTCTATCATCTATCTATCTATCTATCCATCCATCCATCCATCCATCCATGCATCTGTGTGTATATAGAGACACACACACATATGTGTGTGAATATAGAATTCTTTTTTCTGAACCAATTGAAGGTAAATTGCATATGGTATTTTCCCTTTAAATACTTCAGTGTGTATTACCTAAGAATAGAATATTCTCTTACATAACCATAGTACAGTTATCAACTTCATAAATTTACATTGATGAAATACTTTCATCTAATCAGGCAGCCGTATCCTGATTTTGCCAGTTGATCTAATAATGTTCTTTTCAGCACTTCATTCTCTTCCAGCACAGGATTCGGTGCAGAGTTGGGTACTGCGTTTAGTTGTCACGCTCTTTTGGTCTCCTTTAATCTGAAACACTTCCACAGCCTTTCATTGTCTTTTGTGACGTTGACATTTTGAAAAACAGAGTCCCCCCTCCCATACGTGCACCTTTCTTTTAGAAAATAGAACAGTCCTCATTTTTTGTTTGTCTGATGATTCTACTGGGGTTATGTGCTGCTGGCCATAATGCCGCACAGGCGCAGTTGTGTCCTTCACAGGGTAGTGCGTCAGGAGATACACACTATGCACTGGTGAAGGTAATTCTGATCTCTGCTAAATAATTATTAGGTTTTATTTTCTCCCTTGAACTCATAAGCAGTCTGCGAGGAGACACTTTAAGGCATGTACGTATCCTGTTCCTCTTCAAAATCTCCCCCTGGATTTAGCATCCATCGGTGTTTCTTGCTGACCTACTCTCTACTCTGTAGCTGCAAAATGATGATTTTCCCTCTCCAGCACTCCCTGCACATTGGCTGTTTGGCCCTTAGCATTCTACTATAAACAGAATAACCTTCTCCTCTATTTATGCATATGTCTTTTAAAAAAAATTATTATTATTTATGTATTTATGCATTTTATTCATTTATTTTTGGCTGTGTTGGGTCTTTGTTGCTGTGTGCGGGCTTTCTCTAGTTGTGGCGAGCGGGGGCTACTCTTCGTTGCGGTGCACAGGCTTCTCATCGCGGTGGCTTCTCTTGTGGAGCACGGGCTCTAGGCACGCGGGCTTCAGTAGTTGCAACATGCGGGCTCAGTAGTTGTAGCACACGGGCTTAGTTGCTCCGCGGCATGTGGGATCTTCCCAGACCAGGGCTCAAACCCGTGTCCCCTGCATTGGCAGGTGGATTCTTAACCACTGCGCCACCAGGGAAGTCTGCATATGTCTTCTAAAACAGTGATATGGATTGCTTTTTCAAGAGTTTATTATTGTACTTAATGTCCTGGTGCTCCAGTTGTACCTGATTTGGCCTGTGGGAAGCCTTTGAGCTGCCTCCCAAGTCCTTGTAACATGCTCCATTGTTTTTTGTGTGCACTTCTTTTCTTTCTGGCTTAACAATATGTTCCAGACTCATCTTGTACCCACCCTGCCCTAGCCTTAGAATCAACAATTTTTCTGTGTAGTCCTGGTCAGTTTTTGTGGGGAATATGAGAGACCACTATCTGGGCACTAAGTGTGCTCATTGCTGCTGCTGGGGTGTATTTGCTTCTTGATATTTTCATCAGGGAGAACTAAAGAAATATAAGCACGTAGATGCACTCATGCCTACACATGCACACACGTTAACACCCATACACAGGCACCTACAGGTGTATATACGTACTCATAAATATATTTCAGAAATCCTGAGCTAGCACAGTACCTCCCGTTCCCACCCATCCCCAGAGCATTCTTTCTGGCCTTGCCCCATTCCATTTTTGTACGGCCCTTCTTGCACAGCGAGAACCCAACAAGACCAACACATTTATTCTTTTGCTCAATTCTGTATTACATCTAGAATACTTCCCAAATTGTTTCACCCATACCCCTAAATTGAACAAATCTACTATATTAGTCAGGGTTCCCCAGAGAAACAGAACAAATCGGGTGTGAAGAAATAGAGAGAGATTTACGTAAAGAAGTTGGTACACGAGGTTGTGGAGGCGGGCAAGGCCAAGATCTGCAGAGCAGGCTGGCAGGCTGAAGGCTCAGGGAAGAGTTCATGTCACAACTTGAGTCAGAATCCCGGACCTCAGTCTTTTTCTCTTAAGGCCTTCAACTGATTGGATGGGGCCCACCCACACTGGGGAGGGTCATCTGCTTTACTCAAAGTCTGCTGATTTAAATGTTAATCTCATCTAAAAGACACCTTCATGGTGACATCTAGACTGGTGTTTTACCAAATATCTGGGTACTGTGGTTCAGCCAAGTTGACACATAAAATTAACCATCCTACTTACTAAGAAGGAGAAAAAGGATTTTTTTTTTAATGGAATCTCAAAGGGAAGCCTGATATGTAACACAGAGGAATTAGGAGCGCCCCTATTTAAAGGTGAGGGAAAGGGTACAACACCACCTCTCCTGGCCTTGCTTGTCCTGGAACCCCTAGAGCTGCATGCAGCCCAGAGGGAAACCTGCTGCATTAGCCCCCAGGAGTCATTAATGAGGGAATTGAAGGCAATATCACCAGGGAACTCCCTTTTGGGAGGAGGGGACAGGGGGGTGGCTTTTCAGGGCCCTCAAGCCAGACCTCATCTCTGCCTCCCACTGTGAGGCAGTTCCCACCGACGTCTCTCATGGCTCGCCCTTTTCCTGTGCTCAGCTCGGGGACCAGAACACACAGCGGACAAGCTCTTGCAAATCCTCCTCTCTGCCTACACTCGTACGCTTCCTCTTAGCCATATACGGCAAAGAAATATGTACCATTTTTTGGGGGGGGGGATGGAGAGTCGCTGCTGATACGAAGGGCTCCCTAGGAAATTTTGTTATCTCAGAGTACACGGTTACAGTACTCCTGAGATAAATACTTCTCTCTTGGGTGAGGAACAGTACTCCAGATAACCATGCCTCTCACAGCCCAACTCACACTTATCTGTTTTGTGCCGCTGTGTCAATTTTGCTTCAGTAGAAGCGTTTTATTCTGCTGAGACAGTGGTGAGCAGATGTTCGATCCTGAACCAGAGATAACCCTGGAGAGGGTCTGTCGTACCTGCTGGGAATGCTAAGTGAAGCGGCCTTTCACAGAATCCTGGAGAGAAAGGAGGGCCTTGGTTCCAGCCCAGAGAACATCCTGGAGATCCGCACGCACATGGCCTCAGCCGGCAAGATTCTTCAGTGCTCGGCGTGTGAGGGGAGCTGTTGGACTGGGGCAGAAGGACGCACGTGCTTCTCTCCATGTACACTTCGGAAGAGCTCACGGTCGCAGCCCAGGCTGCAGCTGTTCCATGTCTTTGTGGCATCACGGCGACCCGCTGTGGGCAGTCAGTGCCAGGGCATTCCTCAGGGGCCCAGAGCAGCAAGGCAGGCCTACCTGTGTCGCAGGCAGTGACCTGCTTGGAGAAAAAAAGCTGCAGAAATGAAAGAGAGAAGAGAGCTAAAGAAAGTCCCTGCAGCTGTGGAGAAGGTGACAAGGGAGGCTGATGATAAAATGCATTTCCCCAGTGCTGGCGTGTTCTCCCCAGATGCAGGCCTGTCGCCTCACTGCCCCTGGGAGGACCAGGTAGATCAACGCCTGCAACCCAGATTCTGCACATCTCTCCCCATCAAAATTCTTCAGGATATGGTCCAAACTTGCTTCTAATGGGTGCTGTCCAGCCTGACCCTGGGAACCTCTTCAGACCCTCTGTGCCCATAAACAGTACGTGCCTGCTGCGTCGTACTGCTCTCTGTTCCGCAAACATGCCCTGTTCCCTCAGGACAGCGTGGCTCTGCATTGTGCTTCCTTTTCCTATAACGTCCTTCCACACCCTCATCTGGTAAATGCCTCTTCTTCAAGACCCAGTTCAAGCCTCACTCTTGCATCACCGTCCCTGACTTCCCTTCCCTGATTCCTTCTCTGTGTTCCATGGCATCTGGGCGTGACCTCCCATGGCTGTGATTATTCAGTATGGTCTCTGCCGGGTTCCTCACATGTGTGCGTATCTGTCACATGAGGCCCTGAGACCTGAAGCCTGTTGGCTCCCTGGGGCCACTCAGCCACACCCTGCCCCCCGCCGCGTTCACAGCCCGCAGCCTAGACATGAAGAACCCTCTGTCCTGCAGCTCCTGCTGACTTGATGTCCTGCTGGGGACCTCTGTGCCCCCTCACTTCCTACCTTGCACTCCATCCATGGCCTGGTCCTCTTGTCCCAGAACTGTGGCTGGGTGTCTTTCCTCTAGGTCTAACCACAAGTTTTAATTCCTGTCGGTTCTTGCCCTTTGGTTGTGATTTCTTTTGGCTCCTCCGAGTAACAACTGTGCTCATCCCCATCTGGCCCCCAGCACTGACTTCCCAGTATCCCCCGTTCCGTCGGGGGGCCCTGACCCCAGAGACAGAAGACAGGCACCCCCATGCTGTCGGCACTGGGGTTCCGAATAGCACCACATCCTCCTTGGTATGCCAGCAGCACAGCGTCTTGCACACAGTGGGAATCAGTGCTCATTGCATAGTCAGCAAATACATCTTGATACCCTCACGTGATATTATTTAATATAAAACTCTGTTGGGGCTTCCCTGGTGGCGCAGTGGTTGAGAGTCTGCCTGCCGATGCAGGGGACACGGGTTCGAGCCCTGGTCTGGGAAGATCCCACATGCCGCGGAGCAACTGGGCCCGTGAGCCACAACTACTGAGCCTGCGCGTCTGGAGCCTGTGCTCCGCAACAAGAGAGGCCGCGACAGTGAGAGGCCCGCGCACCGTGATGAAAAGTGGCCCCCGCTCGCTGCAACTGGAGAAAGCCCTCGCACAAAAATAAAGACCCAACACAGCCAAAAATTAATTAATTAATTAATTAAAAACAAACAAACAAACAGAGATACCCAACTTCGTTAACAGTACTTAACTCAGGGGAGTGATTACAGAAGGTTCAGGGAAGAAAAGAAATTAAAATGTTCATTCTATACCATTTTCCACTGTTAGAATTTTTTTTACCACAAATATGTTTTAATTAACAATAATAGCAATAATAAGACAACCGTGTCATCAATATGGTGCCTGGGCTTCCTGTATTAGTTTTCTAGAGCTGCCATAACAAATACCAAAGACTGGGTGGCTTAAACAACAGAAATTTGTTTTCACACAATTCTAGAGGCTAGAAGTTCTAGAGGCTAGATCAAGGGGTCAGGAGGGTTGGTTTTTTCTGAGGCCTCTCTCCTTGGCTTTCAGATGGCTGCCTTCCCACTGTATCTCCAGATGCTCTTCCCTTGATACGTGCCTGTGTCCTAATCTCCTCTTCTTATAAGCACAACAGTCATATTGGATAAGGGCTCACCCTTATCATCTCTCTAAAGACACTGTCTTCAAATACAGTCACATTCTGAGGTATGGAGGTTAGGACTTCAGCATATGAATTTGGGGGAGGGGCACAATTCAGCCCACAACACTTCCCAGTAGGTATAAACCCCGACTAGTGCAGAGCAGGCATGGGAGATGACCATAAAGCCCTCCTCCTGCCTCTAGCCTGCCCTGTCTCACCATCAGTAGCAACAGCACTCCCTACCTCCCTGCTCCCTGGATGATTGTCTAGCCATTCTCTTTTGTTCTCATGCAACTCTAAACCAGCCTGGAGTTCATTCTCCATTCTGGCTGTACCCAGAATCACCTAGGAATATTTACAAATTCTGATGCCAGGGTCCCACCCTCAGAGGTTTGGATGTGATTGATCCAGGAACAGTGGGGGGCTTAGAGTTCTTAGAGCTCCCAGGTGGATCTAACATGCAGCCAAGGTTGATCATCATGGATGTAGCCGCCCTCTGTCAGGTCCACGGAAGTGGGTAGAAATTCAAGGTAAACGCAGGTGCTGCCACTCTCTCTCTGTTGTAGGTGATGATTTGAGGCAGACGGAAGCCAGGACTGGGTGCAGGATTTTGAGGCAGCGCTTTAAAATCATCTCTGAAGTTGGTCAAGTCTGTGTCTAGAATGTAAATAGTGGAAACCCAGAAATTCATCTTTATAGTGCTAATATTTAGTAATAAAATCATAGATGCTTGATAAAAATTTGTTGAGTAAGTGAACAAGGAGGTGAGTGAACACGTGAATGAATGAATGATCGCTGCCCAACCATGCAACGCTCTTCACTAATTCCTTATAGTGTCTGCCAGGTATGGAGTCCCTGGGTGATTCTAGATGAACAAGCTTTCTTTTCCTCTCCCCTTTTCTATACATCTAAAGACCACCACTTATAACACTGTTACTTTAGACAGGGTGCAAGACCATCCAATATGTAACGGCTTTCTTTAACTTTGTGATTTTTCCTCAGCCTTGGCCATGGGAGTTGGCAGGCTCCTTGGGTCAAGAAGCACAGTCCATTCAGTTTTTACCCTTCCTACTTGCAGTTTCTTGAGCCTAAACTTTCCTCTGATTTTGGTCCACTTTGGGTTGCTTTCAGATGTTTTAAATTTTGTTTTCCATTTTGTCCAGTTTTTATATGTATCTGCTAGGTACTTGCGTGACTGCTTTACTTCTCCTCTATTAGTGAAGCAACTAACATCCAAATTTTTTGACAAGTAACCACAACTGAACTTTTAATGAGCATATGCTCCAAGCTAGACACTGGACTGAACTCTTGGCATGGTTTATCTTATTTCATTCTCAAAATGACCCTATTCTGTGGCTCCTACTACTGCTCCATTTTACACATGTGGAGACTGAGGCTCAGGTTTCAGGTTTTACCCAAGGTCACATAGAATAGTTGTCAGAGCCCCGCCTGTGTCTTAGCCACCACAAGAAACCCTTTTTTAAAGAAAAAAAAAAATCTTAGAACCCACATAAAGCTATAATTTTATTAATTTAGTTTACAAACAGTAGATTCACAAATTATTACAGTTTACAGATAATGGATTCACCATGCCCTTGGAACAGTCCTTCACAGTTTTGGAACCTGTGTTATGATGTTGACTTTGGATTGAGCTACTGTTATACAAGTTGATTTATCTACTAATTTACAAACATCTTGGTGTGGCTCACCCTACACTAGTTGATTTTTTGTTAGTTTTACTACAGAGCTCATAATTACATAAATGATGAGCTACCACTTCACACCCAATGGAATGGCTGAAATGAAATATACCGATAATAATACCAAGTGTGGTGAAGATGTAGAGTAACTGGAGCTCCCACACCTTGCTAGTGGGCAAGCAAATGGTGTGTCATAGAGCAGCTTGACTCTTTAAACCGTGTTCATGTATAATTTTGATAAATATCTATTGTTCTAATTTTCCACATTAACATTTTATAAAAGAAAAAACACACGATCATCTCAAAATCTAATCTAAGAAGCATTAGATCAAATTGCAGACCCCTTCCTAAGAAAAATAATTTAGAAAACTAGTAAGAGAAGAAGCTTTCTTAAGTTTTGGTTTCTACCAAAACTCACCAATAACATTATATGTAATCATGAACAGTAAGAAGCATTTCATTACAAATCAGGAAAGGTAAAATACCCATTATTACTATTATCTATTTTATAATATACTAGAGATCCTATGAGTACAGTAAGTTAAAAAAATAAAAAAATAAACAAATGAAAGGTGTATAGGTTGCTAAGGGAGAAGCGAAACTGCCGTTGCTCACAATTTATATGATAGGCTGCATAGAAGGTCCAGGGGAACCTACAGTCTAATTATTAGAACTGACCAATGAATTTGGCAAGATTGCTGGATACGAGCTCATAAAAAATCACTTGTGGGGCTTCCCTGGTGGCTCAGTGGTTGAGAATCTGCCTGCCAATGCAGGAGACACGGGTTCAAGCCCTGGTCCGGGAAGATCCCGCATGCCGCGGAGCAACTAAGCCCGTGCGCCACAACTACTGAGCCTGCGCTCTAGAGTCTGCGAGCCACAACTACTGAGCCTGCGTGCCTAGAGCCCGTGCACCGCAACAAAGAGTAGCCCCCGCTCGCCACAACTAGAGAAAGCCCGCGCGCAGCAACGAAGACCCAATGCAGCCAAAAATAAATAAATAAATAAATAAATAAATAAATTTATATAAGAAAAAAATCCCTTGTGTTCCTACACACTAGCAACAAATGTAAAAAATGTAATTAAGAAAGGTACTATTTTAAATAGCAACAAAAACACCACAGTACTTAAGAATAAATCTTTCATAAGGTGTGCAAGACTGCTTTGGAGATAATTTTAAAATGTAAAAATTAAAGCCAATCTAAGTAGAAACATATATCATGTTTTTGAATGGGAATATTCAATATCTTAAAGCTATTAAATGTCCCCCAAATTAGTAGACTAAATAAATGCAATTCCAATAAAAACTCAAAGATTGTTTTTCCCCTTTTATTGAAAGGTTAATTCTAAAATGTATATGGAAGCATAAAGGACCAAGAAGAGCCAAGAAAAGTTTGGCAAAATAAAAGTTCAGGGGCTCACTTTACTATATACCTTACAAAAAATCTGTAGTAATGCACACAGGGTGGTATTGATGACAGTGTAAATAGGCTAGTGGAACGGAATAGAGAGCCAGCAACAGATTTATGAATATGTGGAAATTAGATATATGACAGAGGTGATTGTAAACCATGTTTTCAAAGCACTCTCCTGCTTAGCTTTTCCTGTCTATAACTTTAATTTTCAATGTAGTTTAAATGCAAAGTAACCCCGAGCCCCAAAGACACTGTGTAACGGGAAAACTGTTTTCTCTTATACTTACATTCTCAGTTCTTCTTGCTTCCAGATGTGTGTGTGTGTGTGTGTGTGTGTGTGTGTGTGTGTGTGTGTGTGTAGCCAGGGTGGGGTGCAGTTCCCACAGTAAGCAATTAGGTGTCCTACAACTTTACCTCAACTCTGACACTATCTACCTTGAGAGCATCACATCCCACAGGTTAAGGCTCAGTCCCACAAGACTGCATCCCAGCTTCAGACACCAATCACAAGTCCAAGTTGTCACCTGGACTTCTGACTGATTGGCTATGTCATTGTTAGGATGGCTCACAGAACTCAGGAAAAGAGTTTACTTACTTTTTTTTTTTTTAATTTTATTTATTTATGGCTGTGTTGGGTCTTCGTTTCTGTGCGAGGGCTTTCTCTAATTGCGGCAAGCGGGGGCCACTCTTCATCGCGGTGCGCGGGTCTCTCACTGTCACGGCCTCTCTTGTTGCAGAGCACAGGCTCCAGACGCGCAGGCTCAGTAGCTGTGGCGCACGGGCCCAGTTGCTCTGCGGCATGTGGGATCCTCCCAGACCAGGGCTCGAACCCGTGTCCCCTGCATTGGCAGGCGGACTCTCAACCACTGCGCCACCAGGGAAGCCCAAGAGTTTACTTACTTGATTACCCATTTATTACAAAGGATATAACTCAGGAACAGTCAGAAGACGTGATGCTCTGTGCCAGGAATGGGATGAAGACCAAATATATATTTCTTATTATAAATCACAATATCCCATGCTGCTTGCTTGAAAGTCAATCACCTGACTCCCTAGTGTCTTCCAAAGACTCCCACATCACCCCACATCCACTGTCAGGTCTTCTCTTGCCATTACCTTTTATGTACAAACTCAATTTACCTAGTTCCGAAATGCTGCTTATTCTTTTTATAAACTTATTTTCTTTGTCCAGTTGAAGTATTTTCTGTCAAACTTACTTAGGTATCCTCAGCTACCTGTGTCTCACACCTCTTCACATTAGAAGTGGTAGACATAGTTAATTCATTTTACAACTTTTTCCTAACCAGCAGCGCTTTCGGGAAGCACCTCACCTGTCTGCAGCAAGGCAGAGAAGTATCTCTTGGTCTTTTTCTCTGAATGGCAAGGAAGTCCTATCACATTTGGAAGGCAGGAAACAAGATAAGCAGAGTAGAGGAGAAAAACAGGAAGAATGGCAGAATCTGGGACAAGAACAAAAGAATACTAATACCTTAAAACAATGAAGAGAAAGCATGTTTTCATTATAGTTCCATGACTGAAATTCTTTC
Organism: Balaenoptera physalus; assembly: GCF_965194825.1. Classification (NCBI taxonomy): domain Eukaryota; kingdom Metazoa; phylum Chordata; class Mammalia; order Artiodactyla; family Balaenopteridae; genus Balaenoptera; species Balaenoptera physalus. The sequence goes on along the minus strand of NC_138884.1, from coordinate 18,757,369 downwards.
CCTGAATGTGTATTTATGGAACAGAGGTGGTATTTCAGCATCACTGCGTCCAGGAATTAGGCTGACTCTACCAGCATGGATTAAAGCAAAGCATCTGTAGGGAATTATTTTAGCTGACTCTTCCTTAGTTTGATGACAAGTGGTTTGTACAGAGCTCAACCAGATTACACTCTACCCTCCAACCTAATGTAAAATATGCATCTTTTCAAAAATATTTTTGGCATTAAGAGGCATATGCCGGGCTTCCCTGGTGGTGTAGTGGTTGAGAGTCTGCCTGCCAATGCAGGGGACGCGGGTTCGTGCCCTGGTCTGGGAGGATCCCACATGCCGCAGAGCAGCTGGGCCCATGAGCCACAACTACTGAGCCTGCACGTCTGGAGCCTGTGCTCCGCAACAAGAGGGGCCGCGATAGTGAGAGGCCCGCGCACCGCGATGAAGAGTGGCCCCCGCTCACCGCAACTAGAGAAAGCCCTCGCACAGAAACGAAGACCCAACACAGCCGTCAATAAATAGATAAATAAATAAAGCATGACACAAATTAAGCAATGTGACTACCATCAAGCTTTCATCAAAAAAAAAAAAAGAAAAAGAAAAAAACCCAACTTGTAGAATTTAGCTGTTCCTGTGTGCTAAATCCACCACCTTTAAAAAAAAAAAAAAAAGAGGCATATGCCTCACACAAAACAACTACTCAACAGATTGAGTGAGATAACAGCTAGTATTATTAATAATAAGAGGTAACTGTATGACTGAGTTCTCACTACATGCTAACTGTTCCACCTGTATGATCCCACTGAATCTTCCCCACACCAGCATAAGCCCAGTACATTATTATCCCATTTTATAACTGAGGCCACTGATGCCACACTAAGTAATATGCCCACCTCACCGAGTTAGAACATGGGATGGATTCCAACCAGGCTTCAGATTCCCCTATGTCTTAGAGCTGGTTCTTGGGAAGAAAGGATGGATAATCTAAGGAGCCCACTGGGCATTTCTGTGAAGACAGTCCCAGGACTCAGGGTGAGAGAAAAGCAGGGAAAGATGCTGCCTTCTGTGGATCTCAGCCATACAACCTTGCTTCATGGGAGACTGCTTGGTCTGTTTACATGAGGTTGTGGGCCTCTGTGTGGACATGGCCACCCTCCTGATGACAGCAGCTGGCACAAGGGGAAGAGGAGAGGCAGGAGAACGAGACTGCAGAAGCTCTAATGGCTATGGTGGCAGACGTCTCCTCTGAGGGCACAGGGCCAGTTCCAGGCAACATGGTGACCCAGGGGTGTGGACCTCTGCCCGCCCCCTACTGTCCTACCAGAACTGTAGACCAGGAGTCAGCTGGCAGAGGTTCTGATCCCAGTGGTTACCACCTGGATGAGTACTCACTGTGGCTGAGCCTCTTAACCGCTCAGAGCCTCAGTTGCCTCTTTAGTAAGATGACGATGTTGGACCAGGTAAATTTGAAAGTTTCTAACAGTCTGATTCTAGCCTCATAACTTTTTTTCCATATATCTCTCCGTGGATTTTAGTAATAATTTTCCAAAAGCGTTCCACGCATGTGATTCAGAAATCCTGCAAAGAATATTTTCCAATAAGCATGGGATCCACTGGAATATTTATCTACTTATATACTATTATTTCCAAGGAGATTTTACTGGAAAAGAGTGCATTGCTATTCAATTTGAAAATCATGCAATAGGAAACTCTCAAAGACAAAATGAATTTTGTAGACCTAAAGGAATGACTTTATAACGCAGGAATTTCAGGCTGAACAGGATGCATGGGAGGTCTCCCCCGCCTTAAGGGACCCCACCATTATGCCACTTGAGGCACGTCTCCTGCCCACCCAGTGGTCACCAGGCCACCCAGCTCAGTGGGCACCGTTCTGCAGGAAGAAGCTTTCCATAAGCAAACAGCCTCTTGTTACAGAGGTCACTGCTGACCAGCATGTTTGCCACCCCCTGAAGGGAGTGGATCTGTCCATGCCTTTCCCAGCACATCAGTTGACCTGTATGTATTGAAGAACATCTTACAAGAAAAGAAACAATACCACATTAAATGTTACATCAGTAATGAGATACATCCCCATTCCAGAAAATTAAAATGTGAAACGTGAGTGATAGAAATCAAAAGTTGACAGCAGCTTTCTTTGCTGGAGTTCCTGCTATGCTGTGAGAGAGACCAGGGACCATTTTCCGTGGCATCTTTTCTCTGTACCCAGTCATAAATCTGAGCCTGTGTCAGGGGCTCACAGCCTCTCACTAAGTTTCTGATGTTTGTGTGAGAGTGGAGTTTACTTGCTGCTAGGATGCTGCAAATTAGCTATGCCACCCAATTAAAGGAAACTTTGCTCACAATGGCCCTGTGTGACATTTGCACCCCACTCCTTGTGAAGACATTGGCCCTGCATTAATATGATGACTCTTTTCCCCATATCTTATACAAAGAACAGGTGTTCACAGGGCTCCTTTTGAACAGCCAGAAGTGGTATTTCCACTCCTGCAATCAGACAATCAAAAACTCCAGGCTGGGAAGCATAGCCAGTTAGTGTATTTTACCTTCTCCCCATCACCTTGTTTACCTCCACAGAGCAGCCTGCAGAACAGGTGACTGATTCATATTAGTCAGTGAGGAAAAGGAGAAGAAAAGGGAGGGACAGCTTGAAGAGTTGTAGCCAATGTTGAAGAATATTTCCCTCCCACTCCTAAACCTTCCATGTGTTTCCTGCACTCCAAAAGGGGCTCTGATTGGTTAGAGGATGTCAGCTGGTGCAAGTAACAAACATTCAACCCCAAATGGCTAAAACCATGGAGGAGCTCAGCTCACATAATAAGAATTTCCAAGGCAGGGTGGTCCTGAACTTGGTTAATTCAGAAGCTCATTGATGATACCAAGCACCCAGATTCTTTTCATCTTTCCCCTCAGCCATCCTCAGCATTTCAACTTCTCCCTGTCTGTATCCCAAGAAAGCTGAAGGATCAGCAAGCATCACATCTTGATGGAAGCAGAAAAGGGACCATCTTTTCCTTGTGTCTCTTTCAAAGAGCTAAGAGGTTTTTTCTAGAATCCCACCCGTCCAGAAGATCCTCTCTCCTTTGCCAGAACTGGGTCACAGGTGTTATTAGTAAAAGTCACTGAGGAGAAATGAGACTACTGTGATTTGCCTAGATCAGTCAGGATTTCTCCGATCACATAAGGGAAAGGGGGTTACCCGAACTAAATAGAGGCATGAGAAGGCGAACTGTTGGTCACCAACCCACAGAGTCTGTTACAAGGATCTAGAGCCACTGTGGCATCCTGTAGCTTAGGAAACCGGCCTGGTTCCTGAAAGGATCTGTTGAAAATATTTTGTTGTGGAAATCTTGGTGTGCCCTTGTTCTGGTCAAATCTCCTGTGATTGAAGGAATTCCTATTGAGATCCAGAGGTGGGATGACCAGATGTGCTGTTGTAAAGGGGCTTGGTAGTGTGACATCTTACCAAACTCCAAATCTAGCCTGCCCTGTATCTTCATTTTTCTAAAATATGGATCTGAGCATGTCACTCCCCAGCTCAGAAAAGCAAGTGGCAACCCACCCTGTTTCCAAGCCATCTTTCTCTTCATATCTCATTTCTTTGATATATGAGTGCCCAGGAATATGTCTTTTTCTTTTCTTCTTTGCTATGTCTTGAATGCCCTTCCCTACTTGCCTGCCTGGTAAACTCCTACTCATTCTTCAAAATCCAAATCAAATGTCAGAATTCACTTTCATCCTCTATTTTCCCCTTCCTTTTGCATTTCCAGAATTATTGTTATCATTGCTCTTAAATCATCCCATTGCTATTATAGCCCCCCGACAAGTCTCCCTGCCTCTTCTTGCCTCCCTCTAATTCATTTTCCACACTACAGAGTATTTCTGATGCACTAGTCTCATCATGTCACTCCCCTGCTCATATCCTTCGCTGGCTACCCATGGTGCCCGGGGTGAAGCTCTGTAGCGTAGCTCACACAAACCACGTTAATCAGGGTGTCCCTTCTCTTCACGTTAGGTGCCCTGCCATCCTGTGCAGTCTGCCATTTGGGGGATGGTATGCTCTTTCTCACCTCCCAGATCTGTGCCGATCGAATTGCCTATGGCAGGAACGCTCCCCTTCACCACCCCGTCAGCCTTCCGGTCTCAGTTGGCTGATTTGACTCCCCCAAGTCTTGGTTGCGTGCTCTCTTGTACATTTTGGAGCTTCTCAAATTTTCTCTAATGTAGTGCTTAAGCCTCTGAGGTTTCACAGATTCTCTGAAGTTTTGAGGACAAGAGCTGCTTTTTGTACATTGGTATAACTCTGGAACACAGACACGATTCAAATGTTTGTAAAATGTGGTACCTGGGTTGATTCTTGCGGGGTAAGTTGGAGCAATGTAGGTCTTAAAGATATCCACCTTCTCAACCCTTTGCAATCTTGGTTAAGGCTTGGTTAAGACGTAGACCTGCAAACCTTAACTTTGATGTGAAATCATCATTTTTAAAAGTTTCTAATAATTTGGGCATTTGTGGACCGTTTACTTTGTGTATGAATCACACAAATCACCAACAAGGGTAAATATTTTTTAAAAATAATCATAATTTTAAAAATGAAACTAAAGCAGAATATGTTAACTTATCATTGTTAGCATAATTTAATAGTTTCATATCAGTACGAAGGATGATACTTGTTTACTATCTTTCACTAAGGGATCTACAGATACTTTGAGCCATTGCCCAGATTTCATATTCAGTTTATATTTCTCTTTGTTCTATTAAATTGCAACATTCTCACAATAAAAGGTTTGAGAGGTCGTCAGCAAGTGTTTGGTGGATCTTTCAAATGCTTATGGGGAAGTTGTGGTGAGACTTCTCACCAAACATTTTCTCCACTCCATCAGCAATAAACTAGAAATTCAAGGTTGGGTGTTTCACCTTGGGAGATAGTGATGGATGGCTGAATTCAGCTTCTGAAAGTATTTCTTCTAGGTTTCTTAAACCAGTGTTTTCCTAAAATTTTAAAAATATGTTCATTATGTAGAATCAGTTTATTTCTCCAATGCTTGAAGAAAATCATCCAGGATTGGAAAAGACTGGAACACTCAGCAATCAAACCATTTATGTCATAATTTAATCTTCGCAAGAAGTCTCGATAGCTTATCCTCAACATTAACATTGTATTTCACCCCTGAAGTGATAATGTTATGCTATTTAATATGTTAATAATATTATACATATAGTATTCAAACAAGTCACTTGAAATCATAGAATAGTCCTTACTAAGGTGACATATATCCCTGGGACAGTTTCAGTTTATGTCTATTCTCCCAGTAAAACTGTTAAAAGTGCCTCCTTTCATTCTCAAAATTGTCCTTGATCAGACAATGCATTAGACGGTCTCCCTAGCCCTTCCTGGCATTAATAGTGTTATGAATGTAGAAATGTTTCTATATATGGTCTCACGTGAGTACTTTTGAGTAAAATTAGTTTCTGTGTATGGTCTCATGAATATTTTTTCCTATGACAGTGTGGAAAACTGGATTATTTTTTTTTGTCACTGCCTACTTTTTTTCCACACAGCATGCTAAACACTTTTACCATTAGTAGATATAATTTGATCACATTTTTACTTGCCATTATTTCCTTCAACTCAAAATCAGGGTCAAGAGTCACTCAGCGTTGAATGCCAATGAATGAGTGGAGCAATGTGAGGTCAGGTAATCAGGAGCACATTCTGTTAACCTCTTCCTGGATGTCTCCACCTGCCAACACTGACCCACTTCATACCACTTCTCACATAGGAATTTTCAATTAATGAAAAATCTCTATAGTAGCATGGATTTCAGTAATAAGTGGAGCAAGCACTTCTCCCTCATAGATGGACAGTGCGTGTACCAAGTGTGGATTCATACTCAGCCCACTAGTGGTTCCATCCAACTGAAAAGAACATGCACACGCACACACACACACCATGAACATGTGACAGTGCTTCCACATCATACATGATTGTCATTATGTGACATCCAGTGGTTCCGTTTGATAAATGAATTTTATCTAGTAACTCATTCTGTTTCCTCTCAAGCGCTATATTTTTACCTACAGAAGTTTTATAAACTTCTTAGTGGCCTGTGTCTAATTTCATACTAAGGAGTAAAGCTATGAAGGATATCTTAGTAATACTAGTGTATGCTTTTAGTGACAAAATGTATCAGTTATCTCCTAAAATGCATTATTTAGGGCTTGTACTAGAAAAACTTCCTTAGTTTACTATAGAGGTCACTCTTTTTTATTTGAAAATTATGGGGCAGTTCTGCTGGCTTCATACAACTAACTGACAAAATTTCAAAACACTGTATCAAGGAATAGGAATAAATGGATTATAAGGCCAATAAATTTCAATTTAATATTTTTGTCACAATATACTTCCTTTCTGCATTTTCTTTTTAGGCTGCATATAGGAAATTATCTCATTTGCAGATGACCTTTAACAAGAGAATATAAATTCATATTCTGTATTCTCAGTGAATTTCTTTTCTTTTTTCATACTGAATTTCTGATTACCATTTACAATTATAACTTTTTTTAACATCATTATTGGAGTATAATTGCTGTACAATGGTGTGTCAGTTTCTGCTTTATAACAAAGTGAATCAGCTATACATATACATACATCCCCATATCTCTTTCCTCTTGCATCTCCCTCCCACCCTCTCCATCCCACCCTTCTAGGGGGACACAAAGTACTGAGTCGATCTCCCTGTGCTATGTGGCTGCTTCCCACTAGCAATCTATTTTATACTTGGTAGTGTATATATGTCCATGCCACTCTCTCACTTTGTCCCAGCTTACCCTTCCCCATCCCTGTGTCCTCAAGTCCATTCTCTATGTCTGTATCTTTATTTCTGTCTTGCCGCTAGGTTCTTCAGAACCATTTTTTTTTTAGATTCCATATATATGTGTTAGCATATGGTATTTCTTTTTCTCTTTCTGACTTATTTCACTCAGTATGACAGTCGCTAGGTCCATCCACCTCAATACAAATAACTCAATTTCGTTTCTTTATATGGCTTAGTAATATTCCATTGCATGTATGTGCCACGTCTTCTTTATCCATTCATCTGCTAATGGACATTTAGGTTGCTTCCATGTCCTGGCTATTGTAAATAGAGCTGCAATGAACATTGTGGTACATCACTCTTTCTGAATTATGGTTTTCTCAGGGTATATGCCCAGTAGTGGGATTGCTGGGTTGTAAGTTCTATTTTTAGTTTTTTGAGGAACCTCCATACTGTTCTCCATAGTGGCTGTATCAATTTACATTCCCACCAACAGTGCAGGAGGGTTCCCTTTTCTCCACACCCTCTCCAGCATTTATTGTTTCTAGATTTTTTGATGATGGCCATTCTGACTGGTGTGAAGTGATACCTCATTGTAGTTTTGATTTGCATTTCTCTAATGATTACTGATGTTGAGCATCCTTTCATGTGTTTGTTGGCAATCTGTATATCTTCTTTGGAGAAATGTCTATTTAGGTCTTCTGGACCTAAACTTTTGGATTGGGTTGTTTGTTTTTTTAATATTGAGCTGTATGAGCTGCTTGTATATTTTGGAGATTAACCCTTTGTCAGTTGCTTCGTTTGCAAATATTTTCTCCCATTCTGAGGGTTGTCTTTTCGTCTTGTTTATGGTTTCCTTTGCTGTGCAAAAGCTTTTAAGTTTCTTTAGGTCCCATTTGTTTATTTTTGTTTTTATTTCCATTACTCTAGGAGGTGGGTCAAAAAGGATCTTGCTGTGATTTATGTCATGGAGTGTTCTGACTATGTTTTCCTCTAAGAGTTTTATACCGTCTGGCCTTATATTTAGGTCTTTAATCCATTTTGAGTTTATTTTTGTGTATGGTGTTAGGGAGTATTCTAATTTCATTCTTTTACATGTAGCTGTCCAGTTTTCCCAGCACCACTTATTGAACAGACTGTCTTTTCTCCATTGTATATTCTTGTCTCCTTTATCAAAGATAAGGTGACCATATGTGTGTGGGTTTATCTCTGGGCTTTCTATCCTGTTTCATTGATCTATATTTCTGTTTTTGTGCCAGTACCATACTGTCTTGATTACTGTAGCCTTGTAGTATAGTCTGAACTCCAGGAGTCTGATTCCTCCAGCTCCATTTTTCCTTCTCAAGATTGCTTTGGCTATTTGGGGCCTTTTGTGTTTCCATACAAATTGTAAAATTTTTTGTTCTAGTTCTGTGAAAAATGCCAGTGGTACTTCGATAGGGATTGCATTGAATCTGTAGATTGTTTTGGGTAGTATAGTCATTCTCAAAATGTTGATCTCTCCATCTGTTTGTATCATCTTTAATTTCTTTCATCAGTGTCTTATAGTTTTCTGCATACAGGTCTTTTGTCTCCTTAGGTAGGTTTATTCCTAGGTATTTTATTCTTTTTCTTGCAATGGTAAATGGGAGTGTTTCTTTAATTTCACTTTGAGATTTTTCATCATCAGTGTATAAGAATGCAAGAGATTTCTGTGCATTAATTTGGTATCCTGCTACTTTACCAGATTCATTGATTAGCTCTAGTAGTTTTCTGGTAGCATGTTTAGGATTCTCTATGTATAGTATCATGTTATCTGCAAACAGTGACAGTTTTACTTCTTCTTTTCTGATTTGGATTCCTTTTATTTCTTTTTCTTCTCTGATTGCCGTGACTAGGACTTCCAAAAGTATGTTGAATAATAGTGGTGAAAGTGGGCAACCTTGTCTTGTTCCTGATCTTAGTGGAAATGGTTTCAGTTTTTCACCACTGAGAACGGTGTTGGCTGTGGGTTTGTCATAGGTGGCCTTTATTAAGTTGAGGTAAGTTCCCTCTATACCTACTTTCTGGGGTTTTTTTAATCATATATGGGTATTGAATTTTGTTGAAAGCTTTTTCTGCATCTATTGAGATGATCATATGGTTTTTCTCCTTCAGTTTGTTAATATGGTGTATCACATTGATTGATTTGCATATATTGAAGAATCCTTGAATCTCTGGGATAAATCCCACTTGATCATGCTGTATGATCCTTTTAATGTGTTGTTGGATTCTGTTTGCTAGTATTTTGTTGAGGATTTTTGCATCTATGTTCATCAGTGATATTGGCCTGTAGTTTTCTTTTTTTGTGGCATCTTTGTCTGATTTGGGTATCAGGGTGATGGTGGCCTTCTAGAATAAGTTTGGGAGTATTTCTCCCTCTGGTATATTTTGGAAGAGTTTGAGAAGGATAGGTGTTAGCTCGTCTCTAAATGTTTGATAGAATTCACCTGTGAAGCCATCTGGTCCTGGGCTTTTGTTTGTTGGAAGATTTTTAATCACAGTTTCAATTTCAGTGCTTGTGATTGGTCTGTTTATCTTTTCTGTTTCTTCCTGGTTCAGTCTCGTGCTTTTCTAAGAATTTGCCCATTTCTTACAGGTTGTCCATTTTACTGGCATATAGTTGCTTGTAGTAATCTCTCATGATCCTTTGTATTTCTGCAGTGTCAGTTGTTACTTCTCCTTTTTCATTTCTAATTCTATTGTTTTGAGTCTTCTCCCTTTTTTCTTGATGAGTCTGGTTAATGGTTTATCAATTTTGTTTATCTTCTCAAAGAACCAGCTTTTAGTTTATTGCTCTTTGCTATAGATCCTTCATTTCTTTTTCCTTTTTTTCTGATCTGATCTTTATGATTTCTTTCCTTCTGCTAACTTTGGGGTTTTTTTTTTGTTGTTCTTCTTCTTTCTCTAATTGCTTTAGGTGTAAGTTTAGGTTGCTTATTTGAGATGTTTCTTGTTTCTTGAGGTAGGATTGTATTGCTATAAACTTTCCCTCTTAGAACTGCTTTTGTTGCATCCCATAGGTTTTGGGTCATCTTGTTTTCATTGTCATTTGTTTGCAGGTATTTTTTGATTTCCTCTTTGATTTCTTTAGTGATCTCTTGGTTATTTAGTAGTGTATTGTTTAGCCTCCCTGTGTTTGTATTTTTTACAGATTTTTTTCCTGTAATTGATATCTAGTCTCATAGCGTTGTGGACAGAAAAGATACTTGTTACGATTTCAGTTTTCTTAAATTTATCAAGGCTTGATTTGTGACCCAAAATATGATCAGTCCTGGTGGATGTTCCATGAGCACTTGAGAAGAAAGTGTAATCTGCTGTTTTTGGATGGAATGTCCTATAAATATCAATTAAGTCCATCTTGTTTAATGTATCATTTAAAACTGTGTTTCCTTATTTTTTTTCATTTTGGTTGATCTGTCCATTGGTGAAAGTGGGGTGTTATAGTCCCCTACTATGATTGCGTTACTGTCGATTTCCACTTTTATGGCTGTTAGCATTTGCTGTATGTATTGAGGTGCTCCTATGTTGGGTGCATAAATATTTACAACTGTTAAATCTTCTTGCATTGATCCCTTGATCATTATCTAGTGTCCCTCTTTGTGTCTTGTAATAGTCTTTATTTTAAAGTCTATTTTGTCTGCTATGAGAATTGCTACTCCAGGTTTCTTTTGATTTCCATTTGCATGGAGTATCTTTTTCCATCCCCTCACTTTCAGTCTGTATGTGTCCCTAGGTCTGAAGTGGGTCTCTTGTAGACAGCATATATACGGGTCTTGTTTTTGTATCCATTCAGCCAGTCTATGTCTTTTGGTTGGAGCATTTAATCCATTTACATTTAAGGTAGTTATCGATATGTATGTTCCTATTACCATTTGCTTAATTGTTTTAGGTTTGTTATTCTAAGTCTTTTCCTTCTCTTGTGTTTCCTGCCTAGAGAAGTTCCTTTAGCATTTTTTGTAGAGCTGGTGTGATGGTGCTGGATTCTCTTAGCTTTTGCTTGTCTGTAAAGGTTTTAATTTCTCTGTCAAATCTGAATGAGATCCTTGCTGGGTAGAGTAATCTTGGTTGTAGTTTTTTCCCTTTCATTACTTTAAATATGTCCTGCAACTCCGTTCTGGCTTGCAGAGATTCTGCTGAAAGATCAGCCGTTAACCTTATGGGGATTCCCTTGTATGTTAATTGTTGGTTTTTCCTTGCTGCTTTTAATATTTTTTCTTTGTATTTAATTTTTGATAGTTTGATTAATATGTGTCTTGGTGTGTTTCTCCTTGGATTTATCCTGTATGGGACTCTCTGTGCCTCCTGGTCTAGATCGACTATTTCCTTACCTATATTAGGGAAGTTTTCAACTATAATCTCTTCAAATATTTTCTCAGTCCCTTTCTTTTTCTCTTCTTCTTCTGGGACCCCTATAATTCGGATGTTGGTGTGTTTAATGTTGTCCCAGAAGTCTCTGAGATTGTCCTCAATTCTTTTCATTCTTTTTTCTTTATTCTGCTCTGTGTTAGTTATTTCCACTATTTTATCTTCCAGGTTACTTATCCATTCTTCTGCCTCAGTTATTCTGCTATTGATTCCTTGTAGAGAATTTTTAATCTCATTTATTGTGTTGTTCATCATTGTTTGTTTGCTCTTTAGTTCTTCAAGGTTCTTGTTAAACGTTTCTTGTATTTTCTCCATTTTATTTCCAAGATTTTGAATCATCTTTACTATCATTACTCTGAATTCTTTTCAGGTACACTGCCTATTTCCTCTTCATTTGTTTGGTCTGGTGGGTTTTTACCTTGCTCCTTCATCTGCTGTGTACTTCTCTGTCTTCTCTGTGTTCATGCAGCCAACCCTAGTCCTCTCCCTGGGGTCTGACCTCCGAAGCACAAGCCTCAGCTCCCAGCCCCCACCCGTCCCAGCGGGTGAGCAGACAAGCCTCTCAGACTGGTGAGATCTGGTTGGCACCGACCCTCTGTGTGGGTATCTCTCCTCTTTGCCCTCTGCATCCCTGTTGCTGTGCTTTCCTCCATGGCTCCAAAGCTTCCCCCCGCCCATACCCCATCTCCACCAGTGAAGGGGCTCCTAGTGTGTGGAAACTTCCTCCTTCACAGCTCCCTCCCAGAGGTGCAGGTCCCATCCCTATTCTTTTGTCTCTGTTTTTTCTTTTTTCTTTTGCCCTACCCGGGTACGTGGGGAGTTTCTTGCCTTTTGGGAGGTCTGAGGTTTTCTGCCAGCATTCAGTAGGTGTTCTGTAGGAGTTGTTCCACATGTAGATGTGTTTCTGATGCATTTGTGGGGAGGAAGGTGATCTCCACGTCTTACTCCTCCACCATCTTGAACGTGCTGCTCTATAACATTTTTATGAGTTCTTATATTTATGATACATTTTATCATTATTTTATTATTTTTAAATTGAAGTATAGTTGATGTACAATAGTATATATTACAGGCATACAGTATAGTAATTCACAATTTTTAAAAGTTATACTCCATTTATAGTTATTATAAAATATTAGCTATAGTCCTATGTTGTACAATATAACCTTGTAGCTTATTCTGTACATAATAGTTTGTACCTTTTAATCCCCTACCTCTCTGTTGCCCCTCCCTCCTTCCCTCTCCCCACTGGTAACCACTAGTTTGTTCTCTATATCTGTGAGTCTATTCCTCTTTTGTTCTAGTCACTAGTTTGTTGTATTTTTTAGATGCCACATATAAGTGATATAATACAGTATTTGTCTTTCTCTGTCTGATTTATTTCACTTAGCATAATACCCTCCAAGTCCATCTTTCTTGGCAAAATTTCATTCTTTTTTATGGCCAACTAGTATTCCATTGTATGTATACAACATCTTCTTTATCCGTTCATCTGTTGATGGACACTTATGTTTCTTCCATGTCTTGGCTATTGTAAATAGTGCTGCTATGAACATAGGGTTGCATGTATCTTTTCAAATTAAACTTTTCATCTTTTATGGAGATATGCCAGGAGTGGGATTGCTGGGTCATATGGTAGTTCTAGTTTTAGTTTTTAAAGGAACTTCCAGACTGTTTTCCATAGTAGCTGCATCAATTTACTTTCCCACCAACAGTGTAGGAAGGTTCCCTTTTCTCCACATCCTTGCCAACATTTGTTATTTGTATTCTTTCTGTTGATAGCCATTCTGACAGGGGTGAGGTGGTATCTCATGGTGGTTTTGATTTGCATTTCCCTGATGATTAGCAATGTTGAGCATCTTTTCATGTGCTTGTCGGCCATCTTCATGTCCTCTTTGGAGAAATGTCTATTTAGGCCTTCTGTTCATTTTTTAAATTGGGTTGTTTGGGTTTTTGATGTTGAGTTTTATGAACTATTTGTATATTTTGGTTATTAACCCCTTATCACTCATATCATTTGCAAGTATTTTCTCGCATTCAGTAAGTTGTCTTTTTGTTTTGTTTATGGTTTTCTTTGCTATGCAAAGATTTTAAGTTTAATTAGGCCCCATTTGTTTATTTTTGCTTTTATTTCCTTTGTTTTAGGAGAGTGATCCAAAAAAATATTGCTACAATTTATGTCAGAGTGTGCTGCCTATGTTTTCTTCTAGGAATTTTATGGTTTCTGGTCTTACATTTAGGTCTTTAGTCCATTTTGAGTTTATTTTTATATATGGTGTTAGAGAATGTTCTAATCTCATTCTTTTACATGTAGCTGTCCAGTTTTCCCTGCACCATTTATTGAAGAGACTGTCTTTTCTCCATTGAATAGTCTTGCCTCCTATGTTGTAGATTAATTGACCATAAGTGTGTGGGTTTATTTCTGGGCTCTCTATTCTGTTCCATTGATCTCTGTGTCAGTTTTTGTGCCAGTACCATACTGTTTTGATGACTGTAGCTTTGTAGTAGTCTGAAGTCACAGAGCATGATTCCTTCAGCTCTGTTCTTCTTTCTCAAGATTGTTTAGGCTATTCAGGGTTATTTGATCATTTGATATTTTAGAAATCCTGGAATTTAAGTCTCTGTTCCTTTTTTATCAATTAGAGAAATAATAAAATGAAGAGTAATGTTAGATATGAGCTGACTCTTCTGATAAAGCATAATACAAGTTTTAAGAATGTATTGGTTTTTGAGACTATAACAACATTTCTGTGGAAATCACAATTAATTTTTATTTCAAATTTATGAAATGTACATTGAATCAAAATTTCTTTGCTTTTCCCTGTGAACCTGTCAGGGGACTAGCCCTGTTCTGAGAACACATTTTTAGAATAGTGCCTCAAAGGTAGATCCACCAGTTGCCTCTATATTGACCTCTCCTGGCCAGAAAGACATAAAAACTACGTGACTGAAAGTTATTTTCCTGGGTGTTATGCTAAGATAGTATTTTAGTATAGGGAAAGTCATGTTCTCAAATCTGGATATTTGGGAAGTCAGGAAAGAAGATTGTCTGAGTTTCCTGGGTTACAACAGTGTTGCTTCACAATCCTTGCAGCCTGGAGGCTCTCTCTACATTGCAAGAACAGAGAATGCTCTACAAAACAGACAATGATGTTAGTCACCAGTAGCAACCAAGGGACATATGAAGTGCAAAACTCTATGAGGTTTGACTACACAGTAGTGATACTGGTTTTGCAAAGCTGTACATGAAAACTAATCTTATTATGTTAATCATTCATTTAACCATTCATATAGTGATCCTTCAGTGAACATTTATTAAATGACTATTTTTCTTGACTCAAAGGTATTACAATCTCTGCCTTTATCCTGTCCACCTCACCCTATTTACCTCATCAATTAAGCTTTTGAATCGGTTTTGAGTCTCAGCTTTTAATCTGTTTTTAAAAACGGAGGTATAAGTTACATACAGTGTATGTACAGATTTTAAATGTACTGTTTGAGTAGTTTTGGCAAATTGATATCAAGAGTCAGAACACTTCTAGAAATTAAGTTTTTAATTACAATTATATTTTTAGTATGAAAAAGCCTTTTTTAAATCATTTAACATCTACATGGTCATATGTTTAGGTCTCATATTTTTAGTCATTAGACATGACTGAAGAGAGAATTACTGAAGTAGAAAACAGATTTTAAAAAATTACCTAGAGGGTAGCATATATACACAAAGAAATGGATGGTATAAAAGAGTGATTAAGAGATATTGAGGCTATGTATCCAGAACATTCAAAGAACTCAAAAAGTCAATAATAAAAAGACAACCCAATCTAAAAATGGACAAAGGATTTGAATAGACATTTCCCTAGGAGATATACAAAGTAGCCCATATGCCATATGAAAACATGCTCAACATCATTTGTCATTAGGGAAATGCACATTAAAATCACAGTAGGATATAACTTCCCCCACACTAGGATGGCTATAATAAGAAAGATGGGAATAACAAGTATTGGGGAGGATGTGGAGACATTAGAACACTTGTGCAATGCTGGTGGGAATGAAAATGGTGTAGCCACTGTGAAAAAACGTTTGGCAGTTTCTCAAAAAGTTAAACATGGAGTTACCTGATAACCAATCATATATACTCCTAGGTATATACTCAAGAAAAATAAAAATATGTAAGTCCTCACAAAAAGTTACACATAAATATTTATAGCAGCAGACTATTCATAATAGTTCTAAAGATGGAAACAACCCAAATGTCCATCACTGATAAATGGATAAACAAAATATAGTATTTCTATACAATGAAATATTATTTGGATGTAAAAAGGTATGAAGTACTTATACATGCTACAGCACAGCTAAACCTCAAAAACATTATGCTAAGTGAAAGAAGCCAGTCACAAAAGACCACGTATTGTATGATTCCATTTATATGAAATGTCCAGAATAGGCAAAACTGTTAAAAAAGGTAGATTAGTGACTGCCTAGTGCTGTGTTAGAGGTAGAGCGAGGAAGAATGGGGAGTGACTGCTAATGAGTACAAGACTTCTTTTGGGGGTGAAATAGATGGTCTAAAATCAGGTCGTGGTGATAGTTGGACAACTCTGTGACTGTACTCAAATTCACTGAATCATAAACTTCAAATGGGTGAATCTTATATATCTCAATAAAGCTGTTTTAAAAATATGATAGGCAAAACAGTGGAAGAAATCTAGGGGAGGTTTTTTTTTTTTTTGGCTTAGGGTAAGAAAGGATATCTTAAATAAGTTTCCCAAAGTGCAGACTATAAAGGAAATGATTGCTAGAATCAACTACATTGATAAATCTAACTGCCTCAAATTAAGAACTTCTGTTTATCAAAAGATACCATAAAAGAAGTGAAGAAACAAGCCACAATCTTGGAGAAGATGTATGTAGCTAAGTCTGTGGTAGTATTAAAACGTGTAACCACTTTTGAAAGGAATTTCGTATTTATAATAACTCTGACGGTACATTTTCCCAAATGTCATTTGCATGAGATTTATGAATTAGAGTGCTCATTTCCACCAAGCCTCTGCTATTTGGGATAGTTATACCATCTTATACTCTTGCCAGTACTAAAAGAGTTCTGGTTCTTCACATCGACTTGCTAAGACTTGGCATTGTCAGAGCTTGGCATTTTTGTCCCTCTTTGAGAATACCTGACAAACATTACATGTTGATTCCACCTGTGGCATATATCTTTGATATATGCCCACCCTTGGTATATGTCCAAGAAACTTCTGGACATGGGCACCAGGAGAGAAGAATATTCATAGCAGCATTGTTTATAAAAGTAAAAGACTGCAAATCACCAAAATGTCCAATGAATGGAGAAAACAAAAAATATTTTTTCATCTATTCACACAATGGAATACTATACAGTAGGAAATGCAGTTGAATGATAGCTACAAATTTCAGTGTGGATTAATCTTATAAACATAATGTTGATGGAAAAAGCATGTCCCAGAAAAATAGCTACAGCACAATTAGCTACATATAAAGGTCAAAAGCTTTTAAACTTTATTATCTATAAATAATAAATAGATACATACATATGTGATAAAACTAAAGTTAAGCAAGAGAACAAATAGTGCCAGTTTCAGGAGAGTAGGATGATAATTACCTTTTGGAGGAGGGAAGGCAGTTTGACTGTAAAGGGGTACACTGGGCGCATTGAAGGCATTGTTTTTGTTTTATTTCTTAAGTTGAGCACCACAGGTATTTTCTTCGTTATTATTATTTATACTATGTATATATAGTAAATATATATTCTTATATATGAACGCTTCATTATAAAATTTTTAAATAAGTTGATGAAAATATATGACTTTTTTTTTTTTTGCCCGCACGCACTGCGCAGCTTATGCGATCTTAGTTCCCCGACCAGAAACCGAACCCAGGCCCTCCGCAGTGAGAGCGCAGACTCCTAACCACTGGACGCCAGGGAATTGCCTGACATGTTTATATAAAACAAAAAGTATCCCCCAATTCTATATGCATATGTAAATGTACATTAAAAATATTAACTATTCAATAACTTTAAAAGTTATTCATGTACAAAACAGGCAACGTGGTTAAAGCTTACAGTGGGGTGACAGTGCCCGCTAAGCACATGCTCTGTGTAACTCCTGAGCCGTGTCCAGTACAGTTTGGTACTATGATATCTTCATGTTAGATCACTTAGCATCTCTGTCTTTTTTCTCTGCTTTGTTAAAGACTTCCAGAATTGCCTCCACTTAATTCTACAGAGTTTTGTTATTGTTGCTTTTTCAAGAGAGTATCTTATACTTAACCTTACTGAAAACTCTCTTATTAGTGCAGCTTGGTGTGGTCCAGAGAATAAGAGAGTCAGTGGGAGAGAAACCTGCCACACTTGATTGTAACAAGTGTGTTGTTACATGCTGGCAGGGGAATTTTTAAACAGTCACATCAAAATATTCTGCTTCAGTGGTATCACAGGTAACAAAAACCAAAATGTAACATCATTTTTACAACCTAGAGTTTTTAAAAAAATAAATTTATTTATTTATTTTTGGCTGCGTTGGGTCTTCGTTGCTGCGCATGTGCTTTCTCTAGTTGCGGTGAGCGGGGGCTACTCTTCATCGCGGTGTGTGGACTTCTCATTGCGGTGGCTTGTCTTGTTGCGGAGCACGGGCTCTAGGCACACGGGCTTCAGTAGTTGTAGCACACGGGCTCAGTAGTTGTGGCTCGCGGGCTCTAGAGTGCAGGATCAGTAGTTGTGGTGCACGGGCTTAGTTGCTCCGCGGCATGTGGGATCTTCCTGGAACAGGGCTCAAACCCATGTCCCCTGCATTGGCAGGCGGATTCTTAACCACTGTGCCACCAGGGAGGTCCCTACAACCTAGATTTGAGCATTCCTGGTTTGTCAAGTCTGGCTGGAGACAGAAAGACATTCTGAAAGATAATCAATTCTATTTTTCAGTGGTTTCTCCCTTGTTTGTATGCTATTACCCTGTCAGGACAAAGAGCTCATATGTGAAGCAGGGGAAGAAGAGAAAGAACTTTGCAAGGCCATCCCTGCCCCACCACAAACATACACATTCACATGCTTTATCAAAACATAGATAGGCAGACAGACAGATGTGTGTGTGTATAAAATAACAACTTCCTAACTTTTAATTTGACGATAGAAGATTAGTCTGTGTTGAAGTTTTAGAATTATGTTTGGGAATAGTGAGTCTGGAATGCTAACCACTTAGAAGATGATCCTATGCCTACATATATGCATCTATGATTTTATGTATATTATATGTATGTATACATAAGTTCTAAATTTAAATGTGTATATTGAAATTCAAGTTACCTGATAATGCTAGGATCCAGCATTTATTGAGCAACTACCGACAGATTTGATGCTTACCTATAGTAATTTAATCTTCCCAGCAATCTTGTGAGACAGATTCTATTATTATCCTCAGCATCACACAGCTAAAATTTAACATGCTCAAAACAGATCTCCTGCCTGCCCCACCACAGACCTTCCTTATAGTGTCACACTTCTTTGTTCTTGGAAATTTCATCCTTCCTGTTGCTCACACCAAAAGCCTAGGAGTCATCTTTAATATTCTCTCTCTCTCTCTCCCTCCCTCTCCCCTCAACACATGTGGTTGTGCAGGTTGCATACTGCACAAGTAAAGAGTTGCCATATGCATTGTAGGCATCATAGGTTTGTGTACTAAGTACAATAATTTCCCAGCAGCTGCCAGTTCTAATATAATAAGTACATTGTAACAATTTTCTGTGAGATGGAAGGAAAATGTCACGATTATAGGCAATGAGGGTCCCTTCAACCATCTACACTGAATTATTACCGTGGCTTCCTTGCTTCCACCCTTGTCCTCATACGGCCATTCTCAGTTGTCAGCATGAGCCTGTAAGGTCAAGTCATGCCTTTGCTCAAAACCTTGCAGTGGGCCTTCACTCAGAGAAAAGTCCAAGTCCTTACAACAGGTCTCCGAGATCCACCCCGACGCTGCTCTGACATCGTGCTGATACTTTCCCCCTCTCTCACATGGCCACGCTCACCTCCTGGCTGTGCCCACAGCTCCCATCTTGGCCCTTGTTCTTATCTTCTGCTCCGCTCTCTCCCTTTCCACTTTCAGGTTCACACAAATGTCCCTTTCTCTGGCCACCCTATTTATTTACTTATTTATTTATATTTTTATTTTATTTTTTAAAACTTTTTATTTTATATTGGAGTATAGTTGATAACAATGTTGTGTTAGTTTCAGCAAAGCGATTTTGTTATACATATACATGGACCTATTCTTTTTCAAATTCTTTTCCCATTTAGGTTGTTACATAATATTGAGCAGGGTTCCCTGTGCTATACAGCCCTTGTTGGTTATCTATTTTATTTATTTATTTATTTATTTATTTATTTATTTATTTATTTATTTAAATGCTTCTCTTTCCTTATTTATTTTCATTTTGGATGATCTGTCCATTGGTGTAAGTGAGGTGTTAATGTCCCCCACTATTATTGTGTTACTGTCGATTTCCTCTTTTATAGCTGTTAGCAGTTGCCTTATGTATTGAGGTGCTCCTATGTTGGGTGCATATATATTTATAATTGTTATATCTTC
Organism: Balaenoptera physalus; assembly: GCF_965194825.1. NCBI lineage: Eukaryota > Metazoa > Chordata > Mammalia > Artiodactyla > Balaenopteridae > Balaenoptera > Balaenoptera physalus. The sequence goes on along the minus strand of NC_138884.1, from coordinate 18,737,526 downwards.
TTCCTGCATTGATCCCTTGATCATTATGTAGTGTCCTTCCTTGTCTCTTATAACATTCTTTATCTTAAAGTCTATTTTTATCTGATATGAGTATTGCTACTCCAGCTTTCTTTTGATTTCTATTTGCATGGAATATCTTTTTCCATCCCCTCAATTTCAGCCTGTATGTGTCCCTAGGTCTGAAATGGGTCTCTTGTAGACAGTATATATATGGGTCTTGTTTTTGTATCCATTCAGGAAGCCTGTGTCTTTTGGTTGGAGCATTTAATCCATTCACATTTAAGGTAATTATCGATATATATTTCCTATGACCATTTTCTTAATTGTTTTGGGTTTGTTTTTGTAGGTCCTTTTCTTCTCTTGTGTTTCCCACTTAGAAAAGTTCCTTTAGAGTTTGTTGTAGAGCTGGTTTGGTGGTACTGAATTCTCTTAGCTTTTGCTTGTCTGTAAAGCTTTTGATTTCTCCATCGAATCTGAATGCGCTCCTTGCTGGGTAGAGTAATCTTGGTTGTAGGTTCTTCCCTTTCATCACTTTAAGTATATCATGCCACTCCCTTCTGGCTTGTAGAGGTTCTGCTGAGAGATCAGCTGTTAACCTTATGGGAGTTCCCTTGTATGTTATTTGTTGTTTTTCCCTTGCTGCTTTCAATAATTTTTCTTGGACTTCCGTGGTGTCACAGTGGTTAAGAATCCTCCTGCCAATGCAGGGAACACGGGTTCAAGCCCTGTTCTGGGAAGATCCCAATGCTGTGGAGCAACTAAGTCCATGTGCCACAACTACTGAGCATGCACTCTAGAATCCGTGAGCCACAACTACTGAGCTTGCATGCTGCCACTACTGAAGCCCACATGCCTAGAGCCCGTGCTCTGAAGCAAGAGAAGCCACTGCACTGAGAAGCCTGCGTACCACAACGAAGACCCAAAGCAGCCAAATAAATAAATTTATTTATTTAAAAAAATAATAATAATTTTTCTTTGTCTTTAATTTTTGCCAATTTGATTACTATGTGTCTTGGTGTGTTTTTCCTTGGGTTTATCCTGTATGGGACTCTCTGCACTTCCTGGACTTTGGTGGCTATTTCCTTTCCCATGTTAGGGAAGTTTTCGACTATAATCTCTTCAGGTAGTTTCTCTGGTCCTTTCTCTCTCTTCTCCTTCTGGGACCCCTCTAATGCGAATGTTGTTGCGTTTAATGTTGTCCCAGAGGTCTCTTAGGCTGTCTTCATTTCTTTTCATTCTTTTTTCTTTATTCTGTTCCGCAGCAGTGAATTCCACCATTCTGTCTTCCAGGTCACTTATCCGTTCTTCTGCCTCAGTTATTCTGCTATTGATTCCTTCTAGTGTAGTTTTCATTTCAGTTATTGTATTGTTCATCTCTGTTTGTTTGTTCTTTATTTCTTCTAGATCTTTGTTAAACATTTCTTGCATCTTCTCGATCTTTGCCTCTATTCTTTTTCCAAGGTCGTGCATCATCTTCACTACCATTATTCTGAATTCTTTTTCTGGAAGGTTGCCTATCTCTGCTTCATTTAGTTGTTTTTCTGGGGTTTTATCTTGTTCCTTCATCTGGTACATAGCCCTCTGCCTTTTCATCTTGTCAGTCATTCTGTGAATGTGGTTTTCATTCCATAGGCTGCAGGATTGTAGTTCTTCTTGCTTCTGCTGTTTGCCTTCTGGTGGATGAGGCTATCTAAGAGGCTTGTGCTAGTTTCCTGATGGGAGGGACTGTTGGTGGGTAGAGCTGACTGTTTGTTTAGTGGGCAGAGCTCAGTAAAACTTTAATCCGCTTGACTGCTGATGTGTGGGGCTGGGTTCCCTCCCTGTTGGTTGTTTGGCCTGAGGCAACCCAACACTAGAGCCTACCTGGGCTCTTTGATGGGGCCAGTGACAGACTCTGGGAGGGATGATGCCAAGGAGTACTTCCCAGAACTTCTGCTGCCAGTGTTCTTGTCCCCAGGGTGAGCCACAGTCACCCCCCGCCTCTGCAGGCGACCCTCCAACACTAGCAGGTAGGTCTGTTTCAGTCTCCCCTGGAGTCACTGCTGCTTCCCCTGGGTCCCCACACGCACACTACTTTGTGTGTGCCCTCCAAGAGTGGAGTCTCTGTTTCCCCCAGTCCTGTTGACGTCCTGCAATCAAATTCCACTAGCCTTCAAAGTCTGATTCTCTAGGAATTCCTCCTCCCATTGCCAAACCCTCAGGTTGGGAAGCCTGACGTGGAGCTCAGAACCTTCACTCCAGAGGGTGGACTTCTGTGGTATAAGTGTTCTCCAGTCTGTGAGTCACCCACCCAGCAGTTATGGGATTTGATTTTACTGTGATTGCGCCCCTCCTACCATTTCATTGTGGCTTCTCCTTTGTCTTTGGATGTGGGGTATCTTTTTTGGTGAGGTCCAGTGTCTTCCTGTTGATGATTGTCCAGCAGCTAGTTGTGATTCTGGTGTTCTCACAAGAGGGAGTGAGAGCACGTCCTTCTACTCTGCCATCTTGGTTCAGGGCTCGAGTTATTTTGTTGGCAGCAGCTTGCTTGCTGAGCTGCAGTTTCTAGTGAGTAAAGAAAATGCCCTATCTATTTTAAATATAGTAGTCTGTATATGTCAATTCCAAACTCCCTAACTATCCCTCCTCCCCCTTCCCCTCTGGTAACCATAAGTTCGTTCTGTAAGTCTGTGAGTCTGTTTCTGTTCTGTAAATAAGTTTCATTTGCATCAGTTTTTTTTTAGATTCCGCATATAAGTGATATCATATGATATTTATCTTTCTCTATCTGACTTACTTCACTCAGTATGACAATCTCTAGGTCCATGCATGTTGCTGCATGTGGCTTTATTTCATTCTTTTTAACAGCTGAGTAATATTCCATTGTATATATGTGCCACATCTTCTTTATCCATTCATCTGTCGATGGACATTTAGGTTGCTTCCATGTCTTGGCTATTGTAAATAGTGCTGCAATGAACACTGACTGGCCACTCTATTTAAAATGCAGTCCTCTCCCACTCCCCATCCATGTCCTGGCTTTTCTTTCAGTCATGGCACTTATCACCACAGAAATTTTATTTAAGATACATTTTATTTATTCTGATAGATTTTATTTTGATAGTGTAAACCCCATGTGGGTATGGATCTTTGTTTTATTCACTGTGGATCCCAGGCACCTAGAACAGTTCTTGGCACAGAGAAATCAATCCATAAATACTCCTTAAATGAATACATCTTCATTTTACAGATTAGGCAATTTAGACTCAGAAATCATTAAGATACTTTTAATTTATTTATTTATTTATTGTATTTTTAAAATTTTATTTTATTGAAGTACAGTTGATTTACAATTTTGTGTTAATTTCTGCTGTACAGCAAAGTGATTCAGTTATATATATATATATTTCCATTTCATATTCTTTTTTTCATATTCTTTTCCATTATGGTTTATCACAGGATATTGAATATAGTTCCCTGTGCTATATAGTAGGACCTTGTTGTTTATCTATTCTATATACACCAGTTTGCATCTGCTAATCCCAAACTCTCAATCCATCCCTCCCCCACAGCCCCTCTCCCTGACTCCAAACCCTGTGCTCTCTAACCTCTATGCTCTGCTGCTATTTATCCAACAACATGACTCTTTAAGGCTGCTGCTGCTGCTGTTGATGATGATGATGACGGTTATGACGATAACAATAGGTAATATTTTTAATGCCTGCTTGTGCCATACACTGTGCTTTACATGTATTATCTAATTTAATATCCAGGAAACATCTCGTCTGAATCAGACTGGAATCCTTAAACTTCTGGCAAATGAACTGTCATGCCACTGAAGTACAACTAGGATGAACAGAACTTTATTCCCAAACCCTAAAGATCAGTACAAATGTCCCTTCTTCCTGTGGGGAAGGCAAGAAACTAACAACTTCAAATTTCACATGAACAAATTAGAAAGTGTGTAGCCATGAGAGAGACCCAGTGTAATCATCCTATTATGGTTGGCTTCTTATGCTCAGTTTATTACTCGTTTATTCACCCATACATTCATTTATTTGTTCACTCATTCAACATTTATTGAACAATTGCCATGCAATGTACTATGCCAAGTTCAAAGGCTACAAAGAGAAAGAAGACATAGCCTCTGCCCTTGAGGGATCCACAGCCTAGCAAGAGAGACAAATAGAAGATCAAGTAATCCCACTGAAGGAGGAAGTGTGATATTAGAGGATCAGCACAGAGTCCAGAGCAGGAAATGCCTAACTAACCCTGTCTGGGGAGACACGGTAGTATTTCTCGGAGGAGATGATCCAAGATGAGGTCATCCCATCAGGCAGGATGGGAGAGAAAAACCTTCAAGCAGGGGAAGGGTTTGCAGAGGCATGGAGTCATGAGTTACGTGGGCATTCGTGGACTTGTGTATAGTTTGATATAAGTGGAGCTGGGAAGCCATGTGGGGACGGGGTGGGAGAAAGGAAAACAGGAGCTAGAGGAACTTTAACTAAGGTCATGATTAGATCAGATTATCATCTCATAAAAATCCCTCGGGAGTCTGGATGGAAACTAAATTAAGGGGGCAAGGCCAGACAAAAGAGGCAGCAGATACCTGGCACTGAAGCTGCTGCTTTGATGCAAGTGTTTTCACTTGGGGATATTTTGAGGGGGCATAAAAGTAATTACATTTTCAGCTCTTAAAAATTACCAAGTGATGTGCAAAACAGCCATCTCACCTTCTTGCAGAACCTCTTTGCACACCAACTCCTGAATCTGTGGCGGCTAGGGATGGAGTCAGAAAGAGGGTGAGAATTAGACAACATCTGGCAGATAAGCCACATATAACCAAGGATCATGTGCTTACAGCAGATTCTTATCTCAGAAAGAGCCATTAGTATACAATGAGCAGACTGCTCTTCCTCTGAGACTTCCCTTGTGTTTTGCAAGAGCTGCACCTCAAATTCTCTGTTTATTCCCTTGAGGTTATAACTGTAACAATAATTTACTTTTAGTTAATAAGTATTATTAAGTGCTTTAACTAATATGTGTTCTATTTTCCATTAAAGAAATCTCAAGAATGGAAACCTCTGCCTTTAGGGGATTCCGTATAATGTTCAATTTCATTTGGGGTCCATGTTATACACTGGAAGGGGAGCTGGAGAGAGGGCATATTAATTAAACCTATTTTAACTGACTTTTAAAAAGTCATGTCTTATTGAGCTGGGAGTCTGGAATGCAGCTGACTTGAAGCGTAGTCAGTGATGTCATCGTGGTGCTCTCATATTGAGACAGGCTTTTTCCACATGGCAGGCTAGGTAGTCCCTGGAATCCCAATGCTCATATCCAACCAACTGAGCAAACCCGGATAAAGGAGAATTTTTTCGGAAAGCACCTGTAAAACTTTTCAGGAAGGACTCTGATTGACTGGCGTGGGTCATATGCTTATCCCTAAACTGGGGTCCAAGAGATGGGCTATTCTAACTGGCCACGCTGGAGGCATGTGTCTGTCTAGGAGGATGAGGGCTGGGAGAGTAACCATGTGGGTTCATCCCTACTGGAATCCCCTATGATGGGTACTTTCCAAATAAAAGAATCCTTTTACAAGAAAAAAAGGGGGAAATTGTATGAGATATCCATTCTAGGTATAGTAACCATAAAATTTATTGCCCAAGCTGGATAAATGATGATTATTCCAGGACAACAGGCATGAACTAGAACTAGAATTGTCTTTGACCACTTAGGAAATATGGTCCCCCTAACTGTGACAGAGAGGCTATTTGGGCACAACAGGATCCTTTATTTTTTACTCTAAACAGAAAATCCTCAATTAAATTTCTAACAGTTCTTTCAGTATTCATAATATATACACATTATATTTAATAACATCAAACTCATTGATGGTTTGATGACTTTGGTACCCTTTTATAGGTTAACCTTGATTTATCAGATTTAAAACATAATTTCCTCCTGATTATCGTAGTCATCTTTAAAAAGAACTCATGAAAAAATTATATTAAATCATATAAATGTGATCAAAGTATAAAAAGTCACTGTCCTTGGGGACTCAGGAAATACCTAAGTGTCAGCAATATCTTCTGGTAATAAAAAACCAGTGAGTTTTGACTCAGGTGCTTAGAGATGGAATAGGAAGTTATCCCAGGAATACATGGGCCTCAATGAAGGTAGTGATGGTGGCTTTGGAAAGGAGGTCACTGAGTTGAGAGATTTATCTAAGAGATAGGACCAAGGACTTGGTGATTTGACCTGAAAATGCAAGGGAGAGGTTAATGTCCAGGATTCTGGATCAGGTAACTCCCCAGAAAGGGAGCCCATCATAGAAGTAAGAACTATTGGAAGACAAGGAGGACTGAAAGATGTGAAAGAAAAATGATCCCAAACACCTTCTGGGTCTGATTTAATTTACAACCTCATTCTGGGAGGAAATGAAAAAAATGCATAAGCAATTTTCTGATCAACTTTAATGGAATTAACACTTATTCTGAGAACCAGTTGTCCCCCACTTAGCTGACTATCAGTCAAGAGTCTTGTGACCAATCATCAAAACTTCTTTTCTTTCTCTTCCTTGTTTAACAATGATGATTTAACATTCTCTGTACCTACAAAATGCCCTGCCAAGACTTACTCTTTGAAATGATCACAATGGCCCTTTTCTTTTGCAGCAAAATCATGACAAAATTCCAACACACGCTTGTAACTGGGGGGTTGTAGAGGAGGAGAGCGAATGCTTCATTTATAGATATTTTAAGTCCTAGTTCTATGGAGCCTTTTGTAACATAAAAATAATAATTAAAAAATAATCATTAAAGTAATACATGTCCACAGAAAGTAGAAAGCATAGGAATCTTGTTTTCAAATCATCTTTATGCATTATTTTTTTCATTATTTGTATTTCTTTCTGTGAATTTTCTGTCCTTAACAATTTTTCTGTTGCTTTGCTGTCTTTTTAAAATTCAGTGGTTGGAACTTTTTATAAATTAAGGCTATTGCTCCAGATCAGTTGACCTTTCTAAGTGGGAGCTTGCTTTGTTACTAGGACCTCTGCTTAGAGTTGGGGTCTCCTGTAGTTCCCCTCGTGGACTTGTTTTACTACTTTCAAAAGCTGACTGCTCTTCAGCAGTTGCTATGCATCAGGCACTGGTCACCTTGGCCTCCTGAGAAGAACCATCTTCTGCTGCTGCAACCTTGGGGGTGAGCACAGTACCTGCCACATCGCAGGGAATAAATACCTGATGAATAAGGATAGCAGTAAGGTTCTCGAATGATGGCTATCTTTCAGGAGTTACTAAGTATGTTACAAATATTATTTCATTCAAATTCCTCATAATAATTCTATGAGGTAAGTGCAGTCACTGTCACCATTTTATAGATGAGGAAACCGAGCATAAATATTTCACCTGAGATCCCACAGTTGGAACTGAGATTAAAACCCAGTTCTTTCTTACTTTGGAGTTTAAGCTTTTAATTATGATGTTATCAAGAGAATTGTATCTAGAAGAGAACTTTTAGACTTGAGGCATAGACATTTGATCCTGTGAAGAAATCAGCATTAATATGGTCTCACATCAAAAAGTTTATCCCCCAAAGTTATTTTGAAGCAGTTTTTTTTTAATGAAATTGAGAGCATTGCATTATACAGCTAGAAAAATCCCAGACCATAAATTTCATGTTTCTCAAAACTCCTGAATTATAATGCCAGGCTGAATTTGGCAGGGAAAGGACCCAATGGAGGCTGAAAAGACCCTACAGGTAATAAAATGAGCTAATGATCCAGACTAGCATCATGAAACTACCCACGAGTGTAAAAAGGCAAAGTGAGTTTTGTGGAATTAGCTCTTACTTTTTTTTTTTTTTTTTTTTTTTTAGCTCTTACTTTGTTGAGCTTTCATGGTGGCGCAGACTGAAACCTTGGTCTTACGTTATAATCAATTTTTGCAATACAAGTTCATTAAGATCATCTTCCACTGATGAGTGCTGATGTGTAAAATCCTCTTCCTATAGGTAGAATCAAATTCCTAATTGACTTGGCCAATTTAGATTGAGTTCACTTCTGTAAGCAGAGGGCCACCTTCATGGTCACCTGCCACTTTCTCAGCTCAGCCCTGGCTGACTTGATACTGGGATCAAGCAAAGAGAGGCCTTATTCAGAGCCAGCTAACTCCTGTTTCCTGGGATACTTCCAAGGATGGCTCCATTTGCACTGCTTTGCAGCCCAGGGGGAAAAAGTGATTGGCCACACAGACTGGACCTACAAACTAACTCAAAAATAGGAGCACTGCTTGGGCTACTGACAAACAGCTGCATTTTGCCCATCTTCTTTTCAACTCATTTTCTTTATTGCTAGTTGGTTAGAATGTATTTTGTGTGTTTTGTGGAAAGAGCACAGGGCTATGAATCAGAAGATACATGTCCTTATCTTGTGTGATTTAGGACATTTCAATTTCCCCTTTTTAAAAAATTTTATTTTATTGAAGTATAGTTGATTTACAATGTTGTGTTAATTTCTTCTGTACAACAAGGTGATTCAGTTATATATATATATATATATATATATATATATTCCTTTTCATATTCTTTTCCATTATGATTTATTACAGGATATTGAATATAGTTCCCTGTGCTATACAATAAGAACTTGTTGTTTATCCATTCTATATACACTAGTTTGCATCTGCTAACCCCAAACTCCCACTCCATCCCTCCCCCCTCTCCCTCCCTCTTGGCAACCACAAGTCTGTTCTCTATGTCTGTGAGTCTGTTCCTGTTTTGTAGATAAGTTCATTTGTGTCATATTTTGGATTCCTCATATAAGTGATATCATATGATATTTGTCTTTCTCTTTCTGACTTACTTTACTTAGAATGATAATCTCTATGTCCATCCATGTTGCTGCAAATGGCATTATTTCATTCTTTTTTTACGGCTGAGTAGTATTTTATTGTATATATGTACCACATCTTCTTTATCCATTCCTCTGTAGATGGACATTTAGGTTGTTCCCATGTCTTGGCTATTGTAAACAGTGCTGCTATGAACATAGGAGTGCCTGTATCTTTCTGAATTATGTTTTTCTCCAGATATATGCCCATGAGTAAGATTGCTGGATCATATGGTAGTTCTATTTTTAGTTTTTTAAGGAACCTCCATACTGTTCTCCATAGTGGCTGTACCAATTTACATTCCCACCAACAGTGTAGAAGGGTTCCCTTTTCTCCACACCCTCTACAGACTTTTTGATGATGGCTATTCTGACTGTGTGAGGTGATACCTCACTGTAGTTTTGATTTGCATTTCTCTAATAGCAATGTTGAGCATCTTTTCAAGAGCCTGTTGGCCATCTGTATGTTTTCTTTGGAGAAATATGTATTTAGGTCTTCTGCCCATTTTTTGATTGGGTTGTTTGTTTGTTTTTGTTATTGAGTTGTATGAGCTGATTAAGACATTTCAATTTCTGAGCATCAGGTTCCTCAACTGTAAATTAGGGATAATAATATCTTCTTTGTGGGATAATTGCAAAGATCAAATGAGAGTGTGATTGAAAATACAGCATAAAGCTCTATGCACTATATGAATTTTTTTCATGCATAATTTTATTCCAGTTTTACAACTAGGAGCTTGAAATTCATTGAGGTTAAAGCTACACCTCTAATAAGAAACAAAGCAAGGATCTGAACTAAGTCTAATTCCCGAAACTCTGATCTTTTTTTTTTTTTTGATCATTTTTTAGCATGCTGCCTCCTTAAACAAATTCAAGTTGTTATTGTGACTATAATTTTTTTAACCATGTATGCTAGAAATGTTGAACCCTGACTTCAGGAGTCCCATACAACACTCCACAGAACTCGGCCTCAGCTCTCCCTAAAACCCAGCAAAGAGAAGCTACCCAGGTCTAGACCTCCATTGGTTGCCGATTTCTCATAGACCTGAAAATGGGGCACGACATACATGTGTAAATGCCTGTTACAGTGGCACCAGTGGCTATTACTCAGTGTGCTATTTTAACACTAAACAATTCAGAGTGAAGAACACATCCTGTGTTTATTCTTTGCCCATTGTACTCCTGTGCCCTACAAATCAAGATCTTATAACAATAAGTGGTTGCAAGTGGCTTTAGAGAGTCCTTTTACCAAGATGATACAATCGGATGCTGCAGCCTCCTGACCCTAACAAACAAAGAAGAATATGCTTGTTGTTTGTCAGATGAAGTTACTTATGAAAAATAATATCTATTAGGAAAACCTGAAAAAATACTTCAAAAGGGGAGGAAAAGAATGAGATATTTACCTGCTTTCTTGCCTGACAAATCTCCTCCAAGAGTTGATGTATATCTTAAATTTGGGGAATCACAGTTTCTTTACGAGGAATAAACGCTTCTTTGTTGATCTGGTTTCTCATTGGGTATTTTTCTTGCATCTGGCTGTACAAATTCTATTAATTAACTGACTCCTTAGTTATTCCTCAACTGTTGCAATATGGAAGGTTCTGATTAGAACAGCTATAAATAGCAGGGTGGGCAGGGCAGGCAGGCATACAGTTTACACATGCAGCTTCTAAAATGTAAAAACTGAAGGTAATGCAATCTACTACTGCTGTGCAAGTGTCTTCAGGCAGGTCCTTTCCCTCACCGGCGACGACCTGAGCTCTCCTTCTGGGCCAGCACCTGGTGCCTGGTGCACGGGAGAGTCACCCAAACCTCCTCGAAAGGGGCCACTGGTAACAGAAGCTCAGAGGCCAGAGCAGGGCCATGTGGCCAGCTCAAGGACTGACACGCAAATTCGTGAAGCGTTCCATATTTTTTACCAAACGTAAAATAGATAGCTAGTGGGAAGCAGCCACATAGCACAGGGAGATCAGCTCGGTGCTTTGTGACCACCTAGAGGGGTGGGGTAGGGAGGATGGGAGGGAGGGAGACGCAAGAGGGAAGAGATATGGGAACATATGTATATGTATAACTGATTCACTTTGTTATAAAGCAGAAATTGACACACCATTGTAAAACAATTTTACTCTAATAAAGATGTAAAAATAAAAAAATTACCCATTTCACTTCTGCCAGCTGGATGAATGAGTGCCAGTCTTCCCTTACCCTTGCCGCTGTCATATTCTTTTTAATACTAGTCACTGTCTTGGGTTTGAAAATGGTATCTCATTGAATTACTTATAAAATTTCCTCTGTTATTTTTAAGCGAATAGTGAGGTTGAACATTTTTTCATATATTTATTTAGTATTTGCCTTTTTAAAAAAAATTTATTTATTTTTATTTATTTTATTTTTGGCTGCATTGGGTTTTTGTTGCTGTGCGCGGCTTCCTCTGGTTGGTGCCGGGAGCTAGTCTTCATCGCGGTGTGTGGGCTTCTCATTGCGGTGGCTTCTCTTGTTGCAGAGCACAGGCTCTAGGCGCGTGGGCTTCAGTAGTTGTGGCTCGCGTTGCCTAGAGCGCAGGCTCAGTAGTTGTGGCGCATGGGCTTAGTTGCTCCACAGCATGTGAGATTTCCCCGGACCAGGGCTCTAGCCCATGTCCCCTTTCATTGGCAGGCGGATTCTTAACCACTGTGCCACCAGGGAAGCCCCTAGTATTTGCCTTTTTTTCTTAGAATTTCTCCTTTACGTTCTATGCCCATTTTTCTACTGATGATTTCCTCCTTTCCTTATCAATCTGAAAGACCAGTTTTATATTTTAATAATAACCATTTTTCACAAATGCTACAAAGATTTTCCCCTAGAATATCATTTATCTGTTATTTTGCATGTGTGCATATTTAATCAACAAAAGTTTTTAACATTTAGATTGTGAATTTTATTAATCTTTTTAATAATATTTTTCACCTTGGTTGTTTTGGTTATAATAGATTTCTCCATCCAAAGAGTGATTAGCCAGTTATTTTGTTTTTATTTTGGACACTTAATTTATTTGGAATTTATTTTGGATTATACTTAGAAGTAAGTAAGGATCTAACTTCATTCTTTTTTCAAAGAGCCAACCAATTTTCTCAAGATCATGTAGTGAACAATCTACTTTTATCATATAGTAAATACTAATGGATCCTCAGGTTGTTGGGTTTTTTGTTTTGTTTTGTTTGTTTGTTTTTAATTTTTTTGCTGCTCTGCACGACTTGCAGGATCTCAGTTCCCCAACCAGCGAATGATCCCAGGCCCCGGGCAGTGAAAGCCCGGAATCCTAACCACCAGGTCACCAGGGAACTCCCCTCAGGTTTATTTTTAATGCAGAGGCAAAGCAGGGCAGATAAGCCCTTCAGGACATGGCAAGGGCTGTTGTCACAGCCATGTCTCTTCCTATAGAGTATGACTACAGACTAGAAATGAAGGGATGAAAGAGGTACAACTTTAAAATGTAGATTAAAAAAAATGTAGATGGTTATTTTCAAGTGTCTAAAAGATGCTGAGATATAGTTTTCTCCTAAATTTTCTTTGATGTGTGGTTGGTTTTAAAAATGTGATCCCAATTTAATGATTACACATAAATTACATATTATTTACATAAAATTATTTTTCTTACTAGTCCACACTAGCTCTCCTAATAAATAATGTATTATTAAGAAAGCTCTTCTAGTATAATCAGTTTGCACTTGGTTACAAATGCATAACAGATAACTAGGTTAAAGCTAGAGAATCATTGTTGGGATTTTTAAACTCAACTGAAAATAGGGGAGAATATGTCCCTTCTTCCTTCCATTAGGACCAGTGCTAAACTACCTAGTAACTGACAAGTTTTATTTTAGTGACCCTTAGAGAAAATTCCATATCATCTCTTGGTTTAATCCATTTCAATATTGAATGATTTTCATTGATAAAGAAATCTCTCATGCAGCAATTTAAACTGTTTCTCCTTTTTTAAAAACAAGATATTGAATATAGTTCCCTGTGCTAAACAGTAAATCCTTGTTGTTTATCTATTTTATATATAGTAGTGTGTATCTGTTAACCCCACAATCCTAATTTATCCATGCCCCCCCTTTCCCCTCTGGTAACCATAAGTTTGTTTTCTATGTCTGTGAGTCTGTTTCTCTTTTGTAAATAAGTCCACTTGTACTATTTTTTAAATTCCACATATAAGTGATATCATATTATATTTGTCTTTCTCTGTCTGACTTACTTCACTCAGTATGACAATCTCTAGGTCCATCCATGTTGCTGCACATGGCATTATTTCATTCTTTTTTATGGCTGAATAATATTCCATTGTGTATATATACCACATCTTCTTTATCCATTCACCTGTTGATGGACACTTACTTAGGTTGCTTCCATGTCTTGGCTATAGTGCTATAGTGCTGCAATGAACACTGGGATGCAGTCTAATTTTCAAATTAGAATTTTTGCCTTTTATAGGTATATGACCAGGAGTGGGGTTGCTGGATCATACGGTAGCTCTCTAATTTTAGTTTTTTAAGGAACCTCCATACTGTTATCCATAGTGGCTGCGCCAATTTACATTCCCACCAACAGTGTAGGAGGGTTCCCTTTTCTCCATTCCCTCTCCAGCATTTATTATTTGAAGATTTTTTGATGATAGCCATTTTGACAAGTGTGAGGTGATACCTAACTGTAGTTTTGATTTCCATTTCTCTAATAATTAGTGATGTTGAGCATCTTTTCATGGGCCTGTTGGCCATCTGTATGTCTTCTTTGGAGAAATGTCTGTTTTGGTCTTCTGCCCATTTTTTGATTGGGTTGTATGTTTTTTGGATATTAAGTTGTATGGGCTGTTTGTATATTTTAGAAAAAGAGCCCTTGTTGGTCACATCATTTGCAAATATTTTCTCCCAGTCTGTAAGTTGTCTTTTCATTTTGTTTATGGTTTCCTTTGCTGTGCAAAAGCTTATAAATTTGCGTAGGTCCCATTTGTTTATTTTTGCTTTTATTTCTTTTGCCTTGGGAGACTAATCTAATAAAATATTGTTACAATTTATGTCAGAGAATGTTTGCCTATGTTATCTTCTAGGAGTTTTATGGTGTCATGTCTTATATTTAAGTCTTTAAGCCATTTTGAAGCCATTTAAGCTTTTTTGTAAACTTAATACTTAATAGTGACTTTCTTCAGGCTATTGTCCCTCAGACTTCACTTCTTTAGACTGAAGAATCCCAACCCCATATGCAGACCAAATCAAGATACTTTCTCTTATATTTATCTGGTGTTCAAGAACATCTGAGGAACTAGTGACACTAATTGAGACCCAGCACACACACACACACACAAGCATGTGTACATGCAACACTCTCTCATTTAAAAACTATTTAAGATTGACTCCAAATTTTCCATTTTAATTTTGGCGAAATGTCTTTTTTTTGCCTAACCAAAGACCAACTGTAATACACTGAATTGGCTTTTCATCTTAGTGAAAAATCTGAGCAAAGCCCAAGAGGATCCCTTACTGTAGAGGGGGCCTGGCGTTGGCTGTGGGGAGGCGGAGGCTTGCCAGGCCATGTTTGTGGTGAATATAAGCTCCTAGCACTTGCTGTCATTGTGCATGGAGCTCTGCTCTGAGCCCAAGCTTTCAGGAAGGAGTTTATCCTTTCCCGGGGAGAGAGAGCAAACAAATGACACATCCATGTTAACAGAGAGGATGGATACATAAATAAAGAGTCACAGCTGCAGAGCTAGGTGCTTGGGCATAGGAGTGGCAAATGACATGGGGCAGAATTCATGAATTCCAACTTGAATTTGTTGTAAAGACAGATTCAGTAGGTTTAGAGGCTGTATTGTAGGTCAAGGGACCTCAAGCCAAGAACTGGGCACAAGAGAGGTTAGTCACATTTAGGCTGTCAACAGCGTGCCTTACCCAGGGCCCAGACGCCTTGCCAGCCTCGCTGAGAAATGATTTCATTCCCTAGGCCAATTTTCCTTCACCTCAGCTCTTCATCCATAGCTGTCTGCCTTCTTAATTCCTACGAGGGTGTGGGGGAGCTTTAGGTTTGGGGCCCAGAGACTCTCTATGTGGAGCCAACTCATCTCAGGTGGGTCTTGGCTGAAATGGGACGATGCCTGGGGTAAGAGAACTAGGGAGTTCAGTAACTTTACACTCATTGCCCAGTGAAAATTGCCTGAGCGACTGCACAGGTGTCCTGCTTCCTGTTTTATCCCTAAAGTATAGATGTCCCTTGAGAGCTCTCCAATTACACCCACTTCCCAAGAGGTAAGTCTGGAACCAGGACACACTTGAATCACCTAGTTTAAAAACTGTCCAGATGAACATATCTCCACAGTATGAACCGTCAGAGCTCCAAGATGGCAAGCCAAATGTGTGGGTTTCTTGGCAAGCTAACATTTTGGCACTCCTTCAACTAATATTTAAAAAATGCTCTAGACTTTTCAGTTCCCTGGTTGAGGGAGATGCCAAAAGCTCTGGCAGAGAAGGAGGACACGGGTGGCAGGACACAGCATCTCCTCTGTTGACCCAGCAAATCTGCCCTGGCTGCACTTCACTAAGGAAAACAAAAGCTTAGTAATTAATTGCCCTTGTCTTCCTTAGAAGGTGGTTAGTTGGCCAACTATTTTTATTCTATTTATAAAGACGCCTCATAGAGGCTCTAATTCCCAACTTGGGTGGCTATACAAGAACTTTATGCCTTTGAACCATATACAGCACTTTTTTCTCTGAGAGGAGTTTGGTGAATACAATTTTCACCATCTTATTATATTTCCAGTTTTTTTTTTTTTCTTCTTCTTTAAACACATACATTGGGTCTCTTGGAAATTACCCTACTGGCCCATGTCTTGGTGTAATCTACATGGGTAGAGCTTCACATGGGTCACCTATCGCTCTATTACTTTTTGAGCTAGCTCAGTGCAAACAGAAAAGAATACTAGAACAACTTACTTCCTAGCCAATTCAAAGCAATTTACAGAACGCTCAATTCCAGGTTTTGTTCTCAAATTATATCAGACAGGCAGGAAGTGTTTTTTAGCAGGTGGCTTAGACTCTGAGGGATTGTTTTCTTTTAGGAAGCAATCTCTTATCATCAATAAGCTCGAGGCCCCAGAAAAGGTCTTTGTTACTTTAACTTGGGCACGTGGTGTTTGTCCAGCTGCTCTGACCTTTCATGGTGTGAGGAAGGCAGTGGGGAAAGGGAAAGGCAGCAGCCCTTGAAGGCAGGCCTAGGGAGCCCTCTGGAGGGGGAAGCAGCCTCCGGACAGAACCAGAAACAACAAAGCGTGTCTGTGTTTTCCCATCCCTAACTGATAAACCCACTTCATGGTAGTGACAGCAAAAGAGCCACCCAGTAGGAAGTTTGTTGCATGGTCTTCAGGGAAATAAGGAGATTGTGTGGGCCCCATTTCATCAAGAGAAGGACCCAGTACTTAACTTGGCCAGATCTCCAAGTTTACCTGAAGGACAGACGCCCCCAGGACGTCGTGGATGTCCAAGCCCTTATCCTGGGGGCTGTGTGGATGGTTTTCTGGGCTTTAGGGTTCAGGCCTTTTCAAAAACATTGTAAATAAACCAACACTGCAAGAGAAGGTCAAAATTATTTCAATAGGGTCAAGAATTCCTAGTTCAGGCAAGTCAGTTAGGGGTCCTAAAACTGGTGATCAGCGGGGTGAATTCAGTCTATGATTGCCTTGGTTTGCAGGGTGCTTAAAAAACAAAAAATTGCAAGCCCTGCACAAAGACATAATAATAGTCTTGCTGAAGTTCAGGATTTCGATGGAGACCCACAAGGCGTTCCTTGAGGAAACACATGATGGGGCAGGTTTTCTGCTAGAACGGTTGTTCAGCACACTCCTAAGCCCTGTGGCCTTAAAATAAGTCACAGAACAAAATAGCAGTGGGCTCCACCTTCGGAGTATTTGAGCCTCTCCCCTCCTGAGCGTGGCTCAGAGCAAGATTAAGAGAATCTCGTGTTGGCAGCAGATAAAGGGATCAATGGAGGCAGGAGCAGCTGAGGCCTCGCGGAAATTTACAAAAGCCTGTGAGACATGGAGCCTCCGGAAGGGACAGGAGAGAACCGGACCAAGAGAAAACATCTGTAAAGAGCTGTGAGGGCAAGTGAGCTGCAGAGGTTGGAGCAGGCGCCTCCCCGCTTACAGAGCAACCAAGCAGCTGCCAAAGCAAACCTTTCTCCACTTGGGATTTCTTTTATTGTCAGGCTTCCCTTTCCAGGGCTGCCAGCCTTTGAAGTAATACTCAGTGTTAAACGTTAGGGGGATGCACACGTGAGACGGCCTTTGAAAAAGCCTTGGGGAAGTGGCTAAGCTCAGCAGGGAGCAGCTGCAAGGTGAGTAGGACAAGGAAGCCGGGAAGGCTTGTAGGGAGACCGTACTGGGTTGGAAGAGAGAACAGGTGGCTGAAAACTTAGCCATGTCGGGGCTTCTTAAAGCACCAAGACCTACAGCCCGGCCCAGGCGTCCTACTGCAGCGTGGCCCTAGGGACCTCATTCCTGTGCCTGCCAGGGTGGGAGAATAGTTAAAATGACCTCAATGACTGTACCCCAAACTACTAAGGATCCTTTAGAAAAAAAGATCCTTTGTTGGGCTATGTTCGTGAATAAAAAGTAATTATTTGAACTTTTAACACTAGCAAAATCTAGTTAGTAAGGTATAGGTGGCAGAATAATAATAAGGAATTCAATATTAGTTCCTGCACTGCTCTCCCATCAGACTCAGAAACATGGAGCTTATACTTGCTCCACTGGGGACTTGCAAGAAACAGAGCAGAGAGGCAAAGAGAAAAGCAACTTTGCTTTTTAGGGCAAACCCTGGGCTCTGATGTAACACTAGAGAGGTTTACAAAGGGGGTATGAATAGACAAAGCAGGTACCTCATCGGCCCTGCCACTAACCCCAATAAAGAGCTTTGAGCCTAAAAGAGGGAGAAGAGTTTGCAGTTGAGGAAAACGAAAATGTAGCATGAAGTCCTTGTACTGTGCCCCTATATGCTGAAATAAACCCTGTGCAAAGGGTGACATGACCAAATGTTTCCTGATGCTTGGGGGATCCAAAAGTAGAGACAACTCACGCCCGGCTTTGAGGTCAGTATGGGGAAGGCCAGCAGGACAACGGCATGGAAGAGCTGAGCAGGAGAAGGCTGTAGACTGGCCCCATCTGAAGTGCGGATGGAAGGGGCTCCAGAAGATTTTGAGTGTAAGGAAGTTAACTCAGAAAGAAAGAGAGGGAGCAGGTCTGCCGCAGTCCAAGTGAAGGACCAAGCAGCAGAAGGGGGGAGGGTGCTGCCAGGGAAGGTGAAGGTCACTGCTGCGGTCTTGGGGGCATCACCAGCCCAGGGTGCTGAGTGGCAGCAGGATGGGTACCCACATGCCGATGAACTTTCCCCATTTCCAGGAGCGAGACCCATGGGTGGTAGGCCAAGAACTAGACTGACTCAGGTGACTTGGGGTGGGTGTTGGGACTGCTATAGAAGGAGCCCAGAGTGGACCCACTTTCCTCCCCTAAGGATCCCACTCAGTATTTTGTATAAGCCCCCCGGGAGTTTAGGATAGCCATCAGAAAGAGGAAGGGGGAGTTCCCGAATAGAACGAAATTCCAAGTTAGAAAATACTGCAAAGTCACTGGCCAGGCCTGAGAAGGCCCAGAAAGTAGCCCTCGGGATGTGGCAAAGAGAGTTGGCTCAGCTCTAGGAACCAACACTCTTCAGGGCCCCAGGGCAAGTGGAGGAAGTACTTCAGTAAGAGAAAATACAAATGAACTTGTCAGCCTTCCTATTAGATAGCGCTAATGCAATAAATCCTTGCCTAATGAAGAATCATTTAGTAGTAATGGCACGTGCCCATTTTCTTGCTTCTCTTCAGATTCCAATTCATGGATGCAAAGGTATTCACGGAGTATTTGCAACAGTGGCCCTGGGGGAGCAAGGATCATGTTGCAGTATTAGACGATTCACATTACTTTTAAATTTATAATACGTTGTTACAGGTCAGTGGTTCTGGGGAACCCTGAAGTCCCAGAGACCCTTTCAGGGTCTACAGGTCAAGGTGTTTTTTTCTTAATACTACTAAGACTTTATTTGCCTTTTTCATTCTCATGCTTTCTCAAGTATACAGTGGAGTTTTCTAGAGATTGCAAGACAATGTCATGTCATCATTGCTCTGGGAGCTAATGGAATGTGTGCTTATATATTCTGTGTTTTAAAAACTTCCCAGTATTAATTCTAACATGTAAATATTGATAACCCACATTAACAAAGGCGTTTTGGAATCCTCAACAACTTTTAGTAGTTTAAAGGAGCCTTGAGACCAAAAAATTTAAGAACCTGTGGTCTAGGTATCACATGAATGAAAGTAAGATACTAATTCTTACGTTGGCAACTTGATGGACATTTAGTACTAGAACTGCAAATGGTTTTATTTTTATAAAAGTATTTAACATAATTGAATTAAATTTACAAAATATTTTCAAAATTCAGCTATATTTAAATACATTTTAAAAATTGTTAGTTGTTTGTTATAATTTATATTTCCCTTTCAATTTAATATCTGCTTTAAATATCTTAGAAGAAAAATAAATTTTTAAAAATATAAGTAAAAGTACCTAACACATTTTTTGTATTTCCACTAATGTACTTTTAAAATGAAAATGTATGCAAATTGTGCACACTTTGAATAAAATTACATTTTAATTTTAATCCGTCAGGTATTTGCTGTCAATAGAACACAAGTTAAGTAAGAATCTTCTTTATAACAACAGGTAAGGTGGTCACCATTGTAGAAATAAGCATGAAATAAAGGCAAGAAAAATACATTTTATGGAATAATGTAAAACTAATTAATTATTAATTACATGTATTTTAAATTTATTAGTCATACAGACATGGCCAACTCATCATCAGGACACCTGTACATATGCAATAATAACTAAATTCAGTAGTTGTTGATATTTTAGCAACTTTCAGATACTTATAAAACATAACTTTATACCCAAATTTTGGTTTTGTCATTATGAAGGTACGCTTGCTACATGAATGTATACCTGTGAAGAGCAGTAGCATATTCTGTTTAACACATGAGATGAGGACATCTATACTCTTCCCTGGGCCTCACGGAAGTTAGGGCAGCCTGCGTATTTTCAGCACCTCACTGATTCCTCTAATAACCCTCTAACATAGATTTCCTGCCCCTCCACTACAGATAAGCCAACTGAACATTAGCGAGATTAAGACTCAACCAAAGGCATCCATCTCATCAGTGTTGGGGCTTGAATTCTATCACGGCTCTGTCTGAATAAGAACCTATAATGTTTAACAGTTAGACATTTGTATGGCAAACAGGAGTAGAATCTGGGACACCCCAGAGGGTAAGATGTACATCACAGGTGGTGGGGTTTTTGTTTTGTTTGGTTTGTTTGTTTAAGCATTAGTTTTTTCTGAGTGTAATGTATAGCTCACTGAAAAAATTAAAAAATCAAATTAAGGAAATTATAGAAAGAAAAACTGCACAACCACCTGTAATCCCACCCTCTAAACTGAACTACTTTAAAAATTGTGGGGTGGTGGGCATTTCTTCCAGAGGTTTTTTCCTCTGCTTTTGTACACACATGCACACACACACAAACACACACATACACACACTCTCACACACACACACTTTTTAAAATGTGATTGTGTTGTAAATTCTGTTTTATAACCCGACCTCTTCTACTATTTTGTGACCATCTTTCCATTTGAATAATTATAGATTTACATAACTATTTAAGGATTGAACAGTATTCCACTTTTGTAGATTTGCCAACATTTACTTAACCTCTCCCATATTGATGGATATTTAAACAGTTTCCAATTTTCACTATTACAAACAATACTTTGAGTCTTTGTGCAGTTTAATTCTTTTCTTTGGAAAAATTTCTGAAGACAGAAATTGGGTAGCACATCTTAAGACTTTTGATATATTCGCCAAATTGCCCTTTGAAACCGTTGTACAAATTCGTGTTCTCACCAGCACTGTTTCCGAGCATGTTTCCGCAAACCCTTACCAGCTCTGAGCATTCATTTTCTCTTTAATCTTTGCCAATTTCACAGACCACTGTGAGATCTCAGGATTATTTTAATTTATATTTCTTTGATTGCTAGTGAAATTAAACATAGTTTATGATGCTTATGGGCCATTTTTAATTCCTTTATGAACTGTTTTTTTATACTCCTGTCCTTTGCTAATTTTTCAGTTGGGATAATTGGCTTTTTTTTTTAATTTAATTTTATTTATTTTTTTATACAGCAGGTTCTTATTAGTCATCAATTTTATACACATCAGTGTATACATGTCAACTCCAGTCTCCCAATTCATCTCACCCCCCCCCCACCCCCTGTCAGTTTCCCCCCTTGGTGTCCATACGTTTGTTCTCTACATCTGTGTCTCTATTTCTGCCCTGCAAACTGGCTCATCTGTATCATTATTCTAGGTTCCACATATATGCGTTAATATACGATATTTGTTTTTCTCTTTCTGACTTACTTCACTCTGCATGACAGTCTCTAGATCCACCCACGTCTCTACAAATGACCCAGTTTTGTTGCTTTTCATGGATGAGTAATATTCCATTGTATGTATGTACCACATCTTCTGTATCCATTCGTCTGTCGATGGGCACTTAGGTTGCTTCCATGACCTGGCTATTGTAAATAGTTCTGCGATGAACATTGGGGTGCATGTGTCTTTTTGAATTATGGTTTTTCTCAGGGTATATGCCCAGTAGTGGGATTGCTGGGTCATATGGTAATTCTATTTTTAGTTTTTTAAGGAACCTCCATACTGTTCTCCATAGTGGCTGTATCAATTTACATTCCCACCAACAATGCAAGAGGCTTCCCTTTTCTCCACACCCTCTCCAGCATTTGTTGTTTGTAGATTTTCTGATGCTGCCCATTCTAACTGGTGTGAGGTGATACCCCATTGTAGTTTTGATTTGCATTTCTCTGATAATTAGTGATGTTGAGCAGCTTTTCTTGTGCTTCTTGGCCATCTGTATGTCTTCTTTGGAGAAATGTCTATTTAGGTCTTCTGGCCCATTTTTTGATTGGGTTGTTTGTTTTTTTAATATTGAGCTGCATGAGTTGTTTATATGTTTTGGAGATTAATCCTCTGTCCGTTGATTCATTTGCAAATATTTTCTCCCATTCTGAGGGTTGTCTTTTCATCTTGTTTGTAGTTTCCTTTGCTGTGCAAAAGCTTTTAAGTTTCACTAGGTCCCATTTGTTTATTTATTTATTTTTTCCATTACTCTAGGAGGTGGGTCAAAAAAGATCTTGCTGTAATTTATGTCAAAGAGTGTTCTTCCTATGTTTTCCTCTAAGAGTTTTATAGTGTCCCGGTCTTACATTTAGGTCTCTAATCCATTTTGAGTTTATTTTTGTGTATGGTGTTAGGGAGTGTTCTAATTTCATTCTTTTACATGTAGCTGTCCCATTTTCCCAGCATCACTTATTGAAGAGACTGTCTTTTCTCCATTGTATCTCCTTGCCTCCTTTGTCATAGATTAGTTGACCATAGGTGTGTGGGTTTATCTCTGGGCTTTCTATCCTGTGCCATTGACCTATATTTCTTCTGTTGTGCCAGTACCATACTGTCTTGATTACTATAGCTTTGTAGTATAGTCTGAAGTCAGGGAGTCTGATTCCTCCAGCTCCGTTTTTTTCCCTCAAGACTGCTTTGGTTATTCGGGGTCTTTTGTGTCTCCATACAAATTTTAAGATTTTTTTCTTCTAGTTCTGTAAAAAATGCCATTGGTAATTTGATATGGATTGCACTGAATATGTAGATTGCTTTGGGTGGTATAGTCATTTTCACAATGTTGATTCTGCCAATCCAAGAACAATCCATCTGTTGGCATCATGTTCAATTACTTTCATCAGTGTCTTATAGTTTTCTGCATACAGGTCTTTTGTCTCCCTAGGTAGGTTTATTCCTAAGTATTTTATTCTTTTTGTTGCAATGGTAAATGGGAGTGTTTCCTTAACTTCTCTTTCAGATTTTTCATCACTAGTGTATAGGAATGCAAGAGATTTCTGTGCATTAATTTTGTATCCTGCAACTTTACCAAATTCATTGATTAGCTCTAGTAGTTTTCTGGTGGCATCTTTAGGATTCTCTATGTATAGTATCATGTCATCTGCAAACAGTGACAGCTTTACTTCTTCTTTTCCGATTTGGATTCCTTTTATTTCTTTTTCTTCTCTGATTGCCGAGGTTAGGACTTCCAAAACTATGTTGAATAATAGTGGTGAGAGTGGACATCCTTGTCTCGTTCCTGATCTTAGAGGAAATGCTTTCAGTTTTTCACCATTGAGAATGATGTTTGCTGTGGGTTTGTCGTATATGGCCTTTATTATGTTGAGGTAGTTTCCCTCTATGCCCACCTTCTGGAGAGTTTTTATCATAAATGGGTGTTGAATTTTGTCAGAAGATTTTCTGCATCTATTGAGATGATCATATGGTTTTTATTCTTCAATTTGTTAATATGGTGTATCATATTGATTGATTTGCATATATTGAAGGATCATTGCATCCCTGGGATAAATCCCACTTGATCATGCTGTATGATCCTTTTAATGTGTTGTTGGATTCTGTTTGCTAGTATTTTGTTGAGGATTTTTGCATCTATATTCATCAGTTATGTTGGTCTGCAATTTTCTTTTTTTGTAGTATCTTTGTCTGGTTTTGGTATCAGGGTGATAGTGGCCTCATAGAATGAGTTTGGTAGTGTTCCTTCCTCTGCAATTTTTTGGAAGAGTTTGAGAAGGAGAGGTGCTAGCTTTTCTCTAAATGTTTGATAGAATTCACCTGTGAAGCCATCTGGTCCTGGACTTTTGTTTGTTGGAAGATTTTTAATGACAGTTTCAATTTCATTCCTTGTGATTGGTCTGTTTATATTTTCTATTTCTTCCTGGTTCAGTCTTGGAAGGTTATACCTTTCTAAGAATTTGTCCATTTCTTCCAGGTTGTCCATTTTATTGGCATAGAGTTGCTTGTAGTAGTCTCTTAGGATGCTTTTTATTTCTGTGGTGTCTGTTGTAACTTCTCCTTTTCATTTCTAATTTTATTGATTTGAGTCTTCTTCCTCTTTTTCTTTTTTTTTTTTTTAAGACTTTCTTTTCATTCATTCATTCATTCATTTATTTATTTATTTATTTATTTATTTATTTATGGCTGTGTTGGGTCTTCGTTTTTGTGCGAGGGCTTTCTCTAGTTGTGGCAAGCGGGGGCCACTCTTCATTGCGGTGCGCGGGCCTCTCACTATCGCAGCCTCTCTTGTTGCGGAGCACAGACTCCAGACGTGCAAGCTCAGTAATTGTGGCTCACAGGCCCAGTTGCTCTGTGGTATGTGGGATCTTCCCAGACCAGGGCTTGAACCCATGTCCCCTACATTGGCAGGCAGACTCTCAACCACTGCGCCACCAGGGAAGCCCCTTCCTCTTTATCTTGATGAGTCTGACAAATGGTTTGTCAATTTTGTTTATCTTCCCAAAGAACCAGCTTTTAGTTTTATTGATCTTTGCTGTTGTTTTCTTTGTTTCTATTTCATTTATTTCCACTCTGATCTTTATGATTTCTTTCCTTCTGCTAACTTTGGGTTTTGATTGTTCTTCTTTCCTAGTTCCCTTAGGTGTAAGGTTAGATTGTTTATTTGAGATTTTTCTTCTTTCTTGAGGTAGGCTTGTATAGCTATAAACTTCCCTCTTAGAACTGCTTTTGCAGCATCCCATAGGTTTTGGATCATCTTGTTTTCATTGTCATTTGTCTCTAGGTATTTTTTGATTTCCTCTTTGATTTCTTCAGTGATCTCTTGGAATTTAGTAACGTACTGTTTAGCCTCCATGTGTTTGTGTTTTTTTACGTTTTTTTCCCTGTAATTCATTTCTAATCTCATAGCATTGTGGTCAGAAAAGATGCTTGATATGATTTCAATTTTCTTAAATTTACTGAGGCTTGATTTGTGACCCAAGATGTGATCTATCCTGGAGAATGTTCTGTGTGCACTTGAGAAGAAAGTGTAATCTGCTGTTTTTGGATGGAATGTCCTATAAATATCAATTAAATCTATCTGGTCTATTGTGTCATTTAAAGCTTGTCCTTCCTTATTCATTTTCTACTTGGATAATCTGTACATTGGTGTAAGTGAGGTGTTAAAGTCCCCCACTATGATTGTGTTACTATCAGTTTCCTCTTTTATAGCTGTTAGCAGTTGCCTTATGTATTGAGGTGCTCCTATGTTGGGTGCATATATATTTATAATTGTTATATCTTGTTCTTGGATTGATCCCTTGATCATTATGTAGTGTCCTTCCTTGTCTCTTGTAACATTCTTTATTTTTAACTCTATTTTATCTGATATGAGTATTGCTACTCCAGCTTTCTTTTGATTTCCATTTGCATGGAATATCTTATTCCATCCCCTCACTTTCAGTCTGTATGTGTCCCTAGGTCTGAAGTGGGTCTCTTGTAGACAACATATATATGGGTCTTGTTTTTGTATCCATTCAGTGAGCCTGTGCCTTTTGGTTGGAGCATTTAATCCATTCATGTTTAAGGTAGTTATCAATATGTATGTTCCTATTCCCATTTTCTTAATTGTTTTGGGTTTGTTTTTGTAGGTCGTTTTCTTCTCTTGTGTTTCCCACTTAGAGAAGTTCCTTTAACATTTGTTGTAGAGCTGGTTTGGTGGTGCTGAATTCTCTTAGCTTTTGCTTGTCTGTAAAGCTTTTGATTTCTCCATCGAATCTGAATGAGATCCTTGCTGGGTAGAGTAATCTTGGTTTTAGCTTCTTCCCTTTCATCATTTTAAGTATATCATGCCGCTCCCTTCTGTCTTGTAGAGTTTCTGCTGAGAAATCAGCTGTTAACCTCCTGGGAGTTCCCTTGTATGTTATTTGTTGTTTTTTCCTTGCTGCTTTCAATAATTTTTCTTTGTCTTTAATTTTTGTCAATTTGATTACTATGTGTCTTGGTGTGTTTCTCCTTGGGTTTATCCTGTATGGGACTCTCTGTGCTTCCTGGACTTGGGTGGCTATTTCCTTCCCATGTTAGGGAAGTTTTCGACTATAATCTCTTCAAATATTTTCTTGGGTCCTTTCTCTCTCTCTTCTCCTTCTGGGACCCCTTTAATGCAAATGTGGTTGTTTTTTATATTGTCCCAGAGGTGTCTTAGGCTGTCTTCTTTTCTTTTCATTCTTTTTTCTTTATTCTGTTCCACAGCAGTGAATTCCACCCTTCAGTTTTCCACACTTATCTCTTCTTCTGCCTCAGTTATTCTGCTATTGATTCCTTCTAGTGTAGTTTTCATTTCAGTTATTGTATTGTTCATCTCTTTTTTTTGTTCTTTAATTCTTCTAGGTCTTTGTTTAACATTTCTTGCATCCTCTCAGTCTTTGCCTCCATTCTTTTTCTGAGGTCCTGGATCATCTTCGCTATCATTATTCTGAATTGTTTTTCTAGAAGGTTGCCTATCTCCACTTCATTTAGTTGTGTTTCTGGTGTTTTATCTTCTTCCTTCATCTGGTACATAGCCCTCTGTCTTTTCATCTTGTCTGTCTTTCTGTGAATATGATTTTTGTTCCACAGGCTGCAGAATTGTAGTTCTTCTTGCTTCTGCTCTGGCTTTTTACAATTGATTTTTAAGAGTGTTTCTTTTTAATTTTATTTATTTATTTATTTAATTTATTTATTTATTTTTGGCTGCGTTGGGTCTTCGTTGCTCTGTGTGGGCTTTCTCTAGTTGAGGCAAGTGGGGGCTACTCTTCGTTGGGGTGCGCAAGCTTCTCATTGTGGTGGCTTCTCTTATTGCAGAGCACAGGCTCTAGCTGCATGGGCTTCAGTAGTTGTGGCATGTGGGCTCAGTAGTTGTGGCTTGTGGGCTCTAGAGCACAGGCTCAGTAGTTGTGGTGCACGGGTTTAGTTGCTCCATAGCATGTGGGATCTTCCCGGACCAGGGCTCAAACCCGTGTCCCTTGCATTAGCAGGCAGATTCCTAACCATTGTGCCACCAGGGAAGACCAAGAGTGTTCCTTTTTTAGAGTTACTTTAGCCTTTAACCTGCTTTAAAGGTTTAGAGTTCCTTTAAAAAGATGGGGGTTTTTTTCTTTTGATAAACAGATTAGTAGTGTGTGTTTATTATAGAAAAATTAAAACCTGGAAAATACAGAGAAAGTAAAGTAAAAATGGCCCATTGTCCCACCACATTTTCTTCTTTTATAAAATGTACAAAGTAAAAAGTGAATGTTCTCCCTTTCCTTCTCTTACAACTCTGTCCACCTTCAGAATTCATCCTTTAGACAGAATACTTATTTGTATTTTAAAGATAAAGATAAGCTTATAATTTTTCTTTCAACTTTATCATTGTCATCATCATTATGAACATGAAGAAACTTTAGAATCATTTCTGTGGAGTTTTTCTATTATAATTGCTGGCTTTTCTTAGAAAGGCCACTTATACTCCCAAGGATGTATAAATAACGAACTCTATATTCTTTAGAAAATGGCTTCATTAAAAAAAAAATTAACCCTTTAATTCTTCTGGAATTTATTCTGGCATATGGTGTGATGTAGTCATCTAACTTTCTATTGGTTAAATGGTTATTCACATCATATATTGAATTGTCAGTCCCTTCTGAACTGATTTCAAAAGTCACATTCATCATTTAATTTTTTTTTTTTTACATGCTTTTGGACTTTATGTTTTGGCACCAGTTTTGCAATTTAAAGATCTGGCAGGGCAGTTATAATTTATTACTCTTGTTTTTGGAAGTATTATGGCTATTCTTACTAGTTCATTTTTCAGATGAATTTTTATTGGTAATTATGTTAAGCATACATATATTAATATGGGGATAATTGATGTCTTTTCACTAATGACTGTCCCCATTCAGGAACACAGCATTTCTCTCTAGTAAATTAAATCTTGTATGTTCCTCAGTAAAGTGCACCTGGATGTTTTTTGCTAAATCTATCCCTGGGAATTTTGTAATTTTTATTATTTAGGTCTTTTTTTTTTTTTTTTCCTACCAAGATATCTAACTGATAATTGTTGGAAAGAAATGGAAAGTGTTTTAGAAGGGTGAATTTGGGGATATTAGTCAAAGGAAGTGAAACAGAGCCAGGGCACTGTCACAAGTGAATATAAACATACCTTGCCATATGGCACATCCTGTTATTGAGGAAAGGTAAGTGCAAGCTTACTGGAAACTGAAATTTATGCCCTTCTAATCTGAGCCATCAGCTTCTGAAAAACAACTTTTTTCAATGTTCTCTAGAGCATAATATAATTTGAAAAAAGTTTCAGGTCTTCTTTGATGCCTGAGGGTGTGTTTTTCAGCAATTTCTTTTCAGGCTGATGAGAAGGAACTTTAGATCCCCAGGTGCTGTAGCCCACTAGGCCCCTACCCCAGGCTGCTCTGTGTAGATAGTCCTGAAGGCAGGTTTATTTCCTTTGCCCCATCTAATGTCTCATCCCAAACTTTACTCTCTCAAGAGTAATGAAATTAGCAAAAGGAGGATTGTGTTTATCTAACAAAAAGTAGGAAATATGTATCAGTTGGGTGAGTTTTGTCTTATTTTAGATTTCAGGGTTGTGTCATTTGAAACTTCTGTAGACCAAAGATACCACCAGTATTTTTGAAAACAAGTCACAGACGAGAGAACATATTTAAAATTTATGTAATCCAAATATAGATTATAAGAAGACCACAAAATGGTACTCATGCAAATCAGTAGGGGAAAAAAATTACCAGTTATGAAAATGGGTGAAGGATTTGTTAAGGCAGTTCACAGAGGAGCATACCTGAATGGCCAAAAAGCATTTGAAAAGATAAAATTCTTTACTAATAATCCTGGAAATCAGAACAGTGAGCTATGGGACTTCCTTGGTGGCACAGTGGTTAAGAATTCACCTGCCAATGCAGGGGACACAGGTTCGATCCCTGGTCCGGGAAGATCCCACATGCTGCGGAGCAACTAAGCCCGAGCGCCACAACTACTGAGCCTGTGCTGTAGAGCCCGTGAGCCACAACTACTGAGCCCGCATGCCACAGCTACTGAAGCCCGTGTGCCTAGAGCCTGTGCTCCACAACAAGAGAAACCACTGCAATGAGAAGCCTGTGCACCTCAACAAAGAGTAGCCCCTGCTTGCCACAACTAGAGAAAGTCCGCGTGCAGCAACGAAGACCCAATGCAGCCAAAAATAAGTAAATAAAATAAACACATTTTACAAAAAAGAAAAGAAATGACTATGTGAAGTTTGATTTTTCATTGTCTAAAAACTGGGCTTCACTAAACATATATGCTAATTTTCTATTGGACTCCAGGAAGAAAAATCGTGTCTTACCTAAAAAACTGATAAAATTTCTTTCATTAGGCATTAAGAACTACACTATTCAGATTCCCTTTATGCCTGGGCTTTTAGGAAGCTAAAGCTAATGTAATGTTTGAATTTACCATCTTATTCTAGATCCTGATCCTAGATAATTGCCTTTCCATTTCCCCTATATGGTTTTTGATTTTCATTTCTGATTTATTTGCTGCTGTATTTGCAGTAAATAAATGTACATGTTTTGTACATGTTTATAAGTGTTCTTAGATCCATCTAGAAGGAAATGCATTTTAAAGTAATAAGCAAGTCGATTGAGGAATGCATGAATGGACTGATTTATAAACCATAGATTATATTAATTTACCCTGAGAAATATGACTGCCAAATAGGCATATTTTGTCAGCTGGTCAGTGTACTTGCTTGCCAGTATGAGAATCTACTTGAGAAAAAAATTTCCAGCAAGAAGATTTCTCAGTGAGTGCAAAGTCAGTCTTTCCCAGGATAATTTATACTATGTGACTTCCAGATGACTTTTCCCAAAATACAACCCCAGTTTTATTATATACCTGCTCAAAAACCTTCAATTAAGTAGACATTCCTCAGCTTGGCATCTTATATGATAGTCACCAAATATTCTAGCTTCTGTGTCTTATATTCCTAACATGTACCCTCTGCCTCAGCCAAACTGGAAAACCTGTAGTTTTCTGAGCACCATCCACTTTCCCATATCCATCCTTTTTGAATACTG
Source organism: Balaenoptera physalus (assembly GCF_965194825.1). NCBI lineage: Eukaryota > Metazoa > Chordata > Mammalia > Artiodactyla > Balaenopteridae > Balaenoptera > Balaenoptera physalus. The sequence continues at coordinate 18,707,514 of NC_138884.1, read as the reverse complement.
CTTCCACCGCTTTCATACCTCGCCTACCATAGAATCTTACACGTACGTAAATGTCCATCTCAAAAGTCGTCTTTTGAGATGACTTTATGTTATAAAATAAAATAACATTTCATTTTTTAATAAATTATTTCCATCTGCCTCTGTTCTTTTCTTGAACAAATAGCTCACCCTTACTTCTAAAGTCTAGTCTCTTTTCCCCCGTTAATTATATTTGGCATCACAACAGCTCAGGAATCCAGCTGACAGAGAAAGAATTTTTCTTGGAGTGGGGCAGGGGAGGGAGTGAGATGGGAGAAGCTTGGAAGGCAAAAGCAGAATTCTCTTTGATTGTTGAAAGAATGAAGGAAATTGCTATATTGCAATTAACAACTTTTTTTCCTTTTCCATTCATCACGCTTTTATGATTATTTGATTATTGTATAGCATGCCCCACTGGGCTAAGCTCTCGGAGAACAGAATCTGTGTTCGTTCCCTGGAACACAGCATCCACTCAGAAGTCTGATGCATGAGTAAATGAGGGAGGTCATGATGATTCAAAGAAATCATGCTGATTAAGCACTTGATACGGTGCCTGGCACATAGCACCGAGCACAGACTCGCTTTGGGTATTATATCCTTCCTTTAATCCACCTTCTTCTCTAGAAGAAATCCTTCCTGTGCCAATTTTACATCTATTTCCAAAGCTCATCCTCAGGGCCCCTTCTCAGGAAACCTTCCCAGAATATCCCTTCTGGACTAGGAGTTTTACTCAGGTGCCTCCACAGCTGGCTGCCCTTCTCACTATCATAGGATTAGCCAGTAACATATCTCTCTCCTCACCAGATTGTAACCCCTCCGGGGGTCAGTGACCAAGTCAGATTTGACTTGGAATCTCCAGTGCCTTGCACACTGCTTGAAACATAGCAGGTGTTCAGTAGATGTGTAAGGAATATGATTAAATCACAGTTTCTCTTAGATATGTTTCAACATGGTTTCCATTCATTTCTTTATGAAATTTGGGAAATACTACGTTTATTAGTAATATTTGCAAACCAGCTCAGAGTTGCATTACTTCAGCATATGGCTAATATCATTCATTTTATGTGAAATCTTTCTAGCTTCAGAATGAAAGATGATATATTCTGGTGACCTTGTTCCCAGATGAGGGAAATCTGGTCTCCCCTCTGCACTGGGTAAATCTTTTAACCTGGCTTTTGAGAATTCAAATACATGGAAGCATAGGGTTGAAAGGGATTTCCTTGTCCAGTGAGTTGCCTAAACTACCCATAGCTAAGGGTTGTTGAACATATTTTCAAAGCTCTCCAGTGCTGGTAATGACAGAGTTTAATCACCTTTGCAGCTGAGTTCTGCCTTAGGTCAAAGAGGACTCTCTTGTTGCATTCTAATCCAATTTTGTCTGGTTTTCATCTCTGTAGAGATGGAGAAAAGCCAGCTAGCCTCCTCCTCCAAATAAACCATTCTGTTCTCGAAGAAAGTTATTAAATCAGTCCTTGGCCTGCAATTTTCAAGGCAAAGCCAGTTCAGTGTCTTTAACATTTCCTCAGAGGTCTTCTCCTCCATCCTTTTAATGGTTTTTGTTGTTTCTCTTTGGATCTTTTCCAAGTCCTCTACAGCTCTCTAGAAATTCAGAAACCAGAACTTGACTCAACATTAATAGGGGCCTGACCAATATTAAATATAGAAAAAAATGATAGGTTCTCAGACTTTGTGTGTCATACTCTGTCAGTACGTGTCAGGGCAAGAAACATTCATTAATCCAGACATCACTAAAAGATCATTTGAGATATTTTAAAACACGGTTGAACAAGGATTTACCACTTTAAAAATATCTTTTTCTTCACAGAAAATGTAAAGAGATGCACAGAAAGATATTTAAAATGCTTACAACAAAAGACTATTTTAAGCATTCATTAACTGAAAAATAACCGATATCACACATTATAAGCTGTTTTTAACTTTTTACTAGACCAAGTTGTGTAAGGAACTCTTTTAAGCATTGGTTTAGTGAACTAGATTGTATTTCTGTGAGTATTTGAAGGTAATATTGTATTTTGACACTCAAATATATATCTGTACCTTAGAGCTTTTATTGATTAAAATTGCCTTCCAAATTTCTTAAAATTAGTGATTTTTCTGAATCAAAAATATTTATTACGTCATATTTATAAAAAATTTTATATCGCCTATCGTATAAATGTTTCCCTCTTTTCTTATTTTGAATCTTTATTTGTGGAAGATTGCTCCTCAGAATAGATTTTCACATTCTAGTTCCCTGATTTACCTGGAGATATGATCTAGTGTGAAAAGTAACTAGCCTTTGTTGGCATCTCTCTGAAGAGATGAGATGAAGAGAGATGGAGAGAACCAACGAGGGGTTGGGTTTTAAGGGTCTCCCTGGTGTAACTTTGCACTGTTCTCCAGTGCCGCCCACCCACTTTTTGACTTTTTCAGCTCCCAGGCGGATACGAAGTGGATTCAGAGACAACTAACCTCTTTTCTATAAGATTCCTAAATTTTGCTACTGATTTCTAAATTTCCACATCAATTTCTTTTGTTCTTCTGAGGATGACTCCCCCAAGTATTTCTGTTACCAGATCCCCTCCTATTCTTTTAAAGTCATTGTGTATGTGTATATCATATTATGAAGGCTTTGTTTGGGTTCATGAAATAATTTCTTTAGATGTGTTTTTCCTTAAGTCAGTTAGATTCTGCTTAGTTTAGATTCTCTTTTAGTTCCCCTAAAATCAGAGTCCCACCCAAGGACTTGGGTGCAGGTATTTTGTTCGGGAGGTTATCCCATGGAGCAGAAGGGAGGGAAAAGGGAGAGTGGGACAAGGAAGAAGGGAAGGTCAGTGTAAGGGTGTTATTATCAAGGTCCAGCTGCAGGCAATGGAGATTCAGTTTCTGAGATTCAAGGGCCTTTGAGGAGCATGTGAAGTTCCTCCTGGGATTGTCCCTTGAAGGACAGGAGGCTGGAGTATATGTCCGTCAGCATCCAGCCCTTCTTCTTTGAGGATTGCTCCCAGGAGGGTTAAGTGCACAGGCAGGTGTTCTGGGCTGACAGATGCACAGGCAGGTGTTCTTTGGCAGCTATTGGGCCCTGAGGGTACCACAGGTGGGTACCTGAGGAGGTCCAAGCCTGCATGGAACTGTCCATCGGCCTTGCACTAAAATTAGAGGTGGGATGAGGAAATGCGACCCAAAGCCCAGGCCCCTTACCTTAACAAGCCTTCCGTATCATGAATAGGTATGATTTATAAGAGCCCTCAGAACAAGTGGGGCCACTTGATGGGAACGTGTGCCCATGATGGGCTGCCTAATGAACAACTAATTGCACTGGGAGTTGACATTTGGGGAGTGGCTTCTGATCTCCTTGGAATTAAAAATAATCAGCTTTAATATGAATCTACACCAATACGAGGGCACTTTCACCAACAATGCGATGAAAATAAACCTCTTTTGCCTCCTCCCCTCATGTCAGCATAAGAAGCAAGAATCACATAGAAACCAAAGATGTTCAGAGAGACTCCTGGGAGAGAACGCAAGAGCGAGCTCCATGGAGCAACTCAGCCTGACACCCAAGGACCTTGCAAGGGCTCACCTGTAGTCCTGGTCCCCTGTTGTTCCATGCATCTGGAGCACCATTTTTATCTGAGAAGGAAGATTTTATTACAGTCACATGAATAGAATATTTTTTCATTAGAAAAGATGTTAAATTTATTTGTATAATTAAAGCAAATCAACCAGTCAGTGCTGGTGGTTTAGAGAGCTGTGTGTAAAGAGAGATGGTCAGCGTCTCTCTGTATTCTTGGATAGTATTTCTCAAACCTTTTTGGCCATGACCCACGACAAGGCACACATTTTACATGGTGACTCAGCAGACACATACATAAGTATAAAACGGAAACAAAAGGTCCACAAGGTAATAATCCTTACTATGTGCTCTGGTAATTTCTATTCTATTCTTTTCTATTCTGTCCTATTCTATTTGTTCTGTTTCATTTTTTAAATGCTAGTCTAGACTCACTAAATTGTTCATATGACCTATGGGGAGCAGGTCACATACTGCAGTTGGAAAAACACTGCTCTAGGGCACTGTTGCTTTGCACTCACAGTTCCTCAACTGATTTGTTTCCTTTCATGTCATAAATCAATGTATGTATAATTTGTTGCCTGCTGTAACTGTGGAATTGGTTTCCTATCCAGCCTTTTCCCTCCTATCAAATCTTTTTCCTCCAGCCAAGAGTGTAATAATGTAGGATATATTGTTTTGGACACACTGGAAACATTTCTAAATCCTTTGGTACTTCATTCTAAAATGAAACCTGTAAAACCGTAAAACTTACAAATGAGGGTCCTGCATCAGGATGCTTTAAGTTGTAAGTAACAGAAATCCTGCCTTAAACTGTCTTAAATAGTATACAAATATAGCATCTCATAATGAGGAAGTTCAGAGCTAGGCTTGGTTGACTCAGGGGCCTTCTGATGTCACCCAGGATGCTGGTTCTTTCCACCTCTCAGCTCTGCCAGTCTCCAGGTTGGTTTCATTCTCAGGCTGGTATCAAGATGTTACAGATGTTCCAGGTAGCGCCTCCAGACATAATTCATCCAGAGGAAAAAGAAGGTGACTCTCTTCCTGTGGTTCATTTATGGAGATGCTCCCAACAGATGTCCTGCCGTACCCCATTGGCTATCGTGAAGGTCACATGTCTTTTCCTAAATTAATAGCTGTCAAGGAGGATGTGATGACCCTTAAACAAATCAATTTATGGAGGCGAAAGAGACACCTGCACAATTAAGTCAAAATCCCTGAAGTTATCTTCAATTTCTCCCTTTTTCTCATCTCCGTATCTAATTTGATACCAAATCCAGGTGATTCTTCCTCTAAATATGTCCAGTATCAGAACATTGCCCACCGTCTCCTGTGCTTTCACCCTGATCCAAGTCACTATCATCTCCTGCCTGGATATCGCCATAGCCTCCAAATTGGTTTCCTTTCTTCCTCTCTTCACCCCTTTGGTCTCTTCTCAACACAGAGTAACCTTCTTGAAACAGTAAGTCGGGTCACGTGACTCCCCTGCTTAGAGCTCTCATTGCTCCTCAGCTCACTAAGCGTGGCCTCGAGGCTTTGTACCAAGAGCTGGACACGGAGGAGTGAATGAAACAGACATGGGGCTTACCTTCTTTCCAGGGGTAGGGATACACACAAGCCAACTAAATAAGTAATATATGTAGTGGAGTAGATGGTGATAAGTGTTATGGATAAAAATAGACAGGTCCCTCACATCACACGGTTTATATTCTAATATACTTGAAGGACCTGGTACAGAGTAGGTTTCTGATATGTGAGGGCCACATTAGTTACCTTTTCATTTAAAAGTGACAGGAACCTAATTCATACCTAATTAAGCAAATCTGGAGAAACGTAAAAGCGGGTCCAGCTCCAGGCCCAGCAGGATTTAGAGGTTCAAATATCTTCAGGAGCCTGTTTCTCTCCACTTTTCCCTCATGCTTTTCCCTGCATTGGCTTCATTCTCAGACACACTCTTACCAAACAGGGGCAATGATGGACACCATGGCTCCAACTAACATTTACTGTCCTAGCAACCTGGTAGGGAGAGAAGCTACCACAAATTTCTAGCCACACTCAAGCCAAATTGTAAAAACACAGCCCCAAATAAATTATTAACCTGAATGTCAATTTCCTTTTCTGTAGATTGAGGGCATTAATAATAATACCTATTTCACAGATCACTGTAAGGAAAGTTTGCTTACTGTATCTAAAGGCCACTTGCATAGGATTTGGCCAGAAGAGCACAAAATAAATATTGACTCATTGTTAATTTGTTTTCAGGTGTGGGTGTATTGATCCTAATTTCTGCTTCAGAGAGCTGTCGGAAATCAACAAATTTTATCAATGCTTAAAATTAGTACTTTGTTATGCATTATCCTGCCCTGTGGCTGTTTTATGAGAACATTTCTTCGGTTGTGTTGTAAAGTCTTCCTTATGAAGTAAGGTAGATAAGAAATGAATTTGTTATCTGAAAAACCTGGGTTCAAATCGTGCTCTGCCACTTAAACTTGTGGGATCTTGTGCAGCTGATTACCTTCCATGAGACTCACTTTGCTTATTTGTAAAGTAGGGATAGTGATACCTACTTCACTGGGTTGCTGGAAGGATGAAATGAGATGATATTTATTATTTCCCTAGCACCGTGGCAGGTTCAATATACAGTAGCTTGAAGCTATGAGCCTAGGATGGTGTCCTCCACACAGTGACTATTCAGTAAATCCATACTTGGAATTAGACACACATTCTAGACCCTCAGGTTTGGTGACCCACGCCTGAACTCTTGGGGCAGCTCTGCTTCAACAGATATTTTTGCAAACTCATTCTTAAGAATTTCCTTGGACATGAGTTCTGAACAGTCAAGGTTTCAAGCCACTTCTTTGGTTTAATAACTATCAAAAAGATGTTATTTCACTGTAGTTTTTCTTAAACTAAATTCTATCCCACGTCAATAATTATCCTTCCCTGTCATTTCTCTCATATACTGTACTTCATTTTCTTTTTTTATCAAATTAAGCTAAGAGGCTGTTTCTAAAGGGCCCCAGGGTGAGGGGTAAGTGCACTCGTGCTCTGACTTCTGAAATCACGAAAGGGTGGCTTTGAAAGGGGGCAAAGTGATAAGATGGCATTTAAGGACAACATGTGACTTGTGTGCGGACTGTGTGTGGAAGGGGCTCGTGTCACCAGGCAGAAAAGCAGCACTGACATTTTGGCACCAACTGGTGATACTGTCATCTTCTCCATTCACTAGGTTGCTCTTTCTGTCTATTTCGTCTTATTCAGAAAAGTATTTGTCGAGCCCGTATTATGTACCAGGCTGTGCGCTAGATGTGGGGCAACGCAGAAACACAAGGCACAGCCTCTGCCCTGAAGAAACCTGGAGTTCTCAGAGAGAGAGTTGACAGGCGGATGTAGACAGAAGGGGATCCTCATGCGAGAAAGACCTGGAGTGAGAATGCTGGGCACGCATGGGGGTCAGCGAACATGGCTCTGTTTCGGCTGGAGTGCACGGACTGCAGGAAAGGGAGTATAAGAGAACAGGGCAGACAGTAGGGTGGGACCCTATCACGTGTCAGGAGTTGGGACTTTCATAGCGAGGATACTCCCCCAGGGCTATCAGAAAACATCTACTGCCCGCTGCACCGCCCTGGTCATTGCCATGATGAAGCTGAGCAGAGGACAAGCCGAAGCTGTGGCAGCTCTTCAAGGGCAGTCAGTTTGCCATGTGCTGGGGCTTTATTCCTCTTGTGATTTACTTGGGATTTAAGAGGCAGGCAGATCCTGAGATGTCTAAACCAAGCATTTTGAGCCTGCTTTGGTGATAAGGGACAATTTGGTCTTCTGGATGTGGAAGCAGTCAATAAATAGGAACAACATGGAAGGTGTGTGCTCTGATTAGGATAAGAAATGGCACATTTTTCAGATGTTCACCAGTTGGATGGCACAGGGATCTTACTTCACAGATACATCTGTGGCAGAGTGGAACTCCACTGACTTCTTTATGATGGATTGTATCAAAACAAATATTTTTGACAATGAAAAACCAAATAAAAAACCCATCTACCCAGTCTCCCTGTCTTTAGGCTAATAAGGAATTGTCTCCATTTGACTAACACAGGCAATGAGGTTCAGAGATGTTAAGTGACTTTCCCGAGGTCACACAGCTTCCATGGGCCTTCTTTGGGAGAATGAAGCAGCTCCCAAAGCCATATCTTTTTTTTTTTTTTGATTAAAAAAAATATTTATTTATTTGGCTGTGCTAGGTCTCAGTTACGGCATGTGGGATCTTTAGTTGTGGCATGTGGGCTCTTAGTTGCAGCATGCAGGATCTAGTTCTCTGACCAGGGATCGAACATGGGCCCCCTGCATTGGGAGTGCGGAATCTTAACCACTGGACCACCAGGGAAGTCCCCCAAAGCCACATCTTTGATTCGGCTTTGTTCTAAAAGAATGGGTAGATATGAGTTACAGTGGGATTTTTATAACCTAATTGACCAATAAATTTCATAGATAATGACAACTACAAATATTTCTGTATTTCTTTAATATATTTGCACTCAGCTCAAGGGATAAAAATCTCAACAGAGACACTGTTTAGATTTCATTCATTCATAAACACCCATTACATAGAAAGCACAGGGCTAGGATTCTTCAGTGAAGAATAAACAGTACATGCTTTCTCTTCTACTTGTATGCATACTAATGCAATCCTAAATTGAGTTCTGTATTCCATCAAGGTAATAAAACCTATCCATTTTGACATTGAGCTGCCCATTATCCAATACAAAGCAATTTCTTTTTTAAGACAATTTTTAAAAAGTGGTTTTAGGTTCACAGCAAAATTAAGGGTAATGCACATGAAACAGGAGGGAAGGGGGCAGGGCACAACCTTTAGAAGAATGACACAGCCCAAGGACATGACATAAACTGATTAGAACCAAATAGGTCTAAGATGGTCGAAGAGTTGACTTCCACTAGACCTTGAGCCTCAGTATACCCTCACTGTAACATATCAGCAAGCTAAATGACACATCCACAGGTGCCATGACAGTTGCAAGGCTGACCATAAAGGTCAAAAAGTGGGTGGTGGCCCAATTTCTGGAAATCCCCACCCCTTCCCCAAAATAGCTGAAATATTCCTCCCAGTCATTAGCCTATGAAATTACCCACACCTATAAAAACTGACAACCACATACCCTGGTGCGGCTCTCACCTTCTGAGTGTGTTTCTCTCTAAATAAATCCACTTCTTATTTATCGCTTTGTCTCTCACTGAATTCTTTCTGCGATGAGACATCAAGAAACTGAGCTTCATTAAGTCCTAAGACCAGGTGTGTGATCTCAATTAAAAGACCGTGGGTTCAAGTCCCAATCCGAGTTACACGGTTTCATACAGAGATTATACCCTGCCCCTACATACACATAGTTTCTTTGGTTATAAACTTCCCCCACCAGAATGGTACATTTGTTATAATTGATGAACCTACATTGACACATCATTCTTACCTGAAAAATGGGTTCGCCTCTTGGTGCTTGTTGAGCCAAAAGACACGACCAAGCCAAAGATCAGGAGAAGGAGGATTTATTACTTGCAGCCAGTAAGGAGAACACTGGGGATCTTTCCCACAGCAGTGTCTCCCAAACAGCAAAATCGGGGAAGTTTTAAGCTAGGGGTACATGCATATTCATGAGGGGGCTCGGCAGGTCCACAGAGTCCAAGCTTTAGTTGATTGAAGTCACGAGGATCAGAGAAGGCCAATGTCATTATCCCTTAGCTTCTGTTGTTCTGGTGGTTGAGCACTTCAGGCTAATCTTTACCATTGCAATAGAACTGGGAGTCTTTACAGCTGATATATTATCTTTGCTATTGTTACTTCTCTTTTGCCTGATTGCATTCTTTTGTTCCCTAAGATCATTAATTACTGAGATTTGTTCAAAGGCAAGCATTGAGGCCAGATTTAGCTCACAAAATGGCTTAGACCAAAAATGGCTTCTCTTATGTCAAGCCATAAGAGAAGTGGTTCTCTTTCTCTGGGACCCCCTACCTTACCTGCTTACATTATCACTCAAAGTCCATGGTTTACATTAGGGTTCACTCTTGGTGTTGTGCATTCTATGGGTTTGGACAAATGCATAATGACACATATCTCTCAATATGACATCATATAGAGTATTTTCACTGCCCTAAAAATCCTTTGTGCTTCGCCTAGTCATCTCTCCCCATTCCCAACTCTTGGCAATCAAAAGTCTTGTTACTGTTTCGATAGTTTTGCCTTTTCCAGAATGTCATATGGTTGAAATGATATAGTATGTAGCTGTGATATTGTGATTTATAATAAGAAATATATGTTTGGTCTTCATCCAGTTTCTGTCACAGGGCTCCTAAAACCCTTGGAATTTGCTAAGTGATAAGAGCAACAAATGGATCTTTTGTTATGTTAATGAAATGACCCTCCGACTGCACCTAAGGCTGGTTACCAGGAGAACCAGCCATGCGATTAGAGGGTTGGAGCTTTTAGTGCCACCCCTGACCTCCAGGGAGGGGAGAGGGGCTGGAGATTGAGTTCAGTCACCAACGGTTTAATCGGTGGTTCGATGGTCAATGATTTAATCATTCATGCCTAAATAGTGACGCCTCCATAAAAAATCTCTCAAGTACTGAGAGCTTCTGGGTTGGTGATTATGTGGAGGTGCTGGGAAGGCGGCTGGAGAGGGAATAGAAGCTCCTCACCTCTTCCTCCATTGCTTGCCCTATGCATCACTTCCATCTGGCTGTTCCCGAGTTACATGCTTTCATAATAAAACAGTAGTCTAGTAAGGAAACTGCTCCTCTGAGTTCTGTGAGCCAGCCACTCTAGCAAATTGATGGAACCCAAGGAGGGGTGGCTGGAAGCTTCAATCTCTAGCTGGTTGGTCAGAAGCACAGGTGACAACCTGGACTTGCAACAGGTGTCTGAAACAGTGTAGGGGATGGTCTTGTAGGACTGAGTCCTTAAGCTGTGGGATCTGATGCTCTTTCTGGGTAGATAGTGTCAGAACTGAGTTGAATTGTAGGGCATCCAGCTGGTGTCTGGAGAATAGCTTGTTGGTGTGGGGAACATCCCCCCGCCCACTTTCAAACTGGTACCAGAACCTGGAGTAGTCTTTTCAGATTGGCTTCTTTCCCTTAGCAATATGCATTTAAGATTCTTCCATGTCTTTTCATGGCTTGATAGCTCATTTCTTATTAGCTTTGAGTAATATTCCATCGTCTGGATGTACCGCAGTATATTTATCCATTCACCTACTGAAGGACATCTTGGTTGCTTCCAAGTTTTGGCAACTATGAATGAAGTTGCTATAAACATCTGTGTGCAGGTTTCTGTGTGGATATAAGTTTTCATCTCCTTTGGGTAAATACTAAGGAGCACAACTGCTATATCAGGTGGTAAAAGTATGTTTAGTTTTGTAAGAAACCAGCCAAGTTTCTTCCAAAGTGACTGTACCATTTTACATTCCCACCAGAAATGAATGAGAGTTCCTGTTGCTCCACATAGCCACCAGCATTTGTTGTTGTCAGGGTTTGATCATTCTAAAAGGTGTACAAAGCAAGTTTTAATGTAAGGAAAACAAAATTTTATCTTATCTCTATCTCCATCTACCTATATATCTCCAAAGATTTAGTGGCAAAAAGATAAACTTAGGAATCTGACTGCTAAGGATTCCTGCTCCATCACTTCCTAGCTATATGGCCTTGGGCAAATTATTTAACTTCTTCATTTCCTCTTTTATAAACAGGCCATGGTAATGGAAGTCTCATAGCATTTTGAGAGTATTGTATAAAACAACATATGTAAAGCACTCAGCAGTGTCCAGTCACACAGCAAGCACTTAATGAGTACACATCCTTGTCTCCTCCCCTTGTAAAACACGTGGTTCCCGTCATCTCTCTGTATTATGATAGCACTTCTCTCTTATCTCACCATTGCTGTCAATTACTAACATGACTAGACTGGACCTTCTGATTTTTCAGGATTTTTTTTTTTTTTCTTTTTTTTTTGGCTGTGTTGGGTCTTCGTTTCTGTGTGAGGGCTTTCTCTAGTTGTGGCGAGCGGGGGCCACTCTTCATCGCGGTGCGTGGGCCTCTCACTGTCGTGGCCTCTCTTGTTGCGGAGCACAGGCTCCAGATGCGCAGGCTCAGTAGTTGTGGCTCACGGGCTTAGCTGCTCCGCGGCATGTGGGATCTTCCCAGACCAGGGCTCGAACCCGTGTCCCCTGCATTGGCAGGCAGACTCTCAACCACTGCGCCACCAGGGAAGCCCTCAGGATATTTTTTAACTTATTTTACAGAATAATGGTGAACTTAATCAAAGCTATTGCCTTTTATTTTAGTAGTGGCTACACAGCCCATAGAATATAACTTAAAGCAGTATAGAATCTAATACTAGATGCTCATTTCATGTAGTATTCTTTTAAATGAATTAATGAGCAACTTCTCCAATTTGAAGAAACTTCTAGATTATTAAAAACCCATCAAGTAATAACATTGTCCTGACAGTTTACAGATTCCTGCTTACATCACCTATCCTGAAACATGTTAGAACTCATATTTTTAAGTTTCCGTTTCTAAATGTGATATCCTTCGAAGGGAGATTATTAAGTTGCTTCACATTAGGAACATAGTACGTAAATAAGTTGTGCCCACATGCAGAATGTTTTCCATACAAGAACTGCAAGAGGCCTACCAGAAACGATCGCAAAACCTCCATAATTATAACAAACCATTGGAACGAGCAATGTTGGTGGCATAGGAAGGAGAGCAAAGAAGGAAACAGAACATAGAGAATTGGTTCAAACCTCAGCCAAAGGAATTAGGAAACTGGAAACTTGATGGTCCAAGCAAGATTTGCCTTTGTTTACTTCTCAAATAAAAGTAAAGGAAATCATGAACAGTGGGAAAATTCCTTCCACCTCCCCAAAGGGAGATAGAAGGGGCCTAGGAAGGCTGTCATCTGGATTTATAAATAAGAAACTGCAACACAGCCAGTTTTACTGCCACCAAAATGTGAGCTCTTTCCAAATGTAGCTAATGATGGGTACATTGAGCTGAGACAACTTAATTCTAATTCCAGAGCAGACACCTCAAATGCTTAGTTTTCCTTATCCTGCTTTTCTGTTACTGCCATAAATGATGTAAATAGTACATTCTCTTCTTTGGGAAGAGTAACAGGAGTGACGGTGGTTTGTTTTTCAACTCTTCTGTTTGTGTTGATACCCTTGACCAGGGAGAAATCTGCCAAACATGTAATGTGTAAGGAATTCAACACGCAGCTTGAGGCTGCAAGTTCCTTGAGGATAAGGACCGATCTGGTGCTCTTTTCACATCCTTCAGTCTCTAGCTTGTGGATGTGGGGGAAGAGTCCACAGAACCTGGCATTCAAAAGAGAATTAGGGAGGGGTTCCTAGAGGCCTGGGGCCATCCTCACCCCAAGGATCACAGAGAGTTGTTTCTGCCAACCGAAGGAGGCAAATTAAGATGTGGAGTCAGAGGAAGGCCCTTCCCTCACCTGTGCACTTCACAAGCAAATTGCAGAGAGAAGGTGGTAATTAACCCTTCAGGGAAATCCTTTCCCGAATGTTGGCATCCTAGGTATAATATCCGATATGCATTAAACATTTAGACTGATTTCCATTGACTTTTCTGCCTTGGTCCAACATGTAGCTGTGGATCCTGGGACCACCATGGTGGCAGACTGACATCCTCTCTTCTTCATCCTTCAGAAGATCCATCTTTGGGGCTCTTTCTTCTCCTTCCACCCCTACTCTTCTTTTTCTTCCTCCTTTCCCTCCTCTTCTTGCACATTCATCAAATTCAACATTACCATTCACTGTTTTTCACTTAAGATGCATCTTCATAATAGTAGACTGTCATAATTCAATTGGACTTTAGGGTGGTCTTAACAGATCAACAGATCAATGGCAGTCAAAGTAACTGTGAAAAATTAGTCATTAAATGCAGTTGTATAAACACCTCTGGTGGCAAAAGGAATAAATTGTGGCATAATAGTTAGGATTTTTTGAGACCCTAGTAGGTGCCAGAGAGGCAATGTGCTAAGTATCTATATTTATTGTTTTATCCAGGCCTCACATCACCTGATCAATTAGCTACAATTATTCCTATGTCACAAATGGGAGAACTATGGCTTAGAAAGAAACGCAAAGTCACTTGCCCAAGGTTGTGCAGCTAGTAAGTGATGGAGCAGGTTTGAACCCAAGAATTTTGATTCTGCAACTTAGACTCTTAATTACTATGCTATGCTGCATTACTTCCTTGAGGGGAAATTAGGGGCACCATTCTTGTTTTATTCCCTTGAAGTTTCAGTTTTTTGTGTTCAAAGGTCTTGTCACATCAATTTTTTTTTAAAGTAATGTGAACTTCGAGTCTGAAAAGTTGTCTCAAAGTTCTTTAATTATGAAAAAAATCCTTGTTTGAGGATGCACTTCTGTGAATCTTTTCAACCATTTTTTTTTGACTTAGCGATCTTACTTTATTCAACTCAAAATCTATAATTTAATACTCTGCTTCAGCTTCTTCTAAACGTTCCATAAACTGTGATGATTGTTAGGACAGAAACAGGAAGAAAACTCAGGATCTTAAAATTGTTTTCTTTGTAACATGTGATGAATCAGACTTGCAAAGTCCACAACACAAAAGCTCCTGATAACGCTAATTCTGTGGAAGGGGTGCATACCACCCCCTTTTTGAAAACAAAACTTCCTCTAGATGTTTGTTCTATTTGTGGCAGATTTTCCAAATTTAGACTAATGTTCTCATTCCTTACTGATGTGTGGGTGGAAGCTTTCTTAAGTCATACAAACCATGACCGTCCCATATCTATCACTGGGAGACCTTAAGTCAGTCACTTAATTCTTTGAGTCTGAGTGTTTTTACTTTTAGAATGAAGTGTGGTATAATGAAGGCACCTCTAGATCCGTTCTCCGCCTTTCCCCCTCTACTCTGTGTCCTGGGGTCTTTATGGACCACATCAGTGGTTCTCTTGCCTGCTGACTTCCTGTTGGGCTCAACCAATGGGAGGTACCAGCAGAAGGTCAGAGGAGAGGAAGGCATATTTATTTGACCAGCTCCCTTGTTCACAGTGCATGGCAACAGCCACATTCCTCTCCCAAAGGTCGTCGCCTCTCCTACAGCCTCAGCTCTTAAGTTCCAGGAACCACTCCCTCCCTTCACCCTTCCTCAGCCAGGTCAGCAATGGCTTCCTGCCTATGTTAACCCTATCCTCACCGGGCACTCTGATACAGAAGATATGGGTTTAGGTAAATTCTAACGTTTCTTCTAATCCTAAACTAAGCAGAATCCCTTGTTGATATGTCCTAGAAAGATCTTTTCTTTTGAGAAAGGAGATGGTTTTCATGCCTAGTTGATAGAATGTATTCTGATAGGAGCCAGCATGTGTAAATGAGAGGATATTGGACTGGGAGTCAGGAGATCAGCAGTGCTACTAAATAGGATACAACTTTCTTTCTCTTTGTAAAAAATTGTAGTAAAATACACATAACATAAAAATTACCATCTTAACTATTTTTAAGTGAACAGTTCAGTGGCATTAAGTATATTCACATTGCTGTGCTACCATCACTACCATCTGTCCACAGAACTCTTTTCATGTTGCAAAACTGAAACTCTGTGGCCGTTAAACAATCACTGTTTTCCCTCCCCTGAGCTCCTGGGAACAACTGTTCTACTTTTTGTCTCTTTGAATTTTTTGACTCTAGGTACCTCATATAAGTGGAATCATACATATTTGTCTTTTTGTAACTGATTTGTTTCACTTAGCATAATGTCCTCAGAGTTCATCTATGTTGAGCATGTTTCAGAATTTCTTTCCTTTTAAAGGTGGAATAATATTCCATTTTTTGTATCCACCACATTTTTTGTATCCATTCATCTGTCTATGCACACTTGGATTACTTCCACTTTTTGGCTACCACAAATAATAATGCTATGAACATAGGTATCCAAATATCATATTCAAGTCCCTGCTTCCAATACTTTTGGATATATAACCAGAAGTGCAATTCCTGGATCATATGGCAATTCTACTTTTAATTTTTTAAGGAACCACCATCCTGTTTTCCATAGTGGCTTCACCTCTCTGCAATGTACAAGGGTTCTGAAGTCTCCACATCCTCACAAACACTTGTGATTTTCTGTTTCTTGTTTTTGGTTTTCGGTTTTTTGTTTTTTAAATAGTAACCATCCTACAGGTATACAGCTTTGAATCAATATTTATTTAGCACCTGTTCATCCATTCACTGTGTTAGGTACTGGAAATACGACAAACAGACTCTGCTCTAATGGAGTTTATAATTCTAGAGGGAAGAACAGACAAAAACAAACAAATGAAATAAAATAATTACAAATCTTGAGAAATGCTATGAAGGAAACAGAGATGAGGCAGATAATGATGGAGACCTACTTGTGGGGGAAAAAAACCTTTTATGAAGAAGTGACATTTAAATAAAGATATGAAAGAGCTAGCTAAGAGGAAAGAAAGAATATAGAAAAGAGCAAGCCAGGCAGGGGTGGCAAATGTGCAAAGGGCTGGAGTGCGGGAAGAGCTTGGGGTGTTAACGTTGCGGAGGGGGCAGCAGTGTTACTGGATGGTGGAGCAGGGAGGCACAGATGTGGAGAGGACAAGGTAGGCACCTTGTTGTTCAGGTCCTTATAAAGCCGCTTTTCATATCTGGGATAGTGTTCAGTAGGAGGCCATTGAAGTGTTCCATGGGAGAATTGCATGCTCTGAGCTTTGGACTAAACACTGACCTAAGCTTCCGCTCACTAGGTGTCTTCCCAGGAGCCCTTGCAGCTTCGGGGCTGTGGGTCACTGGCTCCTGGAAGCCGCGTTGTGCAGGGTTAAGGACTCATGCTCTGGGGTCAGGTATACTTGGATTCAAATCCCCCTTCTACCACCTACTTGCAGTGTGACTTTAAACAGGTTGCTTAAGTTAGTGGTCCCCAACCTTTCTGGCACCAGGGACCGGTTTCGTGGAAGACGCTTTTTACACGGATGGGGCGGGGGCAGGGGTGGTGGGGGTTCAGGCGGTAATGGGATTGATGGGGAGCGGCAGGTGAAGCTTCACTCACTTGCCCGCCGCTCACCTCCTGTGTGCAGCTTGGTTCCTAGGGGAACCAGGGGGTTGGGGACCCCTGATTTAAGCCCTCAGAGCCTCAGTTTCTTCATCAGGAAAATGGGAAAAAATGGTACTTTCTTCATAAAATTGTTTAAGGATAAGATGAAAAAATATATGTGAATCCCTTAACACAGTGCCTGGCACACATTAAACTCTAATAAACATTAGCTATTATAATTATTATAATCTTTCATTCACTCATTCAACAAGCTTTTATTGAGAGCATATTGTGTCCCTGGCTCTGAGCTAGGTGAGAGGGTTAAAAAGATGAGACCATTGTCCTGGTTTTCAAGAAGTAGCAACACATCGAATTATAACACAGAATGCTAAGTGCAATGGGAGACGTAAGGATAGGACATTATAAATGCACAGAGAAAGTGCACTCAACCTAGACTGGGGATGGGGACGTAGAAGAGTCCCCCTACAGCAAGTGATAACTGAGCCATGTCTTAGAGAATGAGTTGAGGGGGGGTGAAGGACATCTAGGCAGAGAGGACCACATGAGTGAACGGAGGGAGACAAGAAGCAGCATAGAGTGCAAGAGGGGAACACGCTGCAGTTCGGGGGCTGCCAGGATATTAAGCATTGGGATAGGTGGCCCAGGAGAGCCAGACAGAGGCGAGATCATAGAGATCCCTGTATAATAGGCTGAGGAACTTGGAGTTTACCCTGTAGGCAATGGTGAACTATTGAAGGATTTCTAGCCCTGTACAGATTTGAGTTTTAGATAGTTCATTCTTGGCATGTGCAGAAAATGGATGTAATTGGGAAAAGAATGAAAGAAGGGAGAACAAGTAGGAGACAATTGCAGTAAACCAGGCAAGAAAGAGACAGTGTGAGTCTGAATGAGATCATTGGACATACGGATGGAGAAGATGAGGCAGGTTTTTTTGTTTGTTTGTTTATTTTTTCACACACACTGTATTTTATTTTTACAAGAGATAAACTGACACCAAGCACTGTAAATGGATGACCACAACAAAAGCAACAATGATTGCAATTACCAAACACGAAACACACTCATACTATGTCATAATATTGACATTCAGTCCAGTAATCCTCCACTGTAACAGCTCCTTTACTTTGCAGTGAAAATTGATTTGTATATTTTTTGCCTCTGAGTCCTTGTGGGATTTTTTTTTTATTCAAACAGAAAGTCACAAAAATTATAATCATCCTCATCAGTTCACTCAGTCCCATGTAATTAATTTTTTTTATCTTGATCTTTTGTTAACACTTTTATGAATTCATCAGTTTTCCATTAGAGTTCTGAAAATGCTTATTCATTCAGTTCAACAGTATAGTCAGTTACCAGAAACCTGTACTTGTCAGAGTCTTTTCAATGAATTCCTTGAAGATGAAACCCTTTTATAGGAACATTTTTGGGAAAGCATCAGAGTACACCCAGAACTGTCTGTAAATGACAAAAGACTTAAAAATGACCACAGTTAAAGATTTGATGAAAGTTCATAATAATGCAATTGACAAGGAATTTAGTTATTTCTGATATATACAGTTTAAAGTAATAACTAGAATTATGACATAACATCATACCAGAACATATAAGATTTTTAGAAATTTCAGGTAATGTGTGAAACATTTATATTAACATATTTCCATACAAATAACCCAAAGAAAGTTTAGTATTAGTTGTTTTATTCTTTGTTTGTTTATACTGCAGGTTCTTATTAGTCATCCATTTTATGCACATCAGTGTATACATGTCAATCCCAATCGCCTAATTCATCACACCACCATCCCCACCCCACCGCGGTTTTCCCCCCTTGGTGTCCATACGTTTGTTCTCTACATCTGTGTCTCAACTTGTGCCCTGCAAACTGGTTTATCTGTACCATTTTTCTAGGTTCCACATACATGCGTTAATATACGATATTTGTTTTTCTCTTTCTGACTTACTTCACTCTGTATGACAGTCTCTAGATCCATCCACGTCTCAACAAATGACCCAATTTCGTTCCTTTTTATGGCTGAGTAATATTCCATTGTATATATGTACCACACCTTCTTTATCTATTCATCTGTCGATGGGCATTCAGGTTGCTTCCATGACATGGCTATTGTAAATAGCACAGCAATGAACATTGGGGTGCATGTGTCTTTTTGAATTATGGTTTTCTCTGGGTATATGCCCAGTAGTGGGATTGCTGGGTCATATGGTAGTTCTATTTTTAGTTTTTTAAGGAACCTCCATACTCTTCTCCAAAGTGGCTGTATCAATTTACATTCCCACCAACAGTGCAAGAGGGTTCCCTTTTCTCCACACCCTCTCCAGCATTTGTTGTTTGTAGATTTTCTGATGATGCCCATTCTAACTGGTGTAAGGTGATACCTCACTGTAGTTTTGATTTGCATTTCTCTAATAATTAGTGATGTTGAGCAGCTTTTCATGTGCTTCTTGGCCATCTGGATGTCTTCTTTGGAGAAATGTCTATTTAGGTCTTCTGCCCATTTTTGCATTGGGTTGTTTGTTTCTTTAATATTGAGCTGCATGAGCTGTTTATATATTTTGGAGATTAATCTTTTGTCCGTTGATTCATTTGCGAATATTTTCTCCCATTCTGAGGGTTGTCTTTTCGTCTTGTTTATGGTTTCCTTTGCTGTGCAAAAGCTTTGAAGTTTCATTAGGTCCCATTTGTTTCTTTTTGTTTTTATTTCCATTACTCTAGGAGGTGGATCAGAAAAGATCCTGCTGTGATTTATGTCAAAGAGTGTTCTTCTTATGTTTTCCTCTAAGAGTTTTATAGTGCCCGGTCTTACATTTAGGTCTTGAAGCCATTTTGAGTTTATTTTTGTGTATGGTGTTAGGGAGTGTTTTAATTTCATTCTTTTACATGTAGCTGTCCAGTTTTCCCAGCACCACTTATTGAAGAGACTGTCTTTTCTCCATTGTATATCTTTGCCTCCTTTGTCATAGATTAGTTGACAATAGGTGTGTGGGTTTATCTCTGGGCTTTCTCTCCTGTTCCATTGATCTATATTTCTGTTTTTGTGCCAGTACCATATTGTCTTGATTACTGTAGCTTTGTAGTATAGTCTGAAGTCAGGGAGTCTGATTCCTCCAGCTCCGTTTTTTTCCCTCAAGACTGCTTTGGCTATTCGGGGTCTTCTGTGTCTCCATACAACTTTTAAGATGATTTGTTCTAGTTCCATAAAAAAATGCCATTGGTAATTTGATAGGGATTGCATTGCATCTGTAGATAGCTTTGGGTAGTATACTGATTTTTACAATATTGATTCTTCCAGTCCAAGAACATGGTATATCTCTCCATCTGTTGGTATCATCTTTAATTTCTTTCATCAGTGTCTTATAGTTTTCTGCATACAGGTCATTTGTTTCCCTAGGTAGGTTTATTCCTAGGTATTTTGTTCTTTTTATTGCAATGGTAAATGGGAGTGTTTCCATAATTTCTCTTTCAGATTTTTCATCATTAGTATATAGGAATGCAAGAGATTTCTGTGCATTAATTTTGTATCCTGCAACTTTACCAAATTCATTGATTAGGTCTAGTAGTTTTCTGGTGGCATTTTTAGGATTCTCTATGTATAGTATCACGTCATCTGCAAACAGTGACAGTTTTACTTCTTCTTTTCCAATTTGTATTCCTTTTGTTTCTTTTTCTTCTCTGATTGCCGTGGATAGGACTTCCAAAACTATGTTGAATAATAGTGGTGAGAGTGGACATCCTTGTCTTGTTCCTGATCTTAGAGGAAATGCTTTCAGTTTTTCACCATTGAGAGTGGTGTTTGCTGTGGGTTTGTCCTATATGGCCTTTATTATGAGGAGGTAGGTTCCCTCTATGCCCACTTTCTGGAGAGTTTTTATAATAAATAGGTGTTGAATTTTGTCAAAAGCTTTTTCTGCCTCTATTGAGATGATCATATGGTTTTTATTCTTCAGTTTGTTAATATGGTGTATCACATTGTTTGATTTGTGTATATTGAAGAATCCTTGCATCCCTGGGATGAATCCCACTTGATCATGGTGTATGATCCTTTTAGTGTGGTGTTGGATTCTGTTTGCTAGTATTTTGTTGAGGATTTTTGTATCTATATTCATCATTGATATTGGTCTGTAACTTTCTTTTTTTGTAGCATCTTTGTCTGGTTTTGGTATCAGGGTGATGGTGGCCTCATGGAATGAGTTTGGTAGTGTTCCTTCCTCTGCAGTTTTTTGGAAGAGTTTGAGAAGGATGGGTGTTAGCTCTTCTCTAAATGTTTGATAGAATTCACCTGTGAAGCCATCTGGTCCTGAACTTTTGTTTGTTGGAAGATTTTTAATCACAGTTTCAATTTCATTACTTGTGATTGGTCTGTTCATATTTTCTGTTTCTTCCTGGTTCAGTCTTGGAAGGTTATACCTTTCAAAGAATTTGTCCATTTCTTCCAGGTTGTCCATTTTATTGGCATAGAGTTGCTTGTAGTAGTCTCTTAGGATGCTTTGTATTTCTGCGGTGTCTGTTGTAACTTCTCCTTTCTCATTTCTAATTTTATTGATTTGAGTCCTCTCTTTTTCTTGATGAGTCTGGCTAATGGCTTATCAATTTTGTTTATCTTCTCAAAGAACCAGCTTTTACTTTTATTGATCTTTGCTATTGTTTTCTTTGTTTCTATTTCATTTATTTCTGCTCTGATCTTTATGATTTCTTTCCTTCTGCTAACTTTGGGTTTTGTTTGTTCTTCTTTCTCTAGTTTCTTTAGGTGTAAGGTTAGATTGTTTACTTGAGATTTTTCTTGTTTCTTGAGGTAGGCTTGTATAGCTATGAACTTCCCTCTTAGAACTGCTTTTGCTGCATCCCATAGGTTTTGGATCATCGTGTTTTCATTGTCATTTGTCTCTAGATATTTTTTGATTTCCTCTTTGATTTCTTCAGTGATCTCTTGGTTATTTAGTAACGTATTGTTTAACTTCCTTGTGTTTGTGTTTTTTACGTTGTGTTCTCTGTAATTGATTTCTAATCTCAAAGCGTTGTGGTCAGAAAAGGTGCTTGATATGAGTTCAGTGTTCTTAAATTTACTGAGGCTTGATTTGTGACCCAAGATGTGATCTATCCTGGAGAATGTTACGTGTGCACTTGAGAAGAAAGTGTAATCTGCTGTTTTTGGATGGAATGTCCTATAAATATCAATTAAATCTATCTGGTCTATTGTGTCATTTAAAGCTTCTGTTTCCTTATTTATTTTCATTTTGGAGATCTGTCCTTTGCTGTAAGTGAGGTGTTAAAGTCCCCCACTATGATTGTTTTACTGTTGATTTCCTCTTTTGTAGCTGTTAGCAGTTGCCTTATGTATTGAGGTGGTCCTATGTTGGGTGCATATATATTTATAATTGTTATATCTTCTTCTTGGATTGATCCCTTGATCATTATGTAGTGTCCTTCCTTGTCTCTTGTAACATTCTTTATTTTAAAGTCTATTTTATCTGATATGAGTATAGCTACTCTGGCTTTCTTTTGATTTCCATTTGCATGGAATATCTTTTTCCATCCCCTCACTTTCAGTCTGTATGTGTCCCTAGGTCTGAAGTGGGTCTCTTGTAGACAGCATATATATGGGTCTTGTTTTTGTATCCATTCAGCAAGCCTGTGTCTTTTGATTGGAGCATTTAATCCATTCATGTTTAAGGTAATTATTGATATGTATGTTCCTATGACCATTTTCTTAATTGTTTTGGGTTTGTTTTTATAGATCCTTTTCTTCTCTTGTGTTTCCCACTTAGAGAAGTTCCTTTAAATTTGTTGTAGAGCTGGTTTGGTCGTGCTGAATCTCTTAGCTTTTGCTTGTCTGTAAAGCTTTTGATTTCTCCATCGTATGTGAATGAGATCCTTGCGGGGTAGAGTAATCTTGGTTGTAGGTTCTTCCCTTTCATCACTTTAAGTATATCATGCCACTCCCTTCTGGCTTGTAAAGTTTCTGCTGAGAAATCAGCTGTTAACCTTCTGGGAGTTCCCTTGTATGTTGTTTGTTGTTTTTCCCTTGCTGCTTTCAATAATTTTTCTGTCTTCAATTTTTGCCATTTTTATTACTATGTGTCTCGGCGTGTTTCTCCTTGGGTTTATCCTTTATTGGACTTGCTGTGCTTCCTGGACTTGGGTGGCTATTTCCTTTCCCATGTTTGGGAAGTTTTCGACTATAATCTCTTCAGACATTTTCTCTGGTCATTTCTCTCTCTCTTCTCCTTCTGGACCCCTATAATGCGAATGTTGTTGCATTTAATGTTGTCCCAGAGGTGTCTTAGGCTGTCTTCATTTCTTTTCATTTTTTTTTCTTTATTCTGTTCCGCAGCAGTGAACTCCACCATTCTGTCTTCCAGGTCACTTATCCATTCTTCTGCCTCAGTTATTCTGCTATTGATTCCTTCTCGTGTAGTTTTCATTTCAGTTATTGTGTTCTTCATCTCTGTTTGTTTGTTCTTTAATTCTTCTAGGTCTTTGTTAAACATTTCTTGCATTTTCTCGCTCTTTGACTCCATTCTTTTTCCGAGTTTCTAGATTATCTTCCCTATCATTATTCTGAATTGTTTTTCTGGAAGGTTGCCTATCTTTGCTTCATTTAGTTGTTTTTCTGGGGTTTTATCTTGTTCCTTCATCTGGTACATAGTCCTCTGCCTTTTCATCTTGTGTATCTTTCTGTGAATGTGGTTTTTGTTCCACAGGCTGCAGGATTGTAGTTCTTCTTGCTTCTGCTCTCTGCCCTCTTGTGGATGAGGCTATCTAAGAGGTTTGTGCAGGCTTAATGATAGGAGGGACTGGTGGTGGGTAGAGCTGGTTGTTGTTCTGGTAGGCAGAGCTCAGTAAAACTCTGATCCGCTTGTCTGTTGATGGGTGGGGCTGAGTTCCTTCCCTGTTGGTTGTTTGGCCTGAGGTGACCCAGCACTGGAGCCCACAGACCCTTTGGTGGGGCTAATGGGGTTACACCAAGGAGTACTTCCCAGAGCGTCTGCTGCCAGTGTCCTTGTCCCCGCAGTGAGCCACAGCCATCCCCTGCTTCTGCAGGAGTCCCTCCAACACTAGCAGGTATGTCTGGTTCAGTCTCCCCTGGGGTCACTGCTCCTTCCCCTGGGTCCCGATGCACACACTACTTTGTGTGTGCCCTCCAAGAGAGGAGTCTCTTTTCCCTCCAGTCCTGTTGAAGTCCTGCAATCAATTCCCACTAGGCTTCAAAGTCTGATTCTCCAGGCATTCCTCCTCCCATTGCCGGATCCCCAGGTTGGGAAGCCTGACGTGGAGCTCAGAACCTTGACTCCATTGGGTGGACTTCTGTGGTATAAGTGTTCTCCAGTCTGTGAGTCACCCACCCAGCAGTTATGGGATTTGATTTTACTGTGATTGAGCCCCTCCTACCATCTCATTGTGGCTTCTCCTTTGTCTTGGGTGTGGGGTATCTTTTTTGGTGAGTTCCAGTGTCTTCCTGTCGATGATTGTCCAGCAGCTAGTTGTGATTCTGGTGTTCTCACAAGAGGGAGTGAGAGCATGTCCTTCTACTCCGCCATCTTGGTTCCTCTGATGAGGCAGATTTTAAAAGTTTATCTAAGAGACTAAATTGGTGGGATGTGATGAGTTACAAGATGTGGAAGTTGTATGGGGTGGAGAGGAGTCCAGTACAACTGGAAGCTATAAAGTTGGGTGTCTGAGTGGATGGCAGACACAGAAACCAGGGGGAGAGCTTGCAATGGATTCTGTAAGATGGTGCACCGTGTTCAAGGTGGAAGCCATCATTTCCTCAGCCTTCAGGAATAATGGCTGCTGATGGCTCATGGGGGAGTCCTCTGTGGCCTAAGGGAGCCACTTTGCTCAAGGATATGCCCTGTTGCCAGGTGAAGCCCATATTCAATGACTGGTTGATGTAGGGACACAAAGACTGGGTCTCCTTTTCTCATTTCAGGAAAACTCTGAAGGGCCATTCCAGCCCCAGAGCTCCCTTGAAGATCAGCTGAGGCTCATGTTGTGTCTGCAGCACACTTCAGCTTCTCCCTGTGCCTAATCCTGCTTCCTTCACTGGCCTCCAGGTGCTACACCCTAAAGCACTCCTCAGTAAATCTGCTCACAGATACCTGTCTCAGATTCTGTTTCTAAGGGGACTTGACCTGAGGCAGAGGGGATGATACTCAGTTTTGAATGAGTTGAGCTTGATATGTCTATAAGACCTCCAGGTGGAGATATCTAACAGGTTTCAGACAGCTAAGCCTAAACCTCCATATAATGCTGCAGTCTGGAAATAAAGATCTGAGAGTTATATCAGCACACTGGTGGTACTGGTCTGCAATCCCTTACTTGCAATTTCCAAATCCAAAAAAAAAGTCTTAAAATCAAAAGTCTTTAAAAAAATTCATTTGCTGGCAAAAGCTGATATGATCTGAGCACTTTTGACACTAAAACATAACCTAAATGTACATGAAAACTATTTCTAGCCCTGGGAGTTCTCTGGTGATCCAGCAGTTAAGACTCCACGCTCCCAATGCAGAGGGCCTGGGTTCGATCCCTTGTCAGGGAACTAAATCCCGCATGCTGCAACTAAAATATCCTGCATGCGGCAACGAAGATCCTGTGTGCCGCAGTTAAGACCCAGCGCAGCCAAATAAATAGATATTTTTTTAAAAATCAAAAACTATTTCTAGCCCCTTTAAAAATCCTACTTAGTGTGACTATTTCTGTGTTTTGCTACAGAAATATTCTTGTGTTTGATTAGAAGGTGCTATCCCAGGCTCTACTGGGCCCAGTATATAATTTTCAGCATATTTTCCTTATAACCTTTCTAAAATCTGAAAAATTCTGGATTCTTAAGCCACCTGGTCCTGAGAGTTTCAGATGAAGCACTGTAGACTTATAATTGGGAACATGAAAGAGGATAAGATCACCTAGGGAGAAAGTATAAATTAAAAAGCAAGCACTAGACAGGAAACAGCAGCATTTTGAATTAGTCAAAGGAAGCGTGGTCAACAAAAGAGAGAGAGAAGAAATGTTCCTAAGGTATGGTTAGTCAGGAGAGTGAGGAGTCCCGGAGGCCAAGAGAACGGAGAGCTTTAAGAAAGAGGAGAGCTGTCAGTGAATTCACATGCAGCAGGGGTCTAAGAGCCAGGAAGTTAAGACTTATCCTCCAGAGTTGGCAACTGGTGGTTGATTGATAGTGAGTGCAGCTTCAGAAGAGTGGTGCGGGCAGAGGCTCAAATGCAGTAGATTGTGGAATGAATGGAAAGTGAGGAGAGAGAGCATACAGCTGCTAGATGGCTAAAGGCATGTTTTTAGCCTGAAGAAAGCCTTGGGCATGTTTATAGGGAGGTGGAGAGGAGCAAAGAGTGAGTGAGAGGTGGAAGGTAAAGGAGAGAGAGGAGAACCAAAGGGACAAGATGTAGGAGGAGGCAGGGAGAGCTCAGGTGGGGTTGGGGCCGGGATTCATGTGGAGGAAGGGAGCATGAGGGTTGGTCTAGAACTGAAGGAGGGACTACTCACATTCTGAGATGGGAAGAAAAGGAATGAGAAAGGGATTAGATAAAGAAAAATGGGTACGTAGAAAGGGATAACATGGTTGGTCATCTCTGATGACTTCCATTTCTCATTGAAACAGATTGAACCATCTACTGAAAGTAAAGGGGATACAAGCTGAAAATGGATCTTGGGGAGAGGTGATAGTTTGGTGTAAAGAGAGGGAGTAACCAAGGAGAATTAGAAAGATGAGTAATTGGTGGTGTTAAAAAACCCAAAATTCAACTGAGTGAATTTGAAGATCTAATTGGCCTTATTAAACAATTCATGTATCCATCTAGCAAACAGAGATACTCCAAGGAGTTATACAGAATGGAAGGCTTTTATAGAAAGAAGGGTGGGACAAGGAAGTCATTAGCAAAAGAAAAATTAAAGTTTATTGGAGGAAACTAATAGTTCAGGGTGATGATGGCTTCTTATTGGCTGAGCTGTGGTGTTTTCCATTGGCTGGGCTTGTTGCTGGGCAAGAAGAAAATCTTCCTTCCTCCTAAGGTGGTAAAGTAGAGAAACCTTCCTGTTGAAGATGCAAGGTACTTCTTTCCCATCTGGGGGAATTGATGACAAGTGGTAGGGCATGATATCTCCTCGACAGTCTTTCCCAACTCCAATTTTAGTTGTGTTTTCCTCTATTACTTTTCACAGTTGTCTAAAATTAGAGAACATGGGCAGGCATTAATGGATACAGTGGTGTGTGGTGTGATTTTCCCCCCCAGCCCTCAGCTGTATGCACAGAGGTGTTAATTAAACAACAGGATATCTATGTAACCATTAAAAGTCATCACAAAGAATATTTAATGGCAAGGAAAAATGCTTAAGATACGCTGTAGGGGATAGTGTTGGTAGCTTCCTGAGAACCCCCTGGCATTCATCTCTGTTCAGATCTCTGCTCCTGAAAGACTGCTTGCTGTGATCACATGAAGCTCTCTGCCTGAAGCTTTCTTCTGGCCAAGGAGCATGCTTAGAAGTCAATACTAGGGGAATGCCCATCGATTCCTAGGGGAATTATTGTTCCCTCCCCAAACTTCCCAGCCCTAAACAATTACTAATAGGAAGTTGGAGGTTAAATACTTTAGCTTCCTCTGCCTTCCTTGGGGACAATTTTGAGATGTTTTGTACTCTGTTTCTAAGTGTCCTCCAGAAGAACTCAACTCCAGTTGCAACACAGTGCCAACTGGATTAATTACACACAACTTATTGGCTTCCCTCCTGTGGTGATTTTTTTTTAAAGGTCCCAACTTCTTTGGCATTACTCCCATCAAGTGTATGGCTATGTGAGCAGACCATCTGGATCACCCAGCCCAGCAGAGCCTTCAGATGCCTGCAGCCCCAGTGGATATCTCTCCACTGAGCCCTTCCTGAATTCCTGATGCACAAAGTTAAATGCAAAATAAATGGTTCCATTGTTTTATGCCATTAAGGAATAACTTATTACATAGCAATAGTGACTGGACATTCCCCTTCCCTGTATCTCTTCCCCATTTTCCTTCTGGTGTTTCCTGCGGTTGCCTTCAAAATACAGTATATGCTCTTTTTATCTTTTCTTTTTTAAAAATTTATTTATTTATTTATTTGTTTCTTTGTTTATTTTTGTCTGTGTTGGGTCTTCGTTGCTGTGCGCGGGCTTTCTCTAGTTGTGGCGAGCGGGGGCTACTCTTCGTTGTGGTGCATGGGCTTCTCACTGTGGTTGCTTCTCTTGTTGCGGAACACGGGCTCTAGGCGCATGGGCTTTAGTAGTTGTGGCGAGCGGGCTTAGTTGCCCTGCGGCATGTGGGATCTTCCCAGACCAGGGATCGAACCCATATCCCCTGCATTGGCAGGTGGATTCTTAACCACTGTGCCACCAGAGAAGTCCGCACTATGTGCTCTTGAATCTTTATTTCAGAATTTGTTTCTGGGGAACTCAAACCAAAACCAAAACCAAAACCACACCCAACAAATGAACCAAAAAAACCCCCCAAAAAACTGTGTTACAAAATAATAGTATATCATAACCGTGAAAAAACAAAATAACAAGGGAAAAAAGGAAGAAATATATAAACATGTTAACCAGATTAATTTCTAAATAGGAAGATTGAAGTTGATTTTTATCTTTAATATTCTTTTTGTATATTATCTAAGAGTTATAAGAGTTTCTAAGAGTCATATATCAATTTTAAACAAGAAACCTGTTTTATAAACATGGGAACATGAGTAATGTATTATGAAAACATTTTTCTACAAAAATTAAAATTGAACAGTTTTCATGGTTAAAGTAAAATTTGTGTTCTGAAATTTTTACTTATGGTAGAACTCCTCCCTCTAGCTTAATGAGCCCAACCTACATCCCTTGGACAGAGTGATTCTTGTATTATGTGACCAACATTTGCCAATCACAGCCGATTAAACCATGGGTTACCATATCTGACCCTCAAAGAACCAATCCATGATCTAGCCAAAATCCAGTCATCTTCTCTCTAGAATTTGGCTGGGAAATACAGTGCCATGTATACAGTGACAGGGCCATGGAAATTAGACATTTGAGGCCCAGTGGTGTCAGGATGGGAGTTGGCCTATGGTGAGCTAATGCCACATACAAGTTGAAGTTGTGTGGAGGGCAGAAGCCATGAGAAAGAGGGGATGCTGAGCTGCCACGTGGTGAAGGGCAAGTGCAAAGAGAGAGACGATGAAGAACTCTCTTTCTATGTATGTGTGTGTATGTGTAGGGAGAGAGGTAGAAAGACAAATGGGTTTCCAGTTCCCATGAGGTTTGGCTACACTTCCTGTGTTACATTTCCCTGAGATTCTATCATATCTCTTCATGATCCTTTTTACTTGCCTTTTTTTAAGGAGCTTCTGTTCTTCATAACCAGTGGAACTAAACAAGTTCATTTCCCAAGACCAAAAAGCTAAAATAACACCAATGCTGATATTAATATTGTCTTAGTCCCTTAGGGCTGCTGTAACAAAAATACCATAGACTGGGTGACCTAAACAGCAAACGTATGTTTCTTACAGTTCTGGAGGCTGGGAAGTCCAAGACTAGGGTGCTAGCAAATTTGGTGTCTGGTGAGGACCTCTTTCCTGGTTCATAGAGAGCTGTCTTCTCCCTGTGTCCTCACATGGTGGAAGGGGTGAGAGAGCTCTCTGGAGTCTCTTTTATTAGGGCACTAATCCCATTCCTGAGGGTTGCACCCCCATGACCTAATCATTTCTCAAATGCCCCACCTCCTAACACCATCACATTCAGGGTTAGGATTTCAGCATTTGAATTTGGGGGGAAACACAAATATCTAGCCCATAACAAATATTAATGCAAATTACTTAACAAGGAAGTATTAGTCATATTCCCGTCTCATACATGAGACAGCTGAGACATAAGGACGTTTGGCAAGGCCAGTGGTCCGCTGGCTGACAGGTGTAGGGCAGGATTCGCGAGTGGGCAGTCTGGCTCCAGAGCACTTAACCTCTATGCCATTCCATCCCACGTTCCTGTGATTCCACACACTCTAGCTTGGGGGGCTGAGGCCGTGGCTCTTTGTTGAGAGCTCATTACAGGGTGCCGAGGAGGTAAAGATTCAAGGTTCCCAAAACCGCACAGCAGGTTGGAGGTCGCCTTAAGATACCAACATGTGCATAGTGTGAGGACTGGCAAAAACCTCACAAATGGCATTTTGCTTTCCGTCCCCGCGCTTCCACTTTTCAGTAGTGCTTATTCATTTTCTACCCATCATCTGACCTGCAAACACACGATCACTCAAGAATATTGAGAATGAGAGGAAACTACA
Organism: Balaenoptera physalus; assembly: GCF_965194825.1. NCBI lineage: Eukaryota > Metazoa > Chordata > Mammalia > Artiodactyla > Balaenopteridae > Balaenoptera > Balaenoptera physalus. The sequence continues at coordinate 18,677,489 of NC_138884.1, read as the reverse complement.
AACCACAAGAGGCCCTAGGCTGAGAGAAAGGCAAGGCAAGCTAACTAAGCATGGGACAGAGCTGTTGTGGGCCCTATGTCATCATCAGTTAAGCCTCAGGAGGGCTAAGCTGAGCTTCCAGCCCCAGCTTAAGGGAGTAGGTGGGAGTCCCCAGGGCTTTCACGCATATTCTCTCATTTCACCCTTGTTACAACCCTGTGAAGTAAATATCATTAAACTTATTTTGGAGATGGGGCAAATGAGGTTCTGAGAGGGTGAGTGATTTGGCAAAGGACACACAGTGACTAATGGCAGAGCTGAGATTCTAAATCCTATGCGGTTTCCATTTCAGGATACTGTCTCTTCAGTCTAGTCTGCTCACATTTGATTATACGCTACCTCTTAACTCCCAGATTAATAGCATGGGAGCCAGGGTAGCAAATCTGACCCTAACAGTATTAAAACTCAGGTAGTTGGTTTTCAGGATGAACCTCAAACTGTGCCAGATAGTAAGCAACTGCTTCATCCACCAGCATACAAGGCCAGCATGATCAGTTTCTTACAGAGGCACATATTTTCTGAACTTGGTGGCAATTTTTAAATTTGTAAATTGAGAGCTATGGTCAACCAGCTCAGATGTTTGCAGGGCTTTTCTACCCATTCCTAGCCTCACAGACAGGCAGACACATGCACACACACACACCGAACAAGAAAGGGCATAGTAGGCGAGGAGGATGATCAATTCCTATCTGATAGCACCGGTTCCATAGCTAGTTAGAATAGTTCAGGCTTCCCTGGTGGCGCAGTGGTTGAGAATCTGCCTGCCAATGCAGGGGACACGGGTTCGATCCCTGGTCTGGGAAGATCCCACATGCCGCGGAGCAACTAGGCCCGTGAGCCACAACTACTGAGCCTGCGCGTCTGGAGCCTGAGCTCCGCAACAAGAGAGGCCGCGATAGTGAGAGGCCCGCGCACCGCAATGAAGAGTGGACCCCGCTTGCCGCAACTGGAGAAAGCCCTCACACAGAAACGAAGACCCAACACAGCCAAAAATAAATAAATAAATAAATAAATAGAATAGCTCATCTTTTTCCAAGGTATCCATAACACTTTCTCCTGTTGTTAATTTTTTTTTGAAAGTAACAGAAATAGAATCTCAAAAATATGTAACATTAAAGGGTGAAGATGGAAATTTCTTTCCAGTATTTATAGTGAGGAGATAGGTTCTCTGCATAAATAACGAGCCTAGCATTTTTATGGAGTGAAATGAGGTCAGTCGTTTTTAAAAGATATGTCATTTCATACTTCAGCAGCTCCTGGGCCATTAAAAATGCAGCGCACGACGGTGAGTTAACGCTTGTACAGGACTGCCTATCTTTTAATCCAGTCTGAAAGTCAGCCCTGAAAGCAGTGCATTTAACAGGGGACACCAGTGACTCACGAACGTTCAGGAAAAGGAGAAACCTGCTGACATGAATGATCAGGAAAAAGAGAATGCAAAAAGAGGCTTTCTGACTTTTTTTTTTTTTTGCGAACAATGACAATAAACGGAAAAGACAGGCCTGAGGGATAATGAGGGAGGGGAGTGTGGTTTCCACACTTCTATGGCCCCAGTCGGCTTTAAGACAGAACTTCTGAGGTGCTGTGACATCCACAGCCAGGCTAAGCCACATAAGTATAACTTTTAAGGGGACTTCCCTGGCAGTCCAGTGGTTAGGACTCTGCACTTCCACTGCAGGGGGCATGGGTTGGTTGTATCCCTGGTCCGGGAACCAAGATCCCGCATGCTGTGTGGCACGGCCAAAAAAAAAAAACAACTAAATAAATAAGTACAACTTTTAAGAGCCATGTTTTGGTCCCTGGGTGTCATGGCCCTCACCTCTCAACCATCAAGACCCTAACAGTACTGAGAAGTTTCTTGGGAATGGGAAATGACTGGGGATTGCAAATTCAGTGTGAAATAGTGGGAAAAGCATGATTTAGCTTCAGAGAGACTTACTTTGAAATCCCGACCGTACAACTTGCCAGCTGTACATGGCGATGGGTTTGTCACTGGAGCTTGCTGAGCCTCGTCTATAAAGTTCACCAGACAGTATTTATCTAGCACCCACTCTGGGCCACTCTGGGCTGTTCTAGGTGCTGGGGATGCAACACTGCCGTCAGAAAGTGTGCCCTTGTGATCTCAGACTCTGACAGGATAGTTTCCTTGAAGCAGTGTGGGGATTTGAGATCGGAGTGGGGAGTTTCTGGAACACTGTAGGTGGGCTTACTAGACATCAGCTCTTTCATTGTGAGCAGTTGATACAAGGGTCGTTCCTGGATCTCACTCAGTGGCCAGTGGCAGAGCAGGCCCCAGGCGTTCATGCCCAGATATGGAGCTTGGATGTCTCCTGCTTTCTGAGAAGGTTGCAACCTGCTGCAAATCTCTGCGTTATCAAGCTTTAGAAACCTGGCCTTGTCATGAAACGTGGCAAACTCCTGTTGGCTCTCTGAGGTGGGCCACTCAGAGGTGCATCCCTTGACCCAGGGGATCAGGTGCAAAGCCCAGCCTGGGGGACCAGGTACAAATTACTGGGTTCCAAAAGTTCCTTTGTGCGTCTGTTCTCAGGAGCCCAGAGTCGGCTTGGGGTTGGGGAAGCACCGACAAGGTAGGCCTGACGCGGTTCTCTTAGGGCCTACTATCTAATGGTTTGTTTCTGTGAGTGGCGGGGCAAGGGAGGTGCTGATAAACAGGCATTAAAGAAGCTGTTAGGTACACGGACTCCAAGTCAGACTGCTTGGGTTGAAATTCCTCCATTTCAATCAGGGTGACCCAGATTGATTGTTGTGAGGATTAAATGAACTAATATATATATATAAATCACTTCGAACGGTGTCTGGAATGCACAAACGCTGTGTAAGTGATTACAACGGTGTTGAGTCTTACTGAGCGGGATGTCGGTGTGGTCTAAGGATTAGGGAGTGTTCTTTGAGGGAGTGCCATTCAAGCTGCGACCTGAAGGATGAACAGAAGAGGGAAAGTTGGGTGGCTTCTCTTCCAGAGAGCAGGACTGTCAAAGGGGTGACATTAAGGGGACACAATAGAATCGTTTTGGTTGTTGTTGTCTTGTAGAAACAATGTTGTGAATTGAGTACCTCCCTTGTGCCGGACACTGTTGGAGACGCAGGATGGCTATCTCAGCATCCCTTCCTCAAGGAGCTTACTGACCGGAAGAGAAGAATGACAGGTAAGGAGGCAGGTGCATGAACTGAAGGCTGTAGGGACAGCAAGGGAGAAGCAGTTAATCACTTGGGGTATGAGTTAATAATGGCTTCACAGAGGAGGTGATGGCGATGGAGGAGGTGTGGTCACCGAGTAGGGGAGAGATGTTTCCTTGCGAGCCAAGGGATCAGTGTGGGCAAAGGGACGTTTGCTTACCGTGGCACGTTTAAGGATTAGCGAGGACTTTCGGGTGACTGGAGCAAGGAGGGGTGCGGGAGAGGTGCAGCTGGAGTGTGGGGCAGGCTTGGTTAGAGAGGGCCTTGGAAGCCAAGCCCAGATGCTTGGATTTTATCCTGGAGAGAGTTTAGAAATAGCACTCTGTCAGCAGTGTGGCGAGATGAATTGATGGTGGGGAGACAGGGAGCAGAGAGGAGAATTAGGAGACTGTCGCCATAGCCCGAGCAAGACATTGTGAGCGGCTGAACCCTGGGAAGAGAGGGCAGAGTGAAGAAAGGGGAATGAAAACCAGAGGTCGATCCTAGAGGGTTTGGTGACTGGGTGACTGAGGGGTGACTCTAGGTCCTGATGGGGTGACTCAGTGAATGGTGGCCTACTGCACAGTGCGGGCCTGGGTCTCAGTCACCCTGGGGAGGGCCGGACAGGCACAAACCAAAGAGAATGTACGCCTTCCAAAGGGCATAGCTGTGCTCACTGAATTAGTTACCTATTATTACTATGTAACAAATTACCCCAAAACTTACTCTCTTAAAACAAATATATATTTTCTTGATTTATACACGTATATTGTGGGCCAGGAATCCAAACATCGTTTAGCCGGGTCTGCTGGTCCAGGTTCGCTCATCAGGCAATAATTAATGTGTCAGCTGTGTCCGTGATTTCATCTTAAAGCTCAGCTGGGAGAGGACACACATCCAGACTGATGGCGTGGCTGTTGGCAGGCCTTGGGTCCTTGTTGGCTGTTGGCTGGAGGCATCAGTTCCTTGCCACGTGGGTCTCTCCTTAGGGCAGCTCCCAACATGCCAGCCAGCTTCCCTCCAGGGCAAGCAAAGACGAAAGAGAGAAAACAAGATGGAAATTAGTCTTTTGTAAGCTAACCTCAGGAGAGACAAAAACCAGGTTCAGCCCACACTCAAGGGGAAGAGATTTCACGGGGGCATGAATACTAGGAAGTGGGATCACTGGGGACCGTCTTAGAGGCTACATTATTTGCCTTGTGGGATCATTACCCAGTATTGCTAGTGCTTGATTTTTCAAGAAAAGTTGAAAAGTCAAAATTTTATGTGAAATCTTCCCATTTTTAAATACTGGCCTTTAATCCAAAAAGAAATTTTTTTAATGCTGTTGGTTAAATAAAACAGATCTCTCAAGCAAGACCCATGAGACAACCCACCATTCAGAGACCACAGCAGAAGGAGCAGGATTGGAAGGGAGGGAGCAGAGGTTTCCCTTGTCCTTTTATTTGGAAAACCAAGTCATTGTTAAAATGATTGGAGCCTGAGAAGTACAAATGCCAATCATTTGATCCAGATAGCTGTATTCATAGAGATTCTACAGTCATATTGGTAAAAAATGACTTGTTTTCATTAAAAGCAAGGCTTTGATCCCTGATCTGACAGCTGCACATCTATATAAAATGAGACACTTTGACACGCCCAGCTCTGATCTCAATTGGACAGGTGGTTTCCTGCACACTGATGGGACAGAAAGACAACTGAGCATTATTAGACAGGAGAGAATGTTCTCACACACAGGAAAACAGCTTTTTCCTTTGGAAAAAAAAAAACCCACACAATAAAGAACAGAAAATGACTGACAGAATCAGAGCTTCCCAAATGTCAGAAGAGCTATTTCAGCTTTACCCTGGCCTCTGTTAGGGAAGATTAGGGTAGTTTTTAGACAAGTATTGAACATACCTTGGCATTAGCTGACTCAGGGAGCAATTTGCTGGTAAAATAAGCCTGCTCTTGGAGCATGTCAAAAAGCTAAGATGCAGCTTGGGCTTTTTGTATTTAAACAAAGCAAACACCTTGGTAAAGCTTAATTTGCACACACTTGCTGAAAATTTTCGTTAAGCAGGAATACTTTAGTGTAAAACCCTCCTGCTCCTTCATTCAACAGATACCTACAGAGCGCACACAAGTGCTGGACGCTGGGGATGTCAGGGGAAAGATAGCCAAGGCCACTTTGCCCCAATGCTCTACAGACTAGAGGAAAAAACAGATATTACTCTGATAATGAAAATATTATACAATTAGAAATATTTTAATATGTATACTCTGTTGCATGTTGCATCGGAGGAAGTAGAGGCCCAATGGGAGCTTTGCCCCAGGTGACCTAATTCAAGCCGGTGACTTGGGGAAGGCACCCACAGGACCAAAAAGGAGTAACAGGTCACAAGTTCAAGGTGGTGGGGTGAGAGCAGACTTTGGGTTGTTTATTATGTAAGTGGTAATATAGGAATTCGTTTTTACATAGTTCAATCCAGCTTTGGGTTTTTCTTTCGCTATCTAAATTATTATAGCACGCTGAAAAACAGCTCATGGCTGTAAAGTAGAAAATCAAACAACAAGATCCTACTGTATAGCACAGGGAACTATATTCAATATCCTGTGATAAACCCTAATGGAAAAGAATATGAAAAAGAAGTATATATATGTATAACTGAATCACTTTGCTGTACAGTAGAAATTAACACAACATTGTAAATCAACTATACTTCAATAAAATAAATTTTTTAAAAAAGTAGGACATCGGCATTTCTTTGAACACTAATAATAGTGGGCTCTTTTGCCCAAAGAGTGTTTTCATCTCACTTCTTTTATCACATAGAAGAAGCTATTTATTTTTTAAAAATTTATTTTTTATTGGAGTGTAGTTGATGAACAATGGTGTGTTAATTTCAGGTGTACAGCAAAGTGATTTAGTTACACATATACATGAATCTATTCTTTGTCAAGTTCTTTTCCCATTTAGGTTATTACAGAGTATTGAGCAGAGTTCCCTGTGCTATACAGTAGGTCCTTGTTGGTTATTTATTTTAAATATAGTTGGATGTACATGTCAATCCCAAACTCCCAATCTATCCCTCCCTCCCACCCTTCCCCCCAGTAACCATAAGCTTGTCCTCTAAGTCTGTGAGTCTGTATCTGTTTTGTAAATAAGTTCATTTGTATCATTTTTTTTTAGATTCTGCATATAATAGCAATATCATATGATATTTGTCTTTCTCTATCTGACTTACTAGAAGAGGCTATTTAAAGCCAAACGATGAGAGTAAATGGCAGGTGAGGTTGTGGAGCAACGTCCTATGACTGCTGGTAAATATGTAAATTGTGTAGCCACTTTGGAAAACAACTTGACAGTTCCTCAAATGGCTACACATTGAGTTAACATATGACCCGGCAATTCCACTCCTAGGTGTATAACCAGAAAAATGAAAACATAAGTCCACACAAAAACTTATGCATGAATGTTTATTCATAATACTCATAATAGCCAAAAGGTAGAAACAACGAAAATGTCCATCAGTTGACAAATGGGTTAACTCCTGTGGTATATCCTTACAGTGGAATATTACTTGGCCATAAAAAGGAATGAAGTACGGATACATGCTACAGCATGGATGAACCTTGAAAACACTACACTAAGTGAAATAAGCCAGACACAAAACAACATATTATATAATTCTATTTATACGAAATGTCTAGAATAGGCAAATCTATAGAGATGGAAAATGGATTAGTGGTTGCTTAGGGTTAGGGGAGGGAGGATGGGAGGTCATAGCTAAAAGTTACAAAGTTTCTTTTTGGAGTGATGAAAATATTCTAAAATTGACTGTGGTGATGGTTGCACATATCTGTGAATATACTAAAAACCTTTGAATTGTACAGTTTAGGTGGGTGGCTTTTATGGTACATGAACTTTATCTCAATAAAACTGTTGAAAAAGAAACAAAAAGCAGAGCACACGACAGGCACCCCATTCTTCCTCGCCTGGTGTTGGAGCCAGCCAACCCCAGCCCTGCTCTTCCCTGTGAAGGTCCTTGGCCTTTGCCTTCTTTTCCTTCTGTTCATTTTTTTCCTTCTTCATCCATAAACACCAGAAATAACATTTAAGTGTCATTTTTTTCCTTATTTTGAAATCTTTATCCATCAGCCTCTGGTAATGTATTTGAAGTGCGGTATCTTTAATTTGGTTTGGAATTGTGATGCCTTCCCTTCTGGGCTATAACCTAAGACCCTCAATTTCAACTTTCACTGCTTTTATTAACCATCCCCACGTATTTATATTTCAGCCTTTTTCCAGTGGCTTGAACCTTGCTCCTTCTCTATTTATCTATGGGATTCAGCTCCATGGCATGGCTGGTAACTCATCAGCCAGCCACAGTGATTAGTCCTCTTCTCTGGGGGCCCAGAGAGGGGATTGAGGTCAGATGTGACTGATCTGATGATCTCAATGGAGCCAGTGACAGCAAACATTTTAGATGTCACAAAAGATATTTGCTGAAAATTAATGTTGGTGTTTATACAATAGACATGATCTAAGAGTGTCAAGTAAAAAAAAAAAAAATTAAAAATTTACAAAACCACACAATTATTTAGCCATCCTATCCCCCCATTTAATACAACGAAATTCAAAATTTTACACCTGGCTTGTTCAGCAGTCTTGGCAAGTAACTGCAAGCTAGAGAATCCAAATGTCACAAATGTTTGGTTTTATAATGTATCCCATTTGTGGCCACAGATTTACCTTTCTACTCATGTATACGTATCTTATTCTTAAATTGAGTGCATTTTATAAACACGCACGAGATTGGTGATGGGAAGTCAGCCAAGAGTAAATGAGGAGTTCATGGGAAAATCTACTTACTTTCAAAATTTTGCTGAAGCTAATTTGCAAAGAGAATAACCCGCATGTGGATTATTGAGTGTTAGCTGTGTAATCCCCAAAGAGCAAAACACTGGGTAATGATTCCTATTGAGAGAGATTTTCTGCCAGTTTCTGTTATTTCAGGGATTTTACATATATTATCTCAAATTCTTACAGTAAACGTACACGGTGGGTATGATTACACACATTTTCTAGATGGAGAAACTGAGGCCCACAGAAGCTAACCTGCCCAAGGCCATAGAGATGTTATCAGTGGAGCCAAGACTGGATAGACCTGGGTTTATCTACAGCACAACATCGTCTCCTTTGTCCATTCATTCATCTATCTGTTCAGTCCTGATTGTAGTGTACAAAGAACTGCCTCGATTGTGGGATAGTATCTGTGGGTAACAATTAACAAAACAATTCAAAGGAAGAACAAGTAAGAGGTTAGCATCTTGATTGTAAACAGTTTAAAGGCAAGGCATAAAAGGAAAGGATTACTTCGCAGAGGCCAACGTCTCTATAAGAAGCAATCATTTTCTAAAATCAGAGATTTCTAGTCAATAGGTGACAGCCTGCCAGAACATCCCATTTGGGTCTCTAAGTCACAGCTGTGACATCTCTCTCCATGTGTGCTGAGCTGCTTTAGATGTTAGTCTAAAAAAGTGATTTTTCTTTGATATGTAAAGTTCAAAGGAACTTTGTTAGACTGGAGTTTACTTCCAAGTTGAATAATAGCATACAGGTGAAAAGAATGCTGGGTTGACTGGTAAGCTGTGGCTCCACCCAAACTGCAAATATTTGGGCAAAATCAGGAAAGTGCAAAATGATGAAGTAGCAGTGAAGGGAAATGGACCGCCCAGGAGTCTGGGTATGGACTTTGATGCCCTTTGGTTTTATTGTATAATCAGCCAAGACAAATAATAACCAAAGTAGTATTATTTTATCTCTCAGTCTCCTGTGCAGGCTAGATAGCCACTCAACTCATACAAACTACAGCTCTCAGAGTTCTTCTTAAGAGGACAGATCTCACCAATGAACTTTTTATTATTGTTATTATTATTATCACGACAGGCGTACTTCGTTGTATTGCAGTTTGCTTTATTGAGCCTCGCAGTTATCAGGTTTTTTACGGATTGAAGGTTTGTGGCAACCCTGTGTCAAACAAGTCTATTGGCACCATTTTTCCAACAGCATTTGCTCACTTCGTGACTCTGTCACATTTTGGTAATTCTTACAACATTTCAAACCTTATTATTATTGTTAATATCATTATTATTATTATTTGTTATGATGATCTGTGACCAGTGATCTTTCATGTTACTCCTATGATTCACTGAAGGCTCAGCTGATGGCATCTTAGCAACAAAGTATTTTTTTTTGAATTTTATTTTATTTATTTCTTTATATAGCAGGTTCTTATTAGTCATCCATTTTATGCACATCAGTGTATACATGTCAATCCCAGTCGCCCAATTCATCCCACCACCACCACCACCACCACACCCCATGGCTTTCCCCCCTTGGTGTCCATACATTTGTTCTCTACATCTGTGTCTCAACTTCTGCCCTGCAAACCAGTTCATCTGTACCATTTTTCTAGGTTCCATATACATGTGTTAATATACGATGTTTGTTTTTCTCTTTTTGACTTACTTCACTCTGTATGACAGTCCCTAGATTCATCCACGTCTCAACAAATGACCCAATTTTGTTCCTTTTTATGGCTGAGTAATACTCCCTTGTATATATGTACCACATCTTCTTTATCCATTCATCTGTCGATGGGCATTTAGGTTGCTTCCATGACCTGGCTACTGTAAATAGCACTGCAATGAACATTGGGGTGCATGTGTCTTTTTGAGTTATGGTTTTCTCTGGATATATGCCCAGTAGTGGGATTGCTGAGTCATATGGTAATCCTATGTTTAGTTTTTTAAGGAACCTCCATACTGTTCTCCAAAGTGGCTGTATCAATTTACATTCCCACCAACAGTTCCAGAGGGTTCTCTTTTCTCCACACCCTCTGCAACATTTGTAGATTTTCTGATGATGCCCATTCTAACTGGTATGAGGTGATACCTCATTGTAGTTTTGATTTGCATTTCTCTAATAATTAGTGATGTTGAGCAACTTTGCATCTGCTTCTTGGCCATCTGTATGTCCTCTTTGGAGAAATGTCTATTTAGGTCTTCTGCCCATTTTTGCATTGGGTTGTTTGTTTATTTAATATTGAGCTGCATGAACTGTTTATATATTTTGGAGATTAATCCTTTGTCTGTTGATTCGTTTGCAAAAATTTTTTCCCATTCTGAGGGTTATCTTTTCATCTTGTTTGTAGTTTCCTTTGCTTTGCAAAAGCTTTGAAGTTTCATTAGGTCCATTTGTTTCTTTTTGTTTTTATTTCCATTACTCTAGGAGGTGGATCAAAAAAGTTCTTGCTGTGATTTATGTCAAAGAGTGTTCTTCCTATGTTTTCCTCTAAGAGTTTTATAGTGTCCAATCTTCCATTTAGGTCTCTAATCCATTTTGACTTTATTTTTGTGTATGGTGTTAGGGAGTGTTCTAATTTCATTCTTTTACATGTAGCTGTCCAGTGTTCCCAGCACCACTTATTGAAGAGACTGTCTTTTCTCCATGGTATATCCCTGCCTCCTTTGTCATAGATTAGTTGACCACAGATGCGTGGCTTTATCTCTGGGCTATCTATCCTGTTCCATTGATCTAAATTTCTGTTTTTGTGCCTGTACCATATTGTCTTGATTACTGTAGCTTTGTAGTATAGTCTGAAGTCAGGGAGTCTGATTCCTCCAGCTCCATTTTCTTCCCTCAAGATTGTTTTGGCTATTCGGTGTCTTTTGTGTCGCCATACAAATTTTAAGATTTTTTGTTCTAGTTCTGTAAAAACTGCCATTGGTAATTTGATAGGGATTGCATTGAATCTGTAGATTGCTTTGGGCAGTATAACCATTTTCACAATATTGATTCTTCCAATCCAAGAACATGGTATATCTCGCCATCTGTTGGTATCATCTTTAATTTCTTTCATCAGTGTCTTATAGTTTTCTGCACACAGGTCATTTGTTTCCCTAGGTAGGTTTATTCCTAGGTATTTTGTTCTTTTTGTTGCAATGGTAAATGGGAGTGTTTCCATAATTTCTCTTTCAGATTTTTCATCATTAGTGTATAGGAATGCAAGAGATTTCTGTGCATTAAGTTTGTATCCTGCAACGTTACCAAATTCATTGATTAGGTCTAGTAGTTTTCTGGTGGCATCTTTAGGATACTCTATGTATAGTAACATGTCATCTGCAAACAGTGACAGTTTTACTTCTTCTTTTCCAATTTGTATTCCTTTCATTTCTTTTTCTTCTCTGATTGCCATGGCTAGTACTTCTAAAATTTTGTTGAATAATAGTGGCGAGAGTGGACATCCTTGTCTTATTCCTGATCTTAGAGGAAATGCTTTCAGTTTTTCACCATTGAGAATGATGTTTGCTATGGGTTTGTTGTATATGGCCTTTATTATGCTGAGGTAGGTTCCCTCTATGCCCACTTTCTGGAGAGTTTTTATCATAAATGGGTGTTGAATTTTGTCAAAAGCTGTTTCTGCATCTACTGAGATGATCATATGGTTTTTCTTTTTCAATTTGTTAATATAGTGTATCACATGGATTGATTTGCATATATTGAAGAATCCTTGCATCCTGGGATGAATCTCACTTGATCATGGTGTATGATCCTTTTAAAGTGGTGTTGGATTCTGTTTGGTAGTATTTTGTTGAGGATTTTTGCATCTATATTCATCAGTGATATTGGTCTGTAATTTTCTTTGTCTTTCTTTTTTCTTTTTATCTTTGTCTGGTTTTAGTATCAGGGTGATGGTGGCCTCATGGAATGAGTTTGAGAGTGTTCCTTCCTCTGCAAATTTTGGAAGAGTTTGAGAAAGATGGGTGTTACCTGTTCTCTAAATGTTTGATAGAATTCACCTGTGAAGCCATCTGGTCCTGGACTTTTGTTTGTTGGTAGATTTTTAATCACAGTTTCAATTTCATTCCTTGTGATTGGTCTGTTCATATTTTCTCTTTCTTCCTGGTTCAGACTTAGAAGGTTATACCTTTCTAAGAATTTGTCCATTTCTTCCAGGTTGTCGACTTTATTGGCATAGAGTTGCTTGTAGTAGTCTCTTAGGATGCTTTGTATTTCTGCGGTGTCTGTTGTAACTTCTCCTTTTTCATTTCTAATTTTATTGATTTGAGTCCTCTTCCTCTTTTTCTTAATGAGTCTGGCTAATGGTTCATCAATTATGTTTATCTTCTCAAAGAACCAGCTTTTAGTTTTATTGATCTTTGCTATTGTTTTCTTGTTTCTATTTCATTTATTTCTGCTCTGATCTTTATGATTTCTTTCCTTCTGCTAACTTCAGGTTTTGTTTGTTCTTCTTTCTCTAGTTCCTTTAGGTGTAATATTAGATTGTTTATTTGAGATGTTTCTTGTTTCTTAAGGTAGGCTTGTATAGCTATAAACTTCCCTCTTAGAACTGCTTTTGCTGTATCCCATAGGTTTTGGATCATCTTGTTTTCAATGTCATTTGTCTCTAGGTATTTTTTGATCTCCTCTTTCATTTCTTCAGTGATCTCTTGGTTATTTAGTAACGTATTGTTTAACCTCCATGTGTTTGTGTTTTTTACATTTTTTCCCCCTGTAATTGATTTCTAATCTCATAGCATTGAGGTCAGAAAAGATGCTTGATATGATTTCAGTTTTCTTAAATTTACTGAGGCTTGATTTGTGACCCAAGATGTGATCTATCCTGGAGAATGTTCGATGCACACTTGAAAAGAAAGTGTAATCTGCTGTTTATGGATGGAATGTCCTATAAATATCAATTAAATCTATCTGGTCTATTGTGTCATTTAAAGCTTGTGTTTCTTTGTTAATTTTCTGTTTGGATGATCTGTCTATTGGTGTAAGTGAGGTGTTAAGGTCCCCCACTATTATTGTGTTACTGTCGATTTCCTCTTTTATAGCTGTTAGCAGTTGCCTTATGTATTGAGGTGGTCCTATGTTGGGTGCATATATATTTATAATTGTTATATCTTCTTCTTGGATTGATCCCTTGATCATAATGTAGTGTCCTTCCTTGTCTCTTGTAACATTCTTTATTTTAAAGTCTATTTTATCTGGTATGAGTATTGCTACTCCAGTTTTCTTTTGATTTCCATTTGTATGGAATATCTTTTTTCGTCCCCTCACTTTCAGTCTGAATGTGTCCCTAAGTCTGAAGTGGGTCTCTTGTAGACAACATTTATATGGGTCTTGTTTTTGTATCCATTCAGGAAGCCTGTGTCTTTTGGTTGGAGCATTTAATCCATTCACATTTAAGGTAATTATCGATATATATTTCCTATGACCATTTTCTTAATTGTTTTGGGTTTGTTTTTGTAGGTTCTTTTCTTCTCTTGTGTTTCCTGCCTAGAGAAGTTCCTTTAGCATTTGTTGTAGAGCTGGCTTGGTGGTGCTGAATTCTCTTAGCTTCTGCTTGTCTGTAAACCTTTTGATTTTCTGTGGAATCTGAATGAGATCCTTGCCAGATAGAGTAATCTTGGTTGTGGGTTTTTCCCTTTCATCACTTTTAGTATACCATGCCACTCCCTTCTGGGTTGTAGAGTTTCTGCTGAGAAATCAGCTGTTAGCCTTATGGGAGTTCCCTTGTATGTTGTCATTTTTCCCTTGTTGCTTTCAGTAATTTTTTTTTGTCTTTAATTTTTGCCAATTTGATTATTATGTGTCTCGGCATGTTTTTCCTTGGGTTTATCCAGTATGGGACTCTCTGCACTTCCTGGACTTGGGTGGCTATTTCCTTTCCCATGTTTGGGAAGTTTTCGACTATAATCTCTTCAGATATTTTCTCAGGTCCTTTCTCTCTCTCTTCTCCTTCTGGGACCCCTATAATGTGAATGTTGTTGCATTTAATCTTGTCCCAGAGGTGTCTTAGGCTGTCTTCATTTCTTTTCATTCTTTTTTCTTTATTCTGTTCCACAGCAGTGAATACCACCATTCTTTCTTCCAGGTCACTTCTCCGTTCTTCTGCCTCAGTTATTCTGCTATTGATTCCTTCTAGTGTAGTTTTCATTTCAGTTATTGTGTTGCTCATCTCTGTTTGTTTGTTCTTTAATTGTTCTAGATCTTTGTTAAACATTTCTTGCATCTTCTCGATCTTTGCCTCCATTCTTTTTCCGAGGTTCTGTATCATCTTCCCTATCATTATTCTGAATTCTATTTCTGGAAGGTTGCCTATCTCCACTTCATTTAGTTGTTTTTCTGGGGTTTTATCTTCTTCCTTCATCTGGTACATAGCCCTCTGCCTTTTCATCTTGTCTGTCTTTCTGTGAATGTGGTTTTTGTTCCATAGTCTGCAGGATTGTAGTTCTTCTTGCTTCTGCTGTCTGCCCTCTGGTGGATGAGGCTATCTAAGAGGCTTGTGCATGTTTCCTAATGGGAGGGACTGGTGGTGGGTAGAGCTGGCTGTTGCTTTGGTGGGTAGCTCAGTAAAACTTTAATCCACTTGTCTGCTGATGGATGGGGTTGGGTTCCCTCCCTGTTGGTTGTTTGGCCTGAGGCGACCCAGCACTGGAGCCTACCCGGGCTCTTTGGTGGGGCTAATGGCAGACTCTGGGAGGGCTCACACTTAGGGGTACTTCCTAGGGCTTCTGCTGCCAGTGTCCTTGTCCTCACGGTGACACACAGCCACCCCCTGCCTCTGCAGGAGACCCTCCAACACTAGCAGGTAGGTCTGGTTCAGTCTCCTATGGGGTCACTGCTCTTTCCCCTGGGACCCATTGAGCACACTACTTTTTGTGTGCCCTCCACGAGTGGAGTCTCTGTTTCCCCCTGTCCTGTCGAAGTCCTGCAATCAAATCCCGCTAGCCTTCAAAGTCTGATTCTCTAGGAATTCCTCCTCCCGTTGCCGGACCCCCAGACTGGGAAGCCTGTCGTGGGGCTCGGAACCTTCACTCCAGTGGGTGGACTTCTGTGGTATAAGTGTTCTCCAGTTTGTGTGTCACCCACCCAGCGGTTATGGGATTTGATTTTATTGTGATTGCGCCCCTCCTACCATCTCAGTGTGGCTTATCCTTTGTCTTTGGATGTGGGGTATTTTTTGGGTGAGTTCCAGTGTCTTCCTGTCGATGATTGTTCAGCAGTTAGTTGTGACCCTGGTGTTCTTTCAGGAGGGAGTGAGATCACGTCCTTCTACTCCGCCATCTTGAACCAATCTTGCAACAAAATATTTTTAAATTAAGGTATGCACATTTTTTAGACATAATGCTGTTGCACACTTAATAAACTACAGTATGGCATAAACATAATTTTATGTGCACTGGGAAACCAGAAAACTTGTGTGATTTGCTTTATTAGTATTTGGTTTATTGTGGTGGTCTGCAACTGAACCCTCAATATTTCTGAGGTATTCCTGTATCATTATTATTATTATTATTAATTTTAAAAGAGAAAAGCCATACCTATCTATCTCACTCTTGCACTGCCACTTTGGAAAACCTTTCCCTTTGACGGATTAAGAATGGAGATATTCCATGAAATGTTCCTTGCAGAAAAGTGGGAAGGCTGCTGACCTCTCACCCCACTCCATGTTCTAGGCTAGGGAACAGTGGTAGACAGAATAAAGACTCCCTTGTAAAGACATCCCGATTTTAATCCCCAGAACTTGTGAATAGGTTACCTTTTGTGGCATAAGGGACTTTGCAGATGTGACTAATTTAAGGACCTCAAAATTGGAGATTATCCTGGGTTATTCAGGTGGGCCAGATTTAATCACATAAGCCCTGAAAAGTGAAGAAACTTTCCCAGCTGTGGTCAGAAAGAGATGTGCTGATGGAAGAAATGCTACATTGCTGGCCTTGAAGATAGAGAAAAGTGGCCACAAGCCAAGGAGTATGAGCAGCCCCTAGAATCTGGAAAAGCCAAGAAAGTGAATTATTTCCTAGAGCCTCCTGAAAGGAACATAGGCCTGCTGACACCTTGATTTTAACTCATGAGCCCATGTTGGACTTCTAATCTGCAGAACTGTAAGATAGTATAGAGGTAATTTGTTCCCAAAGCATGCAAAAATAAATACAGAAGAGAACAAATCAAGGCAGTTAGAGATTTGGACCCCTTTATCAGCATATTCCTCAGCCTTACAGCTCCAGCAGCGGGATACTTCTTGGTGGGGAAGAACACCCCATAATCTCCAGCTGCTTAGACCAAAGTCAAAACCTATTAAAGTCGTTGTTACTTTTATTGATCTACTAGAGTCTTTGTTTTTATACTCACTAAAAACAGATTACATGTTAATGCCTTTGAGATTTATTTATTTGCCTTTCTTCTATCTGAAGATTTAATAGTGTAATTTAATTATTAACCAGAAGAGTACTCCTGTTATTATAAAGAAATCTACCCAATAGCCAAGGTCTCTTCTTACCTTAATGCCGATGCCTTCAGTTGAACCAAAGAATACAAAACCAAACAGAATTTAGTGAGCCTACAAACATTATCGTTATTGTCACTGTGACAAATACAGACTTAGGCATTTTCCAATTTATTATCACCAATGCTAAAAACAAACCTTGTGTAGTTTCCATTTATAAACATGTTAGGAAAATCATTTGGTCTGAAGCCCACATGAAAATAAGATACAAAGTAATAACTCATATTAATTTCAGTGGATAGGTTCTTATATCACAGACCTTTCTGGATTGAACAAAATGAAGTTCTCTGACTCCCTCGGTTAAAAAAATCAGGTAGACATCTTGTCTTTGAGGATCATCTTCTAGCCTTTATGTTAGACGTAAAGGACAGAGAAAATGCTTATATTTTGGACTCGTAGCTTATTATTTCCATCCGCACTACTGAAACTGCACTCCTTCTCCGATGGGACTCGCACCCAGCCACACCTCAGATTGGGACTTGAACCCATGATCCCTGACTTAGGAGGGGACTCAGACCCACTGTCCTTTTTTTTAAATTATTTTTTATTATTTTTTTATTTTTGGCAGTGTTGGGTCTTCATTGCTGCGCACGGGCTTTCTTTAGTTACGGCTAGCAGGGGCTACTCTTCGTTGCGGTGCACGGGCTTCTCATTGTAGTAGCTTCTCTTGCTGTGGAGCACGGGCTCTAGGCGCACGGGCTTCAGCAGTTGTGACTCGCGGGCTCCAGAGCACAGGCTCAGTAGCTGTGGCGCACGGGCCCAGTTGCTCCTGGAATCCTCCTGGACCAGGGCTCGAACCCAAGTACCCTGCATTGGCAGGCGGATTCTCAACCACTGCACCACCAGGGAAGCTCCAACCCACTGTCTTTTAATTGAAACTGCTCACCTGGTGTCAGGATTTACTGAAGCTCAGCTTCTTTTGTCTCCACAGAGAAAGAATTCAATGTGAGGCAAAGTGATAGGCAAAGAGTGAGTTTATTAGCATAGGATGCTTGTGAGAGATACAAGTGGGCAGACAAGGGAGCACAGCCCAGAGAACAAAGGGGGCTACGTTTTTATAATCAAAGAAAAAGCGGGGAGAAGAGAAGACCATCTTCCTCATTTTGGGTAGATGTCAAGGCTTAGATTATTAGTTTCTCCTTTGCCCCTATATGATCTAACTGGACTGTCATGGCACTATTTAAATCATATGTATATTAGCAGAAGGGTGGTAACATACACTAAAATGTGGTCATTCATCTCAGCTTTAGGTATAATGTCCCCTTTCACCTAGTTTCTTTCCCCTTTCACCTATATTTCTGTCTTGGCTACATGCAGAAATGCTATTCTTCAAGGACCATTAACTCCCTGACTTCATGTAACAAGACATAGACCCCATATGTACTGTCTTGTGTTTTAACTATCAGGATTTGTGGCTTGAGTAAGCCTGGTACTTGAATGCGCCTGGTCTTCATTCAGGGTAGAGTAGATTATTGCTAGGTTACTGGATCTTTTCTGGATTGGTCATTAGCTTACAACAGTCTCCCAAACTCTGTTAAAATTCCCTTTCTGTCTTTAATCCCCTAGTGGGATTTCTAAACTATTTAATTATCCTATTCTATCACTATCAGTACCACTTTCCAATTCTTCTAACGATTCCTCTCTCATTTACCCACTCTCTTTCTACTTCATCACAGCCAACCATTGCCCCAGAGGGGTTGTCTAAACTTTATTCCCTGCTGCCAAAGGACAAATGATTAAAAATTAACTATGTAAAAAACGTACCTGTGATGAAGCTTTTGATCATTCATTTTAGCATCGTGAAAGGTAGGTTTACCATGAAGCAAATGAAATTTAAGCTTCCCGGTCCCTCTCATGAAAGGGTCCTTTCATGTATGGGCTCCTTGTAAGGTCCTGGGAAAGATCCTGATACATTGACACAATTATAGATTTTTGTGAACTTTGTAAAAAAGTTAAGTATTTTTAGGTATCACACTGCAGTCAAGGACACAAGCATTTTGGGGATCTGGTTACGGGGCAAGTTGAGTTGGGAGCACAGTAAGTTTTGGCTCAGTGGGATATATTTATGAGGTCCCAGTCACTCCTTTATATAGTTAAGCTATTCCTGGCTGACCTGGTGTAGAAATGGCTTCTGGATACTCTTCATGCCCTTGAGCCAACTTACCAGGCATTGTGCCTTGAAGGACCAGGGTCAGAAGTCATGTCAGGATAAGGATGTGTCCTGCAGCACCTAACACTGGAAGTGTGTGGGGAACAGAGAGAGCAAGGCTTGCAATGATCAGAGCCAGAAGCAATTCTGTGGAAAATTCCTGCAAGCATCAGATGTGTAAAATTATAAGCAGAGGATTCAGTTATCATCAATGCCTCATCAAGGCAGAAATTCTCTCCTGTCAGGAATATATATGCTTGATAATACATTATATATAAACTCCAAATATGTTTTTTTCTGGAAATAATCTAAAATAGATTTATTAGAATTCCTGTCTTTCTTTCTGGCTCAAAATCCTGTAGCAGTGAGTACATCTGTGTGTGAAGTTGCATGTTTTATGCATCGCATGGTCAATAATGAAACACAAATGCTAAAGGAAGAGAATTTTCTTTTCTCTCTATTGAAAATCATGTTACAAACTTGGTGCCATATGAAGAGGTGATCAAAAAACATGCAGTCAAAATATGTAGAAAAAAAGCATTGTGAAAGGGTGTGAGATAATTAGGAAACAAGAATGTTATATATTTCAAGATTTAGGGGTATTTGTAGTGTTTATCATCTTTCTAATATTTGTAATTTGTTTTAATTCCCTTTTATTATAAATAAATATTGACCTTTGTACCTAATTTTTAGTTTATCATTTGATGCTTTTAGAGAAGATTAACTTCAATCCCCACAAAACCTAGATCCACTCCTGCATCCCATTCTAATCATTGAGTACCCAAATTTGGCAGTCTGTGGTGGAGACCTTTATTGTTGATTGAAGGCCTTTGGTTTGCTTGGTTATCTTTTAGGTCTAAACCCCCTGGGAAAACAAGAGAAAACAAACTAACAAAACATTGCGATACCTCTGAGAGCAAGGTTTATATCCTGTGCACAGTTGTCAAACAACATTGATACACCCAAGTCCTTTTCTCAATCTTTGCTTTTAGGGGAGCCCAAAGTAAGAAATATGCCTGTATTTGTTTGCTAGGGCTGCCATAACAAAGAACCACAGACTGGGTGGCTTAAACAACAGAAGGGTATTGTCTGGAGGCTGGAAGTCTGAGACTGATGGGTTGGCAGAGCTGGTTTCTTCTGAGTGTTGTGAGGGAGAATCTGCTCTACACCCCTCTCCTATCTTCTGGTGGTTTGCTGTGGTCACTGTCATCCCCTGGCTTGTAGTTGTATAGCCCTGATCTCTACCTTCATCTTCCCATGGCATTCTCCCTGTGTATAGGTCTCTGTGTCCAAATTTCCCCTTTTTATAAGGACACCAGTCATACTGGATAAGGGCCCACCCTGATGACTTCATGGTAGCTAATTACATCTACAAAAACCCTACTTCCAAGTAAGGTCACATTCTGAGGTAATGGGGGTTAGGACTTTAACATATCTTTTTGCAGGGACATAGTTCAACCTGTAACAATGCCCTAATTTTTTTTGTACTTTTCTTCATTATAAAAGCAAGAACAATAATGTCCAATGCAATACAGTGAAGTGGTCATCCTATGTATTGCTATTGGGAATGTTAATTAGAACATTAGAAGCATAGAATTTAAGTTCATACTAGAATGTGAACTCCATAAAGTCAGGGGCCTTTTCTGTCTTCCTTTCCACTGTAACTTCAGCTGCAAAAATAGAGCTTAGCACACAACAGGTGCTCAACACATATTTGTTTTAAATGAAAGTATGATCCTAATAAGCCTATACTAAATGGTTAAGGTTTGGTAATGGTTAGAAACCCAGACAGAAGTGCTGCTAAATACCAGAATCTTGACTAAATAGATGGAAAGGGTCACACAGCCTAAAAATCTATCCAGATGAATAATTTAGGTCTTTATAAAAATAATAGAATTTGTTGAATATGATGGAATTCATACAATGGAACAAAAGCTATAATTACACTTAATTTCACTGTATAGAAAACATATGTGCACCATATATTCAGTAAACCACAAATAAGATTTCCAATTCCTTCCCCACTAAGGAATTGGTAAAAATCCTTACCCTAGCTAAATCTTTTTTCATTTTTCAAACTTTACTTAAAATTTCAAATCTTATAGAAACCCAGAGAAGGATTCTCTGATCTTCTGAGTTAGATTAGGTTCTCCTGCTACTTACTCTCACAGATTTCAAAACTTCTTCTTTGTTAGTACTTATCACATTTGAACTTAAATGATAATTTGTGTTATTATTATTTCAGTCTTAGCTTTGCAACTATTATGTGTCCTATGAAAGATCTTCTTTGTCTTTTTCACTAAGGTAACCTCCAATACTTGCTTAGTGCCTGGCATATATTTGCTGCTCAATAGATAGTTGATGAATCAACTCATAAATTAATGAAAGAGTGAATGAGTGAATAAAGGAATATGCATGGAAGTGTGACTGAGGAAGCAGTCTCCCGTCTGGTCCAGATTCCTCTACTTTGAACTTCACCTGAGTTCTGCTACGGATCTTCACCTTCTTTCCTATGCTAGTTTTGCAAGAATGTCATTTTCTTTTATTGTAGCCCTTACTTCTCTGCAGAAAGTCTGTCTTTGCTTTGAGTTTGCTCAAAATAATGGTCTTTATCAATTTTATCACAAAAACTTGAAGGAAACTTTGTTTTCCTTCAGTAAACTCTGCAATGTCTCCTGCTGCTTATTTGTTATCAGAGGAACCTCCCTTTCAATTGTAACACCCTGGAGCTTTCTAGTCCTTTAATCTGGGTTCTCTGTGTTCCCTGGTCCGCCCACATTGTGTGGATGGAAGTTAAATTCTTCTTTTGGTGGACTGACTTACTGATTAGGGTCAGAGCTACAAAGAGATCCCCACTGGGCAGAAATATGCACACAGTGAAACTTCCTTTGTAGCATTAAGAATTGCTTCTGGCTGTAACAGGGAAAGCTGTTTTTCTAATTTAACCATTTCATGTCCACTGTATCTGCAAAACTTTTCTATTATTTCCATTTTGAAGCTATTATAAATAATCCTATTTATTTATTTATTTATTTTTGGGTAAAATGGTTTCTCCATATAAGAATTATTTCTTTAAGATAGTCTACAAGTAGAAATGCTGGGCCATCCATTGAGTATGGACCTTTTTTAAGGATCTTGATACAAATTCAAGTTGCTTGTCTAAATGTATACCATCAGAACAAAAGAGGGCTCTCTTAAAGACATATTGTATGATATCACTTATATGTGGAATCTAAAAAATAAAACAAACTAGTAAATATACAAAAAAGAAACAGACAGATAATAGAGAACCAACTAGTGGTTACCAGTTGGGAGGAGGGGCAAAACAGAGGTATTGGAGTAGAGTTGATTTACAATGTTGTGTTAGTTTCAGGTGTACAGCAAAGTGAATCAGTTGTGCATACACATATATCCACTCTTTTTTTAGATTCTTTTCCCATACAGGTCATTGCAGAGTACTAAGTAGAGTTCCCTGTGCTATACAGTAGGTCCCTATTAGTTATCTATTTTTATATCCTATTGCTTTTCTTATCAGTTTGCATAAACTCTTTATGTAGAAAATATATCAACTTTGACATTTTATCGAAAACATTTTCCCATTTTAACATTTACTGTATGGTTTTTCGTGCATAGCATTTTTTATTTTTATATATTCAAATCTGCTGGTCTTTTGCTTTATAGTGTCTTCTGTTATTTCTAAGCTTAGGAAATCTTCCCCCTTGTCGAAGTTTTATAAATAGATGTTATATTTTCTTTTTTTAAAATTTTCTCTCTCTCTTTTTTTTTTTTTACTTATTTTTAAATTGAAGTATAGTTGATTTACAGTATCATGTTAGTTTCAGGTGTACAGCACAGTGATTCATTTATATGTATTGAACCTGGGCCATGGCAGTGAAAACTCAGAATCCTAACCATTAGGCCACCAGGCAACTCCCTAAAGATTTAACTTTTAATCAGTCTAGAATTTACTTTGGGGTGTAGAATGAAGTGAGAAAACAATTTAGTTTTCATATTTCTCGACACTTGTCCCAACACTATTTATTGAATAATTTATGCCTGCCCAATGGTTTAATATGCTTTCTAATGGCATAATAGATTCTTATATAAAATAGGATCAATTTCCAAGTATCAAAAGCAAAATTTTTTAGACAAATTTTTCTCAAACTCCTGCTACATTTTATTAACTTGATGCAAGGACACCAGCAAGGTGACTGAAACAAGTGTGCCAGTATACAATGGAGGCGTTGTATAGTGGAAGACAGAATGCTTACATAAGCAAATAGATTATTTTTAAGCGAGAAAGATTTCCTTTTCATTTTACAAGGTCATAAAAACATCATGTCCATATCAGTTGTTAAAAAAGAAATATGTGGCAAGATGGTCCATTATCCCAGGTGTGCATTAAGCTTTGCTGATATGTTTTAGAATGATGCTGTCAGTTAATAAAAATAAATCATTGATATTTTTGATGGGAGTTATATTAAACTACTTATTTGGCTTCGGAGACTCCAAACTCTCCCAGGTTCTCCCCTAATTTATTAGCTGCTTCCTTTCAGTCTTCTCTGCAGATCTTCTTCCTTGTCTCAAACTCTAAACACTGGTGGGCCCTGGGTGTCTCTCTGTGCATTCTCTCCATGGATGACCTCATCCAGTCTTCTGCCTTTACATTCCAGCTACAGGCTGATGGCCTGAGAAGTTCCCCTGAGTTTCAGATTCATGGAAACTGCCTGCTCAACATCTCCACTTGGAGTCTGATGGAGGTTTCAAGTCTGACATCTTCAAAACACAGCTCTTGATTTCAATCCCCCAACGCCTGCTCCTTTTCCAGTCTTCACCTCACCTCATTAAGTAACACTATGATCCAGCCAGTTGCTTCAAGACAAAAACCTAGTGGCCAACCTTGATTCTTCTCTTTCTCTTACCCCTCTTACTCAACCCATCAGCAAATCTTTTATGTCTACCTCCGACCTATATCTGGATTCCACTTTTGATTACTCTACCCCACTACCCAATACAGGCCTATTTTTTCCAGCCTGAATCATTGAAATACCCTCCTCATTGATCTCACTATTCCCCCCTCACCTCTACCTTAACTTTTCTCAGCACTGAGGCCAGACAAATCTTTTTTTTTTAATTTATTTTTAGTTTTTATTTATTATTTATTTTTGGCTGTGTTGGGTCTTCGTTTCTGTGCGAGGGCTTTCTCTAGTTGCGGCAAGCGGGGGCCACTCTTCATCACGGTGCGCGGGCCTCTCACTGTCGCGGCCTCTCTTGTTGCGGAGCACAGGCTCCAGACGCACAGGCTCAGTAGTCGTGACTCACGGGCCTAGTTGCTCCGCGGCATGTGGGATCCTCCCAGACCAGGGCTCGAACCCGTGTCCCCTGCATTGGCAGGCAGATTCTCAACCACTGTGCCACCAGGGAAGCCCCCAGACAAATCTTTTTAAAAAATGTAATTAGATCACATTCTCACCTGATCAGAATCTACCAATGGCTACCATCAGACTTAGGACAAAACCCAAAGTCCCTATGTGGTCTACAAAGCCCACATATGATCTGTCCCTCATTACCTCTGTCCTCATCCCCTACCAATGACCACCTCACTTGCTCTGCTTCAGCAACACTGGATTACTTTTTATTCCTGGAAGACGTCGAACATGGTTCCATGTCTGGGTCTTTGCATTTGCTGTTCCCTCTGCTAGAGACACTATTCCTCGGGACAGCCACATGGCTCTCCACTGCACTTTATTCAAATATCTGTTTAAATGTTACTTCTTCAGAGGCTTTTAACGACCCCTCTATTCTAAACAGCATCCCTGCCCTTCATTCTCACTTGACCCTGTTTTATTTTTATTCAATGCATGTATCATTTCCTGACGTTGTATTAAAGTAAGACTTTGTTTGGTGTGTCAACTCCATAAATATCTAAACACCATGTGGGCAGAGTCTTTGTGTCACTTACTCCTTGCATGGTTATCCTCGGTACCTAGAATTTTGTTAGGCATATAGTAGGTTGACTGATGACAGTCGTGATTAAACCTATATTATTTTGAAAATATGTTAAATATTTATAGCAATGTCCTCCTGCTCAGAAACACAGTCTATTTTTCCATTTTCTCAAGCTTCACTAAATATATCTCAATAAAATTTTGCTCTTTTCTTTGCATAGATGAAAGAAATTATGCATTAAGGCTATTCCTATGATGTTTTATATTTTTGTTGTTACTGTGCATGGGCTCTCTATATTCATTTTTTCTCACAACCATCTCAAATCTTTTTTTAGAATTACATATAAATATATACTTTAAAAGTTTCTAGCTTATAATTTCAATTATATTAGAATGCTTTTGATTTCTGTGTGTTTATCTTACATTCATCCCCTTGCATTTAATCAATTTTTAAATTATTTCTTTGGACCTATGTAATGACTTCATCCCCAAATAAATGTCTTTTTATCTCTTCATTATTAATAATATACTTTTAATTTTGTATTGTCATATTGCATTGGCTATAACTTTCAGAACAATATTAAGTAACATTCCTTCTTTTGTACATATTTTTTTTTAAATATATTTATTTATTTTTGGCTATGTTTGGTCCTCGTGGCTGCATGCGGGCTTTCTTTTAGTTGCGGTGGGCGGGGGCTACTCTTTGTTGCCGTGCGCGGGCTTCTCATGAGGTGGCTTCTCTTGTTGCAGAGTACGGTCTCTAGGCGCGTGGGCTTCAATTGTTGTGGCACATGGGCTCAGTAGTTGTGGTGCATGGGCTTAGTTGCTCCGCGGCATGTGGGATCTTCCCAGACCAGGACTTGAACCTGTGTCCCCTGCATTGGCAGGCAGATTCTTAACCACTGAACCACTAGGAAGCCCATTTGTACATATTTTTAACGGTGATATCACTAATGTTTTATTATTACATATAATGCTGGCTGTTCGTTTTAATCTTATACTTCTTCTTTTTTTTTTTTTTTTAGAACACTATCCATCAATAGAATTTACTAGTCATAATTAGACACAAAATATGAAAAAATGTCAAAAACATAATGTTAAGAAAGTAATTCAGATAACATGATTACATCTGTATAAACCTCAAAAAGAGATACATTTATTCAATGTTGACAGAAGTCATGTCTTTGCATGGATGCAGCTAGAGAATGGAATGGAAACATGAAGGCAGCACCTTAAGTATAGAGCATTATCTGTCTTTTATTCTGGATTCACGTTTCATTTTTGAAAAATTTATTGAGCTATACATTTATCATTTGTACACATTTCTTTTTTAATGTAGTTTTTCTACAAAAAGCTGAATATTAAGAGTCAGATTTGCTTCTATTACATGTGTTAGAGGAATATCAGACTTATTTATTTATTTTCTTATTTTTATTTTTTTGAATTTTTGAATTTTATTTTATTTATTTTTTAATACAGCAGGTTCTTATTAGTTATCCATTTTATACATATTAGTGTATAGATGTCAATCCCAATCTCCCAGTTCATCCCACCACCCCCTTCCCCCTGCCCACCACTTTCCCCCCCTTGGTGTCCATAAGTTTGTTCTCTACATCTGTGTCTCAATTTCTGCCCTGCAAACCAGTTCATCTGTATCATTTTTCTAGGTTCCACATATATGCGTTAATATACGATATTTGTTTTTCTCTTTCTGACTTACTTCACTCTGTATGACAGTCCATCCACGTCTCTACAAATGACCCAATTTCGTTCCCTTTTAAGGCTGAGTAATATTCCATTGCACATCTTCTTTACCCATTTGTCTGTCGATGGGCATTTAGGTTGCTTCCATGTCGTGGCTATTGTAAATAGTGTTGCAATGAACATTGGGGTACATGTGTCTTTTTGAGTTGTGGTTTCCTCTGGGTATAGCCCAGTAGTGGGATTGCTGGGTCATATGGTAATTCTATTTTTAGGTTTTCAAGGAACCTCCATACTGTTCTCCATAGTGGCTGTATCAATTTACATTCCCACCAACAGTGCAAGAGGGTTCCCTTTTCTCCACACCCTCTCCAGCATTTGTTATTTGTAGATTTTCTGATGATGCCCATTCTGACTGGTATGAGGTGATACCTCATTGTAGTTTTGATTTGCATTTCTCTAATAATTAGTGATGTTGAGCAGCTTTTCATGTGCTTCTTGGCCATCTGTATGTCCTCTTTGGAGAAATGTCTATTTAGGTCTTCTGCCCATTTTTGGATTGGGTTGTTTGTTTCTTTAATATTGAGCTGCATGAGCTGTTTATATATTTTGGAGATTAATCCTTTGTCCGTTTATTCATTTGCAAAAATTTTTTCCCATTTTGAGGGCTGTCTTTTCGTCTTGTTTGTAGTTTCCTTTGCTTTGCAAAAGCTTTGAAGTTTCATTAGGTCCCATTTGTTTCTTTGTGTTTTTATTTCCATTACTCTAGGAGGTGGATCAAAAAAGGTATTGCTGTGATTTATGTCAAAGAGTTTTCTTCCTATGTTTTCCTCTAAGAGTTTTATAGTGCCCAGTCTTCAATTTAGGTCTCTAATCCATTTTGAGTTTATTTTTGTGTATGGTGCTATGGAGGGTTCTAATTTCATTCTTTTACATGTAGCTGTCCAGTGTTCCCAGCACCACTTATTGAAGAGACTGTCTTTTCTCCATTGTATATCCTTGCCTCCTTTGTCATAGATTAGTTGACCTTACGTGCGTGGGTTTATCTCTGGGCTTTCTATCCTGTTCCATTGATCTAAATTTCTGTTTTTGTGCCAGTACCATATTGTCTTGATTACTGTAGCTTTGTAGTATAGTCTGAAGTCAGGGAGTCTGATTCCTCCAGCTCCGTTTTTTTCCCTCAAGACAGCTTTGGCTATTTGGGGTCTTTTGTGTCTCCATACAAATTTCTAGTTCTGTAAAAAATGCCATTGGTAATTTGATACGGATTGCACTGAATCTGTAGATTGCTTTGGGCAGTATACTCATTTTCACAATATTGATTCCTCCAATCCAAGAACATGGTATATGTCTCCATCTGTTTGTATCATCTTTAATTTCACTCATCTGTGTCTTATAGTTTTCTGCATACAGGTCTTTTGTCTCCCTAGGTAGGTTTATTCCTAGGTATTTTATTCTTTTTGTTGCAATGGTAAATGGGAGTGTTTCCTTAAATTCTCCTTCAGATTTTTCATCATTAGTGTATAGGAATGCAAGAGATTTCTGTGCATTCATTTTGTATCCTGCAAGTTTACCAAATTCATTAATTAGCTCTAGTAGTTTTCTGGTGGCATCTTTAGGATTCTCTATGTATAGTATCATGTCATCTGCAAACATTGACAGTTTTACTTCTTCTTTTCCAATTTGTATCCCTTTTATTTCTTTTCCTTCTCTGATTGCCGTGGATAGGACTTCCAAAAGTATGTTGAATAATAGTGGTGAGAGTGGACATTCTTGTCTTGTTCCTGATCTTAGAGGAAATGGTTTCAGTTTTCATCACTGAGAATGATGTTTGCTGTGGGTTTGTTGTATATGGCCTTTATTATGTTGAGGTAGGTTCCCTCTATGCCCACTTTCTGGAGAGTTTTTATCATAAATGGGTGTTGAATTTTGTCAAAAGCTTTTTCTGCATCTACTGAGAAGATCATATGGTTTTTCTTCTTCAATTTGTTAATATGGTGTATCACATTGTTTTGCATATATTGAAGAATCCTTGCATCCCTGGGATAAATCCCACTTGATCATGGTGTATGATCCTTTTAGTGTGGTGTTGGATTCTGTTTGCTAGTATTTTGTTGAGGATTTTTGCATCTATATTCATCAGTGATATTGGTCTGTAACGTTCTTTTTTTATAGTATCTTTGTCTCATTTTGGTATCAGGGTGATGGTGGCCTCATGGAATGAGTTTGGGAGTGTTCTTTCCTCTGCAAATTTTTGGAAGTGTTTGAGAAGGATAGGTGTTAGCTCTTCTCTAAATGTTTGATAGAATTCACCTGTGAAGCCATCTGGTCCTGACCTTTTGTTTGTTGGAAGATTTTTAATCACAGTTTCAATTTCATTCCTTGTGATTAGTCTGTTCATATTTTCTATTTCTTCCTTGTTCAGTCTTGGAAGCTTATACCTTTCTAAGAATTTGTCCATTTCTTCCAGGTTGTCCACTTTATTGGCATAGAGTTGCTTGTAGTAGTCTCTTAAGCTGCTTTTTATTTCTGTGGTGTCAGTTGTAACTTCTCCTTTTTCATTTCTAATTTTTGATTTGAGTCCTCTCCCTCTTGATGAGTCTGGCAAATGGTTTTTCAATTTTGTTTATCTTCTCAAAGAACCAGCTTTTAGTTTTATTGATCTTTGCTATTGTTTTCTTTGTTTCTATTTCATTTATTTCTGCTCTGATCTTTATGATTTCTTTCCTTCTGCTAA
Organism: Balaenoptera physalus; assembly: GCF_965194825.1. Classification (NCBI taxonomy): domain Eukaryota; kingdom Metazoa; phylum Chordata; class Mammalia; order Artiodactyla; family Balaenopteridae; genus Balaenoptera; species Balaenoptera physalus. Next base: position 18,648,392 of record NC_138884.1, on the reverse strand, counting down.
CTTTGGGTTTTGATTGTTCTTCTTTCTCTAGTTCCTTTAGGTGTAAGGTTAGATTGTTTATTTGAGATTTTTCTTCTTTCTTGAGGTAGGCTTGTATTGCTATAAACTTCCCTCTTAGAAATGCTTTTGCTGCATCCATAGGTTTTGGATCATCGTGTTTTCATTGTCATTTGTCTCTAGGTATTTTTTGATTTCCTCTTTGATTTCTTCAGTGATCTCTGGAATTTAGTAATGTACTGTTTAGCCTCCATGTGTTTGTGTTTTTTACGTTTTTTTCCCTGTAATTGATTTCTAGTCCATAGTGTTGTGGTCAGAAAAGATGCCTGATATGATTTCAATTTTCTTAAATTTACTGAGGCTTGATTTGTGACCCAAGATGTGATCTATCCTGGAGAACGTTCTGTGTGCACTTGAGAAGAAATTGTAATCTGCTGTTTTTGGATGGAATGTCCTATAAATATCAATTAAATCTATCTGGTCTATTGTGTCATTTAAAGCTTGTCCTTCCATATTCATTTTCTATGTGGATGATCTGTCCATTGATTTAAGTGAGGTGTTAAACTCCCCCACTATTATTGTGTTACTGTCGATTTCCTCTTTTATAGCTTTTAGCAGTTGCCTTATATATTGATGTGCTCCTATGTTGGGTGCATATATATTTATAATTGTTATATCTTCTTCTTGGATTTATCCCTTGATCATTATGTAGTGTCCTTCCTTGTCTCTTTTAACATTCTTTTTTTTAAAGTCTATTTTATACTCCAGCTTTCTTTTGATTTCCATTTGCATGGAATATCTTTTTCCATCCCCTCACTTTCAGTCTGTACGTGTCCCTAGGTCCAAAGTGGGTCTCTTGTAGACAGGATATATATGGATCTTGTTTTTGTATCCATTCAGTGAGCCTGTGTCTTTTGGTTGGAGCATTTAATCCATTCACGTTCAAGGTAATTATCAATATGTATGTTCCTATGACCATTTTATTAATTGTTTTGGGTTTGTTTTTGTAGGTCCTTTTCTTCTCTTGTGTTTCCCACTTAGAGAAGTTCTTTCAGCATTTGTTGTAGAGCTGGTTTGGTGGTGCTGAATTCTTTTTGCTTTTGCTTGTCTGTAGAGCTTTTGATTTCTCCATCGAATCTGAATGTGATCCTTGCTGGCTAGAGTAATCTTGGTTGTAGGTTCTTCCCTTTCATCACTTTAAATATGTCATGCCACTCCTTTCTGGCTTGTAAAGTTTCTGCTGAGAAATCAGCTGTTAACCTTATGGGAGTTCCCTTGTATGTTATTTGTCATTTTATCCTTGCTGCTTTCAATAATTTTTCTTTGTCTTTAATTTTTACCAATTTGTTTACTGTGTGTCTCGACGTGTTACTCCTTGGGTTTATCCTGTATTGGACTCTCTGTGCTTCCTGGACTTGGGTGGCTATTTCCTTTCCCATGTTAGGGAAGTTTTCAACTATAATCTTTTCAAATATTTTCTCTGGTCCTTTCTCTCTCTCTTCTCCTTCTGGGACCCCTATAATGTGAATGTTGTTGTGTTTAATGTTGTCCCAGAGGTGTCTTAGGCTGTCTTCATTTCTTTTCATTCTTTTTTCTTTATTCTGTTCCGCAGCAGTGATTTCTACCATTCTGTCTTCCAGGTTACTTATCCTTTTTTCTGCCTCAGTTATTCTGCTATTGATTCCTTCTAGTGTATTTTTCACCTCAGTTATTGTATTGTTCATCTCTGTTTGTTTGTTCTTTAATTCTTCTAGGTCTTTGTTAAACATTTCTTGCATCTTCTCGACCTTTGCCTCCATTCTTTTTCTGCGGTCCTGGATCATCTTCACTATCACTATTCTGAATTGTTTTTCTGGAAGGTTGCCTATCTCAGCTTCATTTAGTTGTTTTTCTGGGGTTTTATCTTGTTCCTTCATCTGGTACATAGCCCTCTGGCTTTTCATCTTGTCTATCTTTCTGTGAATGTGGTTTTTGTTCCACAGGCTGCAGGATTGTAGCTCTTCTTGCTTCTGCTGTCTGCCCTTACTTTTTCTTCTATTAAAGAAATATTTTTTCTATTTTTACTCTTAAAATAATGTTACTATGGATTGGTGTTGAATCTTATCAAATACACTTTAAGCATGTATAGAAGGAATTTTTTTTGTGTTTGATGTAATGATTTGATGTATTATATTAATAACTCTCCTTTTATTTAATGATTTCTACCCCCCTGACTATGGTGGCTTATTCCTTTACCTGCTGCATAATGAAACTTGATAATATTTGCTTGGCAAAATGGTGGCCATTTTATATCTCTCGATATGTATTGCTGGTTACCTTAATCCAGGGTTTTCTTGCTACTCTTTCTTCCCTTTCCTGTGTACCAGCCATTTCACTATTTCTACCAACCCTTATTATTATTGGCCAATAGATAAAAGGGAAGAAACCAATACTCTGCTTCAGAACCTTGTCTCAAAATTTAAAATAGCCTTGTTATTATCTTAATGAGTAAAAAGTACCAGGTGGTGAATATCTATAGAGGAAATTTCCCATCAAGCTGGGTTAGCAGGACACCGCCTTCCATTACAGATGAAGGCCTGTCCAGCCTCCATTTGACATTTGCTAATGGGAGCCACAATTTGTTGAGGGCCTTTCTTGTGTCAGGCACCTTACATGTACTATATTATTAAAACTTCACACCAATTGTAGGAACTGCATATTAATATTCCCATTTTACAGATGGGGAAACTAAAGGAAGGAAGGGTTAAATAATACGAAGCAGTTCAAACAGCTGTTGGGTGGCAGAGCTGGAATTGCAACACAAGGCTCTCTGGCTCCAAAGTCCACTCTCTTTCTATATAGCTACAAGGCTCACAGGACATTCTCTGAAAAAGCAATGGCTCAGTAAACGGGATAAGATATGGCCATAGATAACTACACTACAAGACAGGATATAATGACTGCCATGAAAGAGGGCCAAGCACAATGTTTTCCATTGTGCTTCAGATTCACTTGGAGTCTGGAGAGCCTTTAGGAAGGCAGTGGCATAGAATGGGGAGGAGGGTCTTCTGGGCTGAAAGAGTGGTTAAGGGTGAAGGCACGTAATCAGGAAAGCCTAGGACATGTGTACAGAAGAGAGAGCCATGCTGTTTGGTTGGTGTATTGTGTTCATGCTTCTATGTAATTGAAGATGAGGCTGGAAACTTAGATTGGGTTCCTACTGTGGAACCTAAAAAATGAAGGGGTTTATTTTTTTAAGGGTAGGCCATAGGGAACCATTGTAATTATTTAAACAAGGGGTTAACAAAGTCAGATTAATATGGATCGAAGAGGGTAAAGATGGGAAAATGAGAGTACTGTAAGTGGCTATAAACAATATAGACAAGACATAAAGGGAATGTGGTTGAAGAGTGGCAGTAGGAATAGGAGGCTGGGATCTGATTTAGGGTCAGATACAGGGTAGGTTTGTTAAGTTTGTGCAGATAGGATGCTGGGAGCACAGGAGTGGCAGAATCAAAGATGCCTTCAGGTCACTGGAAGATTTAGACACTCGAAGAAGGGCTGGGCCACTAACAGAATGAGAGATATTGGAGACAAGGCTAGTTGGTGGGTGAAGAGCTTCTGAAACACCAAGATGGAAGATGGATGTCTCTTGAGAGTTCAATTTGGGGTCATCTGCCTAAAAATGATAACTGACATTGTGGGAGGTCATTAATGTCTTTTAAGGGAATGGTCTTATGAAGGTTGGAGAGCTGAAGCCAAGCAGAGATTCTCAGTCCTAGTTGCACACCAAAATGACCTATGGATCTTAAAACAAAACCAAACTAAAATGAAGTAGCTGAAAAAACTCTGTCTCTACATCTGTTGACTCAGAATCTCAGGAGCCCAGATCCCTGAATAATTTAATAGGCTAATCTGTTAGACAGTTAGAATTGAGAACCACTGAGTAAGGGGTAGATATTGGCTGTAAGTAGGGAAGGAAGAAAGAGTGATACAGGTCTCCTTCCTAACCTGGAAAAGAGATGCACCATCTGGGTTTCTCTAAATTTCCTCTTTCACATCCTTCAAGCATCTCTTCAATTTGCAAATTCGATCAATATCTAGGTAATACTCTAACTGAGAACCTTCTGGTTGCTTTAGCAGGCATGCATCCCTCTTATCATTGAATGTTAAAGAATCAGAGGGTGTGGGAGCTGGAAGGAAACAGTTGTTTTAGTCCAGGGGTTTGCACAGTTTCTTTAGCACGGGATACCTTTCAGAAAATGAAATCTTATATGAAACACCAACGTGGAAACAGAGAAAAGTAGAAGTGTTCTGAGAGAACCACAGCCTAGAACCCGCTTAATTTTCCCGCTCGCCCCAAGTGGGGACTTTAGAGAATTCTTCCAGATCAATATCTTTATTCCACCGGTTTGATCTAACCTCCCCCATTTCAGGTAAGGAGACAGGTTTTTGAGTAGTGAAGTAACTGATCTCACGTGGCAAATGAGTTAGGGTAGATTTCCTAAGTCCTTATACAGTTTTCCTTCCTTCACAGGGTCTCCCCCTCTAACATCACCCTAAAAATCCATGTTCCATTTCAACAGAGAAAGGTGCGCAGGGAATCAAATTACCCGCAGCAGCTTTGGTACAAGGTTAAGTGAGGGAAGAGGCTGCAGCTCCTGACTGCCCTGAATGATGTGCTTTATCTGCGAGGATCTCGTCTGTCTGTACTGCTCCAGTTTCTGCTCTCTCTGGTGATTCTGAGTGGCCTGTAAACTCGTTATCTGGCCAACTCAGGGAGATTAAAAAGCCTTGTTTATTTTAAAGGGAAAGTTTCAGTGGTTGAAATTTTGTCAGCAGGATGGGCATGAAAAACCTTTTTTTACACATATCTGAGGAAAAAAGTGATGAGACCTAAGGAATTATAATTGAAGATGAGAATGGTTAAGTGTCTCTTGCATATTTTATGTGACTCTCAAAAGAGGCTACTTTGAGGCGTATTGGGCATTTAATATACTTTTGGCATCTAATGTATTCCTAATTATCCCAAAGCCATCTCCTGGCTGTAACTCAACTCCTTGGGAATGTTTGTCACAACAGGAGGAACCAAAAATTCTAAAGAGGCTGAAGTACCTTTCTGACTTCGAGGAGCGTTAACTTTGAAGTCCTGTATCTTCTAAAATTTATTCAGAAACTTGAAGGATTCTTCCCAAACAATTGCATCGAGGAGATTTAACTGTTATGCTATTTATTTGTACTATGCGCCTTTGTTGAGTTGAGTTGCTGATATTTAGTCGTATAATCATGGCTTTAGATGAGATCATGAAAAGCTAGTCCATTTCTCTGTTACTATGCAGGAAAATATTCAATCACAGAAGACTGCATTCATCTTTTTAAGGAGGCTTGGAGCGTGATGTTCCTTTTCTTAGTGCCAGGTGATTCTACAGGCTGCTATTTAACTCACAACTTCTTGTTCAAGTCTCAGAAAAGAGTGGTTGTTATTTCTAAATCATCTCCCAGCATCCTGTAAGAATATGCACTTCTTTCATTTCTGGCATCATTGCAAATTTTCTTCATCAATATTGTAAGGAAGGGCCTGGTCTTTGTGTCCATGGGGGAGGCAGTGCTCTAACTACAGATCCATCTTTAATTTATGGTAAGTCAGCAGCAAAACTGCCAGCTTAGAGGCTTTTCCCCAGCTGTGGCAACCTCATGTAGATGACTAAACCTCACAGGCTACTTGGCGTGGCGACCCACCATGCAGGTGCTTATCTTAGTACTGAGTTGTGTCTCTGAGTCCAACTAACGTTTATTCACGTAGTAGTACTAAAAAATAAAATTAGAAGTTTAATAAATGAATAATTCAGCTAACACATTCAGTCTTTAATATCTGGAAAATTCATGCTGTTAACATTTTCTCCCTGACTCTCCCTCCTTCTTCCTTTAATTTATATCAGCAGCCAGAGCAGCTGTGGATTGAAATACATATGTATTAATTTCCAGATTCCAGCCTTTGCTCCTCCTCCTCCCTTTCTCCTCTGCTTTTGGCCACTCCTTATCCGCAGAGACTGGGGTTGGTGCCTGAGCCCTGTACACTGAGGAGACGTTTACCCCAGCTATACATGTTGTCCGGGGGCTGTGGCTAGAGGTATATAATTATGATAATGATAGCACATCTTGGATTTACAGAGACTTCCCAGCATACAAAGTACACTCACCTTCATTATCCCCAGAGATGACAAGGCTTGAATCCACACAGGGCAACTCCCTCCTACCAGGAGACTCAAGGAACACTTTGAAGAATGTGCTGAACTTAGAATTTCCCCAAATTCCCTGGTGATGAGCATTACCTGAGCCCTTGTTAAATAATCAGATTCCTGCACCCCGTATAGACCTACTAAAAATGAACATCTAGGGCAAGGGCCTGGGAATCTGTGTTTATGACAATAGCCCTAGATGGTTCTCATCACCAGACAAGGCTAGAAAACACTGCTCTGGAAAGATTTCCATTGTCCTCAGTGGCTCAGTGCTGGCAGTCCTGGGAGGACCCAATGACCAAAGTGCTGGGCATTTATATGTTGCCAGAGGTATGCCAACAGCTGGGTGCAAAGAGAGGCTGGGTGCCAGAGATTCTACCCAGGCTACATCCTTGGTCCTAGAGCAGTACTCCAGATGGTGGTGAATCCTGAGGGACTGAGGAGTTAAGAGGAAGGGGCAGGGTGTCTCTCAGTAACAGCGATTGACCCCCCTTTTTTTTTGGCTGTGCCACGTGGCTTGCAGGATCTTAGTTCCCTGACCAGCTAATCGAACCTGGCCCCGGGCAGTGGAAGCCCAGAATCCCAACCACTGGAGCACCAGGGAATTCCCTTGACCCCCTCTTGATTGTCTTGGGCCCAACCTAGGTTTGTAGTTTGGAGGTGTTCTTCCTCCCGGGAGGGTTGACAGGTCCATGAGTATAACAGTATACAGAGCTCTTCCTCTACTTCCCAGAGAATCTTCCCTGTTCCAGATAGTCTTGGAGAGAATGTGGTGGCGACGGACCCGTGGGAGCAGAGGGGCAGGTAGAAGCTGAAGTTCTAGAAGCTGCAACTTGAGACCTTTCACATTTCTGGGGTTATATAAGGCAGCAAGGTGCTAGGGTTCAACCTGTTGTACTTTGGTTAACCCTAATTCATCATACTGAAGGAGGATGGCTCCTGTTCTAAACCTCAAATTTTAGTTTCCCATGGTGATATTAGGTATTTATAGCTCAAATTTGAGCATAAAATTTTAGATTCCCAATGATCTTATGCCTGTTTTATTTTTAGAGGATAAATGACCATTGAATTGAAATAAAACAAAAGTTAGCTTTTAGTTATAAACCATTACTGTGTATTTTATTTCTAATCACAATCATGTCACTCTGGGATTGATGAATTTGAAGAAACATGGAAATTTATTGGCTGTGGCTGTGAATCTAGTGATGTGGAGGTGCTGGATTTATGTATGTTAATTTGATTCATATGCAAGTCAAAACATGCATATTTTTAATCAGCAGATGGTTTAATATGCTTTCCACACGTGTAAAAAATGAAAAGTACTGCAAGCTATTTTTTGCCTTGTCACTCATTCTGTTGACAGTATTTATGGTGAACCCAGTGAATGTGGTGCATTTGGGTACAAGACAGAGTTACAAACACAGTAGAAATTAGGTCCCTTTTGTAGGAGAAGATAGGATAAGCGTGGACACAGATTTTGCTCACTTTATGATTTGAGGAGTGTTTCTCTAAGATTGTATGTGTCATTTGAACTTTTATGACTCAAGTGGATTTCTTGTATATTAGAATTTCAGAGCTGTTTTATAACTATTTTTGTTTGACCTTCCATTGCCATTTTGTACTAAAGTTATTCATTCATTCACTCATTTATTCAGTAAATAATATGATACACCCAGCACATGTGGCATACTTGCAAGGCAATACACTACACAGAAATTTGATCCCTGCCCTCAAGGAGTTTGTGGTCTAATAGAAAAGGTTGCTGAGTGATTGATATAAAACCTCAGGTCATCAGCTTAGAAGGTAGCTAATCCTCTCACCACTGTATCCCTAGCTCACCTCAGCCATGTTGGATTCTCCTAGAAGGCTTGAGAGGGCCCAGAGCTCCTCTGGGAAGAGAGAAACACAGGTGGCTGGTCTCCTGTGTGAGACTGTGCACTAGAGAGGGGTCCCAGCTTCCTGATACGTCTTTCCAGAGAGTGTTTCTGCTCTCAACAGCCTTTGTTGTGTTTCTCCTGAACAATTAGCAAACAATTAAGTCTACAGGGGAAGCTCCTTGTTTAAAGGCATGCTTGGATAAATCCCTCTGTAAAACAGATCCTTTTATATGCAGTCATCTCTACATTTATTTTTACACTTCTATTAGATTTCCTAAAGTGAGGACACACACAGCTCATTGCCTTAGAATGCATGTATTGCACATTTAATTGTGATCATATTTAGACTTGAGTGAGTAACTTATTTCTATATTTTGAACTATTCTTCAGTTTGTTATTTCTTATAAGTGTAGACTTTTTTATTGTGCTAAAATATATAGAACATAAAATTTACCATTTTAACCATTTCTAAGCATATAGTTCAGTGGCATTAAGTATTCACAGTGTTCTGCAACCATCACCACTATTCATTTCCAGAATTTTTCATCATCTCAAACAGAAACTCTGTATCTATTAAACAATAATTCTTCATTCTCTTTCCCCTCAATCCCTAGTAATCTCTATTCTACTTTGTGTCTCTATGAATTTGCCTTTTTTAGGTACTTCATATAAGTAGAACCATACAATATGTGTCCGTATGTGTCCGTCTTATTTCACTTAGCATAATGTTTTCAAGATTCAGCCATACTGTAGCATGTATCAAAACGTCCTTCCTTTTTAAGGCTGAGTAATATTCCATTGTATATATACTGTATTTTGTTTATCCATTCATCTATTGAGGGACACTGGGCTGTTTCCACATTTTGGCTCTCCTGCTGCTATGAGCATTGGTAAACAAGTATCTCTTTGGTTCCCTGCTTTCATTTCTTTTGGGTATATACCTGGGAATGGAATTGCTGAATCATATGTTAATTCTGTTTAACTTTTTGAGGAACTGCCAAACTGTTTTCCACAATGGTTATAGCATTGTGGTTAATTATAAATTTTAAAACTTATTCTTTCAGAGTCCTGAACTCATTCAAATAAATGATTCGGATATAAGACGTTCAGTCTTCATAAATGGAACTAGTTTTTGTCCCTAGTAGTTGCACCTTAATGCTACTACTACAGAAAAGAAAAAAAAGAAAGGAAAAATAGAACTGGAAGAAGTTTTTTTATGACTCTGTTTCACACTGTACTTCGTTGGAATTGTAGCACTGAGTCCATTCTGACCTGTGTCCTTACCTCTGTGTGTCCATTTCTTCCATTTCACTCTTAGGGCAGAAATTAGGACTACAGGTGCCTTAATGGGAGATGTGCTCAATAAATATTTGTTGTTGAATCGATTGATTTCTGCCTAATAAAACCTAAATGGATATCTGATGAATCTGCTAATATCTATTCCCTGCTTCTGGACATTAAGTTCAATGTTCCACCAATTATAGTTCCATTGGAAAGAGATATATCACAGAAGCAAAGTTTTTAGATGGTAAAAGAAACCAAATGGTGAAAGAGGAAATTACTAGATATGATTAGCATGCCTAGTGTTAAATGGGGGCAGATTTTTATAAGGAGTTGAAATGCTTAACTGCAATATAATTTGATTTGGTGATGGATAAAAAGAAGGGTGGAGTTTGTGAGGTGGGAATGGAATTTTGAGATTGTTTGGAGGTAGGAGCGAGTTAGGAATGTAAGGGAGCATGCAAGAATGTTTGCCTTATGAGAAAGGAAACAAAGACCCATACGTGGTGGAAAAGGAAAACACTCAAGGGTTAGAGATACAGGGCAACGAGGTTAGAATCTTAACGGATAACCACAGCCTGGAAAATGAGATGGACTTGTTTCTATTCTGATGGAGGATTTCTCCGCACTATTTGGGGGCACTGGCAAATGGAAAATGTAGTAGGTTTAAGTTTTTTTCTCTACAGAATGAGATCAATCATACAAAAATATTTGTTAATGAAGAAAATATATCAAAATATTGACAGTAGTTTTCTTTGGAAATGTTGTCATGCGGGAGTCTTTAAAATTTTTTTCTGAATTTTCTGAATATTGTATAATAAGGATATCCTACTTTGGAAATCAGAAAAAAAGTTAACATTTTTCTCTGAAAGTGCAGTTTCAGAAGTTCACCTAGGACTTCCCTGGTGGCACAGTGGTTGAGAATCCTCCTGCCAATGCAGGGGACACGGGTTTGAGCCCTGGTCCGGGAAGATCCCACCTGCCGCGGAGCAACTAAGCCCGTGCGCCACAACTACTGAGCCCATGTGCCTAGAGCCCGTGCTCTGCAACAGGAGAAGCCACTGTAATGAGAAGCCCGTGCACCACAACGAAGACTAGCCCCCGCTCGCCGCAACTAGAGAAAGCCCACGCGGAGCAACGAAGACCCAACGCAGTCAAAAATAAAATAAATAAGTTATATAAAAAAAAGTTCACCAAGTGTTGATTAGGAATTTTTTGGTCTAAGCCATTGAAACAGGCTGATTTAATCAGGAAGGAAATTTACTAGGAGGAAATAAGCTAGTTTACGGAACTAGAAGGAGGGCAGAAGAACCAGGAGGACCCTGAAGGTCCCAAGGGCAGCCTCAGACTTGTCCAGGGGCTGCAATGCATGAACTCCAGGTAGCTTTTGGTCTTTTCCTCCCTCTGTGCAGTAGCATGGAGGGAGCTTCTGACTGGCCAAATGTGTGTCATGCACCTGCCCCTGGTAAGGTGAGGGTAGGGCCTGGCACCTTGATTCAGAGGGAGGCCTCGCTGACTATTTCCAAAGCAGTAGGAAATTGAGGTGATATTTCCAAAAGGTGGAACAGCAACATCAACAAAATCAATGCCTGCGCTGTCATGTTTTGTGAAAGATAGAATTCATTTTATTACACAAGCAATTATAATTGATTTTTAAAAGTGAAACAACTGTGTTCTACATATGCTTGTTTAATCATATTTATGAGACAGATATGCTTTCTTTTTATGTTCTTCCTGGGGCCCTGAAAACTAGACTTCTTTAATGGGTATGTGTGGGCATGGGGCGAGAGGGGCACGGGGTGATACTGATTCTGGGGGATCCTTTGTTTTTTAGAGAAATATAGTATATATATATTTTTAATTAATTAATTATTTATTTTTGGCTGTGTTGGGTCTTCGTTTCTGTGCGAGGGCTTTCTCTAGTTGCGGCAAGCGGGGACCACTCTTCATCGGGGTGCGCGGGCCTCTCACTATCGCGGCCTCTCTTGTTGTGGAGCACAGGCTCCAGACGCGCAGGCTCAGTAGTTGTGGCTCACGGGCCTAGTTGCTCCGTGGCATGTGGGATCTTCCCAGACCAGGGCTCGAACCCGAGTCCCCTGCATTAGCAGTCAGATTCTCAACCACTGCGCCACCAGGGAAGCCCAAAATATAATATTTTAATTTACTCACTTTTTGATGAAAGAACAGTAGGCACAATATTTGATTCATTAACTACAACAAATATTTATATTATGGCCAATTAAAAATGTTTTCAGTTGACCTCATTAGATAATGGATTTGAGGTGGGATGACTTGTTTTAATGAAGGTTCTTTGATTTGCAAATATGAGATGCCCACTCCAAAGTAGCTAAAGCCAAAATGGGGTGCAATGGAAGAATTCTATCTAAAAACTTCTTAAACCTCAAGGATAGGGTCCTCTTGAAGAAATCCAGAAATAGAAAGCCTTTAGCAGGGCCCGAAGCTTTTCAGAGCACAAAATGCACAACAGTTTGCGTGGCCCACGTTGTCAGAGGCTCTGCCCCTGTTTCTCTTGGTGTTCGTGCTTCCTTCCTCTTTCTGCAGAGAGAGTGTGAGAGCCTTCCTCCTGGAAACACAGGCCCCTCAGCTCTCCTAAAAAACATCGCCTCCATTTCAGCCACATGCAGGGATTCCTTTGTTAAGGAATCCCAACATGGAGAGAGACAGACTCTGGCGCTGGCCTGGCGTGGATCCACCCAGGCCTGTCAGCCGTGAAGTATGAGTGTGGTCGGAGGTGGGGAAGCATTTTGTGGTTGAGAAAGTGAGAGAAAGGGGTGGGTGTAAGCTGGTCAGACTGTGCTAAAGGTTCCCCCTGTATTGTTGAAGACGGACAGGAACAGTTGGGGAAGAGAGGAGAGGGGAGGGAAAAGGAGAAGAAGGGTGGTACTGAGAGAAACGTGGAAACACTGGTGATGATTCAAGACGAGAAAATCAAAGGGTCAGGAGAGAACGCCAAAAGGAGAGTGTTTAAAACAGAATACTTTGAGCTGCATGAAACTGAAAACCTCTCTCACAGTGCCTTAACTAACAAGTTCTCTCCTGTGACAGGAAGTCCTGAATAGGCTGAAGTCAGCCAGGCAATGATGGCATGAAGCCTAGGTTCTTTTCACTTTCTCACTCTGCCATGCTTGGTATGGTCTTTATTATTGGCAGGCTGTAGAGGACCCAGGTGTCACATCCAAACACAATTACATCCAAGGCCAAAAAGAAAACATCTCTTAGATGTGAGGAAAACCCCAGAAGATTCTCCGTATTGGTCAGAATTGTATCTCATGCCCATTTCTGAACTGAACACTGGCAAGGGCCAGGTTTGGCTCACCCATTGGAGCTGACCTTCCCAGGCCTATGGCTGTGAAAAGAGGGGGGACATTGGAAACATTAGGTGGGTAGACAACCACCAGTGCTGGCCATAGAGAAGGAAAAGAAAAATACAGGACTAGAGGAACAGAGAGACAGACAGTGAAAGAGAGAGAGGAGGGAGGCAGAAAGTCGGTGGGGAGAGTGAAATACAGAGAGGGAGTCAAGCTCACTCAATTTGGTGTCTTAGGTTAAAACGCTCTTGTCATATCTTGCTGTTCAGGCAACTATTAGAAGAACGTGCTTTACCTGTTCTTACTGCCATTTGAAAGGCTGATTAACTTTTCAGTAATTAAACTTATTAACCATTTTTTCAACCTCAGAATTATGAAGGAGATGGCTGTAGCTGTCTCCAGGGAGAAAATTACTCTCCTTTTTTTTCCTCCTTAAAATAGGCCAGAATTTATTGAGTCATGAAAGGTGGTGCTGAAATAAATATAATGATTACTTAGTTATTTGTTTATGTCTTTATTTATAATTTTATCTTTGTCATTGTAAAAGTAGTATAACCACATTAAATAAAAAAGAAACCAGAAACGTGACAACAAAATCACCCACAATCCCACAGCTGAACAACCATTATTTGTCAAGAATTCACGCTTAACTTTTTTCAGATAATTGCATACAATTTTGTAGATTGATTTGTTTTCAAAACAGGTATATCATATACATGGTACAAATTTTGAAAACAAACAAAATACATATATATTTTTTATATATTGAAAAATAAAGCAGGCCTCCCTCCCATCATATCTTTAGGTCTCTAGTCTGCCCCCTGCCCCCCAAACCACTACTACCAGTTTATTTTCTTCTATACATAGCCTACCCATTAACAAGGAAATATGTGCGTATATAAATTTTCCACTCTCCTTTGCCAACATGCTTTATTATTATTATTTTTTACAAAATGGTAGCCTACTCTGTATACTATTTTGCACCTTGCTTTTTTCATCTAACTTTTATATTACTTTGAGATATTTCCACAAAATTAAAATTGAACATTACAATGTATTCACACATTGCCACATACTCTTTAAATCATCCTCCTTTTTTAAAATTAATTTTTATTGGCATATAGTTGCTTTATGATGTGTTAGTTTCTACTGCACAGCAAAGTGAATCAGTTATATGTATATATATATCCCCTCTTTTTTTGGATTTCCTTCTGATTTAGGTCACCACAGAGCACTGAGTAGAGTTTCCTGTGCTATATAGTAGCTCTCATTAGTTATCTATTTTACACATATTAGTGTATATATGTCAATCCCAATCTCCCAATTCATCCCACTCCCCCTTCCCCCCTTGGTATCCTTAAGTTTGGTCTCTACATCTGTGTCTCTATTTCTGCTTTGCAAATAAGTTCATCTGTACCATTTTTCTAGATCCCACATATAAGCGATTAGAATCATCATCCTTAATGTCTGTAAAAGTTTTGAGTAAATGATTTATCCTTTTCTTTTTTTTTGGCTGTGCCATGCGGCATGCTGGATCCTAGTTCCCCGACCGGGGGTCGAACCCATGCCTCCTGCATTGGGAGCCCACAGTCTTAACCACTGGACCACCAGGGAAGTCCCTGATTCATCCATTTTTAAATAAATATTTATCAAGCACCTGAAACATTGGCAGGATGCTAGTAATTCTAAGATGAAAAGGAAATGGAGCACACCCTTGAAGGAGACGTAGCAGAGTGGAAGAGACAGGGAGGGAAACGAGTAATTACAGGTAGTCTCCAGGGGCCAAAATGGGAGAGTGTAGGAGGCCTTGTGGGGATGAAAGAGGGAGCCTGGAAAATGCTGATCAAAAGTGTTGAGGATACGTGAGAGAAGAGAGCTCAGCTCACAGACACAGGGCAAGGACAGTCTTTCAGGTAGAGACCAGGAATGATGTGTGTAAAGCAGAGAAACATGAAGTAGCATCGTGGCCCAGGTGGCTATAGGGAGTTGGGTATAGCCCCTACCTCTAGCATCTTTAAGTTGTGGCCTAGTCTTCAATATAAATAATGCTGTGATATACAACTTGCAGCATATAACTTTCCCCATTTTTTGGAGTATGTCTCTGGCTAGATTCCCAGAAGTGGGACCTCTGAATCAAAATGTAGGCGCACCCTGACCTACGACATATAGTCAAAATGCTTTCCAAATGGACAGTATCATTTTATAATGACACCCTCAATGTATGAGCAAACCATTGCTTATTATCTCTATATCTTTATCACTGGTTTGTTTTAACATGTATTTCTTTAATTACTATAAGGTTAATTTTCACCATATTTTTATTACTATTTGATGTCTTTGTATGTGATTTATTTGTTTTCTGTTTATACTCAATAACTGAGATTCTATATTTTACTTTAGCTGTATGAGCCCTACTTATAGATATTCATACTTTTTTTTTTAATATTTGCTGTCACTTTTTTTCTTTTTTTGGTTTAGGTTTCTGTCTAAAACAATGTTTGACACGTAGAAGTTTTAGGTATTACCCAGTCATATCCATTGATCATTTCCTTCTATTGCTTCTAAGTTGAGGAATACTTCTAGCCAGAGGTTTAACAAATAGTATTTTCTGATTTGCTTTAAAAAATACATTTAACTCATAAATCCTCCTTCAACTTGCTTTTGACATATGAAATGAGAATTCAACTAGCCCCCCTGCCCCAAATTACCAGTGAGTTATCTGAACTTCCCCTTCTCTGTTGAGTTTTATTTCAAAGGTAAATCCTGCTTAGGGATCAACTCAGTCATCAATTGGATCTAATTTCTAGTCCTTTTCTGAGTTGTGTCATATCAGCTTAAGATAGACCTTTCCTTTGATTTATCCAGGAATCTGCAGGAACTGTTTTATTTATGTACAGAAAGAATTACAATATAGCACCAGTGGGCTTAGGTAAAGCTTGTCAGTGCCTTCCTGTTAGTACGGAATCTGCGGCCAAGGGCAGACTTTACCTTTGAAGCCCACCAGGTTGGTGGTAGTACTATGCTGCGTGTTTTGGGTGGGTGGACGACACCTTTGAGGTAAAGAGGGTTATTTCATCCAAAGGGCTCAAGTCACTGTTAACCAGTGTCATAATTCTAGAACCTCCTGGTTCTTCCACCTTTGTGGGGACCCTGGCTCTTACCTGTGGCCTCAGTATAGCCCCAACCCCTCTCAAGGCCAAGCCTACTTAAGTGCGATTTATTGCAAGAAAAAGTAACTTCTTGCTCCTCCACGTAACAGGTTGTCACCTAGCTAGCTAGTTTTTGAGAAAAGTGAAGTAGTTAACCAGGGAAGCCCTACGACAAAGGTTCTCAAGCATACTTAAGTATCACGTGAGAGCTTAGGAAACATGCAGATTTCTGTGCCCAGTACCAGGTTACACAGGGTGGTACTGGAAAAATTTCCTGATCTCATCTCTTTGTAGCTTTCTGAAGCCTAAAAAAAATTCCCACAGATGTTTACACACAGTTCTGAGCGATTCTTCATTCTTTTTCCATGAAATACTGGTACCCGCTTGTCAGCACCTGTGAAAGTGCTCCAGGCGGGAGGCAGATACACAAGTAACGGGCACACCTTCTCAGGTAGGGCTCCAATCTAATTTCCAGGCACGTTCCATCCTTCCTCAGAGGTCAGAAGCTTAACCGTTCATGATCTATAAACTCAATTCGGATTCCCTGGAAGACGGTCCTGGAACGCCTTGCTGGATTCCTTCTTAGAGTTAAGACCAGTCAAGTTCCTTCGGCACTATTCCGGGTTTCTGTTGTTGGCAACTGGCCCTAGGGCAAGGATTGTATCCCGGGTCAGGATTCCTTTGGGCCATCTCTCCTTCCTCGTCCCCATTTCTAGGATAAGCCTACTTCTCCCGCAGGTGGGGAGGTTGGGTTGGAGCCGCATTGGGATTCGGGGGCCTTTCCTAAGCAACCCTCCCGATTCGCTCCCCCCCATTTCCCATCTCTCTTTTCTCCCCCTTCCCTAACACCTTATCCTTCCCCTTTGCTCCCAGCAAAGTCTACGACCCCTTTCCTCTCCGGCTCAGTGGCCCGGCGTCTTCTCTTGCCACAAAACCGGGTGGTGGAGCAGGGGGCGTGAGTGTGGCTACACCCAGGACGGAGGCTCGTCCGGGGGTCGCGGGGAGGATTCTCACTCAGGATCCCTACTGTCGCCCCAAAGCGACCCTTTCCCCCGCGTCCCTCCAGAAGCTGCCTGCTGCTGCCGGTGGCAGAGGGGGACCCGCTGCTCATCAACCCCCGTCACTCCTCCAAGCTGCTCCCAATGGGCGTGCTCCCCGGGCACCCGTACTTCGCCCTCCGCCCTGCCATCCTCCCCACCTACCCCGCTGCAGGGCTCGCGGGTCGGCGGCGCTCCGGGCTGGCCTGAGGCGGGGCGAGGATGGAGGGACCAGCAGGAGCGGAGAGCGCTGGAAGGAGGGGGCGGCGCGCACACTTCGTCCCACCGCCATCCGGGAGAGCCCGGGCCCGTGCGCGCGCGCACCTCGCCGAGGCTCCGGCGGCGGGAGGCGGGCGGAGCTGCGGGCGGCGCGGGCGGAGCGATCGGCGGGCGGAGCGAGGGGTGGGAGGGAGCTCGCGAGCCGGCAGGCGGGCGAGGAGCGTCTCCTCCAGCATCTGCCGCGGCCGCGTTTGCCCGGAGACTGACCGACGGACAGATCGTCTGGCGGACGGGCTTGGGAGCTCGCCTTGTGCTCGGGGCCAGCTCCAGCGAAGCTCGGGGCTTGCAGCACGCGCTTCCCCGCCCGCTCGCGGCCACCCCGGCTCCGGCGGCCTCGGCGCGCGAGGGGCTGGAGGTGCGGGAGCCGCTCTCCGCAGGTCGGTCCCTGCGCTGCTCAGCCCCGGCCGCTGCGCTGCGCCGCGGCCCCCGAGCGGCGTCCCTGAGCCCCAGCTCCCCAACGTGCTGCTCCGAGCAACGGTGCTCCGGGGCTCCAAACTCGGGCTGCCGGGGCAAGTGTCTTCATGAACCCAGAGGATGTCCGGGAAGCATTACAAGGGTCCTGAAGTCAGTTGTTGCATCAAATATTTCATATTTGGCTTCAATGTCATATTTTGGGTAAGTTGGAGCGCTTCTGGGATTTCGGCTATCGTGGCCGATCGATTCGCGACGATTTCCCCCACGTTGCTCTCTGCCTTTACTTTTCGCAGCCCCTCGGGCGCTTGTCGGAGCACGGAGAGGCATCTGCCTTCCGCCTTTTCAGCCTGCGCGTTGGCGAGATAAACATTTAATCCTTTCTAGGAACGCGAAGAGGTAAAAAGAAAAACCGAGCCGAAAAGGGGGCACCCAGGCCTTGGGGTGGCTTTTTAAGGGAGGAATAGCGTGGATGCAGATGAAAGAAAGGGCTCGGCAGTTTGAGAGATGAGCAACCACTCGAATGAGATTTGCTCCCGGTGGGATATGGATGTTGGGCTGAGCGTGGTGTCATAACAGGGAAGGCTAATCGGGCAGACCCGACCCTGAGGTCCACCTTCTAACAAGGATCTGATTGGACGAGGGCTTGGCTCCGTGTTGCCGCGGCTGGTCTGTGCCATGTTCAGCGTGTATCTTCTTGCACCATCTCGGGCTTTGTGTAGGATGCAGATGCGGTGGTATATCGTTCTGTAATGTGCACGTAAATAACGCTTCCTGCACGCTCTTCCCCTTCATCTGGAAAGCGCTCCTTTTGCGTAATGGACTGACCAGTGGGCGTGTGGGGTGGAGGGATTTATTTCTCTCTCTGTATTATTGTCAGGATAATAAGAAGTCACCATCAACATATGTTTCAGTGTGTTCGTGCCTCACGTCCTCCTTTTTGAGGAGTGACATAGAGCGGGCCGTTTTGGGGAAACCTTGGAGAAATGCAGAGGAGAAGGTGTACGAGACATGTTTTATGGGGCTACCGGGAGAGCAAATGCTTGAAGGAAAGATTCAAACCATGCTCTGCTGGCACTACAATGTGCTGGGCACCTATTGTAATTAGGCTGGGTTGCCTACTCTTTTGTTTTGTTTGAATTCTTTTCCTTGATCTCACAAACATGTTCAGCAACCAGACAAAGAGTTCACTAGGACAAGAGGAAAACGTTGGTTCAAAGACCGTGTTATTTTTCCTTTCCATCCCATCCCGTCCCATCCCGTCCCATCCCATCCTTTTCCTTACTGGGCACTCCTCCTGCCCCCCATTCTTACCCCCATGGAAAGTAAAGATGGTGGCTGTCTGGGGGGGGGGTGGTTCTCCAAGTTGCTGTTCAGTGTAGGTTCAGTGTGAGATAAACAATAATCCAGTGGTGGGATCAATAATAATCCACGACAGTCTGAACACAGGGTATATTTATTTTGATTCTCCTTTAATTTTGGCCATACGATGTAAACATATACATTGATGACAATAGTTGTCAATATAGCTCTTTATATTCTTCTTTTTTCTGCCACACATTTACTAGGCTATTTTATTTTTATTTTCTGTTTTCTATAGGAGTACCTTGCACTGCTCATGCATGTTTTGCAAAAGGAAATGGAAGGGATTGGAGACCACCTTCTGTGTTAGCATGTCATCTGGCCTCAGGACTGATGATGAGGGGGGACACATGAATAAATATCAGATCTAGTCTTTCACAGGCCATTTTTGCCAGGGATTGGACATGATTCCTGTCAGCAGTCACCCCCCTCCCTGCAGTCAAACACTGCTACAAATATAGGAAGGAGAAATTATTTTCTTTCCATGCTTCCTTTTTTTCAACCCTTGTTGGAAATGTTTAAAAGTCACATTTCTGGGTGAGGCGTTTTGATTTTATCTGAACTTGAAACTTTCATGACTTTGAGAGTCAAGGACTACCGAATTGAGACTGGATCTTGTTGGCGTAGTGAGTCCAAGCCTCTTGATTCTACTTGGACACTTCCAAAAGTTGCACATTTCAGCTACTAGGCAACAAAAAGTACCCAGGGGCTTTCTCTGCAGTTTCATAGCAGGAGGTGGAAAAGAAATGAAGGGATTTGGGCTCGTTTCCCTGACAGTTTGGTGTAATTTTGTAGTGTACAGAGGCACATTGAGTATTTTCTGTGGATTAGGTTGTAGCAAAACCTCTGGAATTGTGGAGAGCTTCAAAGAATTGCAGAGTGCTTGCATAGAGAGTTCCAGAAGAGAGTCATGTCTTGTCTCATTCTGAAGGTCTTCCTCTCTTGGGGGAAGTTTTATGGGAAGCCTGAAAAGAGATGTAGGCTGTGGAACTAAACCAGCTGCCCCAGGCAGAATTGTTATGTAGATGCCTTTGTTACAAGGGCCCTTCTCTTACTCTGCTTTCTACACACCTTGTCCCTCCTTTCTGTGCCTAAAGCCTTCCACTCATATACACCCTCATACCTTTCCTATCCTGTTGTCTGCTTCAAAATTACCCCATATTGGAATCTCTGAGTTTTTAGTACCCTGGTCTCTAGAGTGTTGATCAGCAGGAAGGTAGTCATGATACTTGATCACAGTAACTCAGACTAAGATGTTATTGACTGAAGAACTGGGGTCAGGAATGGGCAGCCTGCTTCTGTAAATTTGTTATTGCTATTACAAATTCTGTAAATTTGTTTTTGCTACGTAACAAAAAATCCCAAAGCTTAGTGGTTTAAAATAAAACTTTATTATATCTGACAGTTCTGTGATTTGACCAGGCTCATCTGGGTGATTTGCACTTGGAATCGCCCATGCAGTTGCAGTGAGATGTGGCTGGCTGGGCTGGAGTTAACTGAAGGCTCACTGCAGGGGGATACCCAAGATGGTACCCTCATATGACTGGCAGTTGATGCTTGCTGAGAGCTCAGCCAGATTTGTTGGCTAGAGCACCTAAACGTGGCTTCTTCCTGTCTCTGAGACTGGCAGAAGAAACTTCCAGCCAGTGAAGGCTACTCCCGGAACTGGCGCAGTGTCAGTTTCATCTATTCCACTGGTTTAAGCTCGGGTGGAGCCTGCTCAATTTCAAAGTGCTGAAGAAGGAAATTCTCTCTTTTGTCAGACAAGTGTCAGGGTCGTGTGGGTTATGGCCATCTTTGGAAAATACAGTCTTCTGCACTGAGCCTTAATTTCATTTATAAAGGAAAGATAACATTATCCAATAGAGTTGTAGATTCAAGGATGCAATCAGATAAGATATTACCCAGCACAGTGTCTCAGTATTTAACAAATGGTGAATATGGTCTGTGTCATTGTCTCCAGATTTTATACTAGTTCCATCCTGGCTATAAAACTTCCAGAATACCTTAGCCTGGTACTTTGGCATCATTACTGCCAGGTAATTATGTTCCTCTTAATATTTGCCAAGGAGATGAGGTGAATGGATTCCATAGATTGGATCGTCATGTATTTGAAAAAAGCACTATGGATCAGCGGAAGCCTTGAATAACTTGGGAGAAGCAAGTCATTTTTCTCTTCTCTTTGCTGTACAAAGATTAGAAAGCCTTGGATCCTTGAGGCCAAATTTCTCTTTGATGTGCTTGCAAATATTACATTGTATCTTTAAGTGGAGGTTTACCCAGGTTTGATGGCAGAATGTTGCATCTCATTTGTTTCCACAGGGTTTAAATTCAGAGAGGAGAGAGATTTAGGGAACCTTGCCGGGGGCATAAGTAGGAAGTCTTATCTTATGATTCACTATAAATTGTAAGATGTTCTGGAATGATGATACATCAGCAGTTTATAAGTCATAATTTTTGTTTTAATTTGCTAGACATCTGTTAGCTTCGATGGCAACCATATGGGAGTCTAAACTGCCTTTTGAATTACAAGGAGATGGTAGGAAGAAAGCTAAATATGGTTATGAAAGTGTCAAATGGGAAGAGTGTAAGAAGGGTGTATAGACCTAAGTGGGGAAAGTAATTGAATACTGACTTGCTTGCTCTGGCCTCTCACTCCTGGGTCAGTGAGAAGGCACTGAAGCATTCTCACTTGATGATATGCCTGGAAGATTGAAATAAAGCCAGGGGGAAAAGTTGGAAAACCAAATAATGTTTCACTCACCATAAAATTGCCGAGGTGAGCTCATTTAGATGGATCACTCTATCTTACTTAGTATGTCCACAGTAATCGTTAGTCCCTGGCAAAAGGTGAAAGTAACCTGTATTTTAACAGAGCTTTATAATTACGACGTCTTTCTTCTAAGCATCTCAAAGCATCTTACAAGCATATTATGACATCTTTGTGACAGATGTAGAAATTGGAGAACAGAGACGTGGAGTGACTTTTGAAGAACATAACAGGGTTCACTTTTGGAGTGTTAAATCTCTTTCAATAACTATAGCCCTAGCTTCTCATTTGAATCTTATTTTAGAAGATGCTTGTTATTCTAAAATAAAACATAGAGTAAGTCATTTACATCTGTTCATAATTGAAAAGTGATAAAGTTTTTGCACATGTCTCAACACCACCCGCAAGCACACAAAAGTTAGGATGAAAATGTTAAAGAGTATGATAGAATAATAAACTATTGTGTAGTCTAGTGAAAGTTCATAAATGAAAAATGGAGTATTAAAGATTGTTATTAAAGTGTTATTAAAGTGTTCTTGAGTCACATGCTTCTTTCTATATGTAACACTGATGCCTGTCTTAAAATTCTAATTGCAGGCTTCTGAATCACCATCCTTCACTAGAATATAAGGTCTCCAACTGCAGGGACTGTCTCTCAGTTATTTTCATAAGCTCAGTGTCTAGCATATTGTCTGAAACAGTAGGTGTTTAATAAATGTTTGTTGAATGAATGAATTATGAAATCATTGGAGAGTACATAGGCATCATCTCCTCTAACTTACTATTCAGTGAGGCATTTTCTCTCTAACATCCTTCCAACTCTCCTTAGGATGGATCTGTTTGGGGACCACTTTAATCATTTGAGAGTTTCATCTTTCCTGCAAACTAGGTGTAGTTTTCCATTGGAACTTCCATCTTCCTAATATACTGTTGTTTATTTTTAATTTTATTTTGAAACTGTCTCATACCTGCAGAGAAATTGCAAGTAGTACAATTTGTTTTTATCCTGAATCATCTGAGAAAAAGTTGCCAGCATGATGGCTATAACACCAATACTTAAGTGTATATGTTCTAGGATGTTCTCCTAGATAACCACAGTATAGCCATCAAAGCCAGGAAATTACCACTGATAAATTACCACCATCTAAATCTTAGATCTCATTCAAGTTTCCGGTTGTTCCAATCATGTCTTCTAAAGCAAAGAAATTCCGTTCAGAAGACACATTGTATTTAGTTGGATCTTTTTAGTCTCTTTCAGTCTTTCACTGTCAGTTTCTTGACACTTTGGAAGATTTTAAACTAGTTATTTTGTAGAATGTCCCTCAATTTGTGTTGGTCTGCCATTTTTTCATTCTTAGATTCAGGCTGTGCATCTTTGGCAGGAGAATTACAGAAATGGTGCTGCATTCCTCTCATTGCGTCCATCAAGTGGCACTGATTTCTGTTTGTGTTTGTTCCGTTACTGATGATGGTTACTTGATTAAAGTGTTGTCTGCCGAATTTCTCCACCGTAAAGTATGACTCTTTTCCCTTTTGTAATTTATACATATTTTGTGGCAAGTTATTGTGAAATTATGTATTAAAAAGCCCATTCCTCATCAGAATTTTGATTGATTAATTAATTAATTACTTAATATCAGTAAGAACTTTTGGTCTCTTTTTTTCCAGTATGTTTTAATTAAACTGTTACTCTCATTACTTACTTTGATGTTCCCATTAGTTCCAGGTTTGGCAGTCTTTTCATGCCCTTTAACTCCCATCACTCTTTGAGCCCTTCTTTGCTTTCTGGCAGAACAACATGTTCCAAGCTCATCTTTTCTATCAGCCATTTCCCCAATGAGCCCTGGTTCCTTTGCATAGAGAATGATATTTAGAAGCCAGGATCTGGTTGCTAAGTGTGCTCATTGCTTTGAGGCTATCACCACCCCTGGGGCCTCTCAGTGGACAGGACTATGGAATATGTGTATGTATATACACATATGTACACATACACACGTTTACATCTGCATTTCTATATCCAGCTACATATTTTGAAAACCACGAGTTCACACTGGTATCTCAAATCCCTCTCTGACACGACAGGGTTTATTTTAGGTTTTTCCTTTTCCATATTTATAACTACCTTCTTTGACAGTGAGAATCCTAGCTCCCATTGTTCTTAACGATTTACTTATTTGATTAAATCTCCCCTTATGTAGGCAGTCTTCCACTGCCGCCCCTGCCCCTCCCATGGTTGCCCTCCTTAACGGCTTTTGCTCCAGCATGCCGTGCCACAACCTACTTCCCACCGTGAACACCTTTCTCTGATACCCTGCTCTGGGCTTCCACATCCCTCCCCATACCTGTTCCTGGACAAAGGCTTAACTTCCCTTGTCCCCACTTTAGGGCTGAATTTTTCAGGAAGGAGAAGGGGAAGGGCCTAGGTTACTCTTTTTTTTTTTTTTTTTTTTTAGAAATTCACGTTCTTTTTATTTATTTATTTATGACTGTGTTGAGTCTTTCGTTTCTGTGCGAGGGCTTTCTCCAGTTGCGGCAAGTGGGGACCACTCCTCATCGCGGTGCGCGGGCCTCTCACCATCGCGGCCTCTCTTGCTGCGGAGCACAGGCTCCAGACGCGCAGGCTCAGCAATTGTGGCTCACGGGCCCAGTCGCTCCGCGGCATGCGGGATCCCCCCAGACCAGGGCTCGAACCCGTGTCCCCTGCACCGGCAGGCAGATTCTCAACCACTGCGCCACCAGGGAAGCCCCTAGGTTACTCTTATATGGTACAATATAAGACTTATCTCCCTGTGCACAGACCTTCGTTATTTAAAAATAGCCATGATGTCATTCCTAAACCCTCTGCTTTCCATCTTTAAAGGCTCGTGGTTTTTCCATGTCTTCTTCATACACTATTTCCAGATTGTTCTTTGCCCTGATTAAGGTACTCTGCCTATGGTCCCATTTGGACACACCTCCATTAATGTAGCGACCGGAATGAAACACGTTTTTCACACACCATTCCTACCATCCAGAGAGCGGTGGGTTGTTATTCTCAAACTCCCCCTTAAGTCTCTAGCCCAGGAGGCAGAAGCCTGGATTCATCTTTGAGTAAGTTACTCTCACACATTATTTTCTCAGTTGCTCATCTAAAATATGGCGAAAATAATTCCAATAGCTTGCAGAGCTGTTATCCAGTACTAAATGAGATCATGCATATGAAGGTGCTTTCTACAAGGTAAATCTCTCAGTACAAATAGTAGTTATTAACCCAGGCTAAACTGCACATGCTTTTCCTGGCAGCCAGAGAACATAGTTGGCTCAAGTTGCATTTCTAGTGAAATGAAACCTTCATCTCTTTTTCAAGCGAACTTCTGTTAAACCCATCTCCCTAGACTAAGTGCTAATCAGAAGCCCAAACCCTCCAGTTAATTATTTGAATTTAGGTTTAATACTACATATTTATTCCATTTAAATGTCTTATTCTGACCCGGTGGTTTTCAAACCATGCTACCAGCTGCACTAGGCTTCCTTGAGGTGTACCGGGGCCTGAGTGGGTTTCTGCCCTCTTTCCCCTGGAGAAACTCAGCCAGTAGGTTTGATATTTTGAGATATCCTGAAGGGTTTTGCTTGCAAAAAGGGGTCTACTGCTTAAACAAACAATTGAAAACCACCGTTCTAGCCTTCAGATAATTTTAAATCTTGAAGGTCAAGGCATGTTTAGAAAAAATTATTCCTCATATGGGTTTTTCTCCTATGGGTTTTTCTTCATGCATAGGACGTCCCTCTCCCTGATCAGGGGTGACTTCTGTAGGATTAGTTGGTATTTCAGGTGCCTTTATAGACACAGCAGCATAATCAGTGAATTGTTAGGAAATTTCAGTCTGATTCTGATTCTGTAGGTCCGGGATGGGGCCCTGGACTTAGTGGGGATTTTTTTGGCTTTTTTTGTTTTTGATCCCTGCAGGTGATTTTGATGCCCAGCTGAGGTGGAGAAGCTCTAGCTTGTTTTTCTTGGCAAGATGTGGCATCTCTTGCCATTACTCTCTGGAGGGGGAGCTGGGAGTGGGTGGTACAGGGCTATGACCAAATGGTGACTGATTTCACCAGCACATGAAGCTAGTGTTCTTTGCTTATGAGAAAAAAATAATGTGGCCTATTTTATCCCTCATGGAATTTTTTTTATTAATCCAAAAATGCCAGTTTATTTTTAAACCTGAAAGCCCTAAAAACAAAATGAGAAAATCTCTGCTAAAGAGAACCTCTTGTGCTGCAATTAGTAGGCTAAAAATTAGCATCATATAGGGATAGGAGCTAGTTATTTATTCGACAGGAACATTGAAGAAATAGACATTTGTTCCTTTGCCCTTGCTGTCCTGCACACTTCAGCGCAGTGGGCTGGGTCTAACCACAGATGCAAGACAGTGAACGGTCCTCCCCTCCACAAACCAGCCTCCCTGTCCAAGGTGCCCTTCCTTGCAGGCTGTTTCCAGAGGCTTCCTTCTGTGCCCCCAGCCCTGAGTATCTTGATCTGGGGGTGGGGAGAAGGGGAGTTGCTTTCTGCACCTCTGTGGCAGTTCCGTTGACTTCCCTCTGCTGTCATGCCGAGCAGGGACATTTCTTCTCTCGTATCCAAGTTTGCAGCACTGTCACAGAGAGCTGACAGTAAAGCAAACACAGGAGACTCAAACCTGATATTTGTCAGTTTTCCTTACAAAGAAAAGTTTCAATGTAGAACATTCAGAGTGTGCACAATAAAGTTTTTCATTTTTTCCCCTGATGTCTTCCTTTTCATCTACCCCCTTTAGAAACAAAAAAATTAGGTATTCAATTATGGCTAGGCACCTAAAGTGGAAATCTTTTGAAAGAAATAAAATTTTGAATAAAAATCTAAACGATTTCTCTGAGGTGTTTTACTGGGGCATAGTTATAAGCACTCCTGAACAAACATACCCAGAATGGCGTACAAACCCTGTGGTTAGCGCTACGGTATTATCTGTCTGTACATAAAGGATTGTTAATTATGAAATGTAAGGTGTAATTTTTAAGTAATGTAATCACCAACCTCAATAACAAAATATCAATAGTATTTGGAAGTGTTTGGCCAAACATTTTGGCTCTTCTCATTGAAAAGGCATAGTGATGTTCTATACCTCTTCCAGCTACTATTTACTATTTGGATAAGTATTGCAAGACATAGGGCTCTTTTTACTCGTTGAAAAATTTCTTTCTAAATTATAGTTGGCACTTAGTCCCGAATTTCTAAAAATCTGGAGGGAACAGCTGTTGCTCTAATAAATATTCAGGCCAGCTATTTTAATGCTTTGTACTTAAGTCATCCTAATAAAAGAGGAATACTTGACTTAAGCATTTCTCAAAGTATAATGTTTTGCTTCCAACAAAAATTTCCCCCAACTGTTAATATTTCCCCCAAAGCAGCCTTAAAACTTAATTCTGCCAAGTAAGTAGTTCTAATCACTCCTGAAGCATTTAATGCCCAACCTCAGTTTTCCTGTTTTAAGGTACAGTCCTATCAATATAGCTCAGTCCCTTAACTTGTGAAGATTCCACAGCCACTGACCTTTAAGGAAAATTCTTTATAGGGTCTAGTATTAGAGAGTGATAAAAGGTTTATGCTGAGTTGGGCATTCTGGTGCTCTGGTGGTAGGCAGGCAGAAGTCTGGTGTTAAGGAGTTTGGATTTTGAGTATGTCTGGAGTTTTACCCAGCTCCATTCGCAGGCTTGTGATCTCAGACAGGCTACTTACTCACCTTAAGGTTATGTCTCCCCAGCTGCAAAATGGCATTCTTAGCAGTAGTATTAATGTTGTTATCAGTAATATTAAGACCCAAGATCTACCTCAGAGTCATGAGGATTAGAGGAGTTAATATGTATAAAATGCTTGGAATAATCAATAGGTATTAGCAATTATTACTCTATTCTCCTCAACACCCATAATTTCATTTGGTGGTTTTTTTCTTGACTTCTTTCAGAACCATTACAGTAATCTTACACTGTAACATATATTTTTTGTTCTCTGTAATGTTCTGCCTACATAAGTACATTCCCAAAATAACTAAAGGAAAAAAAAAGATCTAACAAATGTTCACAATGTTCTTTTCATTGTAATGAATAGCATGTAATTCTTATCATGGATACCAGACCATGAATTCATGTCTATTGTTTGCTGTTAATTTTCCCATTTTTCTTTACCCGTTAGCTTCACTCTTCTTCATTTTCTTTGCAAAATGAAACTGTCTCATATTGGTGTTTTGTACTGGGAAGTTGAGTTTGTGATGTTGGACTCTGGTATTAGGCCTAACACCTGGGAGAAATAGAAACAGTTTATTAAAATCTGTTAAATCTGGATATTTTGGAAATACCTAGATGGCTGTAAGTATATATATTTAGCTTTTATGGCGTCATAAGTCCTGTATATTTTGGTCATTGTTTTCCTCGGTATTTCCGACACATTCTTTAGTCTGTGAAGGTGAACACTGAGGCAGCAACACAGATAATTCAGGCTTTCCCCTTGGATGTCTTTCCAACTGATGAAGGAGTAGGATTTTGGCCTGAACTACCCGGATCATTGACTAACTGGGCCACCCATCTTGGGAATGAGGGACCGCCTGGCTTCTCCTTTGAAGCGTTACTGGGATGCCCTGAGCTGTGCTCCAGTACTGTCACCTGACGCGGAAGACCTGGGCTGCCCTATTTCCAAAGCATGATTCTCTAACGGGGCTCAGCTCTGGGAGAAGAGGCCAGGACATGCTAATTCAGTAGGTCCAAGGAGGCTTGGCACTCATTCCCATGCTGAAGATGTGCAGAAAGCCTCAGCCCTTGAAGGGGGGAGAGGAGGGATAAAGGGGAGGGTTAGGTAGAATTTTTACTGTAGTATTCATTAGTAAAAAAGATGATTTATGTGGCATGATAGGACATTACAGGAGCGTATTTAAAGTCATTTTGGCTTACTGTAGCATCCCCAACGCCGCCACTTTAGGTCCACTCACTGACCTCACGATCCACTGATGGTTTGTGACTCCCCGTGGGGAGTTTCCTCCTCGTCCCCAGCCCTCTGCTAGCTGGTTTCGCTGAGTGTCTGAAGGATGGCCGGCCACCTGATAAGCCAAAGCAGCGAATCTCAAAGCTCAGTCATTTGCAAACTGCCTGCATGGTTCTGGACAAACTTTTATGCCACCCCAGAGTTTTGTAAAATTTAAGTCACGTGGGAATCTCGTTTAAAATGCAGATTCTGATTCGGTAGGTGTGAGAGGGGCCGAAGATCCGGTACCTTAACACGCTCCCAGGTGAGGCTGGTGTTCCTGGTCCACTGATCTCATTTTCAGTTTCAAGGATCTAGACCATTTCAAACGTATTCTTTCCCTTTAAATCGACTCCGTTTTTAAACCTTAAATACATTTATTTAAAAAGGAAACTTGAAAAATATCACTATTCAAATACATACAATGACAATAATATGGCTTGTTAACTTCTAGGTAGCTCTTGGTGCCTGCTGGCAGGCCTGACTCGGAGGCTTATTTTCCTTTGTTACAGTGGAAGTTAACAAGTGTACAAAGCATTCAACATCCTGGGATCAAATGGAGACTTTCTCCTTGACTAGACCAGAGGATTAAAAGAGAATTGAAAAGGAAATGACTTTCTTATTTAAGGTTATTTAATGCTGTATTCTAAAATTGTCTCCTCTGGCACCCCAGGTCACCAGGGAATCTCACTTTGGGGAACACTGCTTTTAAGTAATTTGCAGGAAGACATGCATTTATAAGCTGAAACCTATTAGCAAGATGGGCGAATCTCTAGAGGTAAAATGATTGGGGGGATGTGTTCAAATTCTTGCCTACTCCAGGTTCTGTTTCCTATTGGGAAAAAAGAGGGGTACCCCAATTTCTGAAAAATTGCTACCCCCAGGCCCAATGAGTAATTACATCTTAGGTATAAAAGGGAAAATGCTTTGGAAAATTGGATTTCAGGCGAACAGAAAGTCAACCTGAAATACTTAGGAAATCTCTCTCAGTGGGTTTCTTCCTCTACTCCCCCCATCTCCTCGTCCTTCAATTTACTATTGATTATGTTCAATTTGGAATGAATCCATTTATTTGATGCATTTTTTTAGAATAGGGTACTTTCTTTATACTTTTTGATTGTAAAAACAATACAACAACATTAATATACCTTTTTTTTAAGGAAAAGAAATTCACCACATTCCAATAACTTTCAGTTCAATTATATTAAAAGTAGAGACTCAGTCAAGTGCTCTGAGAGCAGTGAACAAACACCCCAAAACAAACAAACAGCCCATTTTAGAGTTTCAGTGGTAGTCACTTACAAGGATTCAAATTTAGCAAACCGCAGTTACTTAACTTTGTAAAGGAAAAATGTGCTTTTCCATCACTAGCTTTTAAGCATTTCTTCTGACTTGTACCAGTATTTCCCCCCTCAGGACAACATTTAGAGTAAGTGTTTCAACATACAGAACAAATACCTTGTGAATAAACATCAATTTCACACAACGAAAAAAAAATCAATAAATCTGCTTTAGGCATTTGAAAAACCCTGTACTTTTAAAGGAAGGAGTTATAGTGTTAAGTAACTGAAAAACAAAACCCAGGCTCTTAGCTTTAAATGTTCTTCAGCATGACCTTTACTTAGAAAAATGTAGTTGGAACTTTCTGAACACCTGTTTCATTGTTGGCGCCTGCTTATTCAAGGATGGATAGCAACTGCCCACATGGCAACTCATGTGAGAAGTTCTACTTAGTATTTTTTTTCTAATCTCATAACTGGAATCCTATGGAAAGTAGTGTTTTTTTGGTACCAGTTCTTTTTAGCTTTGTCTGTTGGGGTTTTTGAAAGAATAAATTGAATGAAGAGGTGGCTAGATGATATGTGGCATTTAAGGTTTTTGCAAGTCTGCAAAGATTTAATAATCCCTAATATTCTTACTGTATGCATTGAGAGTTTTAAAGTTGCTCTCCACTGAGGGTCTGAAACAATTGCATGAAAGTTTGAAAATAATGTTTTACTCATTCATCTTTCTTTAAGATAAACAGTCAATATTTTAGAAATAAAAGGATTGGTTTCACTAAAAAGAGGACTGAAATATCTTTTATATTTTGTGAAATACGTACATTCCATTTAAAATTAACATATATCCTTGGATATTTAAAATATATATTATCAGTGTATATCCTTCATGCATATTAAATATTGATTTATATCCTTGGATTTTTTTTTTTATGAGTAGATATATGCTTTCTTTGGATAAAGAAAGAAAAACTACCTAAATGACCATATGACCTCCAAACAACTTTATTTGTGATAAAAGATTAAAATTTCCTTATTACATTATCCTATAAATATGCAAACTAAATGAAACTTTTTGTAAGTTAAAAATAAAAACCAGAGATCAGTCTTAGTACCTAAGACATAAGCAGGAAAAAACACTATTCTTGCTTTTTTGGTTCTTAGATGAAGACTAGAAAATAAACCCTTTTGATTTTATGAAATTACTACAGCCTAGCTGGAGGCACCAACAGATCATTAATTATTGCTAAGAACCTTTCAGAATGCAGTTTTTAAATTTCAAATATCCTTGCTATTGAATCCCATCCTTCCCCCCGCCCCCCTTTTTCCGTGAATTTAATTCCAGAACGGAGAAGATAGGGCTTTTTGCTTTGGGGGTAACTAAATCTCTTTCTTACTCTTTAACAACGTTAACCTGCTGATGAAAGCACAGAAGGTTGGAATTATTTTGAACAGGAATGGCTGTGCAAATATTTAACTGAGTGTTCTTTGGCAAGTCTTTTCGTGCTCAAGTATTGGAACTATCCTTTAATTGGTCTTTTGCATTCTTGATTATATAATCTCAAAACATATGTTGAAACGGACCTCAAAAATCAGTTAGGCTTCTAGTTTTTACCCCCCTTCCTCACCTTTTTTCCCCTCTTAATAGTGGAATCCTTTTTTTTTTTTTTTCCATCCACTTTTCCGCAAAGCCCCCAATTTATAAAGCAGCCACAGCTGGTGCTCTGGGCTCCGCGCGTCTCTTTGGGCTCCGCGCGTCTCCGTGGGCTCCGCGCGTCTCCGTGGCCTCCGCGGTTCCCAGCCTCGCTGCGTGGGAAGAGCGTGCAGAGGGGACGGCGGGTGTCCTGGAGGATTTGATGTCGTGCTGAGGACGGTGGAAAAGGTATCTGTGTACCATTTACGGGTTGAACGAGGATGAAGTCGGCATTTGGCCTAGTAGGCTGTGTGCTGGCTGAATTGCCCAAGTTTCCAAGTCTCAGTGCTTTGACCGCATTTGGTTCTACTAAACAGCTTTGGCGCAGTCATTTTGATTAACATCAACTTGCTTATGTTAAGTAAGTATTCAGGTTATTTATTATGCATTACTCTTGCCTTTGGAATGAGCAGACTTGAAAACTCCTGCTTCATATGGATTCCATATGTGGCTTTTAAGTTAGCAGAGATGCAAAGGCTTCCAATTATATTGCATGTGAAGTTGCATATTGAATAGATTAATCTTGATGGCATAGGTATTATCTGAAATTCTTTGTCATCTCTAATATTGTTCATATTTCATTTAAACAAACTATTAGGTGTTGGAAGATTCTGTGGTGATGAACTTAACCTACGAATTCACGTGTCCTATTTGGGTTTTTTATTACTGAAAGCAGATACCTATGGTATTTGTTATTTGGTTTGCACTGATGTACTCCAGATAGTATGAGGTGACATTTAAAAAGAAAAAAAACCGGTACATTTGCTCTTTATTCCCACACCTCCACCCCAGCCAAGTTAGGTAGAGAATATTGCAGTGTTTAAGATAGTGGTTAAGAGTGAGACTACGTGGGTTCAAATTTTGGCCTTGGCACTTCCAAGCTGTGTGACCATGGACAGTTATGTCATCATTCTGGACTGTTTCTTTTGGGCAAAAAGTGGGTAACAGTAAGCCTACCTCTAGGATAACTGTAAAGATTCAATGCAATGACGCATGTGCCAAGCCTGAGCGGGGTGAGCGCTCCGTGACTGCTGACCTTGGAATCAGGTGTGGAATAGCTGACTGCTTGGGGCAGGTGCAGGCTTTTGAGTCAGTATCACCCGGGAAAGGTGTTATCGGAGTCCAGGAGCCTCAACTTTCCTTATTAGGGAAGCGCTGTCTGTATAATAGCACTTTTCTCTCACGTCAAACTTTGTTTCCTTTGGTGCTTCACCTACTGGAGGAGATTGCACCTACTGGAGGAGATTGCGTCTCCGCACTTTCCTTCGGCAACTAGGTCTATCTGAGAGTTTAGTTTTCTAGCTGGGGCAGCTGCTCCATTCCCCTGCCTCCTGGACCCTGATTTCTTCTCACGTTTAGCAGCAGCTGTTCACCATGTCCATTGCTGGCATGACCTGATCAGCCCTCTGTTTCTTTATCACAAATGCCAGCATTTCTCGTGTCTTGCCTAGAGGGTCATTTTGAGGCCACGAACCTACCTTTTTTTTTTTTTTTTAATGGTAGTATATGCAGAATATTACAGTTACAATAAAATAATAATTCTAGTAATAGAAATATGCCTGGAAAAATACCTAAAATATAGCAGGTACCCAGTAATTATTAATTGAAATAAGTTAGTTGAATCTAAAGTAATTTTCTTTTTTTAATAACCATTTTTTAATTGAAGTATAATTAATTTACAATGTTAGTTTCAGGTGTACAACAAGGTGATTCAGTTATACATATCTTGATATATATCTATCCTTTTTCAGATTTTTTTTCCATTATAGGTTATTACAAGATATTGAATACAATTCCTTGTGCTGTACAGTAGGTCCTTGTTATCTGTTTTATATATAGTAGTCAGTATCTGTTAACCCCAGAATCCTAATTTATCCTACCCCCTCCTTGCCATTCCCTTTGGTAACCATGAATTTGTTTTCTATGTCTGTGAGTCTATTTCTGTTTTGTAAATAAGTTCATTTACATCATATTTTTAGATTCCACATATAAGTGATAGCATATGATATTTGTCTTTGACTTCACTTAGTGTGATAATCTCGAGGTCCATCCATGTTGCTGCAAATGGCATTCTCTTTTGTTGCTGAGTAATATTCCATCATATATAAATACCACATTTTCTTTATCCATTCATCTGTTGATGGACACGTAGGTTTCTTCCAAGTGTTGGCTATTGTAAATGATGCTGCAGTGAACATTGGCGTGCGTGTATCTTTTTGAATTAAGAGTTTTCTCTGGATATATGCCCAGGAGTAGGATTGCAGGATCATATGGTAATTCTATTTTTAGTTTTCTAAGGAACCTCCGCACTATTCTCCATAGTAGCTGTACCAATTTACATTCCCACCAACAGTATAGGAGGGTTCCCTTTTCTCCACGCCCTCTCCAGCATTTATTATTTGTAGACTTTTTGATGATGGCCATTCTGACTGGTGTGAGGTGATACCTCATTGTAGTTTTGATTTGCATTTCTCTAATTAGCGATATTGAACATGTTTTCATGTGCCTGTTGGCCATCTATATTAATTTTCTCCGTTTAGTAACAAGGTTAGCATTCATCTGGGCCCCTCTGCAAAAATTTGTTATACACAAGTAGGTATGCTTATAAAGTTTAATTTATTAATATATAATTTATTCTGATTGTAATTACACATTTTCTAACTGAATTTATATTTAGATGCTTACCAGTTTTTGTTACAAATGGTGTTTCATTGGCTGCTGAACTTTAAGGAATCTGGCATTTTAAATTGCTTTTCACTGTTTGGGAAATAAAAAAATATAAGTCTGAAAAATCATTGACATTATAGTAAAAGAAAGCAGCTTCCCTCCCCGAAGTTAGTTCTTTTCAGAGTGTATTTTTCAAGTGGATTTTTGTCTCGGTTTTCATTTTCTGAACTATCGTAAGTGGTTTCTCTTCCTTCAGCTATATAGATGAAGATTTCTGGAACTAAAGTTTTGCCCAGATTGAGACTAGCTTCTATCTTGTTCACTATATATATGTGTGTGTGTGTGTGTGTGTGTATATGTAAATGTGTGTATATTTATGTTTATGTATATATATATATAGTTTATGTTTTGATTTCTTGTGCATTTCTTAAATTTATTTATTTATTTATGGCTGTGTTGGGTCTTCGTTTCTGTGCGAGGGCTTTCTCTAGTTGTGGCAAGCGGGGGCCACTCCTCATCGTGGTGCGCGGGCCTCTCACTATTGCGGCCTCTCTTGTTGCGGAGCACAGGCTCCAGACGCGCAGGCTCAGTAATTGTGGCTCACGGGCCTAGTTGCTCCGCGGCATGTGGGATCCTCCCAGACCAGGGCTCGAACCCGTGTCCCCTGCACTGGCAGGCAGACCCTCAACCACTGCGCCACCAGGGAAGCCCCTCTTGTGCATTTCTAAATATAGAAAAGTCGGGGAGGTGAAACAGAAAGGGAGAGGAGAAGCAGAGGTGGTATTGGGCCACTGTATTGAGGGAAGGATATGCCTGGGGGGATCCCAGACTGTGCTGTTGAACAATTAAACTCTGGAGTGTTTCAAAGTACCTTTCCAATGAGGGGCGTAATGCTGCTGCTTTTGTAACCCATGACATGAAGAGTGTAGGGGGGCTCATGTGGAGGAGTTTCTGGGACCAGGAACCCCATAAGGACAGTCGTGTAAATTGAGGAATGTACACAGGTCGCTCAGAGACACTCCTCAGTGGGTCTCTTGTGCTTCGCCATGTCTTGCTGGGTGGGCGGAAAACGCTCTTCACTTGGGCCATTTCTTAGGGTTGTGTTTGTGGCGAGCAGCCTTGAAGGATGAGGTAATGTCTCTCCCTGGGGCAAAGAGCAAAGAGCAACCTCACCTACACTTGTTATAAAGCAGCAGGTCCCCAAAGCACAGGTTCCACAGCTGTGCCGCAAACATAAAGCAGCGCGTGCAGCTTGCATCTGGGCCCCTCAGTGCCACCGCCGCTGGACTTCGGGGTGAGGAGAACTGACAAGCATGGCGCCCATGCTGTCTGCTGTGGTGCTGCTACTACCGTCCTTTGTCTGTGACCCAGGAGTCTTGTGTCTTCTGCCAGCTTCCGTGAGACAGTACTGAGGCCAATGCATTACCCTGGAAGTAGGGTAAAAGCAAATCGAGACCGGACACAGGTGTACTGTATATAAGTTGAATACATAGCTTGTTAAATGTGTTCAGATGTGTCCTGTTTAGAACATAATCACCTGGGCCTCACCTGCAAAGAATGTGTTTAGGAAGGCGACAGTGGGTGGCTCTGCAGAGCTTCCTTCTCAGATTTCTAAGACCTGACGAGGGCTTCTCAGGCACTTCACAGCTGTGCCACTGGTCAGTGCGACTCCAGGGAACCAAGGAGGCCAACACATCCTTACCAAGAATTGTTGCATCCTGATTGAGGTAAGAGGCAGAGCTGACGCACGTGAGGGGCTGATTTTGAGAGTGCCGAGCAACAGGGTCCAGAATTTTTGGTGGCAGTGGGGGAGAGCACAGAATACTGGGAGCCGGGGCAGCCCCAGAGGGCGCAGACAGGGCAAGATGCAGAGATCGTCAGATGTCTGGCCCTGAAAGAAGAGAGGCGGGAAAGTCCTGGCCAAGGCAGTGGGCTGGAGCTGAGGAGGAGAAGCCTGGCCCTGTTGAACTGGACTGGGGAAGAGACTTTCTGGGTGCTTTTTGATACTTGTGCAATGAATTGTTTTCAAGCGGTCAGTTAACCAGCCTCTTGGAGAATGACACTGAGATCACCTCCAAGCTGGTGTAGGCAATGTAGAGAAGTGTTTATAATGAACAGTCGTGCAGCTGATGAGAGCCAAGTAAGGACATTTGTTCAGAACAATAATTTTTGTGTGTATGTGTTTTTTAAAATGTATCTGTAAAAGTGTATTTACCGGTTATCTGCAGTAGGTATTTAGTTCTTCCCCCATCAAAAGACTAATATGTCTGTGTGGTGATTAGGCCTGACATTAAGATTCTTGATGGAGAGAGGGCTCTCAGGGCTCAAATACATGAGATGTTGAAGCCCCACTCCTGGTGTTTCCAGTGTGAATCTTACTGGCAGTGAGAACCAAATTCTAAATAATATTTTTCATTCACTTAATGATATGTGAAAATGATTAACTTCCTGCAGCCATCAATTGAGATCCATGATGACTGCTGAAATCTGGGGATTCACGGATTAGGTAAAAAAATTCATGGGTCAGGAAGTGGATTTTGAGGGGGAATTTCTGTGGGAGTGATCCCCTATCCCTGAGGGTTGCCGCCACACATAGCTACACAGGTTGTGAACTGTACAACTCCCCGGGGCGTGCATAGTGCTTGCTCCCTGGATTGTGCAATGTGGCAGCTTGTGGGCATTGGGCAGCCATCCAAAGGTTTAAATAAGTGGCCTACAGGATAGAAAGCCCAGAGATAAACCCACGCACATATATATGGCCACCTTATTTTTGATAAAGGAGGCAAGAATACACAATGGAGAAAAGACAGTCTCTTCAATAAGTGGTGCTGGGAAAACTGGACAGCTACATGTAAAAGAATGAAATTAGAACACTCCCTAACACCATACACAAAAATAAACTCAAAATGGATTAAAGACCTAAATGTTAGGCCACACACTATAAAACTCTTAGAGGAAAACATAGGCAGAACACTCTATGACATAAATCACAGCAAGATCCTCTTTGACCCACCTCCTAGAGAAGTGGAAATAAAAACAAAAATAAACAAATGGGACCTAATGAAACTTGAAAGCTTTTGCACAGCAAAGGAAACCATAAACAAGACGAAAAGACAACCCTCAGAATGGGAGAAAATATTTGCAAACAAAGCAAGTGACAAAGGATTAATCTCCAAAATATACAAGCAGCTCATGCAGCTCAATATCAAAAAAACAAACAACACAATCCAAAAATGGGCAGAAGACCTAAATAGATATTTCTCCAAAGAAGATATACAGGTTGCCAACAAAACACATGAAAGGATGCTCAACATCACTAGTCATTAGAGAAATGCAAATCAAAACTACAGTGAGGTATCACCTCACACCAGTCAGAATGGCCGTCATCAAAAAATCTACCAACAATAAATGCTGGAGAGGGTGTGGAGAAAAGGGAACCCTCTTGCACTGTTGGTGGGAATGTAAATTGATACAGCCACTATGGAGAACAGTATGGAGGTTCCTTTAAAAACTAGAAATTGAACTACCATATGACCCAGCAATCCCACTACTGGGCATATACCCTGAGAAAACCATAATTCAAAAAGAGTCATGTACCACAATGTTCATTGCAGCTCTATTTACAATAGCCAGGACATGGAAGCAACCTAAGTGTCCATCAACAGATGAATGGATAAAGAAGATGTGGCACATATATACAATGGACTATTAGCCATAAAAAGAAATGAAATTGAGTTATTTGTAGTGAGGTGGATGGACCTAGAGTCTGTCATACAGAATGAAGTCAGTCAGAAAGAGAAAAACAAATACCATATGCTAACACATATATATGGAATCTAAAAAAAAAAAATGGTTCTGAAGAACCTAGGGGCAGGACAGGAATAAAGATGCAGACGTAGAGAATGGACTTGAGGACACGGGGAGGGGGAAGGGTAAGCTGGGACGAAGTGAGAGAGTGGCATGGACATATACACACTACCAAATGTAAAACAGCTAGCTAGTGGGAAGCAGCCGCATAGCACAGGGAGATCAGCTCCGTGCTTTGTGACCACCTAGAGGGGTGGGATAGGGAGGGTGGGAGGGGGACGCAAGAGGGAGGAGATATGGGGATATATGTATATGTATAGCTGATATACTTTGTTATACAGCAGAAACTAACACACCATTGTAAAGCAATTATACTCCAATAAAGATGTTAAAAAAAAAAATAAGTGGCCTGTAAAGTGGCCTATACATTTTATCCTTAAGCTGAGTGGATTCAGACTTTCTGTTAGTGTGATAAGTATCACCTGTGCTTTTCACTCCTGATGGAGAAACCTGGTGGTGATGGTGGTGCGGGTGGAGGCTTCTAATGTGGAGCTGGGGGCTCCCTGCCAAGCGAGAGGGTCCCCCCGGCTGACAAGGACTGCTCAGAGGCCTTGGGACCTTGCAGACTGAGCTAAGAAACCTCAGACTAGTGTCCGCAGTCCAGCTGGTCTTCATTGAGCCCAGGGAGACCAAAAGACCTGCAAGTGCTGAACCTCTGTTATTGTCCCCTTGAAGCCAAGCAAGTCATTTGTTCACTTTTATGTTAATAAATGAACTCGATCACTCATGTTCAAAATAATGAACCCCATTTAAAAAGTAATTGTCTGCAGTTGCCTTTGATTCTTTTTTAAAAAAAAGTTTATTTATTTATTTATTTTTGGCTGTGTTGGGTCTTCATTGCTGCGTGCGGGCTTTCTCTAGTTGCGGCGAGCGGGGGCTACTCTTTGTTGCTGTGCGCGGGCTTCTCATTGCGGTGGCTTCTCTTGTTTCGGAGCAGGGGCTCTAGGCTCACGGACTTCAGTAGCTGTGGCTCGCGGGCTCTAGAGCACAGGCTCAGTAGTTGTGGTGCACGGGCTTAGTTGCTCCGCGGCATGTGGGATCTTCTGGGACCAGGTCTCGAACCCGTGTCCCCTGCATCGACAGGTGGATTCTTAACCGTTGTACCGCCAGGGAAGCCCCTACCTTTGATTCTTGAATCCGGTATGTTTGTTATCAAAATGAAGAGGCTGCCAACCAAATTCTTTTCAGTTTCTTAATACAGTTACTTTACTTTCTTTTAATTATGTATGTGAAGTGTTAGCTAGTTTAAATGCACAGACGAAGAGAGATCTTTTTTATATGGAATGTTATTTTATTGCATACCTCTGTAAGTAGTTTTAGGAAATAAAGGCCAAGTATTCACATATAAACATTTCTTCACCATTCTGAATGCATTCTCACTTAAAATTTAAAATTTTGCCGGGTGGATTTAGGAAGGGGCTAACGAAAGACTTGGGAGTAGAACTGTACCGCCACATAGAGATGCACCACTGCTGTCTCCTATAGCAGCCTAGTTCTGTTCTGTCATTCGAGTTTTGAGCCCTATGACCCAAGGAGAACCTATATCCTTATAGCTAGGCAGAATTACCAGCCACTAGTATGTCCCTTTTCCCTTCCCATGTGAGCTGACAACCTCCAGGAAAACCTGGAGGACCTATTTATCACCCCCATACCCCCTTCCCCTAGCAGAAGCCCGTATGTTTTCCGTAATAGGATTTTGAATAATGAAGGGTAGTGGGACTTGGCGTCATAAGGTCTGGGTTTGAATCTCACTTCTGTTACCTTCTAGCTATGTTACCCTGACTCATCTTAAGCTTTTTGAGTCTCAGTTAATCCTCACAGGCAAAATGAGTATGTTGGAAAACAGTTCTCCATAAATCTCTCATGTTTCTATATATCTTGCAAGCTGAGGTGCTGACTGCCTTTGTTCTGGACCACCTTTTCAAGGATATTTGTAGAGTGAAAAGCCTTGCAAGATAGACACACGTGAAGAAAAATATTTGGGCTCCCTAAGTTCAAGGGTCCTGTCTTGCAGTGCAGTTCACGGTGTGATCCCTCTGCATGGTCCTGTGGGAATGGTTGCTCGGGGAACTGGTGCAGATGCTGAGACTATGGCTACTGTATTGCTGTGAGTAGTAAACCAGTCTTTGCCTTTGACCCAGGAATTGCACGAGTCCTGCCAGCATCTGTGAAACGGTGGTAGGCTGACTTGTTAGCTTACTAGTAGGTTGAAATCTCGGACCCTGAATAGTACTGTCAGCAGTAATACCTGCTCAGTCTTTACTCAGTCAATGTTTTCTCTCACTCTCCTCTCCACCACATTTCCCTGCCTTGGTTCAGGCCATCAGCATTTTTCACTTGCAGGACTGCAGTACTCCCTTCCTTCCCCAACACTCCAGTCTCCTGCGGGGAGAGTTCTCCAGTGGTAAATCTGATTGTGTCACATTGCCTGCTTTAAATTCTTAAATGGCTCTTAATTTGGTCAGGATTAAAGCTAAACTCCATTATAGGGACCTTGCCTATTTCTCACCTCTCATCCACAGTCTGTTCCCCAGCCATACTTGTATGGAGGAAAGGGATAGGCATATACGCTGTCCGTTATAAAATTCGGGTTCCCTAAGTTCAGGGGTCCTCTGCTGTGATGCAGTCTGTGGTGTATGCAGGTGTCACTGGGTTCTCTCCCCGTCACCCTGTGGGAATAGGGGCTTGGGAGCTGGCCCCAGGTTGTGAGCTTATTTATGTTTTCTGACTGTAACTTTGCACTTACCTCTGCTTTCAGTAATGTGTCCACCATTTCTGTCTACCTTCTACCAAAGGTGTGGTATCTACCGTTAAAAGTTGTAAAAAGCAAAGAGGCCGTGAGTGCAAAGCACTTACCTCGGGGCCTGGGTAGCTGCTGCTAGTGTTGCTGTAATTGTTCTTACAAGAGCTGGTTCTAGAATTACAACCTTTGAGATCTCTTTGGTAAACTTCCTCTACCCCCGCCCCGCCCCATCATTTAGCTATATTCCATTTAGCTGTTTTGTCTTCAGCATAAATTCCTTATAGCTCTTTTCCAGAAACATTTTCAAAACCATTAAAAATACACCAAAATCTACTATAATACTGAAAAGAAAGAGCTTATATATCTTGCTTCTGGCCAGTTGGATGGCGTATATAGAGGAGGTCTGTGGGACGCTCTTAGCTACAGAGTTCCAGCCTGGCACTCTGCCTTTCTCAGTTTGAGTGGTTCTGGGCAATCTGTTTTGTTTTGTAGTCTCTTTTTTTCCCTTTTAACATGCTGTTTTTTACCTCATTGTCTTTGATTCACAGCAAATTGTTTGTTTTTAAAAGGATACATCAAAGGTGGGTTTAAATGGTTAAAATACAAGCTGGCTATTGTGAGTTTTACAAGCTATCAAATCATGTGGATTGTGTTCTGTCTAGCTAGGTCCACCCTTGGAACCATTTTAAACAATGGTGAGAAGATGAAGACAGCAGGCAGTAAATCCCTCCCTTGTGTAGGGATTAGGCTGGTGGAATTGCACCTCCATGGGGTGCTTGCCACAGTGGTTGTCTTTGGTGCCAGTTCGGTTAGGGGGCCCGTTTCCACTGGTCTTTGAGGTCCTTGTGGGACAGCACCTGAATGGGGTTTCGTTCCAGGTCTTGACAGGGCCTGGCTCTTAGAAGGCATTCCAGAAATTGTTTTGAATGCATGAATGACTCAATAAGAAAATGTGAGAGTGCTTAGTTAGCTGTAAACCATTAGCCCAACGTGAACTAATTTGTTCCCACTTCTCTGATGTGGAAAGATGTGCTGGTTCGGGAGTGGGGCCTGACAGCGGAGATTTGGAGTGATGGGA
This sequence comes from Balaenoptera physalus, assembly GCF_965194825.1. Taxonomy (NCBI): domain Eukaryota; kingdom Metazoa; phylum Chordata; class Mammalia; order Artiodactyla; family Balaenopteridae; genus Balaenoptera; species Balaenoptera physalus. The sequence continues at coordinate 18,606,333 of NC_138884.1, read as the reverse complement.
AATGCCTGTTTTACTTGGCTTTCTCTCTGCTGTGGACTCCTTTTACCCCTCTCCCTGAAAGCTCAGCAAGCCTGGCTGTGGAGGAAGGCCTCAGTGCTGTCGTCCTGACTTCTGTGATCTGTTCTAGCTCAGGCCTACAGGACTTTCCAAAGATTGGGCATCTTTTGTCTCTTCTCCCACTCCTCCCAGTTGGGTTTATAGCCCCTTTAGTCCCTTACTTCTCTCCACCTCTGTTCCGACCTCCACCTGCAGAGGCTCTGATGCCGTTTTGCGTGTCCCTTCCAGAACCACAGAGCCCTCCTTTGTGTTCTAGGGCCTTTCTGTTTCGCAGTGAGTTAGGGTATGTCTAGTAAGATAAGAGAGTGGTGACTATATATTTTTAAAAATTCAAATTGGGACAAAGCATCCACACAGATTTTTTCCCCTCCTGTCTGTGGACTGCTTTTATAACAAACACGTTATAATCACATACAGATTAAACCGCATTTAATGAATTGGTATTATTGCAAAGAATACAGTTACTCAAAAAAGGAAAAAAAAAAGTGCACATATGTATGTGTCAGTTGACAGTATTTGACTATTTGAAATCTGGGTCACAGCACTCTCAGATAGGGAAACTTTATGTACTGTAATCCAGACTTTGGTCCCAGACAGTTTTCCTTTGTTGGCTCATGTAGGGCCCTTGTGAAAAATCTTGATAGTCAAGTGCATATTTGCCTGCTTGTGCTTTCAAGGTAACTGAAAAAAGTTAGAGCTTTGCAAACTAGAGGGTATGACATGAATATAAGTTGTAAGTAATTTTTACTGTGATCGTTTTTAGTTATATGCATGGGAATTCTTGACATACAGGAGTGGCTAGGCACTGTTTTATTTTCTATTTGTGATATATTTCATGAAAAGCTAATCTTTAGGGGTAGTGGTACAGGGCGGTATAACCGCTGTAACCAAAATGATTCCTTTCCATTTATTTATCATATCCTCTCAAAGGGTGACTACCAGTCATTTTTAATTCTGTTCATTGAAGTGATGAACATCGAAATAAATGGGGACCAGATGTGATTTCACAGATTTTCAATCCTAGAAAGGATCTGCAATCTGAACACCATCTCTAAAGATGAAAGACAAACTTCCCGTGTCACTCAGAACTCTTAATAATTTCATTTTCAATTGTATTATTGGGTGACATAACTGAAGAGGTCACGGCAAACTGAGAATATTGAATTGTTGAGATCTGTCTTGTTTAGATTTGTTGAAAGATTCATTGATTTGTGGGAGAGAGAAAACTGTGGTAGGGTAGCTTTAGCATTTGCATTTCATTTTAACATTATGTTGCTCAGGGTTTTTGAGGCTGTGTGAACAAGGTTACAAGGCAAGCCTAGGCAGTTTAGGGTTGTGTAAGGAACTGGCTTTGCTGTCTTACGTTCAGGCGCATTTTTTTTCTGGCTGAGCCAGAATCTTGGCAACCTTCTCCCCCATCACCAGCATCGTTGGACGTTACATCTCAATTTTTTTCACATCTGCCCTCATTAATCCATCTGTACAACCATTGTCCTGGTCTGAGCCTTCATCCTCCCGACTGCCCTGGCCTCCTGCTGTCTCTTACCTGCCTGTGGTCCACTTTGCCCTGAGCCAGAGTGGTCCAGTCCCAGGTCTGATCATGACACTCCAGACTTTGAGTGATCTCCCCGGCTTCCCACTGCCCTTGGTCTCACCTGAAATCCTCCCTGTCATCTTTTCCTTCTCCAGTGCCCACCTTGCGGCCTTATCCCCTCCTTCCTCCTCTCCCACTCCAGCCCTCTGGCCTTTCTTGTCTCCCTGGTATTCCTTCCTACTTCAGAGCCTTTGCATATGCTCTTCCCAGAGCACATGGGATTCCTCCCCACCCCCCCAAATCGGGTTAAGCCTTGAAATATTCTCTCATAACACCCAGGACTTTTCCTTCCCAGCACCCATCATAATTAGGTTAGATCATCATTACTTATTTGGGTGATTATTTGTTTGTGTACTGCACTAGTCAGTCAGCTTTGAGAGGGGAGGGCTACCCATTTAATGCGACTTTGATGGTAACCTCAGCACCCAGGGTTGCATCTTTAAAGTGCTCACTGGGTCTTGGTTTTCTGCAACAGTTTTGGTTTATACCTGTAGTCCCCAGGTAATGATTAATAGTGTCCCCTTTGACTTTGAAAATTATTCATTTTGGATGACAGCATACATAGTGATCCTACTGGAAGCCCAAGGATGTTAAGTCACTCCAGGAAACGGTTCCACCGTCAGGCTCCTAGAGCAGGAGACCCTCGTGCAGGGTGTGGGCAGGAGGGAGCTGTTGCTGAGTTCTGATTCTGGCTGAAGATAATTTATGTTTTTGAAACCTGGGCAGCATATACAGATATGCAGGTTTGTTGTGTTTTTTTTTTGTTTTTTTTTTTTTAACATTTTGAAGAGGTGAGAACATTCCCTGTGCACCTGGGATTTTAGAATATGATAGCAGAGGCATCAAGGCTGTTAAAGAAATGGAAAATAAACACAGGGTAGCGACAGGTAGGTGCTTCCTCCGGTCAGAGACTGACAAACTTTTGATCGGAAGGGGTTGAGGATGCTTTTACCTTTTGTTTGGCCATCAAGCGAAGTCCTTGCTGCCCTCAGGTTAGGGTGAGCTGGTCTCTAGTGGGCAGTGTGTCTGGGGGGACCTGGTGGGAAGCACAGAGATTGTCTGTGCTCCAGTTTCCCTCCCCATCTGTAGACTCAGCAGGTGACGCGGACAGTGCCAAGCGATCTTGTTAAATTAAAAAAACAAAAACCTAAAAGGCAGCATGAGGGAGGCCCTGGTTTGTTGTACGGTCTGTTATGGGCCAGGCCCCCGGAGACTCAGTATCCTTCTGTCTGACTTGGAGCTGCCACATGCCTGCCTCAGGGAAGGCTCTGAAGACTAGAGCAAGAACATGCTTTGCAAGACACTTTCAGATTGCTGGGTCCCTTTAGGGGAAAAGGGCTTTATGTGACACTAGACTGAAGAAAATTTTTATCAGATTCCATAGCCCGAGGTCTCAAAACAAAACAGCTAGGAGCCCCTCTCAGGCCTGGCTTCTGCACGGTAGACAGGCTGAACCTTGCAGCGGTGGCTTCCTTCATGCTGGCCCCTCAGGGCCGGGCAGCCCCTGAAGACCCTCAGAGGCCCAGGCAGGCAGAGGTGCCGGAGAACAAGACAGACAACGGAACCACAGAGGAGAACGCAGGTGGGGTCCTTAAGGGGTGCAGGCACAGCCAGCCAGAGCCAGGGGTGGGAAATGCGTGTTAAGGTCCCAGGCTTCTGGGATATTCAGGTGGACCTAACCAGAGTCCGCCATGGGCTCCGTGAAATTGAACACAGCCTGCCTTGCTTTTCTGCTGTCTTTCAGTTGGAAGGTTGTGTGCAAGGGGTCTCTCTTTGCTTGCCCAGTCAGCTTAGGCCTGACCATCAGAATGTGGGAGATGTGAGGCCTTGTGGAGATTTTGCCGGTTGAATGATTTCAGCAAAGCACTTGCAAGGTTTCTCTACTAGTTACCTATCTACAACAGGCGGAATTTGGATTGGCTGGAAAGAAAGGTGAAATAAGGTAATCGGAATTATAGGATTTATTTTTCTTTTTTTAAAGTTCTGGCATCCTGTGTTCTCTGCCTACCAGAAATATTCCAGCAGAACCGTGATAATGCCTTTCATGTGCTAAGCCTTCCAGATGGCAGTTGCTCAGCCAGTAAGCAAATGAGGGAGTGGAGCATTGGAGATTTATGAGTAAGTTGATTCCCTTCCTCGGTGTGACCCAGTGAACTCTCACTCGCTCTTTGTGTGGTGTCCTGAAGTCCTCAGCCCTGCAGGGTCTTTGAAAACCACTACCCCTCATTTTAAGGGGAGGGTTCACGTTCTTCACGTTACTGGTGATGAATGGCTGTCTCGAGAGAGCGCTTACGGCGCTTTCTCAGACAGCTTTGTGGAGGCTAAGGGGACTCTAAGGTCCTTGAGGACAGAGGCTCTCCCTTCCCTGCGCAGCGCCAACGTGCAGGGGAGCTTGGCGCTGGAACCCGTGGGCCCCACCCCAGTGCCTCCCCGTGTGTGTAGGACCCTTCCCTGGCTGAGGCGTCCTCCCCGTCACTCTCTCACTCCAGGGATGTTTGCTGAGCCTGCACACCTGGGGCTGCAGTACCAGGTGGTTTCACGTCATTCTTGGAGCTCTCGGTCCAGTGGAGGAAAGACGTGTAAATAAATACACATCAAGGGAAGCGGTGTGTAAGCCCGAGGGAGGAGTGGTCAGGGAGTGCTCCCAGGAGGTGGTGTTGCTGTGTGTTTTGAGAAGGGTTAGGGAATTGCGGAGCAGAACAACGCTTGCTGTATTTTTTTCCAAAAATAGCAAACACCCCCAGACCCCCACCGAGCCGCCCCAGCTTGCTAGGATGCAGCTTGAGGAACGCGTGTTACACTTTGCTGTGTGTAGCCTGGTGGACGGGGACGGCTGCAGTGCTGTTACTCTGGGAGCCTCCTGCTTTGTGTGGATCGGTTCCCATTCACTCTGAGGGCGCTTGCAGCATCCGCTGGGTGCCCTCTCTGAGAACGCTTACAGCGGGTACTCAGAGGTTACAACTTGGTCTCTGTTAGTTTTGTTCCCCAACTAGATTTTAGATTCAGAGCGGGGACCACGCCATCAACATTAAGCACAAATGCATCAGTGCATACGGGAAGCATTGAGGGAATGCTAATTGAGTATTTTTCATACATCATTATTACCTGGCTCTGTAAGTATGACAGAACAGTTCGGCATTGACTCTTAAGTATAAGCAGTGTTTTTTGTTGTTGTTGTTGTTGTTAAGGATAGCACAAGTTTGTGATCAGCAGCATATCACCAGTTTGATGTTCATTCATGGTCATTCATTTACTTTTTAATTCATTCATTCACTTACAGGCTCTACCTTTGAATAATACTTGTCTTTTCCTGCATTGAGGCTTTTTTTTTTTTGAATGTTACGTTTTTACTGCATTGGGGATTTTATTCTTCAAACTTGATAATTGTTTCAGTAAATCTCTATCTCTTGGATACTGGCTTAGACCTAATTCTTTTCTATTAAGTACTTTTGAGAGTGGTTTACCATAAACCATTTGAGATATCAGTACTTTTATTAATGACTTTTGAGATTTGGCAGCAACTTAAATTGATAAAAATGGAATGTGCTTTGGGTAGAAAACTGTATCAGACAGTGTTTCACTCTGCAAACCAGGGCAGAGATGAGGATGCTTCCGGCAAGAGAACATAACTTATCAGTAATTTAGGTCATTGTGTCAAGTAATACAAGGCCAGGCAATAGTGATTGTTTCTTTTTAATTCTTACATGGCGCTTACGACGTGGTAGGCACTGTTCTGAAGTGCTGCTTGTGTATTAACTCATTTAATCTTCCCAGTGACCCCATGCGGTGTCTGTGCTGTTCTTCACATTGTACTGATGAGGGCACTGGGGCACAGAAAGTGCGTGACTTGTCCGTGGGCATGGTTGTGTGCCCACAGGCAATCCCTCTGGGACTAAAGACGTTCTGATTTCATATAGTATGCAACTGGAAAGTTGGGAAATATTCAGAAAGAAATTAAAATAGTCATTCTTGGGACGTCCCTGGTGGCGCAGTGGTTAAGAATCCGCCTGCCAATGCTGGGGACATGGGTTCGAGCCCTGGTCCGGGAAGATCCCACATGCCACGGAGCAACTAAGCCCGTGTGCCACAACTACTGAGCCTGTGCTCTAGAGCCCGCGAGCCACAACTACTGAAGCCCGAGTGCCTAGAGCCTCTGCTCCGCAACAAGAGAAGCCACCGTAGTGAGAAGCCCATGCACTGCAATGAAGAGTAGCCGCCGCTCGCCGCAACTAGAGAAAAGCCCGCGCACAGCAACAAAGACCCAACGCAGCCAAAAATAAATAAATAAATTTATAGTAAATAAATAATCATTCTTTTGACAGTTTAGGACAATTATGTTTGTTAAATTGTTTCCATTACAGTATGTATGTGTTTATGATGGTTATTATTTTTTCTTTTCTAAATTGTGGTAAGATATACATAACTATGATGGTTAGTTTTGAACTCATGTAGAGGGCTTCTAAAACAAACAACTTCACGTTTTGATAAGCTAAGAGGCTTTCAAAGCATTCCTGTTTCCACAGCAAAGTGGTTTCAAATGATAAACTTTGCCTCTGCCAGTGATGCTTGTGAGAATGCCTTTGGAAGAACGTGAGTGTAATTTATTATACATAACGTTATTAACGTATGCTTTCTCTCTGAAGTCTTATTAGAGCAGAATGTGTAAGATACGGTTCAGTTTTGGTGTCCTCTGAAGTGGGGTGTTTTGTCGTCACTGTCGTTGTTCTGGATTATTTCAAAGCTGGGGTTGCAGATTCCTCTGCTTTGAGGGACCAGGCAAAAGACAAGCCATTGAGGGTCAGAGGTGGGAGTGTGGTAAAGGGTCAGCCATGCTTCTGCCCTGTGTGGGTGGAGCTGCTTTCCTCCAGCTGTTGGTTGACCAGAGAATATGAGCCGGTGTTGCCAGATCTAACCATTTCCCAGGACCAGTTGAAACTTCATGTTTTTTAAATAAGCAATTTCTCAACGTTACTGCTTTGGAAGAAAATTTAAATCAAAACCAACCAATCCCAGAGAGCATGGTGGACTCCACATACAGAGGAGAGTAGGGAACTTGGAAGGGGCTCTGCATGTCTCCGTAGACCCCTGCTGTGGCACTGAACTTCTGCTTTCACTTGCCTGTTGATGTTCTGGTTGTACAGTGCGTAGCTGTATCCCTGAGAAGTTGTATGTAAACTAATTTCATTTCTTTTCTGTATTTTAAAATAGACTTGTACCTTATTATGGAAGATCAGGGAACTTCTGGTGAGTCCTTTGTATAGTCAGTGTATTTCTTTTGTATGTTTGTACTAATGTGTTTAAAATGGGGAACGCTGTTAGCTATCATACACTGCTTGAGTTAAGGGAGTCATTAGTTAGGTATGCTTTGGGTTACTCAGAAATTCTTGTGGCTGTGGTGTTTGCTGTAATGATATTTGACCTGTCACGGGAGCTGTAGCCGCTTGGAAGAGCGTTCGGTCCTTAATACTGGTATCTGAATTCTAGGCATGTTGCCTGTAACTTCCAGTTTCAAAAAAAAAAAATCTATGTCAATCTGTTTCTTTATATCCCAGTGCTATTCCCGCTCGCCCCCCCTTCCCCGTTTTATATTTAATCATTCTCTTTGGCTCACAACAGCAATCCAGTCCAAAGATTTACTTTTTCTATTTCCAACCCCATCATCATTTTTATGTAAAAAGTATGTTTTGAGTTACAGCAATTCATGGGGATCAAGCCTCTGCTCTGTAGGGAGAAGAGAGATGTCATTTACTACAGAGTTTATACAGACAGATGTCCTGCTGCATGCTGTGTTTCCACTGTAATCCAGGGGGTTTATCTGTGTTACATTAAAGAAAAATGACCATATTTGGCCTGATTCTAAGCCAAGATGATATAGGCCCAAAGTTTTTCTTGGAGGAATGGGGGAGCAAGGGGAATAGAAACATTTGGAAGAAGTAGTCCTTTTTCCTCGTATTTTATTCATTGGGCATTTAATTCACAGATTATTTAGTGCATTACACTTACTCATATAATTCTGGTTCCTTTTGTGTTTTCCTAGCCTCCCTCTCCCACCATTTTTCTTCTTTTGAAACAATTTCAAACTTATAGGAAAGTTGCAAGAATACTAAAAAAGAACTGCTATATATACCTTTAACGATGGACTCCAGGTTTCTCTAGTTTTCCCAATAATGTCCTTAGAGCGAAAGGATCCAGTTCAGAATCGAGCACCACACCCAGCTGTCACGTCTTTCTAGTCTCCTTCAGTCTCGAAGAGTTCCTCGTTCTTTCCTTGTCTTTCATGACATTGACTTTTTTTTCTTTTTAAATTTTTTATTTACTTATTGTATTTATTTTTGGCTGCGTTGGGTCTTTGTTGCTGTGCGTGGACTTTGCTCTAGTTGCAGTGAGCTGGGGCTACTCTTCGTTGCGGTGTGCGGGCTTCTCATTGCAGTTGCTTCCCTTGTTGCGGAGCATGGGCTCTAGGCACGTGGGCTTCAGTAGTTGTGGCACGTGGGCTCAGTAGTTGTGGCCCACGGGCTTAGTTGCTCCATGGCACGTGGGATCTTCCCGGACCAGGGCTCGAACCCATGTCCCCTGCATTGGCAGGCGGATTCTTAACCACTGTGCCACTAGGGAAGTCCGACGTTGACGTTTTTGAAGATTGCAGGCCAGTTGCCATGTAGAATATCCTTCCTTTTCTTAGAGGGTGTTCTCCGTTCTTCCTTCAAAACCCAGCTTGTGTTACCTTCTGTGAGAGGAGGTGGGCTGTTGCCATGAGGAATTGGTTGTCTCTCTTCTAGATTCCTACAACACTCCATTGATACCTTTATTCGAGCATTTATGATATTCATTCATTCTTTCAATGAGTACTTTTTGACTTCTGCCAAATGGGTTACATTTAAGAACAAAAGAGATTGAAAAAAAAATCCCTGCCTCTTTTGAAGCTTACATTTTAGTGAGGGTAACAGACAACTAATAAAGATACAGAAGTATTGTAAATTGGTAAGTATTTCAGTTACTGGTAAGTGCTAAAGAGGATACAATCAGGAAAGAGTGTACGTGTGGGCATGGGGGGAGTGGTCCTTGATAGGGTGGCCAGGTGATGCTGGAACAAGACTCCCCAGGAAGTGAGGTGACAGGCCGTGCAGGTACCTGCAGGAGAGCAGTCTGGGCAGAGGGAACCTGCAGGGCACAAAGGCTCCGCCTCAGGTGGCCAGGTGTGAGAGGAAGCAGGTCGGTGACTGGCCGAGGGGAGGGGAGCGTGGTAGGAAAGGGGTCAGAAAGACAAAGCGGGAGGTCATTCAGAGCTATGGCCATGAAGGGGATGAGAAGCGCTTGGGGAGTTTTGAGCAGAGAAGCGACATGACCTGACCTTTAGAAAGGAGCCCTCTGTTTATAGAGAATAGCAGGTGTGTGGGGATAGGGAGAAGGGTAGAACCAGGGAGAGCAGTTAAGGGGCTGAGATAAGCGCCGTGCAGAGTTATTTGAATCCTGTAGATGTGCCATAGAGGACCGTGGTTCTCGAACTTCAGGATACCTAAGACTTGTGTGCGCCGTTTGTGAGCGGCACAGAATTCTTCACTGGGAATAGAACTCATTAGGTCTCACCTGTGTTAACAGCAGCCTCCAGGTGATTGTCATGTGGATGGTCCTTGAACCACAGGTTGATAGAGTAACAAGTGATTTTGGATTGAGTGAATAATTGGTTTATGGAATATCCTTTAGAGACACTTAGATATGAAGTGTTTCCACTCTTACTGATTTATTTCTTATAAACATACTACTCCAAAAAATTATATGTGGTAGTATAAGTCTCCTCTTTTTTTTTTTTTTTTTTTTTAATAGCTACTTTATTTATTTATTTATTTATTTTATTTTTGGCTGTGTTGGGTCTTCGGTTCGTGCGAGGGCTTTCTCTAGTTGTGGCAAGTGGGGGCCACTCTTCATCGCGGTGTGGGGACCGCTCTTCATCGCGGTGCGCGGGCCTTTCCCTATCGCGGCCCCTCCCGTTGCGGGGCACAGGCTCCAGACGCGCAGGCTCAGCAGTTGTGGCTCACGGGCCCAGCTGCTCCGTGGCATGTGGGATCTTCCCAGACCAGGGCTCGAACCCGTGTCCCCTGCATTAGCAGGCAGATTCTCAACCACTGCGCCACCAGGGAAGCCCTATAAGTCTCCTCTTATGACTTATCTGGTATGTAAAGATCTAACTAGGCAAGGGTATTTTTTTCTTTTAGGAGAAGATGTGTATTGTATGAAATAAACATAATATTCCAACAAGCTATTTTTCTGCCTCCAAACACAGGGTTTCAGAAGGAATGAATAAATTGTGCTAATAGGATTCATTCACAAAGAAGCTATTAAATGTATTCAAGAGGAAATTGCATTCAGGGAGTAATAGGTTGGATGAAGCCATTAAAGTGTGAATGAGTATTTTTGATACAAATGAGTATTTTAGAGCTGGAGTGGACCAGATCTGGCTTGGCATTTTATCGTACCAGAGGTCCACGGGACGTGTGTCAGAAGGAGCCCTGGAAACAGGGTTGAGTGCAAAGCATTAAGGGATTTTTGTTTCCTCTCCTTGGTGAAATAAGTTCAATCTTGTGTGGTTAATCCCAGGTTGAACGTGAAAACAAGTTGTGCCTTGTTTAACTGTAGAATGGCGTGGTCAAGAGCATGGACTTTGGAGCCGGACGAGCTCTGAATCCTGCTCTGAACTCTCAGTGTGACTCTGGGCAACTCCCAGATCCAGGAGGGAAGTAATAGTACCTGCTTCACAAGCTCATAATGGGCATTAATGTGTTAGTCCTCACAAGGTACGTAGAATGAAATGGTGTCAGGCAGATTGTACACATTCAACAATTACTAACATTTTTTCCTCCACCCTCTATTATTATTACTATTATTATTATATTTCAGTGCTTTCAAATCATATTTTGCCTTCTGGAATACCACAGATTTTCAATCACTGTTGTTTGGGGATGAGTGTAGTTTTTGTGTCTAAAAAGATGCTCACCCATGCCTCTGTATATATGAAGAATTTAAAGTCTTCAGTGGAGTGTTTGTCCTTTGTGTTGGGGACAACAGTTTTCTGGGTGTAGGTTGCCATCGTTTTTGTAACTTTTTTTTTCCCTCTGTGAAAGAGGGATGCTCATACTTGCTTCAGGGACATGTGGTGAGAATTAATGAATGAGTTAATATTTGTGGCTCTACCCCATTCAGTACTAATTAGCCTTAGTTACTGCTCTCTTATAGTCTAAGTACCAACATCAAACTGATTCTCTGAACTAGGGGCATCGAGAGGCCTTCTCCTTATGTACTGTGGGAAATGGTGTTTTATAACAGGTTGGCTGTTTCATTACTTCCCACATCTAAAACAACATGAAAATTACTCCCCATATCTAAAATGTTTATACCTCCCAACAGCAACAACAAAACTTAAATCATGTAACAACTTCTTGTAGAACTCTTAGTAATAAAATATTACTTTATTAAATAAGTATTAAGTCATTATTTTTTCCTCTGGAAGATCACCGTCTTTCATTTTTGACTTTATTTTCTCATCATCATGCAGCAGTTCTATTTGTACTTAGCAATAACATTCTGAAAATTCCCACAACAGGTCTTTGAAGGCCTAGTGTGGTAGGGGCAGTTATATTCTGGTTTAAAAAAAAAAAAACAGTTTGTATTTCAATTCTGTGTTACCAGAGGCAAGATTTGGAGTTTCTGCACTTCCGGACCTTTGTCTGTAAGACAGGGATAATGATACCCTTGGAATAACACATGTCAAGTACCAGGCACAAATACCAGCGTACGTAGCTGATTGTGGTTAATACTTGCAGTGATTTTATTACTTTTTCCAATGTGATTCATTTTTCTAATGTAACTGGAACCAATTTCATAGTTTTTATACAAAGCAAAAGAAGATATCTTCTAGGTCCTAATGTCAGTTGGATTTCTGCCTGACATGGACTTATCTTAAATAGCTAGTTTCCAAACTTACCCTGGGAGGATACATCTTCTATCAATCGATAACATTAAATCTTTCAAAGGATGTGAATATAGAGTGAACATGGGAATTGTGTGTTTTATTCAAATAAAGTAATTCAGTGTAATGCAATTTTACATTCCCCTATTTTGTATTAGTGTTGCAGGTCACCAAAGGTGTAGCTAACCTAGGGCACAGGCCTGTATTCAGATGTATCCAAAGAGGGCCATGGCCTCAGCAGAGACTCATTCCTTTGCTCCTCTAAAGGCAATGTTTATTTAACCGGGAAAGTCCTTTGTTCACCTAGTTACAAAGTTAAAATTCAGTTCCTTGCAATGTAGGCCTGAAAGGATTAGCTGCAAGAGAGCTTTATAATCTCTGGATACGGCTTTTGAGGAACAAAATAATCTAAACTATAATTTTGAAATGGGACAGAAGATGTTATTATAGGTTTATTCTTAGGATTCTCATCTTTTGATTTGCCTCTGTCATTAAATACGTACTTGTCAGCAGGGAGAGTGTGTAGGGGAACGATTTTTCTCCCACTTTAATCTCTGTGGATTTCTTACTTTGAAGTGGTGTGCGACTGTCTTCCGTGGCTTGCAGATGCTTTGATGAAATAGGAACTTGTTAAGTACCTAACCAGATTCTTTCCACGCAGCTCCCTTATAGGAGGTCTATTTTAAATTAGGTTTGATGTCCAGACTGAAAAGCACTTATTCACCAGTTCTGATAAAAGGTCGAGTAGTTTAACCTCTCACAACATTAAGACTGAGGGAACTAAACTGCTTCCTCTCCACCATGCTCCCCTTTCCAAAAAAAAGGAAAAAGAAGGAAAAATGTAGGAAGAAGTAAAATGTAAAATGGTATTTATCTGATTCTTAAAGTATCAGGATTTAGTCTCTTTTCAGATCTTCTGTTTCTTATTACAATTTTGTCTCTTTTTTTTTTCTTTCTTTCTTTTTTTTGGTGGTTTGTTTGTTTTGTCTTTTGTCTCTTTCCTCTTTCTTAATCTACCAGTTTTACAGTTTTGTTCCATTGATTTATCCTGCTCCTTTTTCAGACTCAATTTTCCTCTCTCCCACCATTCATTTGGAGCTCCTAAAAGATCAGACCAAGCTTCTCTTTTTCTACGTTCTGTATTTTCTCTTAAGGAATCTTGTCCATGCTCTAGGCTGCTGAGTCTCGAATTTTAACTCAGAGCTGACTGACCTCTTGTCTAAGCCTCTCCTACCTGACGTTTCCACTTGCATGTTTTAAAAGGCATGTCAGACCCAGCAGTACCAAATCAACTCACATTCTTTCGGAAAAGCTGATTCCTATTTTTTCAAAGCACAGTTCTGATGTTTACCCCTTTTGCTTAAAACTTTCCAGGGAACCCTAAGACGTTGCTGGTGGCAATGAAAATGGTGTAGCCACTGTGGAGGACACTTTGGTGGTTCCTCAAAAAGTTAAACATAGAGTTGCCATTTGACTCGGCAATTCCACTCCCAGGTATATGTCCCAGAGAACTGAAAACTGATGTTCATATAAAATGTGTCTAGGAATGGTCAATAGCACTGTTATACATAATAGCCAAAAAATGGAAACAATTCAAATGTCCATCAACTAATGAATGGATAAATAAAATACACACAATGGAATATTATTCCGCTATATAGAGAAATGAAGTACTGATGCATGCTACAACATGGATGAACCTTGAAAACATCTTTCTTGTGAAAGAAGCAAGACACAAAAGACCATGTGTTGTATGATGCCATTTATATGAAATGTCCAGCAGAGGCAAATCCACAGCGACAGAAAGGAGATTAATGGTTGCCACGGCTGGGGAGAGAAGGGAACAGGATTTCCTTTTCCAATATGAAAATGTTCTGGAATTGGATAGCAGTAATTGTTGCACTATATTTTGAAGATACTAAAAAATCACTGAATCACACATGTTAAAGTGGTTTAAAATGGTGATTATTATTAGTTCCCCAGGGCTGCTGTAACAAAGTACCACAACCTGGGTGATGTAAAAAGCAGGCATCTATTGTCTCACAGTTCTGGAGGCCACACGTCTGAGATCAAGGTTGGCAGTTTCCTCTGAGGGCTGTGAGGGTTAATCTGTCCCATGCCTCTCCCCTGTCTTCTGGTGTTTGCTGGCAGTCCTTGGCATTCCTTGGCTCGCAGACCCATCACGCCAATCTCTGCCTTCATCTTCACGTGACATTCTCCTTGTGTGCTTGTCTGGGTCCAAATGTTCCCTTTTTATAAGGACACAGTCCTATTGGATTAGGACTTACCTTAAGTACCTCATCTTAACTACTTATATCTACCGTGACCCTATTTCCAAATAAGGTCACATTTTGAAGTTCTGGTTTTGACTTCGTATGCATTTTGGGGAGACATAATTCAACCGTAAAAGTGACTTTTATGTTATGTGAATTTTGCCTCAATTATAAAAAACCAAAAACCAACCCTTCAGGAACTTGTAACTGCTGACGAGTAAGAGACCAGAGCCCTGAACCCCGTCTGGCCCCTGCCTAGCTCGCCAGCCTTTTGCTCTCTCCTCCCTCTGTGCTCTGGCCAGCTGGCTGCTTTCCTGTGCCAGCCGTGCTCCCTCTGACCGCAGGGCCTGTGCTACAACCTACTTTTATTCCTTTTGGACCATCCCCTCCCCTTCTGTTTGTTGGAAGCCTTTTCACCCTTCAGCTCTCAGCTCCAGTGTTACTTTCATCGAGAGTGCTTGTATGACTTGCCAGGATAAGGCAGGCTCTTTTATTATAGACACTACCTTTGATTGGGTTGTCTACCGCGGGGTAGCAAAGCACTCCAAAGCTTCCTGCTGTTAAACAACCATTCTGTTATGCTCTTGGATTCTGTGGGCCAGGAACTCGGACACACTGAAGAGGGCTTGTTTCTCCTCTGGGAAGACAAGCCTCAGCTGGGAAGATCTGAACAGCTGGGGGCTGCAGTAATCTGGGCACATCTCCACTCGTGTGTCTGGGGCCTGGACTGGGGCGACTCAGAGACCAGGCTCGGCTGGGACTGTGAACCAGAGCTCCTACCCAGGGTTCCTTCATGTGGCTTAGACCTCCTCACAGCAGGGTGTCCTCGGGATAGTCAGACTGCTTACACGGCAGTTCAGGGCTCCAAGACTGAGCATTAAATAAAAAGGAGTGAGAAGCATGACTTTTGTGACCTTGCTTTGGAAGATACATAGCATCGTTTGCACCCTACTCTAATGACTGAAGCTGTCGGAGCCTACCCAGATTCGCGAGGAGGGGACACAGACCTCCCCTTTCAGTGGGAGGAGTATCAGAATCTGCAGCCGTGTGTAAAGGCCGCCACGGTACTCACCGATCTGTGTTCCTTCGCAGTGCTCCTTTGTAAATCACTCACTCCTTTGTGTTCTTATTGGGTTCATTTCTGCCTTTCCAACTAAGCAATAAGCTTATTTCACTCACCATAATATTCCCAGCCTCTAACACTGCAGACAGCACAGAATAGGTGCTTGGTAAGACTCTATGAAATGAAAGTCAACTGTGAAGAATTAGAGAAGGTAGAGAGCAAGGAAAGACATTGGCTTAGATCATAAACATCACAAGCACGTGACCTGAGCTTGCTCACCAGTAAGTAGGCCCAGTGGCCTGTAGCTTTATTGTTCCGTCCTTCTGATCTGAGTTGTTCAGCAGTAAATCTGTGGCTGCCTTGTGACTATCGATATTGTCTGAGAGCCGCTACCCAGGAGAAAGTCATATTGACGCCTGCAGTAAAAACATAGCGACAGAAGTAAAAGTGAAGCCAAATGTTTGTCGAATGAATCCCCCCAAAGAGACTAAACAATTAAAAATTTAAGGTTTAAATAGGCTAATATTAATAGGGTTTGTGTGTGTGTTCATGGACTTCTGTGCTCATTAGGGGAAGAAGGGAAGGTTAGTAAGGGATACGGTTTCTTATTTTTAACCGACTGCCTGTCAGAGCCGTATGGGGCCGATCATGTTTATTTAACATTCTCTGCAGAATTTAGAATGAGAGTCTCCCTCCCATCTCCTTGGCTTCTCATTTCTTTTAAAAATTTCAAGCCTGAGACAGAGGCGCATATAACTTTGCCAGGCACACAGTTCACTCGTCCCCCCAGCTCCTGCACAGCTGCTTGACATCTGTGCTACAGACTTGGTAGAAGAGTGCAAATTTCCCTTCCTTGCCTATAAAAATTTTCAGGGCAGTCATTTACACAGAACCTCTTAAAATGCAGAGGGATGCGGTTCAATAAATTAAAATGCAGTTTTAGTTTTTGCTCCTACACACCAAAGACCCCAAGCCCGAGTGGAGTAAAGTTAAGTACACCAGCTTTGGAGTCACGGGGACCTAGGTTTGAACCTTGACCCTGCTGCTTTTTATTGACGTGACCTTTGGCAAGTTAGTTACCCTACATATGCCTCCTTCACTTAAAAAATGGGGGAGATGATAATAGAGCTGTTAGAAAAATTCAGTGAGATCATACATATAAAGATGCTAGTGCAGTCTGGCCCGTAGTGAATGCTCAATGTTAGTTATTACGACTATTATTATACAAATGTAACTGCTTGGGGTTTACTTGGAATTTAAATGTAATACGATTGGAGTGGCTTTCAAAGAATGCTCAATCTCATTCTGGTTTTGCTCTTAATTTGAAAGTTAAGTTTTTGCTGTTTTAGGTCTGGGATATTAGTGTGTAATTAGTGTGATCGTTCCTACCTTGTCTTTAATACTTGTGACTTTTGCTTTGAAAAGTGACTATTAAAGAAAACTAAATGTAAATTGAAATGGAGACATGGTTCAAATTCTAGGACTTAGCAAATTGAATGTATTTTTCTAGCATCTGCTGTGGTTAATGCCGCCAGACAGAGTACGTGAAGGTGTTTGTTTCAGGATGTCTGATGTAAAACTGGTGGCTCCCTTGTTTCTGGACAAGGTCAGCGTGGGTGGTGTCCTCTCCAAGGTCGCCCGTGAGAGCTCCACATCCTTGGTTCACAAGGCTCTCGCTAATTCCCATTTGCGTAACCAGGGACGGTGGGAGATGCCGTGGTGTGTGTTTTTTGTTTTTTTTTTTTGTGGTGTGTTTTGACGTGAAGTTGGAGGAGGGAGGGTTTTGTAACAGATGGTTTCTTGGATATCTGGGGCCTATCCAGCTCTAAGCTTTGAAAACGATGGGCTAGACCCCAAACAAGCACAGATACAGTCCCGATTGCCAGAACAGCAAGTGAGGGCCTAGGGTGATGTGTTCGGGCAGCTGCTGCCGCTAAGCTGGTGGGCTGGCACGGCAGCACTGGCTTCCTGAGGTTTGGTGAGGTCATTGTATGCGGTGTGATAACAGCGATGAGGTGGGAAACCCATCCTGGAACCTGAGAAGGTCATAACCACTTGGGAGCTGTTGGCCTGTTTTGGAAGGAGTGTCAGCTACTGGGCCTTATGGGACTTGGGCCACCTTTGGCACAGATGGAAATGTGTGAATATGGGAGCCAAAGATATATGTGTCCTGCACCAATCAGCCCAGTGTTCTGGCTTGTGTGGAACAGTAAGCGGTGCTTTGTGGGAGGGCTTGTGTCCTCTTTGACATTAGCCTCCAGAGACTAGGAGCTTACCCCAGACTCTGCTAGCATCCTCTGATACCTTTTTGGAATGATTAGATCATTCTTGGCTGGGTTCTAGTATTTGGCCTGCCTTTCACTGGCTGGGTGGCCTTGGGAAAATTACTTAATCTTTCTGTGCCTAACTTTATCCATAAAATGAAGAGGCCAGACTAGATGAAGTCATAGGTATGAGATGACCTTTAATGTCCAACTCTGATTAAATCATTTTATGTATCTATTCATATATTGTGGTATTTGCTTCTTTGAATAGTGGGCTCCACAAATTTACTTTGGTACAAAGTGAAACATACACCTTTTCTTTTGCCCTTTAATTCTTCCTTAAAGATTCAGGTGGTCCTTCCCCATATCTAGTATTCAAGAGTTTGGAAATTAGAGTCTGTATCATTATTTCGTGGAAAGAGGGACCCAGATTTTATCTCTTTCTGCAGCCTGGAAATGATCTCTTCCCATTTGTTGTTGGGACAGTACTGATCAAAATTGCCATTGGGGAGGTAAAGTATAGAAAGCATGGTATAGAATTATAGAGATGTCTTATGGCAATGGCAGTAGAGGCCATCTGATCAACCCTATCATGTTGAGAGAGGACTGAGGCCCAGAAAGGCTTTCACCACCTGTGTGAGACTGTGCATCTGGACCCCACGAGGACCGAGGCTGTACTTGGTTCATCTTGACATCCTCAGTGTCTCTTGGGCACCACATCCAGCTAATTTCTTTATCAGTGCTTGTCAGAGTGACCTTAGGTAAAGATGCTTCACAATAAATTCTTCCCTGACCCATCAGGTTCTGAAATGTCAAATCACCCATGTTCCAAAGAACTATCTCAAGGTAGAGCCAATTCCAGGAGCCTTGGGTTTCCCCTTCCGTATGGTCTGTGTAAACATGGGCTGCTTCTCAGGCGCTGGGCTCAGGCCCTGGAAGTGCTCTTCATGAGAGGTCACTTCTTACCTCCTCCTCCTCCACAATTCCTTTTTTTCTCTGAGGTTTTAATTTGTAAGAGGAAAGCAGAGATACAATTCTGAGGAGTGATGCAGATTCTATGGAATGCAAGAGAAGCAAGAGCTAAGTGGGTTGGGTTAATATGGAACTAAGAAACCATTGTGAGGGAAAAGTGCAACCAGAAAGGCCTTGCAAATCTACCTAGTGTTTGGATCAAGTTCTTGTTCCGGGGTCTGGGAAATTGGAAACATTCTCTAGAGATTGCATGTGCATTGTCTAGAGTTCCAAGGTCTTTGTCTTGCTTCCTTTTGATTCTCATTGTTTTACTTCTTACCTTGCTGCAGCCGTCAAATGCCCTGCGTGACATTTCCTAGGACTCTGCTGCCAGCCAGATTTGGTCATTCCTGCTTTAATTCCACCCCTTCTCCCTAACTGAAGTAGACACACTTACCTTATTTTCTTCATTCTAAGACATTAACTGTAAAAAAAACATGTCTGAAATTCCGGTGAGTCTAAGAATCAATGTGTATATTTAACGTAGTGTTTTTCTTGTCCCTAGAAACACTGTTAGGAAATCTCTGCATCTGAGAATCCGGAAATAGCAAGAGTTACGCACTGGACTTTCTTAGTGAAGAGAGAAGCTGGGGGATTGAGAGCAAAATGATTAGAAGGAAAGGGCAAGAAAACCATAAAGGTGGGGATGATCTGCTAAGTGAAATGGAAAAGCACCGTGTTCTGTTTGCCCCCTGAGGTTTTCCAGCTTGTGTAAATTTTGCAAAGGGGCAGCCTCTCAAGGGTTTTCAGAAAAGCTGTGGCATTAGGCTCTCTTGGTCCCAAGGCACCTGGGTTATCATACAGGTTACATGTGGCAAGGGAGGTGGGACTCTCAGGACTGTCTAAGGGTATAAACGGTGTTACGGTACTGGGCTGACAGGTTGTTTTAGACCCAAGGCAGCATTGGGGATGTCATCAGCAGGGGTTTGTGACTAACGTTTCCTCCTTGAAACCTGCTGGGATGACTTATGGTGTGTCTCGCTAATTACCAGCATCTCCGTGTAAGGAGAACTTTGACTTAAATGCGTTGTCCTCCGTTGCTGGCCATGGGGGCCTCAGCGTGTGTGTGTGTGTGTGTGTGTGTGTGTGTGTGTGTGTGTGTGTGTGTGTGTGTGTGTGTGTGTGTGTGGTCAAGGAGGATGGTGGAGGTGGTTGGCTGCAAGACCATTCAGCTGGGGCTTCACATTCGTGAAGGGCCTCAAATTTATCCCTTTAGTGTCACCTCCGCAGGAACTTATACATTCAGTCACAGAGACAAACTGGCAAGATTGAAAGAAGATGGCATTCATCATCCAAATTTAAATTTGTTTCTCATTAATAGTCATTCTGCCTGTAGTGCCCTATGAATTAATGTGTTTTATAAATCTCATAACTGTCTTATGAAGAGCATAATTAGTCAGAAGTGTTTGGGTGTTAGAAATGTTAATTTATTCAATGTAGGCATTAAAATGTCTTGTCATCTCTTTATTTTTAAAGTAACTGGGAGCGTTAGCAGTTGAGCGTCGCTCCATCCTCTTGACTCTGAAAGGCCCTGCCGAACTGTCTTCACATTGGCTGTCCTGGTCACACACTCGCTTCTGGTCCAGTCAGCTGGGAGCAGGGCCGTCACCTGATACAGAAAACTTTGCCTCCTGGGTACATGGACCAGCCTGGGACCTTTTTCCCTCCGAAAGTGCTGTGGGTATGGCAGGCTCATGACTGAACTGAAGATGAGGAACCTGGGAGTCTGACTTACAAGACTGAAGAATAAGGCCCTCAGCAGAACTCTGGTTTAGGCAGGAGATTCCTAAAGTTTCAGGCAGCTCAGCTCATTTCTCTGCTTCTCCTCTTGTAAACTACAGATGAATGACACCAAATGACTTCTGGAAACTGAAGACTGTAAAACTCATTTGTGCTTTGAGATATCAAGCCACTGCTAAAATACTTTCTTGAAAATGAAGTAATTGTTCAGGCAGTTGGCAGTTGTTTTGGTAAAATTTCAGAGTGAATGGCTCTATGAGAAAAACAGTTCCAGAAATAAAAAGGGGATAAAGAGATGCAAGGGGCCATTTAGTCAGCTAGATGAAGGCTGGAAGTGATAATTTGTTGTGCTTAGGGAGGGATAAAATTGGAAAGCAGGGACTTCCCTAGTGGCGCAGTGGTTAAGAATCTGCCTGCCAATGCAGGGGACACGGGTTCGATCCCTGGTCTGGGAAGATCCCACATGCTGCAGAGCAGCTAAGCCCATGCACCACAACTACTGAGCCTGTGCTGTAGAGCCCGCGAGCCACAACTAGTGAGCCCGTGAGCCACAACTGCTGAGGCCCATGCACCTAGAGCCTGTGCTTTGCGACGAAGAGAGACCCACGCACCGCAGTGAAGAGCCCCCACTCAACGCAACTAGAGAAGGCCTGCACGCAGCAACAAAGACCCAGTGCAGCCAAAAATAAATAAATAAATTTATATTAAAAAAAAAAAATTGGAAAGCAATGTAAAAATGCAGCTTGAGTCATTGTTGGAGGGAACTCTGAAATGACAACCTGGTATTTAATAGTAGTAGTGACCGTGCATTTTAAATTCATAAGTCTGCCTCCCCACCCCCATTTGTCTTTATCAGCCTGTAATGATTTATGTTGTAGCGATCACCACGAGATGCCGTAGGCAGGGCTGGATTGCATCAGTCACCATTTCTGTTGTTACGCCAAAGCTTTGATGTCTATAGTAGGGACTAGAAGTAGAAAATTTTATGGGGAAAAATTGGCATGTTAACAGACGTTGAGGTAAGCAGTCTGGGACCTTGTTGCATTACGAAGGAAGGGATTTTGGACCTTGGTGTTTTGCAGAGACACATTTGCATGATTAGGGAGCGCAGGATTAGTTATGGGCAAAACGGTTTTAAGAACTAAATTAGCCAGTATATGTGGATTCTTGTTCATTCACAAAATAGGTTTTCAGTGTGCTTGTGGAAACTATAATATCGTGGGTAGGTTTTATTACAGTCATTTGTGGTGTAGTCAACATGTCTGGAAATAGTATAAGAGAGTAGAGCATAGGCACCACTTGTAAGCCTGCTGCTTTCTGGACACATTGTGCTTATCAGAAATTGTTGCATTACTGTAAATTTTTCTTCAGACTTCTTTCAAATAGAGCAATTGACTTGGTATTTCAGTATACTATTTTGCCAGGAAAATGTCAGGTTAGTGCTCCTCTCAGTAGGGCATTATGCATCTCAGACACCTGTGGAACTTAAAAAGGGGCTCAGCCCTGAGCTGTTTGACTTAAATCTCTAGGGCTGGGCCCATCACTGTCCTTTTCATTCTCAGGTCTCTTCCGGCCTCCGTTCCTTCAGTGAATACATACTTGGTGACTGTCACTGAGCTGGGTATAAAACGGTAAATAAAACCAAAATGATTCTTGGCTTATTGGTGTTTACGTCTCCAAGGGAGCAGGGAATAAATACATAAATACTGCAGGAAACAAATTTATACATTGCGATGGAGAGAGAAACAAAGCACGGGGGCAATGAAAGAGAATGACAGGAAGAGCAGTTTAGGCGGGAGGGAAGGCCTCTCTGAGGAAGTGATACCGGCAGCTGATCCGGGGATCCAGAGGTTTAGCCCTTCGAGGGGAGGGGTACCCTTCTGGAAGGCCCTGAAGTGGGAGGAGGCTCAGGGAGTTAGAAGGGCTGAGATGGGGGCCTTGTGGAGGGAGAGGGGGGAGTGAGAGAGGAGTGTCTTTCTGGGAGAGATGGCTGCGCTGTGCCTATTCTACACTCATCATTTAGGTCCATTAAGCAAAATTCTAGGTGTCTGTTGGCTTTGTTTTGGGAGTTGTAAATGGATTTCACTTGAGAACATTACAAGAACTGAAAGATTAGTTTAAGCAAAAGAATTTAATTGAAGGACGCATCATTGTTCTTGCAAATACTTTGATGCTTGGCCATTGTCTTCTAGCCTTTTCATTCAGTGTTCACTCTGCTTGGAGTACTGGGCTGTAAGCCTTCACCTCCAACCTGTCTTTTTGTAATGCTTGCAGCTTTCCTTTTTTTTCCCCTAGCACACGGAAGGGAAATGGGAAAAAGCGTTCACTCTATTCCATTTCAGAGAAGCTATTCTTCTTTGAAATGGAATATACTTCAGTTTCCAGTGAAGGAATTCTGGCAGATTTAGTGACAGGTAGTGGATTCCCTCCAGAATTGGGATCCCCAGGAAACATTAGGTACAACTACATTTATTGATAATGATGCCATATGCACTTTAAATTTGCGACAAGGCCCTGTGTACAGTTGTAGGGTGTTTCTTGGCAAAAGGGCCCCCTGGCTGAATCCACTGAAACGTAGCCCACTCTCCAACCTCCAAGGCCGTGGAGATGGGTCAGCCTGGAGGAAGGGGTTGCCTTTTTCTATTTGTCATGAAAGCAACCAAGCAAGCCAAGCCTATTTCTAAAATGCCCCAGAGTGCCATAAGGGCTGGCAGTGGCCCTGACTGGGAGAAACCTCAGGACCCTGCCTTCCTTCCCAGGAATGCCCCGCCCTGACCTGGTGAGAGGGGGCTAGAACCATGTTTAGTTCTCATTACACCACACAGGGCCGCCTCACTTATCTCTCCTGGTGTGTAACTAGTTTTAATGGACATAATTGTGCAGTCAGTGCATACAAATCGTATTTGTAAGTATTCAATATATTTTAAAATATTTTCATCACTATGCTGAACTCCCATTTTAGCTTGTCCAAAATTGTAGTATTGTGGTATGACTCAAACCTCATTTCCTTTGGGGCAGTACTTTCCACAGGTGTGTCGTGCCTGGATTCCAGTTATATCATCTTCATTCAGAGGCCGCCTCATATAACTTTCCAAAACATTTATACTTTAATATTGCATTTGATTCTTCTTATTAATAAGATTGAGCAGGTAGTTTTGTCCCCTTCTTTATAAAGGAGGAAACTGTGGAAGGGGGGAGGTTTAAGAGGCTTGCCCCGAACAAATTAAAGATTGGAGTTAAGGCTAGAAGATGGGTTCTCTGCTTCCTTCTGGAATTAGTCATGATGTGGTTTAATACCTTTCTGTGACAAGGGTACCTCCAAGTACAGTGGTCCTCAGATCATAGTGCAGAGGTGCAGAGGTGAGTAGTAAGGGCTGGAGGGGTGGCTCTGCCTTCTTCCACTCCTGGCGCAGATAGCTCCACTTGCTACTGTGTCTCAGCCAGTGGCGCAAGTGGCTGTGTCTTTAAGAAAGTGACCCCGAAGATGACATCACTTTAAGTCATATCATATCACTTAGTCATAGGAGCTACCCAGCTTCAAGGGAGCCGGGGAAATGTAGTCTTTACCAGGGGGGCCACGAGCCTGATTAACAGTAGGGGGGCTTATTACCAAAAGGAGCAAGAGGAGGATGCTGGGAGACCATCTCCCACATTAGTCCTCATCTCCTTTTTTTATTTTATTTTTTAAATTAATTTTTGTTGGAGTACAGTTGATTTACAGTGTTGTGTTAGTTTCTGTATAGCAAAGTGAATTGGTTATACACATACATATATCCACTCTTTTTTAGATTATATTCCCATATAGGTCATTACAGAGTACTGAGTAGAGTTCCCTGTGCTATACAGTAGGTCCTTATTACTTATCTATTTTACATATAGTAGTGTGTATATGTCAATCCCTCATCCCTTTTTTAAAATTGAAGTATAGTTGATTTATAATATTGTGTTAGTTTCAGGTGTACAGCATAGTGATTCACTATTTTTGTAGATTATATTCCATTAGAGGTTATTACAAGATAATGGGTATAGTTCCCTGTGCTATACAGTGTATCCTTGTTACTTATCTATTTTATATACAGTAGTTAGTATCTGTTAATCCCATATCCCTAATTTGTCCCTCCCCCTTCCCCTCTCCTCTTTGGTAACCACAAGTTTGTTTTCTGTGTCTGTGAGCCTGTTTCTTTTTTGCATATACATTCATTTGTATTATTTTTTGGATTCCACATATGATATATAGTATTTCTCTCTCTGTGTCTGACTTATTTCACTAAGCATAATATTCTCTCTGGGTCCATCCACATTGCTGCAAATGGCATTATTTCAGTCGTTCTTATGGCTGAGTAATATTCCATTGTGTGCATATGTGTATGTATATATGTATGTACATATATGTATACACACACAAACACACACAAACATATATGTATGTACGTGTTTTCTTTTTCTTCTGGATATATGCCTAGGAGTGGAATTGCTAGGTCATATGGTAGCTCTATTTTTAGTTTTTTAGGGAACCCCTCCATACTGTTCTCATAGTGGCTGTATCTATTTACATTCCCACCAACAGTGTAGGAGGGTTCCTTTTTCTCCACACCCTCTCCAGCATTTGTTACTTGTAGACTTTTTTTTTTTTTTTAAGCTTTTTTTGGATGTGGACCATTTTTAAAGTCCTATTGAATTTGTTACAATATTGCTTCTGTTTTTTTATGTTTTGGTTTTTTGGCTGCGAGGCATATGGATCTTAGCTTCCCGAGCAGCGATCAAACCCACACCCCCTGCATTGGAAGATGAAGTTTTAACCACTGGACCACCAGGGAAGTCCCCCACTTGTAGACTTACGGATGATAGCCATTCTGACAGATGTGAGGTGATACCTGATTGTGGTTCTGATTTGCATTTCTCTAATAATTAGTGATGTTGAGCATCTTTTTTTTTTTTAACATCTTTATTGGAGTATAATTGCTTTACAATGGTGTGTTAGTTTCTGCTTTATAACAAAGTGAACCAGCTATACATATACATATATCCCCATATCCCTCCCTCTTGAGCCTCCCTCTCACCCTCCCTATCCCACCCCTCTAGGTGGTCACAAAGCACCGAGCTGATCTCCCTGTGCTACGCGGCTGCTTCCCACTAGCTATCTGTTTTACATTTGGTAGTGTATATATGTCAATGCCACTCTCTCACTTTGTCCCAGCTTACCCTTCCCCCTCCCCATATCCTCAAGTCCATTCTCTACATCTGCGTCTTTATTCCCGTCCTGCCCGTAGGTTCTTCATGACCTTTTTTTTTTTTAGATTCCATATATATGTGTTAGCATACAGTATTTGTTTTTCTCTTTCTGACTTACTTCACTGTATGACAGACTCTAGGTCCATCCACGTCACTACAAATAACTCAGTTTCGTTTCTTTTTATGGCTGAGTAATATTCCATTGTATATATGTGCCACATCTTCTTTATCCATTCATCTGTCGATGGACACTTAGGTTGCTTCCATATCCTGGCTGTTGTAAATAGTGCTGCAGTGAACATTGTGGTACATGACTCTTTTTGAATTATGGTTTTCTCAGGGTATATGCCCAGTAGTGGGATTGCTGGGTCATATGGTAGTTCAATTTCTAGTTTTTTAAGGAACCTCCATACTGTTCTCCATAGTGGCTGTATCAATTTACATTCCCACCAACAGTGCGAGAGGGTTTCCTATTCTCCACACCCTCTCCAGCATTTATTGTTGGTAGATTTTTTGATGATGGCCATTCTGACTGCAGTGAGATGATATCTCATTGTAGTTTTGATTTGCATTTCTCTAATGATTAGTGATGTTGAGCATCCTTTCATGTGTTTGTTGGCAGTCTGTATATCTTCTTTGGAGAAATGTCTATTTAGGTCTTCTGCCCATTTTTGGATTGGGTTGTTTGTGTTTTTGATTTTGAGCTGCATAAGCTGCTTGTAACTTTTGGAGATTAATTCTTTGTCACTTGCTTCACTTGCAAATATTTTCTCCCATTCTGAGGGTTGTCTTTTTGTCTTGTTTATGGTTTCTTTGCTGTGCAAAAGTTTTTAAGTTTCATTAGGTTCCATTTGTTTATTTTTGTTTTTATTTCCATTTCTCTAGGAGGTGGGTCAAAAAGGATTTTGCTGTGATTTATGTCATAGAGTGTTCTGCCTATGTTTTCCTCTAAGAGTTTTATAGTGTGTGGCCTTACATTTAGGTCTTTAATCCATTTTGAGTTTATTTTTGTGTATGGTGTTAGGGAGTGTTCTAATTTCATTCTTTTACATGTAGCTGTTCAGTTTTCCCAGCACCACTTATTGAAGAGGCCGTCTTTTCTCCATTGTATATTCTTGCCTCCTTTATCAAAAATAAATTGACCATATGTGCGTGGGTTTATCTCTGGGTTTTCTATCCTGTTCCATTGATCTATATTTCTGTTTTTGTGCCAGTACCATACTGTCTTGATTACTGTAGCTTTTTTGTATAGTCTGAAGTCAGGGAGCCTGATTCCTCCAGCTCCGTTTTTCTTTCTCAAGATTGCTTTGGCTATTCGGGGTCTTTTGTGTTTTGTACAAATTGTGAAATTTTTTGTTCTAGTTCTGTGAAAAACGCCAGTGGTAGTTTGATAGGGATTGCATTGAATCTGTAGATTGCTTCGGGTAGTATAGTCATTTTCACAATGCTGATTTTTCCAACCCAGGAACATGGTATATCTCTCCATCTATTTGTATCATCTTTAATTTCTTTCATCAGTGTCTTATAGTTTTGAGCATCTTTTCCTGTGCACGTTAGTCATCTGTATGTCTTCTTTGGAAAAATGTCTATTCAAGTCCTCATCCCTTCTTGATGTAACATGAGGGTGAGTGAGAGACACTAGGTTAGTGGTTCGCTAATAAAGATATATAATGAAAAGCTTCAACAGGACATTTTATGATGGTTGTACTGTAGCTGTAAATTTAGCAGACTGCTTTTTATACATATACTTGAATGTGTTTCTTGGGGTCCAGTTCATTCACTCAACAAATACATGTTAAGTATTGACTCTTCCTGAAAGGTCCAGTGATTGACGGTACCTGTAAGATAGCCTGGAACAGCCCTGCTCACGACTCCTGACAAAGGTCCTGCTTTGGCAGCTAATTTTGAACCTTAGGAAGGAAGGAGGTTGGCTTACCTGTCATCAAGTTTTAAAAGAAAGATTTTTGCAACTGATAGCAGCTGAGTGGAGCTTGAGAAGGAAGGAGGGCTGTGTCGGCCTGGGGCGTTTCCTGTACCGCAGCTGGGCGAATGGCTGCAAATTCTTTTAGCTTGTTTGTGTTGAATGCGGGGCCCTCCTGCTTGTTCCATGAAGGCAGGGTGCTCACAACGCCACAGAGATCAGAGGGTTAGCCTCTGGCTTACTGCACGCGCCTTTTCTGCTCAGAACCCTTGAGCTGGAGCCGGCTGTCATGCTCACTTTCCCTCAGTCTTGGCTCTGTCTCCCCTGGTCTGTCCCAGGCCTGTGTTTTGGGGGGCAGGGGGGCTTCCTGCCTCGTTAAGGTAGGGGACAAGTTCCACCTTGACCTTCAGGGAGGGGGAGTTTGGGGCATCAGGAATGCTCTGAAGTGAGAGGTGGTAGTGATGGTGAACAGCTGTTGGAAGTGTTGTCCTTTATCACACCCATGAGTGAAAGGGACATCTGCACCCAGAACCCCAGAGGGTGGAGACTAGGTTGGGGGCCATGTTCTTGTCCCCTGTGCTACATGGGCTGCTGTCTGTCCCCACGATTGCTCAGAGAACAGATGCCCTGCAGACACCTGGCGTTGCGTCAACTTAGTGATTGTTACTGGGAGGACCAGCAAAAAGGGACACACAGGGACATCCCTTTAGCCTTCCAGGCACCACCTCTGTTTTTGCCCTGATGCTCTTTCCTGCCCCCCACTTCCCTTAGCAAAAGGGCTGGGTTGGGTGTTTCTCTGCTCTGGCCTCCACAGTGGAGTAACACAGGAGCTTTAAAATATCCAATGTCCAGCTCCCACCTCCGGCAATTCTGAGTAAATTAGTTACAGATGAGACTTGGGCAACAGTATTTCTTTAAAAAAAAAAAAAAGTTCTTTTTAGTTGAATTTAATATTATGATTGGGATTGAAAATTCTGGTCTAGGTGGACTGTTTAGTGTTGGTGGTTTTTTTCCTTTCTTTGTCTCCCTCCCTCCCTCCCTTTCTTTTTGCATCCATTTGTTTTACTACCCTCAAGACCATTGTGATTTACTAGTCTACCCTAACATGCTATATAAAACCCTCTAAATTTATGTCTTACACGAGGGAGTGATGTAAGCTTTGATTTATGGTAAGAGATACCTTGCTCAATAAAAAGAAATAAGTACCATTTATTGATAACTGCAATTGTATCTGAGGGAACAACAGGAAAGATTTTAAGGCAGTGATGGGGGAAAGAAGAAACAAACAGCTGTCTTTGAGGGCGAGTACTAAGGTTTCGGACTTAGTGGAAAAAGTCCTCAAAAAATTCAAATCATTGGTGAATTTTATCAAACATTTAAAGAAGAATTAACCCCAATCCTTCTTATACTCTTCCAAAAAATTCCAAACTCATTTTATGAGGCCGCTGTTATCCCGATACCAAAACCACGAAAGGACACTCCCAGAAAAGAGAACTATATAGGCCAATATATTTTTATGAATATACAATGGAATATTATTCGGCTATAAAAAAATGAGGAAACCCTTCCATTTGCAACAACATGGATGGACCGTGAAGGCATTAAGCAGAGTGAAATAAATCATACAGAGAAAGACAAATACTGTGTGATCTCATTATATGTGGAATCTTAAAAAAAAAAAAACCAACCCAAACTTAGAGAAAAAGGATCAGACTTGTGGTTACCAGTGGCTGGGAGGGAAACTGGAGGAGGGTGGTCAAAAGGCACAAATTTCCCGTTATAAGACAATGAGGTACTAGGGGTGGAACGTACAACATGATGACCGGAGCTAACGCTGCTATATATATATAGTAAAGTTGTTGAGAGGGTAAATGCTGTGAGTTCTCATCACGAGGAGAAATCGTTTTCCTTTTTCTTTTTTTTCCTTTTTATTGTATCTATGTATGAGAAGTTGCATGCTAGTTGAACCCATTGTGGTAATCATTGACATATGTAAATCAAACCATTATACTGTAGGTCTTAAACTTATACAGTGATGTAGGTCCATTATTTCTCAAAACTGGAAAATAAATGGTTCAAATCAGGGGAGAGACTGAGGGAAGCACTGTGTGAATTTTTTTGTGGTTAAAAATAAGATGCTGCATATATCTAATCTGTTTCTTCCACAACAGCGGTAAAGTGTTAGAATGCGTCTCTTCAGGAAAAGAAAATCTATATCACTTAATGGTAAAGATGGTGAAAATCATTAGAGCTCCTGGTGGGGTCAGGAGACCGGGGCTTCATTCTGCCACTGTCACCCACCAGTGTTGGGACTCTGGTCTCTGACAGAAGACTGGTCCTCTTGGTGGTGATTCACTGGGACAGGGACGGGGGGTTAGCTCCACGTGGAGCTGCACTGCTGGGCATGTTGGGTGCAGGAAGGACTCCATGTGGCTTCCTGCAGTAGAAACCGACCATCTTCCCTGTCATTTCTCTGGCAAGAAGGAACCCAGATGGGGTGAGGGGTCTGTGAACACCTTAAATTATGTGTTAAACATTGTGTGTGTGGATTCGAGGGCTCATGTTTTTCTGGGGAAGAAGTCACATGGCTTTTAAAAATCGGAATCCTAAAGGGGTTCAACTGACTTTTAAGAGAAGGATTCCTATCATAGGTGTGTTTGTCGGTGTGGGGAGAAGGGGATGTCTGTATAATGTAGTAGAGAATCCCGTGAATTCAAATAGGGATTTTTTTTTTTTCCTCAGTCACACACTGGCGGCTTATGTCTAGCATGTTACTCTATAATGGATAAGGTTCCCACGTTAAACTCTTTCTGATGCTTTTTCAGAAAATAAAATGCCATTTTATTAATAGTTACAGTGTATATAAATTTTATTTCAGGCGTTACAAAAATTTTTCGAACTGTACTCTTATTGTAGGCAAAAAATATGTAAGGAAGATTATAACAATGTAACTGTAGACAAAAGGACTGATAAAATACAAATAAATGATAAAAACCACATAGAGGAAGGGGGAAATAATTGTACCAAGTAACTTAGGCTAGTGAAGTGATTGCAAATGAGCATTACATTTAAATCTGAGCTTCCTGGAAACCAAGGTAAAAAGAGAAACATGGTGGGTATTAGAATTTTCTTATTTAAAGAAAGCAAATTATTTCAGTAGGTGAGATACTGCCTGTGGTTAATGTCTGAGATTGTACAGCTTGTCTCCATGCATGTGCCATCCTCTGCACTTTCACCAAACATTTGGAAATGCTTCTTTTTCCACTTCAACAGTTGTTTTATAGGGAAAGTCTTTGTGTGGGATACCTAGCTAATGAGATGCCAGCATGTGACTCTCTGAGTTTTCTCTCTCATCTTCCTGAGAACTTAGTTGTTTTAGCTGCCAGCAATTGTAATAGCTGACAGTGCAAGATTATACTCTGGAACTGCCCAGGGCGTGATAGTGTGCTTTCCTTCAGGACCTACCAGCATCAGTGATGATTTTCTGCTATGGGAATTCAGGATCTTGACCAGAATATCAGGGAGCTGAGCTGCGTGATGGCCCTTTGTTATGGCCAGTCTGCCCCTTGCCCCTTACGAAGAACTGTTTCTCTCACCTTCTTGCAAAGGACATTCACTTCATGACTGTTCATAAACGCCTCATGAAGTTGAAAATAGATTTTAAAATTTGGAATGCGAATCACAATACAGCCTCTTTAGAATCAAATTACCGAACTTCAAGGCTTTCTTTTTCTGCTCCTTTTCCTCCTTACGAAAGTCATAAAAATTCAGGAATACAAAAGATGTTTTATTCAATTCCTCATTTCCTTCCGTATGTGTTCAATAGTTGGGTAAACTTTGGCGCTTAAGCCATTACTAATAATAGCTTTTATGTTTTTTTGGAAAACTAAGAAAAAAAATTTCCTAATACATAGATACTTCAAAATGTATTTCCTTGATAATAGTGTTTGATCTGGAGTGAGAGGTAGAGAATGAGGTGGGGAGTGGAAAATATTTAAATACTTACATAGTTTTTAAGTATTATCTGTCTCCATTATGATTTTATCCAGAAATAGTATGTGGTGCAGACAGATGTTTCCTTATCTTCCTGGAGTAGCTCATGAGGAGAACCTAATATTGCTTTGGAAGGTTTTGTTGTGCGAGTATTTTGTGTTTGTCCTGTTTGTTTGTTTGTTTTGCCACCCCACACGGCATGTGGGATCTTAGTTCCCCAACCAGGGATGGAACCCACGCCCCCTGCATTGGAACCAAGCGCGGCGTCTAAACCACTGGACCGCCAGGGAAGTCCCCAAACAGGAGGCATTTTAAATTAGTTCATTTATAAATGAAGTGCGGTGTCCTGTAGAATACTTTGCTTAAAAATTGTGTGCTTGTTGTCTTCTGGGTGTTCTTCGTGTTAAAGGCTCCAAGTGTCCTACAGGAGAGCACGGTGAGAGCAGCTGCCATGGGAAGAGGTAGGAGGACAAAGGGGCCTTTGCTTTTCTCAGCTGCTGTAGCTGTATGTCAGGGGCATTGTCCACAAGTCGGTCCTGGTACCAGCTTTGGAAGAGTGATGCAACTTTTTTGGGGTGAATTAATTAGCGTCCCCACAGTTGAACTTTAGCCAAGTCGTTGCTTGATAATTGGCATATTTTTTTCCCTGACATGCTGATAATCCAGTTATTGCTTCGAGGTTCTGCTAAAATGTTTGTTTGGCTCTTTCAAGCCTTAGGGTTTATGATGATGTCAGTAGATCACTAGACTTTGTGAAATAGTTCTTTGTTTTAAACCCGCCCCCCAAAAAAAAATCACCAAAAAATGTTTTAAAAAACCCATACGTGAAGACACATTAAGCAGTAACCTACTATTATTGATTGTTAAACCATCGTGAACTGTCTTCTTTCATGGAAATATTTATTTAAAATATTTAGCATACATCCTAATTAAAATGTGGAGCAAATGGGATGTGAATTCCGTTTTGGACCTGCTGAATTTGCACGGCCTGGGAGCAGCTGGACGTTGTAAGAGTGAGTCTGAGTGGGAGAGAGGGATGAGGAGTCCTAGCTGGGTGTCTCTGAGCAAGCTGCTTCATACCTTTGAGCCCTGGTTTCCACAGTTTGTACAAAAAGCATGCAGACTGCTTTTTAGGATTGTATTAGAGATTAAACAGAGTCATGTAAAGAGTACTAAGCACATAGTATGTGCTCAAGAAATACGCTCTTTTCCATTTCCCTTCTCTTTGGGTTTTGAGGATCGTTGTAAACTTTTTTACACATTTGGGAACACATCTTTCTCTAAATGTAATAAGCCTCCTGCGCTTGTCCCAGTATCTTGAAAGTTGGAACCTCAGACGGCATGTGGTGTGGCAGGGCGATTGCTTCCTAGTCCTTGCGTGCCTTCTTCCTACTAATACGTCTGATGTCATGTTAGCTGTTTTATAAGTTGATTCATTGCTGATTCATCTCAGCTCTTCAGTTCCAGGACGGCATAGTGTCAAGGATGCAGTGACTCTGTCATTTTGATGAGGAGATGTTAGAATGATTTTTCAGTGTGAGAATCTGCGTAGCATTACAAAACACTCATTTTTGTGGACAGAAATCTTCACGAAGCCCAGGAATTGACTAAAGTAACTGTTTTGGTTTAGACTTAAGAAGAGAACATATTTGAAGTTCGGGTGGTTGGCGATGGGGAGAGTGATTACGTGAACTGTTTTGGCCTCGTTTCCTGGAGCGATGGTAATGAGCTGACCTGGTGCTGCAGCACCCCCGAATCTCGGAGCCACCCGGAGCTTGCGCGATGCTGGATGATTGAGGGTGCTAATATCCTCTCTCTTTTCATCCTGGCTCACGCTATTTTCATACAGCTCCAAAGGCTAAGTAAGCGTCAGACAGGGAAAAGGAAATGGCAGGCGAACTGAGTGGTAGTTCAGAACGGCCAAATAATTCCCCAAATTCAAGAAAGTAATTGTTTCTCAAGTGCCTGTAAGGATTGGGCTGCCTTAGAGTCTGCACAACTTGGAAGTGATTGGAGGGGTTTTGTGGCTTTTCTGTTCTCTGCTGGCTGGAGCTGGCTTCAGACTCCAGAGTAAGTAGTAGGGGAGGGAGATAAGAAATGCTGAGGAGACAGTGCGGCCCCGATTGTCTTTGCCATCGTGAAGGAGAGCTGTGTCAGTAACCTGCCACAGAATCAGCCTGCCACATTAAACTGGACTCTTGTGTGGTACGCTCACTTCACACTATTTAATTGAAAGAGTTCTCATCCACTTGAAAGTGTTTGCTCCACTAGAACTCTTAAGACGGTTGCATAAGCCAGAAGTGGTTTATCCATTTCCTGGCTGTCCATCTAAGCTCTGTGGGTAACTTTGTTCATGAGAGTTGAGGTAGGAGAAGACAAAAACCACAGTGGCATGGGTGTATGAAAGGCACTGGGTTTTTCTTCCGTGCCCTAGTGCCGAGCTGGCTACCTAGGAATGGTTTCAGGCTTGCCATCTATTGATAACAGACTTGTTTTGATAGTAAAACTGCTTTCAGGCTTGAGTTTCTGAAATCTGATCCTTTACAATGGGCCCATGGCAAATGTCCTTTCAGAACATCATGAAAACATGTGATGTTAATGACGTGGCTGGGGGATTCTTCAACAAGGTATGTGTGTATTTGTTGCAAGAATGCCATAGAGCAAAGTACCTGGTAGGATGAAGGCTAAAGGAACTAGTAGGTAAAGTGATTGTTCAGGATCTTATTCTAGTATAGATGGCAGCATCTAGCTTACAAATGACATCCCCTTGCTACCATCATGCTTGCTGTTACCATGGGTTTAGCGTAAAAAGAATCTGAGACTTCTTGAGAATTTGTGAGTTCAGAGGTACAGAGGAAGAAAAGAAATGGTGAAAACCAGAAATAATTTTGGAGGACAGAATATCACTAGGCCGGTCTAGTTTATAAACACAGTGAACTTTCTATCCTAAAATGATAAAATGTCTTCTCCTGCCTTAACTTGAACACCCACCTTTCATTATTTCACTCTACTTTATCGCACTGCTGTTAGGGACTCATTTGGAATAAGAACAATATTGTAGAATTATAGACAGCCGTCTCTAATCTTTTTTTTTTTTTTTTTGCCTATTTATTTATTTATTTTTATGGCTGTGTTGGGTCTTCGTTTCTGTGCGAGGGCTTTCTCTAGTTGTGGCAAGCGGGGGCCACTCTAAATCGCGGTGTGCGGGCCTCTTCACTACCATGGCCTCTCTTGTTGCGGAGCACAGGCTCCAGACGCGCAGGCTCAGTAGTTGTGGCTCACGGGCCTAGTTGCTCCGCGGCATGTGGGATCTTCCCAGACCAGGGCTCGAACCCGTGTTCCCTGCATTAGCAGGCAGATTCTCAACCACTGCGCCACCAGGGAAGCCCTCTAATCTTTTTTTGAACATCTTCATTTAACCAGTCCTTCATGCAAAGGTCCGTTGAATGAGATTGCTTTCCTAATTCCTAAACGCGAGCAGTTAAACAGAGGAGCAGAAGTTTTGATTTGTAATGGGAGAGGAAGGCAAGGGGAAGAATGTAGCTTTGGAAAATGGAACACTTTGGAAGTGAGCTGGGCCAGTTCTGTAGCTTCATCAGGGATTTAGAGTAAGGTTAGTATAAGGGCTGTGAGCACTAAGGCATCTATGGAGAAGGAGTGAGGGAGAAGTGCATAAATGGCGCTTTGGCAAAAAAAAATTTTTTTTGAAATGGGCGAAGTGCTTCTAGTTTTGCCAAAAGAGTTTTGCCAATAGAAAAATAGGGAGGAATTTCTTTTCAACAACTCTCTTATACTGCAGACCTTTTTTTTTTTTTTAAGCTAGGATAGTATCAGGCACAGAGCAGCTTGAAAAGACATTTGTGGGTCAGCTTTTAAACTTTACCATTAATTGCAATGTAAAATGGTACAGTCATGTTGGAAAACCATTTAGAGTTTCCAAAGTAATTAAAACATATGTCCACAAAAAGACTTGTGTGTGAGTATTCACAGCAGCATTATTCATAATAGCTCAAAACTGGAAACAGCCCAAGTATCATCACCCAGTGAAACTAATTGTGATATACCCATACAACAGAATCCTGCTCAGCAAAAAAAAAAAAAAAAACAAAAGGACTGAACTATGGGTATAGACAGTGACATGCCTGAGTCTCAGAAATGTTGTGTGCCTAGTCAAGCAGTGAGGCATAAATGAATACATACTACCTGAATCCATTTATATGAAGTTCTGGAATAGGCAAAAGCAGCCTGTATTTATAGAAAGCAGATCAATTGTTGCCTGGGGCTTGGCATGGCAGAATTAACAAAGGAATTTTTTTGGGTAGTGGAGATGTTCTATATCTTGATGTGGAATGACTACATGGTGTATATAATTGTCAAAACACCCTTTACTGTGCATCCTGAATGAGTGTATTCTAAATAAATATACCTCAGAGTTGCTTTTTTTAAAGTTTCTGTTCAAAAGTGAAGACATTCATGGGTTTTTTTTTTTTTTGTAAATATTACTACTCCTTATTACCTTGCTCTATAGACATATTGCTTTCCAAGTCAAAAAGTCAATTTAAAAATGACTTTTTAGATTATAATCTGTATGAAATTGGGGATTGTCTGCACTTTATATTATTGGTCCATTTTGATTCTTTTTAAATAGTCTTCTGGATTATGTGCTATTTTCAGAAAGCTTTTGGAGACTTTTTAAAGTGTATGTTTTAACAGGATTTTCCTGTAGGTCTTTGGCAAATGTTACACTTCTATTGTTTAAGGAGTATAAATAACAACAGGACAGAATCATTTGCTGGCACATCTTCCTCTTGTCCTGATTCTTTTCTGTTAAGTAACTCTTCAGTTCCTGTTGCTCCTGCCTTTGAACTCAGAAAAACAGGCCATCTCTCATACCCCTGAAATTAAGAGAAAACACAAAATACAGGAGAAGCTTGGCAGGGCAGAGATGCTGGTTTCTAATGAGCTATCACTGACGGCAAAAAACAAGGGAAGTTGATTTCCTACCTGATCCACACACAGATATTTGAGGTTTACTGAATTTCCCAAAATGTGTGTCCCTTCTTGCCTTCTCCGTTTTCTGCATTGATGGCTGGTTATTTGGAAAGTCAGTTATTTGAAGACCTCAAAATTTCATAGCTGTTATCTTGTCAAGGTAAACCTAAATTTGATGAACCCCAAATTAAAGGGAAATGTCGGAAGAAATCACTATGTTGTATGTTTGGCATGGAAAACATGAGTTGAGGTGGATTGGGACGGGTTGTTGAATTTTCAAGGGGATGAGGTCTGTTGATTTAGATAATATTTGGCGTCCAAGACCAAGTCCAACTGTATTGCCAGACTGTTTATGGCCCGGAGTTATCCTACCCTCATAGAAGCAGATTAGATCACAGGCAGTTCTCAGCTTCTTCAAGATCAACTCCAGTCTTTCTTCATGCTGGTCGCTAGGTTAAACCACTTCACCCTGGTTTAGGAAATGAGTAGAAATTGCACTAGACCTGGAGTTTGACCCATGTTCAAATCATGACACTGGCCAGCACTGTGACTTTGGACAAATTAATTCATCTTTTGAGCCTCAGTTTCCTCATCTGTAAAACGGGGATATCAACTTCACAGAGTTTTCTGGAAAATGAGATGCAAGAAGAGACAGTGCTTGGTGGTGTGCCTGGCACACAATAGGCAGTTGGTAAACCTGAGTCTGTTTCCTTTCTTTGTTGAGTAGCTCTTTCTGACTCTGGTCCCTGTTACATACGTACAACTATACGTCCAGTAGCACCATATTCATTTTATAAAATGCTTGAATGATGAGAATGAAGTGAGAAGAGTTTTAGAGCACGTGCTAAATGTTTGTTAATACGTAGTACCTTTGGAAAGGGAGGTGGTGCACCTTCATTTCCTGGCCTGTGTTGTGTACTTCGCCTTCACGATATGCAGCGATGTGACTGGAATTGCGGACAGCAGGCTGGGATGCGGAGAATAAATCCGATCATTGGAGGCTCGTTACTTGTGACTGCAGTGCGGGAGAGAGGAGGTGCGACTGTGTAAATGGAGCTTGATGTGCTAATGAAATAACTCAGATTCTTAAAAGAAAAAGAGAGAGGAAAACCTCGCCTTCCATGGCAACATTTTCTTGATATGCTTCTACTGACACTGCAATGCCAGATGGAGATTCAGTGTATTTTGCTCCAACATTTTACAATTTGGTCAGAGAAAACACACTTAACACAAGGTAATGAATATTTTTGTGCCAGGGCAAAGTATTTGTAAAAAAGTTAATTATTAAATCCATCATGGGTGTTTCCGTTCTGAGTCTAATTCTGGTAGTCCGCATGTGGATGGCGTGCCAGCCCCTAGTTGTGGGTCTAGGCAATTGGAGAACGGAAGCAATTATCCAGCTAATATAAAGAAATCCTGCTACGGAGGACAGAAAGGCGCCCCTCACCCTCTCATCAATTACTCGAAATTCGTGTTTCTAGAGAATTAAATTCTTTGATAATCGCCTGCTCTCTTCCTTTGTCTGTTAGCGCCATCATCAGAGGCCTCAAGCGAAAGCCCTGGGAGTATTTCTGGTCTCTTCTCTAAGTCAGGCCAGCGATCAGGCTGTGAAACACGCACTTGGATGGGGATGGGGCCGGGGGCTTCAGTGGTGCTTCCAGGCCAGGATTGGTTTTAGTTCTAGGGGATTAGTTGACCCTTAAGAAATATTATAATGCAAATATATGCCCACCCTAATTTTCCGATCAGTGTGCAGGAATTCACAGTGTGGTGGCCTACAATTGGCCGGTGTTAAAGGTGAGGTG
Organism: Balaenoptera physalus; assembly: GCF_965194825.1. NCBI lineage: Eukaryota > Metazoa > Chordata > Mammalia > Artiodactyla > Balaenopteridae > Balaenoptera > Balaenoptera physalus. The sequence goes on along the minus strand of NC_138884.1, from coordinate 18,568,424 downwards.
AGTCTTGTTTCCAGCATGGACCAGTCCAGGGTGATTTCTCCCCACCTAGAGAGCATTGCTGGTGGTGGTGGAGGAGTTGTTGCAGAACGAGCTCTGGACTAGGGGTCAAGGGTGTGAAGTTGAGTCACCTTCTAGCTGTGTATCATTTTCCAGGCCTGTTACCTGTTCTGGGCCTCACTTTTCTCATCTGTAGAAGGTGATAGTAGTAGCTTACTTTCCTGCCAACCTTCTAGGGTTTTTTTTTTTTATTTTTATAGAGATGTACACGTATAAATTGTGTGCTTTTTTTCAGTATGTTTTTTTTTAAAATTTTATTTATTTATTTATTTATGGCTGTGTTGGGTCTTCGTTTCTGTGCGAGGGCTTTCTCTAGTTGCAGCAAGTGGGGGTCACTCTTCATCGCGGTGCGCAGGCCTCTCATTATCGCGGCCTCTCTTGTTGCAGAGCACAGGCTCCAGACGCACAGGCTCAGTAATTGTGGCTCACGGGCCTAGTTGCTCCGCGGCATGTGGGATCTTCCCAGACCAGGGCTCGAACCCGTGTCCTCTGCATTGGCAGGCAGATTTTCAACCACTGCGCCACCAGGGAAGCCCCCCTTCTAGGGTTTTTATCAAAAAATAAATGTGACATTTATAATGATACATTATAAATGAAGACACCTTAAAAATCAAAGCACTCTGCAAATGTAATGTTATTAAATGTAAATTCAATGACATTATTTCAATGCTCACGTTGGAGAAACAATATTTGAAGACTTCTGAGAGCACACAAATAATTGTGAAGTTTAAATTTCCCTTTGGTGAGGTTCTTTTAGGACAGATCGATATGCTGTAGGGCAAACTCATCTCTGTGAATATCATAACTGAATTTTCTTTGGCTTTCTTTTTCTGTTGTTTAATCCTATTATCTCTGTCCTTTATTTCCAAGCATTGGGAATAATGGGAAAACTGGAAAATTTTTACAAATAGTGAAGAATAAGTTGAAAGACCTCTGGGAAGAGAAAAGAGATTTTTTTAAAATGGGCAATGGTAATTTAAAAATTTATTTTTTCAGAAGTGACAGACTCAGGAACAGAGTTGATTAAAAAAAAATTTTTTTTTTAAGTCAACACCCAGCACTGCCCTTTCTTTACTTAGTGAGACATATGATAGAAACAAATTTTGTGATCCTCTGCGGGCTCCGTTACCGGTCACCGCATTCATGTGACTACTGGCACAGTTGGCTCATTTAAAAGACTCAGTGATGTCTTGGAAGCCTAATGACTCTCTATTTTATTTTTTCGTCCTGCAGGATATGGTGAAACTAATTCCTTTCCAACGTTCGACCACTTTTTTACAAAACAGGAAAATGAAAGGACTTTCAAAAGTGAGACACAGAATATCCAGTTTGCAGAATAGACAGTACAGGCCTGCGCTTGGCCGGAGGCTGGCCGGCCATGGGTTTCACTTAAGAACTCCAAGTAAAAGGACAGGGCGGAAAGTGTAGGGAATGCCTTCAGGGAAATGCCAACGGGGCTGATTATTGTTAGAAAAGTTGGAAATGGCTGGGCCGCGGGGACCAGGGTCCAAGCGCCCTGGTCTCTGTGGAGATGGTGTGAGCGCCTTGCTTCCCTGAGGTCTGGACGGAAGGCGTTCCTCTTCCTGACTTGACCGTGTCTCCCCGACCCCTGCCCACCGCCTTCAGAGTAGTGAAATATGCTTACTCTTCACGAAGCTGAGAAAAAAGGCAGACAGCCGAGGAAGAGACTAATAATTAGGCCTCTTTGGAAGGTGTGAGACAAATTGGCATCATGGCTGCCCGGGAAAACACAACGGGTCTTTGTTTTCAACTGAGAACACTAGAAATCATGGTGTCCCAGTGCTTCGGGGTCCTGTCGCGGCGGGGAGCCCGGCCCTGCCTGTGCGAAGCAGGGCCCTCTAACTGGTTGGTACACACACACGATTCTTCATCATCTCTGCCCCCGTCTCTCCAGAGCAGCTATTTGTTTTTGTTGCTGCAGTATTGCGAATTGACCCATTGCGCCCAACGCCCCCCTTACTTTCTGTGGCTCCTTTCATTCTTCTGGAAGGAGGGCTGGGAAGCAGCCGTTGGCGTGTGTGGCGGCAGCGCTGCAGGCTGGCCATCGGAGGATATCCATCAGAGGAAAAGCTGCGCCCCCTCGGCCCCTCACCCTTGGCTTTGGGCCCCCCTCTGCCTCCCAACTGCCAGCGCATTCAGCTCCCTGCTTTGTGCAGGCGCAGGACACAGCGCCACCTCCTTGGCTCCCCTTTCCCATGTGGAAGCCAGAGTCACTCCTCCGGCTCGGGAACTGTGAGTCTCTTGTGAATGCCGCTGGCTTGGTGGGAAGAACAGGATTCTGGCCGCCTGCTGTGTGGAGAGTCGGCGAGGATGCATGTGCTGTGCCGTTGTTTGTTATCTGTAAACAAACTGCAGAAACAAGTGTCTAGGATTAGATCCATTGCTCCGGGACCCCCGTTCCTTTTTCCATTTAGACTTTCTCAACAGAAGCTCCTTTTCACTTGATTAGCTGTAACAAACTCTCTTTGGAGTTTTGTGTTTTGGAAACAACGTTGCCAGAGAAGAATCACTGTGTCTGTGCTAAATGCCTCAAATAAATTCTTCCTCCTATAAATGGAGAAGACAGAATAGAAGGCTTTAATCTATCGTCTTGCCTGTTAGTGAAATACTACTGAGGGACCTAGTTCATCTGCATATTAAATGTGCTAGACCTATCTCTGTTTTTTTCCCTTACTTGTTACCTTGGAGACAGTGCCCTGGCTCAGGAATTGTGCGAGGCATGCTGCAGACCTTCCGTATGGCTTCTGTGCGCTGAGAAGGCAGTTAATGGGGAAAGGTTGGATTTTTCCAGAGTGTCTTCAGTGGTTAATAGAGAAGAGAGAGGAAGGAGAAGCAGTGAGAGAGGTTTATTCTTCTGGTAATATTTCCAGAATACTACTTTTAAATTAATTGTAGGCAGTTTACCTAGATTTCAAAAGAAAGTCAGATTATGGCCTCTGATCACGTGAGACTGCTTTTAAAGAGGAACCTTCCAGTGCCTTTGGCAGCACTGGCATAGGAAGATCAGCTACCAGTTGACACTGGATTCCAAACCTACCATGAGGGAGTCTCGCCTCTCACTGCTTTGTTTAATAGCACTGTTCTTCCATATTGTTTCATGGCATCTTATTTTCTCGGGCCAACTTTTTCAGGAGACTGAGAAGCAAGATTTAAAAATAGGATTCAGTCAGCAGCCAGAGAGCAAAACTGGCCCATTTTCCCAGCTGAATATGTAGGCTGCATGTCATGGTGCAGCAGGGAGCCTTCACAGTCTTCTGCGGTCTCAGCACCCAGGTGAGGAGATCGCCCATGGCACACCTCTGGTTGGGGCAGAGTCTGGATTATACATCAGACTTCTTGACTCCACGTGTAGGGCTCTTTCAGCGTCAGTCCTGACCTATTAAATCACTTGCTCTGAGTTCTGTCCGAGGTAAAGTTGTGTGAAGGAAGTGTGAGAAGGATGCCGGCCACCAGTCAACTTGGGAAACTTGGGAAGGAGGAGGCACTGTGTCCTCAAATTTTAAATCTCTTCCTGTTGGTATTTGTTGTTAATAGACAGAATTAGATCGAGTCTGGAACCATGGGTGCTCTGAGGATGAATTGTCAAAAGTGTGCCTTGCCATTCAAGGCACATTTGGTTCTCTTGGTAACTCTGCCTTCCCTGAAGTCCCGTTGACCACGCTTTGCCATGGCCGTAGTTTGAGGAGACAAGATGTCCCTTAGGCTTTTTCTCTTGAAAACTTGAATATGGACAAGTTAGCCCGAGGCAATCACAGAATCTTTAAAAAGAGACTTTTAGCTAGGAAATGGTTTTTTTCAGTAGGACACAGGATTCTGGTCTTTGACTGTGAACTGGGAAGTCTGCAGGTAAGAGTAGGAACCGTGTATAATACCTTTCGTATATTCGTTCCTCATTTGTAAATGTTTTCGTACCTGCTGGTTATTTATTCATTCAACAGGTATTCAGCTTGTATTGATGTGAAGTGCTACATACCATGAAGGTGCTTGGGAAGCAGAGTTGAGTATTACACACAGTCTCTGGCTTCAGTAATATGGAGGCATATGCTTGTTCAGTAACTGGACAATTTTAAAAAGAGATGAGCGTTTTGACTGCTCACATTTAGTGGGAGGGACTGAGTAACTTTTTAAAAGATGGGAGTGGTTCAAGCATCTTCATGATACCGAGAATTATTCAGAAGGTCTTTCTTTGTAAGGTCTCACCGCTCATTTTCCTCAAAACAAGATCTGGTGCCACAGGGTATATGGGGTCCCATGGCCTTTGGCTGAGGGGGTTATTTGAGATTGGAAAGTAGGGGTAGGAGGAGCCAGGGCCAAGTATGGCAGAGTTCCCGAGGATGTACGAGTGTAAATGCCACAGAGGTGGGAACAGGGGCGGGGAAGCGATGCATCGAGGCAACGTCCAGTGCCATTTACTCTGACACCTGCCATGATCCAGGCTCCATGCTAGGCGCCTTATATATATATTCTCCCACTTCTTTCTCTTAACAACCCTGTGCGGGTGAGCTGGTTGCACATTCCTGCATTGCTGGTGAGGACGCCGGTGCTGTGAGGACGAACAACATGGACGGGGTCCTGTGGCTACGTGGCGGAGCAGGTGTTTAACCCGGGGCTCTCTGCTGTCCGAGCCCACCAGCTCTTGCCTTCATACAACACTCCCAACTCTCTTAATAAGTTGGAAGTTTGTCAGGACCATGGGGCTAATTTTTTCCCTCCTTTTAATCATTGAAATGGGATCTCTGTGGACCCTCAAGGGGAAACAGACTGAAGGAAAATGACACTGCAGTGTCAAGAATAGAAGTGAAAATCTAAGACCAAACTGGTAAAATGAAGTAGACGTGAAAGGAATCACATCCATAGCTTTGACTTCCAACCCACTTTGCCTGAAGTTATTTCAGTCAACAGGGAGCTGGTGAGTTCCGGATAAATACAACTTTCTGTGTTCTAGATGGAAGTGGGTCCGCCCCCTCTTTCTGTATGGTCCCAAGGACTGTGTTTTGCTTTCTTCTCACATAGGGAGTTCATAATTAATGGTAGTTATTTTTACCTCTTTAGTGGGTACCATGCTACCATGCACACTTTTCTTCATTCTAGGGACTCATGCTTTGATACAGTAAAGCCAACATAATCCCTGTCTTTAGAGAGTTTGTAGGGGATGTGTGATTACAATGTAGTGGGATTAGTGCTGGGGAGGCACCGATAAACATAGTGTGAATTCATATTTAAACTTTAGTGATGTGGAAAACAAGCTAGTGGAAAGGTATTTTGGACTTCATTTTACAAGGAGCTTGAGGAACTCCTAAAAAAAAATTGTTCTGCAGACTCATTTGCCCTAAGACTTGTGATTTTCAGTTGTGATTTAGGGTTGATCATGGTGAGATTTCTTTGTCAGTGAGGCTACTCTTCAGGTCTGTGTGGTGGATGCCTTCCTACACTTACTATCAGAACTGCAAACCCGTCTCTTCTGCACCCTTTTCCATCTCATTTCCTGTGTTAGTGCATATGTAGTGTGCATTTATTCTCCTTGCTGGTTTGCATGAATTTGGTCCTAGATGGCATCACAATTTGAACCAGATTTTAGTGGTAATCATTCAAGGCATCTGAGTCGTCCTCGTCAGCATTTAAGTTTTTCCCTACTGGGCCCCTAAGTGACCTCAACTGCCAACCAGTCTTATGAAAAAGAGTATAATTTGGTTTCACACAGCAGGTCTCTTAGGCAAAAATCACATGTATAGGCAAATTTACTGGCTGTGCAGGTTACTTTGAAATATTTTTAGTGCTTTAAAAAAATCAGAAAGCCAGTGGAGCTGAAGGCAAAGGGAAAGAATTATATTTTTCTTTTCAATGTCCAACAAAATATGCACGAATGATACAATTACAGTATATTAAGTTAATACAATAAATACAGTATTAATCCATTTTGGACTTTCTTGTGTTGTCCTTGTTTGTGGAGTAACGTAATTGTGACAGAGTAATTAATACCCTACAGAGGGATTAGCGGTAAAGATTGAGATAAAAGAACAAGGAGACAAGAAGGACTGAGCTGTCTAGAAGACAGGGGAGTTTAGAAAGTGCTGAGACATGGAATTTCCTGAGGGTGATTTTAGGCTTTCCTGACTCTAATTACCGTATACATTTTCCTGTCTGCTAGTGATAATCGGCTGGGCTAGACAGGTAAAACGTATTAGAAATGATGGCGTCCTGGGATGCATCAGCAAGAATGATGTTCCAGCCAGGCCACCGGCCCTCAGCTGGGCCTCGGCTATTTTCTCATCTCTGTAATTTACATGTTTTTGTTATTTTGTTATTAAAATATCTTTTGGGTCATTATCTCATCTACACAAATCTTAGAAAATCAGGAGGAGTTCCCCTAAACGAGTGCTCGGTCCCTCGGTTTTCTATCAGAGCATGGTGGGCCTCTCAGGGCCAACAAATTGTTCCAGTTAATTTTTCTTGCCCCTTTTATTGGCTCTGGAGTTTCTCGTGGTCAGCCTGTGCGTCACACTGAAATCATTAACTTGGACCCAAACGAAAGGTATTTGAGAAGAAGCAGCAGCTGTAGAGAGGAGAAGGTGGAGATCTAGCTGGAATTTCTTGTTTTCCACAGAAATAAGTGCAGTTGGAAAAAACTCTAGGAACCAGTTTAGGTGAGCCTTGCCCTTCCCTCTCAGCCCCTGTGCAGGCAGCAGAGGGGAAGTTCTTTCTATACCTGTCTCCACCTGGCTGACATGGTAAATATTTTTTTTAAATATTTTTTTAAATTGAAGTATAGTTGATTTACAATGTTGTGTTAGTTTCAGGTGTACAGCAAAGTTATTCAGTTATACACACATAGATATATGTGTGTGTATATATATGTGCATATATTCTTTTTCAGATTCTTTTTCCTTATAGGTTATTACAAAATACTGAGTATAGTTCCCTGTGCTATACAGTAGGTCCTTGTTGGTTATCTGTTTTATATAGTAGTGTGTATATGTTAATCCCAAACTCCTAATTTATCCCTCCCTGCCCCCTCCTTTCCCCTTTGGTAACCGTAAGTTTGTTTTCTATGTCTGTGGGTCTATTTCTGTTTTGTACATAAGTTCATTTGTATCATTTTTTTTTTAGATTCCGCAGATAAGCAATATCATATATCTGTCTTTGTCTGACTTACTTCACTTAGTATGATAATCTCTAGGTCCATCCATGTTGCTGAAAATGGCATTATTTCACTTATTTATGGCTGAGTAATATTCCATTGTATGTATATATATATATGTGTGTGTATCTATCTATCTATATACTTCTTTATATATCTCATGTCTTCTTTATCCATTCATCTGTCCGTGGACACTTGGGTTGCTTCCATGTCTTGGCTATTGTAAATAGTGCTGCAATGAACATTGAAGTGTATGTATTTTTTCAAATTATAGTTTTCTCCAGATCTATGCCCAGGAGTGGGATTGCAGGATCATGTGGTAACTCTGTTTTTAGTTTTCTAAGGAACCTTCATACTGTTCTCTGTGATGGCTGTACCAGTTTGCATTCCCACCAACAGTATAGGAGAGTTTCTTTTTCTCCACACCCTCTCCAGAATTTATTATTTGTGGACTTTTTTTTTTTTTGGCCACGCTGCACGGCAGGAGGGATCTTAGTTCCCCAACCAGGGATCGAACCCATGCCCCCTACAGTGGAAGCTTGGAGTCTTAACCACTGGACCGCCAGGGACGTCCCATATTATTTGTAGACTTTTTGAAGATGGCTGTTCTGATTAATGTGAGGTGATACTGCATTGTAGTTTTGATTTGCATTTCTCTAATAATGAGCAATGTTGAGTAAAAGAGTGGGTTTTTTTAATAGATTATTATTTTTTTAATTGAAGTATAATTGGTTTACCATGTTGTGTTAGTTTCAGGTATACAGCAAAGCATGGTAAATATTCTTTAGTGGCAGGATTCTCATTTTTGAATTGAAAAATAGGCTTTCGTATTATTAAAAATTCTGTGGTTTGGCTTTAAAATCAAATAACTTGTTCACAGATGAATTAGACATTAGTTTTAGCTTTCTGTTAATTTTTTACCCTTCCTCCCCGCCGTGTTGTTCATCTCGGCCTTTTTGGCGACCGTCTTGATGTTCAGGTGTCTGCACTCCTCCTCTCCTTGGCACTGCTGCAAGCAGCCTTCTCCACGTTGGTGGTTGTACTGTCCCCCACTGCTCCGTGCAGGAAGGTTGGAGCAGGTACAGGTGGGGCTTCCCGCCTACCCTGGAAGTCTGAGCCCAGAGTAATTTTACCCTCAAAAATCTTTCCACAGTTGGCATCAGAGTCAAGGAGGTCAGCTGGACAGCTCGCCCTCACTGGACCCAAGCAGTTCAGCCAGGTGATACTTCCGTGGACTGTTTTGTTGGGTCAGATGGGCTTGTCTGTCTAGCCAGCCTCCTCAGCCCCCATCTGCACTAGCCTGGTCATAGTGGGTGGTCACTACCTATATAATATTTCTCAGAGACTTCTGCATGTAAAACCTACATCTAGACATGTATGTTTACAATCATGATGGGCAAGAGCTTATTTTTCTTAAAAAGGATAACGAAAATTTGTTTCCAATTTTTTTCCCCAATTGTTTCCTATTTTCCTCTGGGAAAATAGGTATGAATTTTTTTTTTCCTAGACAAAAACCTGGAGGGAATCACTAATGGAAAAAAATGCTGTTGTGTACTGTTAAAATGTCACAAAGCAGATATCCTAGCCAGTTATCATATATACATATAAATTCTTTTAAAGGATGATTTAATCATCCCTTTGGATTCATAGTGTTTTAAAATATATCTTTACCTGGCACCTAAATACAAATGTATGAACAATTTTACATACATTCTCACATAAAATTTCACATAATAATTGCAACTAAATTATTTGCTTTTTTTTTTTTTTTAAACGTCTTGCCTTTCACATTGTTTCTGAAGATCTGACTTGAACAAACACAACCTTGGGAGCTTTTGCTTTATATAGATAAGCCGAAATGCCGTCCTGATGCGGCATGAAATAGCTAGGATTAGAAGAACTCTTGAAAAGCAAGATTGGTAATGGGGAGCGATAGCTGTGTGTGAAAGCCTTAATGTTGAAGTATGTTCTTGTAATGCATTTTTCTTGTCCTCCTTGTTATCCTACAATTTTAGTGGGAAAACTACCAACAATGTTATTTCAAAGATGTGGTTAAAAAATAATCGAATTTAACAGAAAATGGAGCTCTAGCCTTTGGTTAAACATTCATTTACTTCTCTCTCTCTCTCTCCCTCTCTTTAAAAAACAGAACCATGGATCGTTTTTGTGCACAGTTGCATAGATTGGTGTTAACTCTTTCTCAGGTTGCGCTTTGGTTTGGGACTCCAGAGATTTAACTTGCTCCTGGTTCATGTGTGAAATGCTGCACTTGGTATAGGTTTGTCGGGTTGAGAATTTATTTTCTTCCTCCAATTGTTTTTTGTTTTTTTAAAAATTTTTATTGGAGTATAGTTGATTTAAAATGTTGAGTTAGTTTCTGCTGTACAGCAAAGTGTATCAGTTATACGTATACATATATCCACTCTTTTTTAGATTCTTTTCCCATATAGGTCATTACAGAGTACTGAGGAGAGTCCCCTGGGCTATACAGTAGGTTCTTATTAGTTATCTAGTTTGTATATAGTAGTGTGTATATGTCAATCCCAATCTCCCGATTTATCCCTCCCCCTACCCACCTTCCAGTTGGGTTTATGGAGGTTCTGACATGGGAAGAGGATGCTGGAGAATGTCAAGGTGAAGCCAGGAGCATGGAGGGACCAGAGCCAGCTTCGGCTCCCTGGGAAAGCAGTACCATTGTAGATGTCCTGTGGCAGTTGATGGTGCCCTTTCTGGGGACCTGGGGAGGCAGCTGTTCTGCTTCAGCCACTTTATGAGAAGGAGAGCTGCCCCCCACCTCAGCACATCCCCTCATTGTCTTGACATTCATACCATATCAGGGATATATATTTATGTATGAAAGAATACAGGACAGTGGGGTCCGTGTTATGCGGCATACAGAGGTGAAAAAATAGACATCCTTACCCCTTCGAAGCTTTCAGCTGGTGTGTGTCGGGGGAGGTGTGCCTTAAGGAAGTGCTATATTTGGATGAGAGGAAAGGATTCCTGAGGAGGACTGGGGGAGGAGGTGAGAGCTTGCAACAGATCTGGAAGGAAAGAGGTGGCACTGTCCACCTGAGAAAATGGTAGCAGAAACAGATATCTTCCATGGTCGGGTGGGTCCCTAACAAAGGGAACATTCCCTTCCTCAAAGGGAAGATTGGGGACGAATGTTCAGGTATGTGTGGACGTATAGTTTGGGATGTATAGCTTTGTATGCCATGAGGACCCTTTTGTCAATGCTTGTTTCACCCAGTAGCCCAGCAGTCCTATCTATTCCACATAACTTCACATTACTCTGAAGTGAATTTTTAAAAACTTAAATCTAGTGGGTATGGGTTTTCTAAAGGGGAAAATTCTTCTCAGCTTTCAAAAAAGGGAAGGGACTGTGGCTGTTTTGTTTGCATCCTATCCCCAAAGCCCAGCACAGGGTTTGACATATAATGAGTGCTAATAAATACTGGTGGAAAGAAGGAAAAAAGTCTAGGGGTTATTATTTGGGAAAGAGCTAAGAGAGGAATTCAGTTTTGAGTAGATAAACTGAATATAATTTCAGGGTTATTTTCTCTTTAAGCGTTTGGGGGACTGGGATGAACTTCCTTTGCAGGTGGGTTGGCTCCGCAGGGATAAAGGGGGTGGGGTTTTCAGCTCATGTCCAAGTTCATGTCTCAGGGGGAGGTTCAGTGAGACTTAGGGCTGCCTCCTCTGACCACACAGCTTTGCATAATTGATTAACACTGCAGAGCTGTTTGCATTTCTTTCCTAAAATAAATTTCATTTTCTAATGGACTATCTGGAATTAATAAGTGCCAAAAACCAGGCTGTGTGTTGAATCTTGTGATCTGATGTGATACACCTCAGCTCCTTGAAAAGGTGTAATTAATGATCTTGAATCTCGGGGCATTCTTAGTTCCTGAGTTGGTAAACAGGTCTCTGAAAAAGCTAGTATTTATTGTTTACCATGGGCCAGGCATTGTTCTGAGGGCTTCACCTAATTATCTCCTTTGATTATCTTTTTTAAAATCATCTCAGACACTCTAAGAATTAGCACCATGAGTATCTCCATTTCTAGCTGTGAGAACAGACTCTCAAAGTGACAAAGTCACTCCAAGTTGACACGGCCAGTAAACAGTAGAACTGGATTTGAGTTGAAACCGTCGGGCTCCTAAAGGCCAGGCGACATAGCTTCTTTCTCCTGGGCATTTCTGTTTTCCTTAGAGCTTCCTCATAGCTTCTGTCATTCTGATACTCCTGTCAGATGTGATAAATAGCATTTAAGTGGGTATGGCACAGGTCCTACATTAACAGACCCCCGAGGCCATAACACAGTTTAAGATGGATTTTGGCAAATCACATCAATTGTATAAAGGTAAGTCATGATCACGTAGTGCGCTGGAGGCCAGTTTTGGGGCAATACTGTGAGGAAAAGGTGTGTGATTTACACCTGCAGAGACATTTCGGCTGGGAGAAGCCACATGATGAGGGGACTTGGGGTTTCAAGGGGGAAAAGATTAAGGATTCTGGTTGGCAAGTCTCTTGGAAAATTTAAGAGTAGTAAACATTTTACATTCAGTACATCAGTAACTTTTGAATGAGGTGTTCCAGGTACTTCACAACACTTAAGTTTAATGTGTGAGCATTGTGGTTGGTAAGTGCGGATGACACCAATTCTCTCTTCTGTGTTAACAGAAATATGAAATGACAGAAGATGAATTTTTAAAAATTGAGTTTTAGATTTTGGTAAAGCAGAATATAAAACAATTGAATACTAGGATAAAAGACTTAATAAAAAGCAATAACTAAGTTTATGCTAGAAAAAAAATCATTAGTCATGACATTTTTGGGATCAAAGTGTCTAGATAATCAAAGATAATCAGTGTATTCAGATAATCTAATTTGATGTACGACTTATTTTCCTTTTTTTATAAAAGGCAAATTTTGTGCATGTTATAGACTTGGCAGTACTTTATTTTTTTATTTTATTTATTTATTTTTTATTTTTGTCTGCGTTGGGTCTTCGTTGCTGCGTGTGGGCTTTCTCTAGTTGCAGCGAGCGGGGGCTACTCTTCGTTGTGGTGCGCAGGCTTCTCATTGCGGTGGCTTCTCTTGTTGCGGAGCACGGGCTCTAGGCACTCGGGCTTCAGTAGTTGTGGCTGAGGGCCTCTAGAGCTCAGGCTCAGTAGTTGTGGCGCACAGGCTTAGTTGCTCCGGAGCATGTGGGATCTTCCTGGACCAGGGCTCGAACCTGTCTCCCCTACATTGGCAGGTGGATTCTTAACCACTGTGCTATCAGGGAAGTCCTGGCAGTACAACTTTAGATAACTTTTCTAGCATTACAGGTTGATTTTGAGTTAATTGAACAGTTTGAAGTTTTAATAACATTGGGAAAGTGGATATGTGCACATAAATTCAGGGGAAAAGAAAAAAATAATACTGTTTGGTTTTTAAAACAATCCTCTTGTAAATAATGTGAATATCCAGAAGGTGAGAAGATCACCTGATCACCTTCAGAATCAAAATGACATTTTTTTTTCTTTCAAGGGGATGGCATTGGATACAATATTCAGGGTACTGTAGTTTTGGATGAAAGAGAAGAAGTTCCCAGAATATTGTGTAAATATTGTTTTAAGTGCTGATTATTTAGAAAAAAATTTAAATGCTAAGGAGATTTTTTTTTCATTAGTTAGGGTATGTAAAAGAGTTTAGGTATTATTCCTGACCCTCCTTTGCAATCTGAAGAAACCCAGGGATAAACCCCAATGGATCTGACTGGCCAAATCACTCAGTAAGTAATGATAGACACCTTTGTAAGTAGGAAGAGAAGAAATAAGTAGAAGGAGCAAGGGAACAACATGCTTTGAAGGCTCGCAGACTCTCAGGTCATACGTGTATTGAAGAGTTTAGATCTCAAAGATTAGCATTTCTCTTGTCTCATTGGGAAGGGGAATGACAGCGTGGGCTCTTTCTTCTTTCAAAACAAACTCACCCCCCACCGCCATTATAGATAATACTCTGTGTTCAAATCATTCCGGAAAACTTCAAACTTGTATATAAATATGACAGAGAGAGAGAAAGAGAGAGTGTGTGTGTGTGTGTGTGTGTGTGTGTGTGTGTGTGTGTGTGTGTATGTAGTGGTTGTCCCTGCTGATCTATATTTTTAAACACTTTTCCATATTGTTTGTTTTTCAAATATTTGTATACATGTATCCACACCTTTTTATATTTAGTTTGTGCTTTATTTTTTTCACTGTACCAGGATGTAGTGAGCTTTTCCCCTGTGTCACTAGATATTCTCTGAAGAAGCGATTTGTAAGCTTTGCAGTTGTGTGAGTTTGGTGAGCCCTGATTTGTCCATCTCCACTCGGCACTCAGTGTTCCAGCGTCTCCTCTGCTCTCAGCTCCTGCATTCTCTGCTTTTTTTTTTTAATGTCTGAAACATTTATATTAACATATTTCCATACAAATAACCCAAAGAAAGTTTAGTATTAGTTGCTTTTTTTTTTTGTTTGTTTTTTTATACTGCAGGTTCTTATTAGTCATCAATTTTATACACATCAGTGTGTACATGTCAATACCAATCATCCAATTCATCGCACCACCATCCCCACCCCACCACGGTTTTCCCCCTTGGTGTCCATACGTTTCTTCTCTACATCTGTGTCTCAACTTCTGCCCTGCAAACCGGTTCATCTGTACCATTTTTCTAGGTTCCACATACATGCGTTAATATATGATATTTGTTTTTCTCTTTCTGACTTACTTCACTCTGTATGACAGTCTCTAGATCCATCCATGTCTCAACAAATGACTCAATTTCGTTCCTTTTTATGGCTGAGTAATATTCCATTGTATATATGTACCACAATTTCTTTATCCATTCGTCTGTCAATGGGCATTTAGGTTCCTTCCATGACCTGACTATTGTAAAATAGTGTTGCAGTGAACATTGGGGTGCATGTGTCTTTTTGAATTATGGTTTTCTCTGGGTATATGCCCAGTAGTGAGATTGCTGGATCATATGGTAATTCTATTTTTAGTTTCTTAAGGAACCTCCATAAAGTTCTCCAAAGTGGCTGTATCAATTTACATTCCCACCAACAGTGCAAGAGGGTTTCCTTTTCTCCACACCCTCTCCAGCATTTATTGTTTGTAGATTTTCTGATGATGGCCATTCTGGCTGGTGTGAGGTGATACCTCATTGTAGTTTTCATTTGCATTTCTCTAATGATTAGTGATGTTGAGCATTCTTGCATGTGTTTGTTGGCAATTTGTATATCTTCTTTGGAGAAATGTCTATTTAGGTCTTCTGCCCATTTTTGGATTGGGTTGTTTGTTTCTTTAATATTGAGCTGCATGAGCTGTTTGTACATTTTGGAGATTAATCCTTTGTCTGTTGATTCGTTTGCAAATATTTTCTCCCATTCTGAGGGTTGTCTTTTCATCTTGTTTATGGTTTCCTTTGCTGTGCAAAAGCTTTGAAGTTTCATTAGGTCCCATTTGTTTCTTTTTGTTTTTATTTCCATTACTCTAGGAGGTGGATCAAAAAAGATCTTGCTGTGATTTATGTCAAGGAGTGTTCTTCCTATGTTTTCCTCTAAGAGTTTGATAGTGTCTGGTCTTACATTTAGGTCTCTAATCCATTTTGAGTTAATTTTGTGTATGGTGTTAGGAAGTGTTCTAATTTCATTCTTTTACATATAGCTGTCCAGTTTTCCCAGCACCACTTATTGAAGAGACTGTCTTTTCTCCATTGTATATCTTTGCCTCCTTTGTCATAGATTAGTTGACCATAGGTGCGTGGGTTTATCTCTGGGCTTTCTATCTTGTTCCATTGATCTACGTTTCTGTTTTTGTGCCGGTACCATATTGTCTTGATTACTGTAGCTTTGTAGTACAGTCTGAAGTCAGGAAGTCTGATTCCTCCAGCTCCGTTTTTTCCCCTCAAGACTGCTTTGGCTCTTCAGGGTCTTTTGTGTCTCCATAGAAATTTTAAGGTGATTTGTTCTAGTTCCATAAAAGATGCCACTGGTAATTTGATAGGGATTGTATTGAATCTGTAGATTGCTTTGGGTAGTATAGTCATTTTCACAATATTGATTCTTCCAATCCAAGAACATGGTATATCTCTCCATCTGTTGGAATCACCTTTAATTTCTTTCATCAGTGTCTTATTGTTTTCTGCATACGGGTCATCTGTTTCCCTAGGTAGGTTTATTCCTAGGTATTTTATTCTTTTTGTTGCAATGGTAAATGGGAGTGTTTCCTTAATTTCTCCTTCAGATTTTTCATCATTGGTGTGTAGGAATGCAAGAGATTTCTGTGCATTAATTTTGTATCCTGCAAATTTACCAAATTCATTGATTAGCTCTAGTAGTTTTCTGGTGGCATTTTTAGGATTCTCTATGTATAGTATCATGTCATCTGCAAACAGTGACAGTTTTACTTCTTCTTTTCCAATTTGTATTCCTTCTATTTCTTTTTCTTCTCTGATTGCCATGGCTAGGACTTCCAAAATTATGTTGAATAATAGTGGTGAGAGTGGATATCCTTGTCTTGTTCCTGATCTTAGAGGAAATGCTTTCAGTTTTTCACCATTGAGAATGATGTTTCTGTGGGTTTGTCATATATGGCCTTTATTATGTTGAGGTAGGTTCCCTGTATGCCCACTTTCTGGAAAGTTTTTATCATAAATGGGTGTTGAATTTTGTCAAAAGCTTTTTCTGCATCTACTGAGATGATCATATGGTTTTTCTCCTTCAATTTGTTAATATGGTGTATCACATTGATTGATGTGCGTATATTGAAGAATCCTTGCATCCCTGGGATAAATCCCGCTTGATCATGGTGCATGATTCTTTTAATGTGGTGTTGGATTCTGTTTGCTAGTATTTTGTTGAGAATTTTTGCATCTGTATTCATCAGTGATATTGGTCTGTAATTTTATTTTTTTGAGGTATCTTTGTCTGGTTTTGTTATCAGGGTGATCGTGGCCTCATCGAATGAGTTTGGGACTGTTCCTTCCTCTGCAGTTTTTTGGAAGAGTTTGAGAAGGATGAGTGTTAGCTCTTCTCTAAATGTTTGATAGAATTCACCTGTGAAGCCATCTGGTCCTGGACTTTAGTTTTTTGGAAGATTTTTAATCACAGTTTCAATTTCATTCCTTGTGATTAGTCTGTTCATATTTTCTGTTTCTTCCTGGTTCAGTCTTGGAAGGTTATACGTTTCTAAGAATTTGTCCATTTCTTCCAGGTTGTCGACTTTATTGGCATAGAGTTGCTTGTAGTAGTCTCTTAGCATCCTTTGTATTTCTGCGGTGTCTTTTATAACGTCTCCTTTTTCATTTCTAATTTTATTGATTCGAGTCCTCTCCCTCTTTTTCTTGACGAGTCTGGCTAATGGTTTATCAATTTTGTTTATCTTCTTAAAGAACCAGCTTTTAGTTTTATTGATCTTTGCTATTGTTTTCTTTGTTTCTATTTCATTTATTTCTGCTCTGATCTTTATGATTTCTTTCCTTCTGCTAACTTCAGGTTTTGTTTGTTCTTCTTTCTCTAGTTCCTTTAGGTGTGAGGTTAGATTGTTTACTTGAGATTTTTCTTGTTTCTTGAGGTAGGCTTGTATAGCTGTAAACTTCCCTCTTAGTACTGCTTTTGCTGCATCCCATAGGTTTTGGATCATCTTGTTTTCATTGTCATTTGTCTCTAGGTATTTTTTGATTTCCTCTTTGATTTCTTCAGTGATCTCTTGGAATTTAGTAACATACTGTTTAGCCTTCATGTGTTTGTGTTTTTTACGCTTTTTTCCCTGTAATTCATTTCTAATCTCATAACGTTGTGGTCAGAAAAGATGCTTGATATGATTTCAGTTTTCTTAAATTTACTGAGGCTTGATTTGTGACCCAAGATGTGATCTATCCTGGAGAACGTTCCATGTGCACTTGAGAAGAAAGTGTTATCTGCTGTTTTTGGATGGAATGTCCTATAAATATCAATTAAATCTATCTGGTCTATTGCGTCATTTAAAACTTGTCCTTCCTTATTCATTTTCTATTTGGATGATCTGTCCATTGGTGTAAGTGAGGTGTTAAAGTCCCCCACTATTATTGTGTTACTGTCGATTTCCTCTTTTATAGCTGTTAGCAGTTGCCTTATGTATTGAGGTGCTCCTATGTTGGGTGCATATATATTTATAATTGTTATATCTTCTTCTTGGATTGATCCCTTGATCATTATGTAGTGTCCTTCCTTGTCTCTTGTAACAGTCTTTATTTTAAAGTCTATTTTTTCTGGTATGAGTATTGCTACTCCAGCTTTCTTTTGATTTCCATTTGCATGGAATATCATTTTTCATCCCCTCATTTTCAGTCTGTATGTGTCCCTAGGTCTGAAGTGGGTCTCTTGTAGACAACATATATATGGGTCTTGTTTTTGTATCCATTCAGCAAGCCTGTGTCTTTTGGTTGGAACATTTAATCCATTCACGTTTAAGGTAATTATTGATATGTGTGTTCCTATGACCATTTTCTTAATTGTTTTGGGTTTGTTTTTGTAGGTCCTTTTCTTCTCTTGTGTTTCCCACTTAGAGAAGTTCCTTTAGCATTTGTTGTAGAGCTGGTTTGGTGGTGCTGAATTCTCTTAGCTTTTGCTTGTCTGTAAAGCTTTTGATTTCTCCATCAAATCTGAATGAGATCCTTGCCGGGTAGAGTAATCTTGGTTGTTGGTTCTTCCCTTTCATCATTTTAAGTATATCATGCCACTCCCTTCTGGCTTGTAGAGTTTTTGCTGAGAAATCAGCTGTTATCCTTATGGGAGTTCCCTTGTATGTTATTTGTCATTTTTCCCTTGCTGCTTTCAGTAATTTTTCTTTGTCTTTAATTTTTGTCAATTTGATTACTATGTGTCTCAGCATGTTTCTCCTTGGGTTTATCCTGTATGGCACTTGCTGTGCTTCCTGGACTTGGGTGGTTACTTCCTTTCCCATGTTAGGGAAGTTTTCGACTTTAATCTCTTCAGATATTTTCTCTGGTCCTTTCTCTGTCTCTTCTCATTCTGGGACTTCTATAATGCGAATGTTGTTGTGTTTAATGTTGTCCCAGAGATCTCTTAGGGTGTCTTCATTTCTTTTCATTCTTTTTTTCTTTATTCTGTTCCGCAGCAGTGAATTCCACCATTCTGTCTTCCAGTCACTTATCCATTCTTCTGCCTCAGTTTTTCTGCTATTGATTCTTTCTCGTGTAGTTTTCATTTCAGTTATTGTATTGTTCATCTCTGTTTGTTCTTTAATTCTTCTAAGTCTTTGTTAAACATTTCTTGCATCTTCTCGATCTTTGCCTCTATTCTTTTTCCGAGGTCCTTGATCATCTTCAATATCATTTTTCTGAATTCTTTTTCTGGAAGGTTGCCTATCTCCACTTCATTTAGTTGTTTTTCTGGGCTTTTATTTTCTTCCTTTATCTGGTACATAGCCCTCTGCCTTTTCATCTTGTTTGTCTTTCTGTGAATGTGGTTTTTGTTCCACAGGCTGCAGGATTGTACTTCCTTTTGCTTCTGCTCTCTGCCCTCTGGTGGATGAGGCTCTCTAAGAGGCTTGTGCAAGTTTCCTGATGGGAGGGACTGGTGGTGGGTAAAGCTGACTGTTGCTCTGGTGGGCAGAGCTCATTAAAACTTTAATCCACTTGACTGTTGATGGGTGGGGCTGGGTTCCCTCCCTGTTGGTTGTTTGGCCTGAGGCAACCCAACACTGGAGCCTACCTGGGCTCTTTGGTGGGGCTAATGACAGACTCTGGGAGGGCTCACGCCAAGGAGTACTTCCCAGAACTTCTGCTGCCAGTGTCCTTGTCCCCACGGTGAGCCACAGCCACCCCCTGCCTCTGCAGGAGACCCTCCAACACTAGCAGGTAGGTCTGATTCCGTCTCCCCTGGGGACACTGCTCCTTCCCGTGGGTCCCGATGTGCACACTAGTTTGTGTGTGCCCTCCAAGAGTGGAGTCTCTGTTTCTCCCAGTTCTGTCAATGTCCTGCAATCAGTTCCCACTAGGCTTCAAAATCTGATTCTCTAGGAATTCCTCCTCCCGTTGCCGGACCCCCAGGTTGGGAAGCCTGGCGTGGCGCTCAGAACCTTCACTCCAGTGGGGGGACTTCTGTGGCATAAGTGTTCTCCAGTCTGTGAGTCACCCACCCACCAGTTATGGGATTTGATTTTACTGTGATCGCGCCTCTCCTACCATCTCATTGTGGCTTCTCCTTTGTCTTTGGATGTGGGGTATCTTTTTTGGTGAGTTCCAGTGTCTTCCTGTCAATGGTTGTCCAGCAGCTAGTTGTGATTCTGGTGTTCTCACAAGAGGGAATGAGAGCACGTCCTTCTACTCCGCCATCTTGGTTCCTCACATTATCTGCTTTTAATCTTCATGGTATTTTTTTTTTTTTTAATTTAGATGGATTTTAATGCGTTGGGAAAGTGGGTAAAGATCATTTTCACTGGATGACAAAAAGTAGGCTTCTTTGGGTAGAACAATCTCTAACCTCTTCAGTAATGTTATCATTTATTGTGTGTCCCTTTGGGGGGTGGTCAGGCCCCTTGCTAAGCACCCTTCATGCTTTCGCATTATGTTCATAGTTACCCTGGCTGGGAGGTGGCCTTCTCATTTTAGAAAAGATGAAACTAAGGCTGAAAGTACGGTATGAGGCGGAGCCAGGACTGGAAGCCACCTCTGTCTCTTTGTCGTTTGATCCTATTATTTCTTTTAATTGTGACTCACTAGGACATGGCCCTCAGCAGAGTGGGAGAAATCTTGATAGGGGACTTGATGAACCACCACAGCTGTGCTAACCATTAACAAGGCTCTGTTGGAGTGGAAATGGTGTGTGTTAAAAGATCTAGTCCTTAAATACCTTAAGTTAAGGAGGTCTTG
This sequence comes from Balaenoptera physalus, assembly GCF_965194825.1. Classification (NCBI taxonomy): domain Eukaryota; kingdom Metazoa; phylum Chordata; class Mammalia; order Artiodactyla; family Balaenopteridae; genus Balaenoptera; species Balaenoptera physalus. Next base: position 18,548,301 of record NC_138884.1, on the reverse strand, counting down.
GAGAATGTTGAAGATCTCTGAGGGGTTAATAACTGTTAAAAATCTAAGAATTAGTCTTATGCTACTTGTGTGTAAGGTAAATGATCTTGGCGCAGAAGGGAAAATAGCCTTTAACAAAATCTCTGCTCTCTGAGGAGAAACCCTACCCGTCGTTAACAGTTGGTACATTTAAAAAAATAAAGAAATGCACCTCCAGTTCAGTAAGTCCATGAAATGTGATGTACTAACCTTTAAAGGTTGAATAGGTTGATTGTTTTGGTGACAAGGGTTAACTTAAGGATTAATGAGTCAAGAGAGCTACAAAGTGAAAATATCTTTGCACCATTCAGTTCAGTTCAACAAATACTTTCCTAGGCCAAATGGAATCATTAGCCTTGTAGGAAGGTCTTGGCCTTTTTTTAAATGATGAAATTGTGGCCAGTTTTGTAAATATAATTTATGCTTGACTCTGTAGACCATGGATCAGATGAATTTTGTGATGCCCTAGGGGAAGCTGGCTGATGGAGAACTGGTTTCTCTGCATCTTACCGGCAGCGTTAATGACCCATTTCTGCCATGAGATTCTGACGTTCTTCAGTTATCTAAATGCTTTAGTGTTCCCTGCCATATAATTTTAAATCATAGGCACATTTTGGGGATAAATCTTATTCATATTTTGCTTAAAAAATAAACTAAACCAAACTAAAATCCAGAACATTTTGTACGGCTGCTTCTTATTAAGATTGTTTAGTCATTGGTGGGGGATATGAAGAGAACAGTATTCAACAGTTTGAGAATTCTCTCGTATATCAAGACTGTTGGATGACAGATTTTGTACTGCTTCAGATGATGATTTAAAATCATTTATAGTCGTCACCTACCTTAGAGTGGAGTTACTCTGATGGAAAAGTTGATATTTGGTGACTTGGAGTTCTACAATGCAGCAGACAATAGATATGAAGGATTGTTTGTAAGATGCATCTGCCTGTGTGTGTTTCTCTTCACATGACCAGGTCAAACCACAGAAGAGAACCAAAATTCTGGGGCTCTAAGCCTGTTCACCCCGTGTCTCCTAGAAGAGCCTTTACAGAAATTCCTAGAAATTGTTGGGGTTGTTTGGGTTGGTAGCCATGGACAAAGCATAAACAGAACAAAATAACAATTTTTTTAAATTAAAAAAACATGGTAAAGGTGGAGTAAGTGTCCCCCCAAAACCCCGTGCACCAGAGGAAAAATGGTTCTGTAGCATTTTTCTTGGGGAGGGGTGTATGTTGCCCTGTTTCAGCCCGTTGATGAAAACAACATATGGTTAGTTTTATGAGGACTTAGAGACAGATGGTGACCTATGGGCTAATTATGCAGTGGGCAAGATTCTTTAAACAAATCACCATGATTGTGACATGGCTTTTTCTCAGGAGTTAGACAATCTGGACTGTTTATTGTCACACTAGGTAAACATGTTCCAGGTGAATGGGGAAAAGGTGCTACAAGAGGGGAGTATATTTGCAACTTCTTTTCATCTTCATATTCATTTTAGTGGCTAAAGGGAAAAATGCAGAGAAGAGGTTAAGAGAAGCAGTTAAAACAAAACCTCAGCTTATGCTACCATTGCACTATTTTGGACAGCTGACTCTGGAGAGCTTAGGGTTTTCCTCGTTAAACATCAACATTTGTCTTTTCTTTTCTTTCTTTCTTTATTTATGGCTGTGTTGGGTCTTCGTTTCTGTGCGAGGGCTTTCTCTAGTTGTGGCAAGCGGGGGCCACTCTTCATCGCGGTGCGCGGGCCTCTCACTGTCGCGGCCTCTCTTGTTGCGGAGCACAGGCTCCAGATGCGCAGGCTCAGTAATTGTGGCTCACGGGCCCAGTTGCTCCGCGGCATGTGGGATCTTCCCAGACCAGGGCTCGAACCCGTGTCCCCTGCATTGGCAGGCGGATTCTCAACCACTGCGCCACCAGGGAAGCCCAACATTTGTCTTTTCATCGCTTTGAGTGGAGCCCTTTTTGAAGGCTTTGCTGAGCTCTGAAAACATACCACTGGGAGCAGAAGTCAGTTCTGAGACGAGCGCCCCACCCCCTGGAGTGAGCTGTGCTCCCGAGGGTCACGGTTCCCTTGGGCCCATCGCCGCTCTAAGATGCACCCACTTCCGGCTCTCCCTCTCCATGACTTCAGTTTCCTTCACCGCACTTTTCAGTCATCTGATAGATTATATATATATATATTTTTTTTTTTACTTAAACGTGTGTGAATTTTACAGCTCTTTCCCCAAATGTAAGCTTCATGAGGACAGGGGTCTTGGACTGCTCTCTGCTGTGACCTCGAGCCCTAGAACGGTGCTGGCGCATAGCAGCTTTTACATATTTGCTGAAAAAATTAATCAGTTGATTAAAATTCTGTTAATCTTCACCACGGTGCCGCACAGTAGGCCTTGTTGTCTCTTGTCTGTGCGCTGGTCAGATGACCCTCTCATGCAGTGCTTCTGTGCTTAACGGTTCTCGTGTTCGGCTTACTATATTGTTAATGCCTTTTCTGGTCTGTCTCCCTCGTTGGACTATCTCATCCTTGACAGTGGAAATTGTAGAGGTTCACCATTGTGTTCACAATGCCCGGTGGTACTGGTACTTGTTTATTGACTGTATGAATAAACTAATACACCAAGGGAAATAGTCACTACCCTGGGCTCTTTCCTTCACAAAACCCTATGCGATAGGTGATTTCATGCCCATTTCACAGATGCTCAACTGAGAGAAGCAGCCATGATTTGAATCCAGATTTGTCTGACTTCAGGGCCCATCTTTGAATATGTTGGTAATTCCCAGCCTTTTCAAGCACAAGGACTCTCTTTTCATTGTCACATTTCTGAAACCTCACACATGATGGCAGATGTACTTTGTTTTAATTTTAATTTATTATTATTTTAAAATACTTTTATTTTTTTAGGGCAGTTTTAGGTTTATAATAAAATTGAGAGGATGGGACAGAGATTCCCCATATACCTCCTGCTTCCCAACATGCCTTTTGATAACCTCCTCTGTTATCAGCGTCACTCACCAGAGTGGTACATTGTGTGTGTGTGTGTGTGTGTGTGTGTGTGTGTGTGTGTGTGTGTTAGGTCCCTTCATTGCGGGCCTTTTTTTTTCTTTTTCTTTTTCAGAGTGGTACATTTTTAACCAAGGATGAACTTACCCTACCATAGCACCCAAAGTCCGTGGTTTACCTTCAGGTTCACTCTTGGTGTTGCACATTCTATGGGTTTGAACAAACATATAATGACATGTGTCCATCATTATAGTAGATACAGTTTTTCGATCAGCTAAGTAAAAAATATAGCAATGCTATAAGATCAGTAGTGCTTTTACTTAATAGTTTTATGAGTTACACTAACCTAAATTTGGAAAGTAGACGGCCTACTATGTGGGAAGCCTTCTCATATGTGACGATGCTTGGTGCTGCCTGAAGTCCGCCAGCTTCTTGCAGTAACTCTGTGTCTGCCTGGCAGCCCGGGGCCCACCTCGCAGCCACCTCTGCACCCCCTGTGCGACCTCCCCTCCATGAGCGGCCACAGACTTCCGGGCCAGCTTAGTCTGTGCACCGCCTTTCAGGATGTGGTGTCTCCTCGACTGTCGGGTTTCCTTTTCTCAGTATAGCTTGTGACCGGCCCCTTTTCTCACTCCTGATTTGCTGCTCTGTCATAAGCCTCTGGTTTGAAAGGCAGGTAATCAAGACTGCTGGGACTTGTAAGAATGAGGAAAACAGGCAGGTGGGCTCTGCGGGAGCTGCAGGGACCCGTGCAACACGGGATTTGCTATGTCGAGTCTGGCTTCAGCCCTGAGAGGCCCGGATCTTGTGCCCTTTCAGGGTCCCTGCTGCCAGGGGTCGCCCGGGCACTCACCGCACACCAGCCAGTTCTGCTCGGTTCTGTGGGAAGTGGGCTCTGCACCTAAGGGAGATGGGTAGAAAGAGAAGAGAGGGAGAAAGGCGCGGTGAGATGAAAGCGCACGGCCCTGGGCAAGTCGGCTTCGTGTCAATGCCGCCTCAAACCCCTCTCCCTCTGCCTAAGCTACCCTCGCTCTCAGCAGTGCAGATGCTGTCTTGTGGCTTTTCAGATACACGCTTTTTTCCTCTCACCTTGCAGAGGGCTGAAATTTGCAGTCAGGATTTATATATGCCCTATAAACAAGGCAAGTTAGGGGTACAAATAAGATGCTGCCGCGCATTGTAGCCTTTCTACTACAGGGGAGTGGTAGTTTTTGTTTTGCTTTGTTCTTCCTCACAGACCAAAGCTAAAACTGCCATTAATGTGGGAGTCTCCGCTCTGCAGCCCAGGATGTACCAAGTCCTACCTGGTGTATCTAGCCGTTTGCCAGCGTTAGTGCCCTTTCTCCGTGATTTGGTTGAAAAGCCACCATAGATGTGAAATACTGATCTATTTCTCCACCTTTCAGTTCATTCATCCACCTGCCATCTCTTCACACCTTGACTTTTCCAGAAACAAAATTTAATGTATTTAAATATATGAAATTTAATATCTATTAAAAATACTTACATGGTTTAAGGAGTCATAACATAAGGGATGTGTGGATATTAGAATGTCTAATAATAAGCACTCTGTAAATATTTGCTATTAACTCTTACACTTTTTTTTGCTTTTGTTTATTGTTTTTAATTAGGAGAATATGTGTGAAGGGAAAATCAGGGATAAAGGTAATACTTTTACACTGGCAGGTGACTGAACTTGCTGCAAGTGTGCTGCAAATGTTTTCTGAGCTTCCTATTAGCCAGTGCAAAAAGGGAAACATGTCAGCCTCATGTTACAAAATAATGTGATACTGCTTAGAGAAGTCACAGGGCCTGGTAGAATGGATACTTTGTGATAAAGTGGAAAACAGCTTTAGCAAAATCCCTGCAGTATACACAATAAGGAATTTTTAGAGCAGCCTCCTATAATATCCCTCAGTTTTGGCCATTGGGACAACCAAAAAAATGCATCTCAATAAGAGCAGTCCACCAGGGACAAAGTAGTTTGGAAGGTGTGTTCTATAGATTGTGTAATGGAAATATTTGTTCCCAGATCTTCCAGTTTCATCCTTCTGCAAACAGTACGTTATACACAGTAATTAGTACTTTATACTAATATAAGTATATATGTATATTTTATACTAAGACTGGTGGAGTGTGGGGATAGGGGAAAAAATGTAGGCAGGAGATATGAGCTCTAACCAAGACTGTCTTTATTTCTGCTTTTTGACATCTGTCTCCGCATTTTTTTATGTCTGTCATTCAGTGCTCTTAGCTATGTATTTTCCTATGTACCTCTGTCAGCTCTATCATGGTGATTGAGGAAGATCCTATGTCTTTCCAAAATTTCTGGTTTTTGGTGACCCTGGAATATTTTCTTTGGTTTATACACTGGACATCATTACTTTTTTGGAAAAGTCCATTGGGTTGCAAGATAATAATATCCTGGAAGATTAAATTGTTAATATGAATTGCATTTGGGAATTTTGTACCAGATGATGAAACTGGATGGGTGTGTGGTCTTTACGTAGGCAGTGTCTTACAGGTTTGGTTTTTGGCCTGAATACTGGATGTTTGCCTTTTCATGCACTGTCATAGATCTGGCATCTACCTTTATTTTATTATTGGGAGTTTTCTACACATGTTGCTGCAATCTCTCAGCTAAGGTCATATTTTTCAATCCTCTTGCTATTTCTTTTTCACCACTTATAAGATGAAAGGAAGTAAAATTAGATGTGATTTGATGTCTGATTTAAAATTCAACATTTCAGGGGATTCAGAAATACAAGAAGGTGAAAAAACAACATTGATTCTTTTCTTTGAAAAATGATTTATCTCTTTTGGCTGAAGAAGTTTGGTGTTCCTCCCCCATGGTGTTCATTATTTTAGACGTTCCCATCATAATCTGTGCGTACCCCCATCATAGCACTTAACATTTACTAAAATAGTAAATTAACCAGTCAACACCACTAGACTGTAAGCTTTTTGAAGGCAGGAATCCCTGGTGACTGATGGAGTAATACCTGGCGTATTGTAGACAGTCAGTAAACCTTTGTGGAATGCAGAGTGACCAGCAACGTAATAAATACCTTTATGGTCCCAGCTAGTCATTGGATTGAACGTAGCTACTATCGTGTCATCTCAAAGGAACATCTCAAGCCAAATCCAGTTCAATAAACCTTCGCCCTGTGTTTTAGAAGCAGGGGCCCTACTCTGAGTTCCTCTGAGTTGAAAATCTTAGAGTCATCTTTGCATTTCTTTCGTCCCCTTAATTTTCTCTTGTATTTTCCTTCCCCGCTCCCCATCCCATTCCTATTGCCTCTACTCTAGTTTACACTTTTTTATTTTTTTAAATATTTCAGCTTACTTTTTTTTTTTTTTTTTTAAACTTTGGGTTTATTTATTTTATTTATTTATTTATTTATGGCTGTGTTGGGTCTTCGTTTCTGTGCGAGGGCTTTCTCTAGTTGCGGCGAGCGGGGGCCACTCTTCATCGCGGTGCGCGGGCCTCTCACTATCACAGCCTCTCTTGTTGCGGAGCACAGGCTCCAGACGCGCAGGCTCAGTAGTTGTGGCTCACGGGCCTAGTTGCTCCGCGGCATGTGGGATCTTCCCAGACCAGGGCTCGAACCCGTGTCCCCTGCATTGGCAGGCAGATTCTCAAACACTGCGCCACCAGGGAAGCCCCTAGTTTACACTTTTGGTCACCTAACTTCTGTGGCTTGCAGGCTAGCTTTGCTGACACAAGTCTCCCTTGCTCACCCCACCACAGGCCGACTGGCTGCCTCTGATATCCCTCTCTGAGGTCGCCCCTGGAGATGGTCAAAGTGGGTTTTCCCAGGAAGTTGTGCAAAGCAGCCTCTCCCAATAGGCATCCTTGTTCCCTTGATGACCCTCAGCTCTGAAGGCTCCGAAACGGATTTGAGGAGCGTAACAAGGGTTCATCTCTGCATCTTGTTAACCCGGTTCAGGAAGTGGATATATAAAACCAGATTGCCAGCTTTACTGACTTAAAATGAGAAGAGAACTGTTGCTATTTCCATTTCATTGCCTGGGATTCCAGTGTGGGAACAACTGGTACATATTCTCTTCCTGTGGCCAGGCCTGTGTGGGAAGCCAAATCATAATCAGATGCTTCGCTGGCCAGTGTGGAATAAAAACAAAGAGAAGTTAAGTGTCAAATGGCATCAGGTTAAGTCCGAGGCATCCATTTCACGGTCAGAAGGCTTGCCAGCGGGAATACCCAGAGGGAGCTGGCTTCAGCTGCCCGCGTCCTGCTCCGCAGTGAGGCTGACTTTGCCAGTAGGTCCTGAACCCTCCAGGGACTAAGGAGGTTGCCTGTGGCTCTCTCTGTCTATTGCTTGGAGTGGCAAGGCCATTGTGAGTCTCTTTAAATCTCCCCTTTCAGGTCTGACCCGGCCCCATCTGATTGACCTTCTTGGCCCTGGATTGAATGCTTTCAAGTTTGTTGGCTTTGGAGCTGTTTCTCTAGGATGTCTTTGTGGATCTTGACTTTCAAAGTTTAGCTCTGAGAACAGCACTATTTCCCTAATTTCAAAGCCTTACTGTTATCTAACCCCCCCACCCCGTAGCTCTTTTCCTCAGAAACCTTGTAAGCTCCCTGCCTCTTGTTGGTGGAAGTCCGAATTTCTCTTTTTTAAATATATCTTTATTGGAGTATAATTGCTTTACAATGTTGTGATTGTTTCTGCTGTACAACAAAGTGAATCAGCTACATGTATACGTATGTCCCCATATCCCCTCCCTCGAGAGCCTCCCTCCCTCGCTCCCTCTCTGAATTTCTGTGCTTCGCCTTCGAAGTCCTTCAGCCTCTGTTGCACCATTATCTGCTCTTCTCCCTGTTGAATAAGGGCCCAGAGCAGAAGCCCCAGCACACATCCTTCTGTGTCTCTGCTGAAGTTTCTTGAGCTCTAAAACTGTCTTGTCTGTTTCACAGAAGTGCTGTCATGGCCAAATAAAATAATGTCTGATCATTGATTTATCGGTGCAGGATTCTGCATGGGTGAGGCGACTTCTTTTTTTAAGCTATCATATGTTGAGCACAAGCACTTTATATACACAGTTTCACTTAGTAGGTACTATTATAATCCCCATTTTACAGACGAGGAAGGTAAAGCTCAAAGTCTCAGGACTGATAGGGGCTGCCAAAATCTGTCCAACTCCTTTAATCCACTCTGAACTTCCCATATTGTCTGCTACATCAGGCCGGACTCTCCACTCACCCCCGAACCAACCCAGCCTATTTCTGCATCTCTGCCTTTCCATCCCAGCCAAGACCTAGTCACTTTTCCAAGTCTCTTTCAGATTGTACCTTCTCTCACTCCCTTCCTTTCCTCTCCAGCCCTCTTTGCTCACCGCTACCCCTGAACTCCTGTGGTGCTTGAGGATGTACTAGAGTCAGGCCATCTGGGATTACATCCAGGCTCTGCTGTGCCGCTTTGAACAAGTTGGTTAACATCTCTGAGTCACTGAAAAAATGGGCAGTTTCCTTATGGTGTTTCTGGATGATTTCATAGGACTACGTGTGAAAGCTCTTTGTAAATGGCTAGCTGTTCCCGTCTTCCTCACTAGATCAGCTACTTTCAAACGTATTTTTATTTTGACCTACAGGAAGGAGTATATTTTAACACTAGGACTTGGTGGTGGTGAATACACACATTTGAATCAAAAGTTCCACAAGAGTTTTCTCTTTTATTCTTGTATGTGTGTGTGTGAAAAACAATGCTGATTTTGACCCATTTAATTGTCTGTGACTACCCACTAGGGAAGGCCACCCACAGTTTGGAAAAAACCATCCGGCCCAGATGACAATAAGCCCTTTGAGGGCAGAGAGAGTATTTCGTCAATCTGTATTCTCACAGGCCTAACAGGTTATGAGAACCTCAGCCGGGTCTGGTTGATGGGTTTTCATCTGAGGGCGAGGGAGGAGGAGACCTGAGCCAATCATGCGATCATTTATTGAGTGCCCCTTTGCCAGCCTCGGCCAACAAGATGCTGGGGCAGCTTTGTTTCTGCTCCACTCGGGAGCCTGCACCCTCTTGAAGACATCGTGCCGGCGTCCCCTCACTTGGCCGCCTAGGCCGCAGCACAGCTGTTTCTGCGACAGCCGACTATAGTGTTTGATTCCTCCTATCCCGGCCCAGGCACGTTCGTTGGCCTGGGGGGATGTGCTGTGCTGGATTTCGGATCTCCTGCCCTGCAGGCTCTGCCTCTGCTCAGGGACCCACACCCACCCATCTCCGAGGCTAGCATCTCTGCTTGCATCGTGTCTTCCCTGCTGGACTGGCGGGGACAGCCTCCCTCAGCCTCAGCAAGGCTCAGCTGTGTCTATGCCGCCTGCTGGTCTCCCAGCATCCAGGCTTCCAGGGTGAAAGCCTCTCACAGCTTACATCCTCGGGCCGGAGAAAACAAGGCTGCCGCTTGTGGTGCCCCTGCACCAATCTGTCACCCACTTCACTCGGCGCCGGCCCCCGGCTTCTCCTCTGTATGCAATCTTTCTTTCCCTGGCTGCTCCAGCTGGGCTCTGGCCTGACTTTGGAATCACATGTTCTGGCTCCAGCCGCTGGTATTGTTCTCAGAGCTGTCGGCATACATCCCTACGGCTGTCTTTCTCTGATGCAAAGGTATTTTCATTGACAGACGCTTTTCCCTTCGAGACCTGTTGAGGCTGAGGGCCCCCCACCCCTGCCCTAGCTGAGGCTGAGGGTCCCCCACCCCTGCCCTAGCCCCGCAAGGATTTTCCACGCCAAGTCGAAGACTGATTTGCAACCACCTTCAGAAAACTGCTTTGGCTTCACTTTGGTTTTAGCACAACCAGCGTACATAACTCTTGTTCTTCTTCAGTTCCATTAAATGTCACTTGCTTCTGACCCTAGAAAGAGTTTAGAATTACAGGTTTAGGATCCTAAGCACTCAGAATCTCAGGAGCCAGAATAAGGAAAACTGTTTTAAGCCATTTGCCCCAAACAGACCGAGCAGACAGCTGTTGCCCCACCTCTCCTCTCATTTCCCATCCAAATGGATACAAGATGCTCTCTGCCTCTTTTCTTCTCTTCTCACTAAAGCCAAAGAACTTCCCCCTGTGTTTCCTTTCGGCTTCTAAGTTGCTCACTTAGCTTTGTATCCAAGCTTGTATTAAATTGCTTCGTGATTTCGTGCCCGGAGAGCCTTTGGCGTAACCTGGCTCAGAGAAGTGCTGTTTTTTTGCGTTTGGACCACTTCACTGCAGAGGCATCTGCTTATGTCTGAGTTGGGCATGCAGGTGAGTTATGTGTGCTCCGGGCCAGTGGAAAAGGAGAGAGCCCAGGCATCCAAGCTGACTGCTGGCATCTGTGACCTACTCAGCAGAGATGTTGCTTAGGTGACTTTCAAACAGCCCCTGGGGTCCTCAGCTGCTTGCGATAAGGGCTACAAAAAAGTAGGCAACTTCCGTCCCTCTGGGAAGTATGTAACTTTCCTACTTTAAAGCAGGCTGAATTTCATGCAGAGCAATGGAATTAGATGTATACGAATGATGTCACATCAACGATGGTATCTTTAATCATTATTCTCAACAATTCTGTTTCAAGAGGATTAAGTGAATTTTGGAAATTCATATGGGGAAAAATTTCTCAGCCAGTAAATGTGAGGTCTGCTGTGTGTCTGTATCCTCCTCAATCCTTAAAGACCCCCAAAAGGGGATCAAAAGTTCTCACGCAAACTCACAAGAGCAGGAGATCTGATCCACATGGAGATATATTAGGAAATGATCAGATAAATATGTTTCTAAAATCCTATTAAAATGCTCAACAGTTATATGAACCATGCAAGTACTTAGATATTTTAAAATTTAATTGGCATGGGGGAATTAGATGTTCCTGTGATTTTAATTTAAAAAATTTCACTGCACAAGGGGGGAAAAAAAACTAAGTGTCAAAAGGAAGAAATACCCTTTATCTACTCATGCAAACAGTCCCCTTGTTCCTAGCTGTCACAAAGGACACGATTAGCCATATTGTGCAGGGTCCAGGGTTCATGAGAAGCAGGTTTGTAAGTGGCAGGTAGTGGGAAAGTGATTTATGTTCCATGAAAATCCATTCAGCAGTTGTAACACGCTCAGGGCATCTGATGCTTAAGGGAGCCATTGTCTTGACATTGGAGGGACAAAAAGCCTTCAGTTACCAAAGGGTGCTGGTTTGGGGTAGTGATATCCTTCCTGTCTCCTTTTCCACAAGGGCAGGAGCATGATTGTCTAGGGTTTTTAAAAGAAAAAAGCTTTTGTTCGTTCTCATTTAGTTACAGTGGAAATTAAAATAGAACCTTAAAAATTAGGAACACAGTCAGTTTTAGTGTCAGGACCCAAGCAAATGGTGGAAGTTAAATCAGCTGCCTCATTACAAAACGTGTGAATGTTGTTTACTTTCATTTAAATTTTGGGAAAACAAATGAATGGCTGTTGAGGTTAGGCGTGGGAAGCAGTAATTAGTAATGGGGTAAAAGGACTCCGAATAGATTAACTTAGATCATCTATATTTAGCTTCCACTTTTATTTCACTCTTTGGTTTTTTAATCAATCTAAATTAACTGCCAGAATTGCATTTCTCAATATGTAGAACAATGATGAAGAGGTGTTTGTTTGTATTTTATAGTGGACCATTATTATTCTTATTACTTAGGTGACTCTTCGAAAAATAATAATGGAATTTTACATAGGAAGATTTATTTGCTCTTAATGATTTTATTCGGGGCAGAAATTTAATATATTCCATAAGAATTTGACAGAAATTATAGACTTTGCTTTATCAGAAAGCACTTAAACTGCGTATATCGTTTGGCTTTCTAACACTTCTTACTGGCTTTTTCTGTAATCTGAATTGGGAGCCTAAACGGAAGGCAGTCACAGCAGGAGAGAAGAATAAATGAATTTGTTGCCCCTTTCTGCAATATAGTGTAATAACTGTCTTCCATTTAATTTTGTCTTATCAAACACTTTTGGGCATCAGAAGTACTTAGTGGTCCTAGGCCTCAAGAAGCTTATAGTTTAACAGAATTTTTCTCAACCTGGACACCACTGACATCTTGGGCCAGCTGATTCTTTGTGGTGGGGGCTGAGCCGAGCATCGTAGGATGTTTAACAGCATCCCTGGCCTCTACCCACCAGGGACCAGTAGAACTCCCCCCACCCCGTTTCCCTGTTGTGACAACCAAAACATGTCTCAATACGGTTAAATGTCCCTTGGGGGAGAAGCAAAATCACCCCCACTGCAGAACCACTGGTTTGACTCAGAGCATCTTGCTGTAGAAACTCAGCAGCATTCCATGCCATTACAGGTTTTCAATTACTTAGGTTTATTTCTAATTTTGGAAAAGCCATTTGGAAATACCCTGAAGTGATTTTTTATTCTAGGCCAGAGAAGAATTGTTAATCGTGTGTAGGCGAGTGTATGTGTGTAGGGGTGTTTTCTTTATCATCATCATCATCATTTTACACGAAAAATGCAGCCCTGGAACCCGTGAGCTGAAGGAAGACCCAAATGAGGTCTCATGAGCAAGCAGGGCCTTGATTGTTTTTAGTGAACTCCTGGTATTCCCTATAGTAACAGAACCCAGTGAGACCATGAAAGTTTAGAGGTTAATAACATTGTCGCAATCTTCAATGGAGAGGATATAGAAGATTTTTAGAGATCAGTTTTGAAATGGAACCGAAACAAAATGGATTTGCTTTATCCCTTTTCTCACCCCACCTGCCTTCTTTCTTTTTGTTCTCTTTCCTTCCTCCCGCCGTTCAGGAGCAGCTCTTTTTTGGCAAACCTTTTGCTCATCCTCACAATAACTCTGATGAATTAGAGAACGATGCCCTTCTCTCCAGATAATGTATGACAGTTATCTACCAGAGAAGCGCCATGATAAGGGTACAAAACTGCAGTGACCTGGGGTAACTGGCACCTCAGGAGTTGTGCAGTGTGCAACTTGTGCAGCAGTACATGCTGGCCACGTTTGGGCAGTTTCTTTCATTCCCATGACATTAGCTGTCACCTGGATGCTGTTCTTCCATTTCTGAGCCCAGACCAGACCTCTTCCTGCAGCATCACACCTGCATGCCCAGCTGCCTTTTGGACATTTCCTCTCGGAAAACCCTCAAGCACCCCAAATGTAACATATGCAAAATTGGATGACTGTTTTTTTTCCCAGCTTGCTTTTCCTTAAATATAAGAGTCGTCTTAGACTCCCCTTCTTCCTTTATATATAAAACCATCACAAGCCCTCTGAGTCCCGCCCCCCCCATGTATTGGGTTGGCCACAAAGTTCGTTCGGGTTTTTTCCAGAACATCTTATGGTAACACCCGAACGAACTTTTTGGCCAACCCAAATAGTGCCTGAATCCTGTGATTTTCATTCTCACATTCTCATTCATTTTCACCCCACCAGCCCCCTTATTTCAATTTTCATCTCCTCTCACCTGGGGCCCAGGCCATTGCAGTCATCTCCTGAGGAACTCCTCTGGTGTCACACCCCTTCACCCACCTTTCAACCAGAGTGTTTTTGTAAAATGCAAATCTGATCTTGTCCCCATCGGGGCTCTCTGATCCCTTCTCTTATCCAGTCCCCACCTCCTCTCCAGCCTTGTTTCTGAACTTACCCTCTTTCCCCAAATCTTCCGGCATTCCCGATCTGCGAAGTGCGGGTCCTGTTCCAGAATTCAGCAGTGAAGAAAACCAAGTCCTTGCCCTCCTGGAGCTTCCTTTCTCAGGGGCTGGGCTATCTGCAGTTCCAGGAGCTCTCTCTAGCTGCATAAGCCTCTGCTTTCTCCCTTCCTCTGGAGTGTCTCCCACAACTAATCTGCTCAGAGAGTATCCGCTGCAATTTCAGGATCAGCTACGGTATCACAGTCCTCACGGCAGTGTCCCACTTCTTTTCATGTCCTCTTTGCATCCTGTACTTCAAGATTCCCCTCGAGCAGGGCCTAGCCTCACCAGGCTTCGTGCCTCTAGTGTCTTCTATAGTGCTTGGCACGTAGTAGTTGCTTAAAAATTGTTTACTGACTACAAATAACTCCATTTCATTTCTTTTTATGGCTGAGTAATACTCCATTGTATATATGTGCCACATCTTCTTTAGTGAGGTGGATGGAGTTAGAGTCTGTCATACAGAGTGAAGTAAGTCAGAAAGAGAAAAACAAATACCGTATGCTAACATATATATGGAATCTAAGGGAGAAAAAAAAAAAAAAGGTCATGAAGAACCTAGTGGCAAGACAAGAATAGAGACACAGACGTCCTAGAGAATGGACTTGAGAATGGGCCTCCTAGAGAATGGCCCTTCCATGTGGCTCTGCTGACCTCACCGTGCTCTACTTCATGGAATGCAAAAGAGAGCATGGAGTAGACATGCCTGCCTCTGAAAGCCTTGCCTCGGAAGTGACACACACCGCTTCTCTCACATTCCACTGGCAAAGACAAGTCACAGGGTTGCCCCAAACGGCAAGGGCAGCTGAGACCTGTGGTCTCACTGGGTGCCCTGGAAGAAGAGATGGGGTTTTGGTAGACAACTAGCAAATACAGTCACACCGCTCATGATGCTGGTTGCAAATTGTGTCATCATGAGTTGCCTGCATATGAGTTACTTCTCTCTGTCTAGAACACTTTAACCCCCAAATTTGCAAGCCTTGCTCCCTCACTTCATTTAAATCTCAATCTCATCTGAAAGATCTTCCAAGTATAAGGCCACCAGTCTAGAAAAGCTCCCCAGCCTCTGACACTGATTCTTTTTTTCTCTTTAGAGCCTCTGTCACCCACACTAGATTATATAAATTATGTATATTTTTATTATACATAATCTATTATAATTTATAGTTTACATTTCTATATAATTTATTATTACTATATATAGTTTTAATATCTCACCTTTCACCCCACCCCTCACTAAAATATAAGGGCCTTGAGGGCACAAGGTTTCTTTGGCTCACTGCTGTATCTGCAGAGCCTAGAACAGTGCCTGGCACTTCAAGGATTATGAACTCCTTGAAGACATTTACATTTCAGCAAATACTTGGTGATACTGCCTTGTTCTGGGCAGATCTTGGAGACACATGCTGAACAAGGTATTTAATCCCCTGCCCTCCTAGAGCGTATAGTTTATTCCATATCTTTTTCACCTTTCTCTTGTGCTAAGCCTTTAGAAGTGTTTAAATATGTTTGTGGAGTGAAAAAACTCATTCACAGCATACTTAGAAAAAAAAAATCTCCCTGTAGTAAATATCTTATTTAGTTTTAGGAAATCATGATAATCTAAGTGAACTACTGTGCAGGTCATGAGAAAAAAACTTGGGTGAAAATCTACTGTGCTCTGCTCTAGCCTTTGAAAAAATCTGCCTCTAAGTCACTCTCTTCATTGCTAATAAGATCACCAGTGGGGGGACACTTGAATAAAGAGGCATTTGTCACCAAATGGTAAGTTAGCAGCATGTCTTATTATCTGGGTGGAACACGTAGTCATTAAGTGGCATTTGGACTGAATCTGATTAGAATTTAGAATCTACCTGGGGACAAACAAATATGTTTCTGCTTAGAAAAATTGCTTTTTTTCCACCTCAAATGTTTTGGATTAGAAAAAGATTAAAATTAATTTTTAAGGGAATGCCGGTCTTTGAAAGGATGGTTGTATGTTGATGGAAATTCTTCAGGAAAGTGACATCTCAGGAGGGGGAAACACAGAAACAGTTCAGTACAGTCAGTCAGTTCATTTTACTTTGAAGAAAAAATAACTGAAAGTGCTTGTTGGTTTTCTGTAAGCTGTAACAGTTGGTCGACTCAAATTTTTACTTCCTACCAGTTGTGAAAATTCAGCCTTAATTTGAAGAGTGGCTGAATGTTTAGGTTCTGTACGAAGATACAGGGGCTAAGGAATATAGCTGTGGCTTGTGTGTGGTTAGATTTCAGCAAATGTAGAAAAGCTTTTGGAGCCTACTTATCATGTTATGAAGTATTTCCAACTAGTCGTTATGAAAGTAATTCAAGCAAAATCAGTATCTAATGATAGTAAAAAGCTGCTTTAAAAGTGTTCAAGAAAATAGTGTGTGTATAACTTAGCATATATGAAGCCTTAAAGTCTCTTGTGAACTCCTAATCATCAATTTCTATATT
Source organism: Balaenoptera physalus (assembly GCF_965194825.1). Taxonomy (NCBI): domain Eukaryota; kingdom Metazoa; phylum Chordata; class Mammalia; order Artiodactyla; family Balaenopteridae; genus Balaenoptera; species Balaenoptera physalus. The sequence continues at coordinate 18,532,164 of NC_138884.1, read as the reverse complement.
ATCCTATTTTAATTCACATTTATAAATTCTCCTTCCTTTCTGGATAAGCACAGGAATAAATAAGGATAGATATAAATTCCACTCCCCCTCTTCATTGTAGCGTCACATTAGACTGTTAATGCCAGCAACACATTTTAACATCTGGTCATGTTTAGCCATTTGTATTATATTTAAAATTATTCTTGATGATTCCCAAATTTGAGAGACTTGGAAGGGAGATTCTAGGCTGTTAGACATTTTACCAAACAGGGATGCCCTTTTGCTATAGAGAGCATAAGAGACACACTGTCTTCCTGTCTTTACTGATGCTGTTCCAGTTCTTAAAGGGCTGTTTCCATCTGTGTGCTGCTGCATTATATTCAAAGAAGGGAACATGTGAGCCAGCAAGAATACGGGTTTGGGGCAAAGAGTCGTGAGCCAGCAAGAATACGGGTTTGGGGCAAAGAGGCGTGAGCCAGCAAGAATACGGGTTTGGAGCAAAGAGGCGTGGGTTAGAATTCTGCTCTGCCATTCCTAGAGGGAGTTTCTTTTCACTGCTGATTCTGTGTCATTGTCACTAAGGCGGGGATGTTTACAGGACCTACTCCATAGGGTCCTGGGAGATTGAACAAGAAAACATACCGAGGCGCAGCACAGGGTAGGCAGGAACTCTTGTCCCTGCTTATGTCCTGCTGCTAAAGCAAAGGAATGAAACTTTTCCATTTGTTGTCTAAATGACGGTCTGACAAATCTTGCAGTCTCTCAGTTAGACTTTGGCCCATTCCAATCAGATCAGCTTGCCCACATGGCTGAGTGCCTGTGTACCGGTGATCATAAACATGGAAGGCTAAGGTAGAAGCTAGAAAAAGCTGAAACTAAATTTCAGAATTCAAACACTGCCTTCTGGAGTGTTCAGATGATGGCAGGGTTGTTGCGGGGGCTTGAAAGGCACTTTGAAATACTCTACATATGCTAATCAGGAGCCTCAAAGCTGATCTGGCAGAGATCTCTCAAGTCGACCCCCATTAAAATCCCCCGTGGGGACTGTGCATGTTAGCTGGCAGCCTGCACAAGCCCTTTCTCTGCAACTTTTAAAACTTTCTGCTTAATCATCTCAGTTGTGCATTGTCTGGACTGACTTCGTCAGCTAGGAGATTGAGGTCCCAGGGCAATGCAAAACATAGAGTTTAATTGTTAGTTTTATTAAAAATGGCTTTTTCAAGCCTTTTTTTTTTTTTTTTTTTTTTTGAGCTTTTTAGTTTTCTAATCTGACACTCCAGGAAAATTTGAAATGCTTTTATTGTTGAAAGGACTTTTAAAATATTATAGTATTCTAGTATCTGAAATTTCAGAGAAAACTATTTTTCCTTTTAAGTTTGTTGTGCTCAGCTCTCTGAGAAAAACATACCTTTTATTTTTGTTAGTCTTTTATTTTTTCAAATGGCTATGTTTTAAAACTGGTATTTGAGTGATCAATACAAAAGCCCAACCCCAAAGAGGATTCTAAGGCAGGTTCCTGTGTCCTGCTCAGGGACTTAGCCAGCTGAAAAGTTTGGGTAAATAAAACCCTTCATCAGCCACGTTTGATGACAGACATATTACAGTGTAACTATGTAAGTTATGTTATAACTATGGCTAGAACTGCTAGGAAGGGAGATGATTCAACATTCATTAAATTAAATCTAGTTAATATTTTGGAGTGCCATGCAAACCTTCTATCTATAAACTTACTTGATTTTTTAAAAAATAAAATCATTCTGTTTAGTGAAGAAATTAAGTAAAGAAGAATGAATAAATTTGAGTAGAAAAATGTTAGTTTTTCACCATGAAGAGGTCACACCTCTTCAGCTGTTCTTAAGTCCTCAGAGGATCAGCTTAGAAGGGAACTGCAGGCCCTGATTCCGGGCTGAGAAAGTTTCTGTTCTTATCTGCAGTGACTGATCCACAATTTATGAAGAAGTTTTCCCAGAGTACTATAGCTCTTCCTTCCAAATTAAAGTCAGTAATCATATCTGTGGGGTGCACAGCAGTGAGAAAATATACTTTGTAAGCTTCTCTTTCTCCAGATGAAGGCACATGTTATACCCTGCCACCCCCAACTTTTAAATTGTAAGCTTAGATAGAAAGGTGGAGAAGTAAGATAGAAATCCATCTGCTTCAATAACTAAAAATAACACCTAGTGGTGAACACTGTGGGGTGGGTAGATTCACAGTGTCAGGAAGCTAAGGCTCCTTCGAGTCCTGGGTGCCACGGGGCAGGGCGGCTTGCCAGGTTGTTACAGGAGCTGTGGTAACACTGCATTAAGAATTATGTTTTCCAAAATTGTACCATGACACCTAGTCTCTGGGGATGCCCCCCCCTTCAGCCCGTAAAAGTTTTCTGGTTGAAGAAGTTTGGAAAATGATGCGAAATATCATCTTTTTCACTCTGCACGTTGGAATTAGAAACCCTAAGATGTTCACCCACAAAGGAACTTATTTTACCTTGACATTACTGAGCTTGCCAAGAAATCGTGGTAAGAACTTGTGCAACACACACGCACATTTGACCCTTCTCTGTAATGGCTCTGTGGAACTGGCAGTCCTGCATCTACTTTGGACAGGAACTAGGGAGATGCCTGTCAAATTTAATAGTGTAAGAGACACCACTGCTCCCTAAGAGGGGAGTAGTAAGAACGAGCTCATGTTAGTCTTCCGTTTTTGGATGATTTTATTAGAATCTCTTTTGTTCTCATTCACTAGAACAACCACCTTCTGAATAACCATAAAAACATTTTAAAGGTTTAAAGAACTTTCATCATCATATTTCTATCTTGTCTGTGGGTAAAAGGAAACTGAAACATCAAACTCAATCATAGTTTTTATAATAAACTTTATTTTTTGGAAGAGTTTTAGATTTATAAAAAAAGTTGCAGAGGTAGTACAGAGTTCCCTTTTACCCCACACCCAGTTTCCCATTATTAACATTTTATGTGCAAATATGGTATATTGGTTACAATTAATGAACCAATATTGATACGTTATTAGTAACTGAAGTGCACACTTTATTCAGATTTCCTTAGTTTTTACCTAATGTCCTTTGCTATGCCAGGATCTCATCGAGGATACCACATTACATGTAATCGTCATGATTTCTTTGGCTCCTCTTGTCTGTGACAGTTTCTTAGACTTTGTTTTTGATGACCTTGACAGTCTTGAGGAAGGTCTCAAAACTGTTCAGGTGTTTTGTAGAATTTGTCTGATGTTTTTCTCATGATTTGACTGGAGTTAACGGTTTTGGGAGGAGACTACAGCGGTAAAGTGCTATTGTCGTATCACGGGTACCTACTAGCATCAGCGTGACTTATCACTGTTGATGTCGGCCTTGGGACCTGGCTGATGGAGGGTCTGCCGTGTGTCTCCACTGTAAAGCTCCTCCTCACCCCCAACATCCCCACTGTTCTCACTGGAAGTCACTATACAAAACCCATACTTAAGGAATAGGGAGTTATGGCTCCCCTCCCACTGGGGAGAGAGTATCTACATATATTACTTGGAATTGTTAAATATATTTCGAAGTGTGTGACTTTAAAAACTACTTGGATGGTAGAACAGTTAATGTTGAATTCGTTATATAGTTACCTACAAACTTGTTCTGATAAACACTTTATTCTAACTAAGAGAGAAAAATAGGCTTCCCAAATTGAAGCCACCCAGCCTTGATCAGAGGCTGTAGAATTTGTGTCACTGCCAGTGTTTGTTCTTAGTAGCATGCCAGAAGTTCCAGATGCTGCCCTCTCTTTTTTTCTGTGTCAAGATTTAATCCTGTTTGTGCATTTTCTTCTGCTTCAGTTGTGTTGGTGTCATTTTTGGAGCCCACAGACCTGTTTGTGCTGTATGTTACTGTCCAGTGTGGACCTTGTTTAGAAAAGAGCTATTATGACAAAACTTACTATTTTAACATCTTTATATATTTTAAGGGCAGGCATTCCCATCAAAGACATTTTTTCATGTCTATTAATTGCTTGGCTTTAGTAACCCCCAGTAAGAGTATATAATTTGAGATTTTCTGTGTAATCAACTTTCAAATTAGTTCATATTTAATATTTGTGCACATTTTAATACAATGTAGTTGTAGGGATCGTTTTGCTTCTTGGTTCTTTCAAAATATTGGTATCATTTTTAACAAATTTATTTTGGAATAGCCATTTCACTTTTTGATAAGTATAAACTTGGTGAGAATTGGAAATTTCTTCCCAACATAGAAGTGTATATAGGGACTTCCCTGGTGATCCAGTGTTTAAGACTCTGCAGGGGGCGTAGGTTCGATTCCTGGTCGGGGAAGTAAGATCCTGCATGCCGCGTGGTGTGGCCCCCAAAAAAAGTGTATATATATATTTTCTTCTATGTATATTTATTCTCTTTATATAGATATTAAAGATTAAAAAGATAAGATTTTAAAATATTAATATGAATATACATGTATTATATATAAAGATGAATATATATATTTTCTTTAGCAAAAAATGACAATAATTGGACTTTAAGAGAAGCTGTCCCTTAAGGCAGTGATTCATGGATACTCCTCCAACCCAGCAATTTTATTGCTAAAAATGACTAATGACCTACCCCTATCCACAGAAGAAGAAAAATGGGTTAATAAAAATAATTTTTTCAGTTTCAAGTTTTTCTCTTGTCAACTTAAGCCTTTGGTATCAGCTACCACATACCTATTGAATATTAGTGGATGTGAATAAATAAGCTGCGAAAGAATATTAACAGAAAAACTCAGACAGCCAATGAGTTCAATAACTATTAATTTTGTTGCGAACCCATGGGTTTAGGCTGTGGTTTTACATGGCATTCATATGCTGCCTCTTCTGCCAGAAAAATTGTTCCTGGTTCATAAGAAGGAGCAAAGTGTTTCAGTATTGCATGCTTTTCCTCAGTGGGCAGCGTTCCTGCCAGGTGCTCCATCATCTGAGAAGTCTGAGACCCACTGCACTGATGAGTACGAGGTGATTAGGGAGCCTCGGGGAGCTTCCTGAGACAGGAAGGCACGGGTCATCCCAAAGCTGTGTAATAATTGCCTGTATATCCTTCTGCAGGAAGGAGAGAATTGGCTTTCCCACCCACAGATTTGGCATAAAATTTCTGTATCTCAGGCCAAGGCCTTGTGTAAGGATTATGAAGTCTCCAGTGGATTGGGTTGTAGGTGGAGATACCAGTCCTGTGCTGGAGAGCCATTCCCGACAGAGGTGTGTGTGCGCGCGTGCAAATGCCTGAAGTGTTTTTCCAGTCTTTTTATAGGAAGGAAAATAATGAATTTATAGGATTGCTTTTTTTTTCCCCTAATAACATCCTAACAGTGTGGTAGGTCTTTTTAATTTAAAAGGGTGGGTTAAACTACTGAGAAGTTGTTAGCTTATTGTTTTGTCATTAGCATTGTGATGATGCTGATGGTGGTGGTGAGTAAAGCAAGGTATGTGAAAGCAGCCTTTACATAGTTTTTATTCTACCTCATTTCAAACTAATTCTTAATTTTTAATTACTTTTTTATTTTTTAAATCTACCTTTTAGCATAATAACTGGAAAAATTTTGATGTGAGGTACCATTTATTCATTCAGCCAACTCGATTTTGAATACCGATGTGCCAGGCGCTGTGTGGGGAAACACAAGTGGAAATGATATGTATGGGTCCATCCTCATGAAGCATACATTCTAGTAGGGGAAACAGCTGAAAAGCAGCTACAAAAACAAAAGAGATAACTTCAGGATGTGGTAAGGGAGGTGAAGGGGGAATAAACAGGTGATGTAGTCAAGACTAGCAAGGGTGGGCAAAAACAGACTTCTCTGAGGAAGTGTCATCCGAAATGAGCCTCTGGGGGATGGAATAACACACCTTTATAAAACGAGAAGGAAGAGCGAGAAGGAAGAGATTTAATTAGCACTAGGGTTGAGATGGGAAATTTTGTGGTGTGTGGTCAAGGAGTTGAAAGTAGACCTGTATTACTGGATTGAATGGTGAGAAGTGAAGTTGGAGAGGTGGTAGGAAGGAGGACATGGAGACCTTCATGGGTCATGAAGTACGATGGGCCTACAGAAAAGTGCTCATAGTGATGGGTTTTCACAAATTGAACATAACTGTGTAACCAGCACTCAGATGGAAAAACTAACCATCTCCATTGGGACCATTGGGAAGCATTGTTTGGGGTTATAGCTCACCCCGTGTTGTTACTTGTGTGTGTGATCCAATCAGGTGTCAGGGGCTTGGTTTGAGGAAACTTGTAGTTTTCTCAGGCTGTTTCTTTTATAACTACCCAATGCCTAAGTGCTTCTAGCAGCACATAGGGTATTTTTCTATGGGAGTTCATCATAATGCCACATCTTCCCCCCAGCCTTCACCATGAACATGGACATGGAATTATTTGGTAACTAGGATACACATATGTTTTCCTGAAGTCTTTTCTTTAGAAAGCAAGAATTGTTCTTTCAGAGGATTCGTTCTCAAAGTATTTGTAGATTTGTCCTTTAGGTCCAAGCTGAAACTTTTCATTTGGAATTTCTGTATGTTAACAGAGTTTATATTTTCTGTGGTAATGGAATATTTTAGGGTTTGTTGCCTCATTATATTTATAATTTTATATAAAAAGCCCACAGGAGCATCAGGCCAAATTTAAGCTAGAAGTAAATTAAGGATAATATAGTAATTTCAAATAGGTTTATGTTCAAGATGAAGATTTTAAAGTGGTGATTCCAATGTGAATTTTAATGATTACTGTGTACAATGGCATTTGTGGATATTCAGTCACCAAATGAATATAATTAGTGTGTTAGATTATGGATTTGTAATGTGGAATGAGAACTCTTAATAAGCTTTCTCTGTAATGGTTCATGCTGTGAACACACAAAGTATGAGACACTGAACTTCACTAAATCATAGCAGGATTTTTAGAATCAGTAGGCTCATGTTTCAAATCGAGATGAGTTTCAAATTTTTAAAAACACAGCTAAAAAGTTAAAAGGCAGTTACATAACCAGATATTTTATATCCTTTTGGGGATTTGGGACAAGATGTTTCTTTTTATAATGCAAAGAAAATTTTACTTTTGAAGGGATCAAGCATAAAATGGAATTGAAGTTATTACACTTTGAGAAAAACTTGTTGATTGCAAGACCCTGTTATTTAACACATCACTGAAAATGCTTTTGGCATTTTCTTTGGGAGACTTTTGGAGAAGAGCTAGCTGAAGTCTGAAATTTGGTTTGGTGTGGTCTTGTCCAAACTGGCGGTTAGTCATTTTGACCCCCCCAATCTGGTGATCCTGAGAAGCTTTCTGGAGACACTTGAAAATGCGCAAATGCCTATTTCACCATTTAAAGGTTCTTTCAGTAAAAGCATATGAATAATATTTTTATGAAGTGAATCCATTCTTATGACATTTTGAAGAAGAAGCATATTATTATTTTCACTCTGTATCATTATCTTGTCTTTTATTTTTAAAAGCTCAATTTTTTACCCCGTATCAAGACAATATGATTTGGATGGACAATTTGGGAGAGACACAAGATTCTTTTTGTTCTACTTTTCTGTAATACCACCACCTAGGGATAACAGTTTTCAAACTGCCTAGTACTTAGTGTATTGTTTTCACTTCAAGATGCATTTTAACGTTTTAACCTTGGACTTTAATTTTTTTTTCCTCTTGGAGATTTTGGTTGGTCCTAAAATACTATCATACTGTTTCAGCTTTTATTTAATTCACTCTATTACTTTTGGACAACAAATCAGATAATTTTATACTAATAGTGTTATCTAGCAATGTATTTTGCTTACTGTTACATTTTAAGATGTTAGCTCACAAAAAAGTTTTAAATATAAATACATATTAAATAAAATGTTGAAAATACATGCCTGTAATTAAAGACCATTGTGTTGTTGACTAGCCTTGTAGTGGCATCAAGTAAAGTAACAATAAATGGGTCATTCATTATTTTAAATCTTTCATGTTACATGACAAACAGTAAATTCCAGGTAGTCCTTGAGAGGTAAACTAGTTATAGGGAAAGGATGGAGAAGTACAGAACCTGAACTTACTTTGGAGATCGATGCACTCCATGAGGTTGGAGTTTATTAGCTTATACACTTGAAAAGAGCTTCAGCCACAGCTGTATCCAATAATCAAACCACGCCATAAGGGATCCATCCATTTCTTGGCTCTACTTTCTCCTGGGTTGACTTCATTCTCGGTCAGGGTACCCCCATATGGTTTCAAGATGGCTACCAGCAGCTCCTGGCATCTTTCCTACCAGTTTAAAAACCCTAGCAAATGAGAGTTTCTCTTGCCAAATACTTAAGTAGAAGTCCCAATACTGAGTCTCATTAAACTAGCTTTGATCACTTGCTATTTTTAAACCAATCATTGTGGTAAGGTAGGTGGAATGCTATGATTACCAGTGTTGGGTCACATACCTCCCATCTCACCCTAGGGCACCAGGGTGTTGCCCTAACAAAGATCAGGATGATGTAACTAGAAGAGAAGAAGGAGACTCTAAGCAGGCAGAAAAGCCCCTGGCTGTCTGCTAGAATGATCAATAGTGAAGTCTAATTCCCATTAAACCTTTTGCTGGTGCCATATGATTTAGCGTATAACTGTGTGTGGACTTCTTTTTCCACCATTGCTTCATCTCACTGGTTTTGTTAAGATGAAGGACGGAAACTTCTATTGTTTTACCCTTTCAGCACTAAGAATGGTCCTGAATAACTGACCCTAAATACTTAACTGATTATCAATTTCTGAAGTATAATAGAGTTAAGTAGGAAATGTTGAGATCATTGTTTTGTTTGTTTCGTTTTTTGGTATGTGTTTGAGAGACATCGCTTAACTCCATAAGTGGGCAGATTTTTTTTTTGCTACAAGGATGTGGGAAGATTTTTTGCTACCAATATATTTAATACTGTAAAGGTGACAGATGAGGGCTGAGAATATTAACCCTGGGGTTCATATGCTTTCTGAGGGACCATGGAGAGCTTTCTGGGTGTCGGTGAACCCCCTAAAATCCTAGCAAATTTGTATGTGTGTGCACATCTCTACACCTGTGTGCAGTTTTCTTGAGAGAGGGTCCATAGCTTTCATTAGATCCTCAAAGGGGGACCCGTAACCCATAAAAGGTTCAGAGCCGCGGAATGAAACTTACACTGACCAATAGTTCCTGACTTTATGAGGTTGAACAATTTAGTGTGAGTGAGGGGAGTTAAAGGAGTAAAGGAATTTTGGGGAGACACAAAGGAGTTTAGGCTTTAGGATGCACTGTTAACTTATGTTAACAAGTTCAGTCTGTACAAGGTTCAAACGAAATATATTCTGGAAGAGCCTGTAATAAGATGGGCTTCCTTGGCGCTGCCAGTTCGATGGTTAATGATTGTAGCTGTGCTGCCAGCTGATTTTGGCTCAGGCTCTGAAGCAGGCACAGGCCCACCTCTCGCCATTTGGCAGTATAGGGGAAGTGATAAAACACATTACTCTGCTCTCATAAGCAATTTATGACAATCGTTTAATAAAAGTGTAAGAAGTATCCTTTCCCAGAGTGAGGAGGGGCGCTGGGAAGCCCGGCTGGGAGTTTAGTGTCAGATGTGAACTTCCCCCCGCCCTTCCCCCCCCATCCCCTGCATCTCTTTGTGGGAAAGAGGGAGGGGGAGTGAGCCTGATGTTGCTTTTCACCCAGTCAGGGCTGCTGGTATGCTTGTCCGTTTTGATGTTTTTTCCCCCCCAAACTCAAGTTGGCCCAGTGAGTCTAAGCTTCAGCCTCAACGCCTGCAGGGCTGCCTGGAGCCAGGCCCATCACTGCCCGCGGTGTGAACCTCCCTGGTTTATGCACAGGGCGTTCTGTGTTAATATCACTGGCATCAGTCTTTTCAGTTTTGAATTACTACATAAACATCAGATACTGAGGGTTCTGTGAAAGGATTCATGTAGTCTCTCCTATTTAGTGAAGGAAAAAGAGTTCTCCCAGGGCGTCCAATGGATTCGTGGGTTTCCCCATGAAAATGTAGTGCCGTGTTAGTCAGCTTAAACTTTCCTCAACTCTTGAGGCCATGTGATTTTAATGTCTCCCTCTCTCCCCACCCCGACCCTGTGGGTCCTGGTGTAGGTTATTTCACACCCAGCCTGCACAGAGCCGTTTGCTTATTTACTAATGGCTTCAAACTCTTTTGACAATGAACTATAGTACAAGAAGATATATTTTACATCATGACCCAGTATATACCTGTATAAATGTATATGTAGATATAACTAAAAACAATATTTACTCTTATACGCTGTGTTCTGATGCTATATTTTCTATTCCGTGGGGGAAATACTGCTGGTCTCTACTCATTAAATCAGTTTCATGACCCGCTAATGGTTTGCTACCTGTAGGTGGAAAGCCACCTCTCCCAGGGAGATGCTAGGGCATATTGACTTTTGTATGACTGTGGTGAAGGGGGCTCAGGGCACACGGAGCGGCTGAGTCTCTTTATGTGGCAGAACCGAGTTGTGTATTGTCAGTGGCACTTGTGATCATCTGGAGGCTGTAGCACATAGTGGTTAAGCGCGGATGTTCTAGTTAGCATGCCCCGTTCCTGCCTGGCTTTGTGACATCACCCTTTGTCTCTGGTGCTGGGCAAGTTTCTTAACCTGAGTTAGTTTCTGCATATTTAAAATAGAGATGATAAGAATACTTCCTTTAAAACATTGTATGAGTTGAGTTATAGAAAGCATTTAGCATAAGCACATAGTAACATTTAACAAATGTTTGCTATGAATGTTGTCAGTATAACTTAATATTTAACATGGGTCCCCAACTGGATTGCATTTTCCTTCTGCCCTTTGGAATAATTTATATTGAGCCCATTTAGAGTATGTGGCTTATGTGTAGGGATAAACCCTGTGTTCCAAAGCGTAGATTGTAAGCAGTGTGGTTAAATGGAAACAATATATTGCAGCCATTTACACCTTGAATTAGTCAGGGCTGATTTCAATTACAAGTAACAGAAACCCCAATCAAACTGGCTTAAGTGAGAACAGGAAATTATCGATTTGCATAATGGAAAAGTCTAGGGGTATTGCTCTAGGCATTGGCCATATCCAGCTGCTCTGACAGTGTCAGAAATGTCTTTCTCTTCCTTTCTTGCTCTGCCTTTCCCTGTTGGCTTCATTTTCAGGCAAGCTTGCCCCAAGCAGTGGCAGAAACAGCCACCAGCTGCTCGAGTTTTATATCCCACTAGCGGAAAGAGAGAGCCTCTTCTTTTAGTGGTTTCAATTTAGTGCTACATCTGATGGGCATTGACTCCGATGGACTCAGGTCACCCCTCCTGACCTCTGCCACCTCAGTCACTGAGTCAAGGGGGGCAGTGGTACCTACCCTGGGTCCTATACCTGCCTGCCCCACTCAAACCACACAGGAATAACAGGGCAGGGCTGCTGCATGGGGACATCACAGCAGGTGTCCACGCTGCACCTCCACCATTCCTTCTTGGAATGTAGGACTTTCTGTGTAAGGTATTGTCTTTGAATAATCCAACTGAGAGTAGTGTTGACACTTAGGTACTTCTCATTCCAAACTACATTTCATTTCCACTCGTATAGTACAGCCGTGTTGGAAGATGTGCCATCCCTTCTTTTCTGATCACTGCTAAAAAAAAAAAATAAAGTTCTTTTCCAGCCACCCCATCTTTTTGTTGCAACTTAAAAGTTATTTCCCCCTGTCTTGTTTTATGCCTCCCTCTCTAATCTGCTTTCCCAAGCTTTTAGCACTTGTTACTCTCCTTATAAACAACCAAATACAGAAATGTGACACCTCACCTCCTCAGCGGTCACTCCCTTTCATTTTGTGGTCTGGCCGGTCTGAGGGTCAGACTGTGTTTGCAGCACCCTTTTCATCCGTTGGCTGTGAATGAGGATCGCCTGTTTGCCAGAATCTGTGAGGCTGGGTCTCTGAGTTGGTGGACCGCCCCTGACTCTCCCTGTGCCTGCATGCACAACACAAAACACACACACACACACACACACACACACACACACACACACACTCATTCACGCACACAGGCACAGATGGGGCCAGAGACATTGGGCACTGTGGTTTCAGTGGGGACTCCAGATGGTGAATTGTGTCAGCCAGGTTGTTTAACAGAATTGTGCCTCTGGGGCCAGCAAAGTTGAGGACACACCCCCAAAGCCTTTCATCTGCTGTGGGCAAGATATGTGTAACCCACTAATTAAATTAGAAATAAGATAAGCACTCCTTTATTTTTTATTGTGTTAAAATACACATAAAATTTACCATCTTAACCGTTTAAGTGCGCAGTTCGGTGGTACTGAATACATTCACATTGTTGTGGAGCCATCACCACCATCCGTTCCCTTCATGCTTTGCATCTTGTGAAACTGAAGCTATGTGCCTGTTAAACAGTAACTTTCCATTCTCCCCTCTCTCCAGCCCCTGACAACCACCATTGTACTTTGTGTCTTGATCATTTTGACTTTTCTAAGTACCTCATGTAAGTGGAATCATGCAGTATTTGTCTCTTTTGACTGGCTTGCTTCACTTAGTAAAATGTCCATCCATGTCGCAGCATATTATGGAATTTCCTTCCTTTTTCAGGCTGCATGGTGCTCATTGTATGCATATACTAACGTTTTGCTTATCCGTTCATCCACTGATGGACACTGGGGTCGTTTCTATGTTTTAGCTGTCGTGAATAATGTTGCGATGACTATGACTGTACAAATATCTCTTCGAGACTCTGCTTTCAGTCCTTTGGGGTATATACCCGGAAATGGAGTTGCTGGGTCATATGGTAATCCTATGTTTAATTTTTTGAGGAACCTCCATCCTGTTTTCTGCAGCAGCTGTACCATTTTGCATTCCTACCGACTACGCAAAAGGGTTCCAGTTTCTCCACATCCTTGTCAACACCTGCTGTTTTCTGGGTTTTGGATAGTAGCCACCCCGTTGGGTGTGAGGTGGTATCTCATTGTAGTTTTGATTTACATTTCCCCAATGATTAGTGATGTTGAGCATCTTTCCATGTGCTTATTGGCCATCTGTACATCTTCTTTGGAGAAATGTGTATTCAAGTCCTTTTGCAATTATTTGCACTCCTTTATTTTTAAAGCCCAATATTGTGCTGTAATACTTTATGACTGTGTAGAATAGATACCAAATGTTGTGAGGTCCACATATACACAAAGATACGAATTCAGTTATTCCCAAAGTATTACTTTGGGGGCAAAATTAGGACATTCCCCAAAGACATTTAAAAACTCTTTTTAAAGTCACAAAGTTTTTATGTGTAAATTTATACGTGTGTGTATGTAAAACATAAGTATATTAAATACCAGGCAAGAAACAGATGTGATTTGCATATGTTATCTGCTGGGAGCTTTGTAACTCCAAGCACGTCCACTTGTGTGAAAACACATTCACACACAGAGTTGCAGCCCCGTTGTCAAACTCAGTAGGACTGGTCACTGGTTAAGCTGGAGAGTCCATTAAAATGATGGGGACATGTGAAAATTGACACATACTTTAAACATTTTATTTTAAATGAAAACATAATTTCTAAGCCACATGTTGATCAGCATTTTGATTTTTCCCGGCTAGTAGTGTACACATAGAGACCCTGATATTTTCCTCCTAGTGCTCTGTCACTTGCTGTAAAATTTGGAGTACCAAAAATATTCTGATGTCGGCCCAAAGCCTTTTCCTTGAGGAAGGCTCCTCTGACTGCAGTGTCTCTCTTACATAAACTCAGCCATAATCTATCGCCTACAACTTCCATTTATATTTCTTTAAGGCGGACCTAGAATTTAGCAATCCTTGCAAAGTTCATCTACGTTCAGGATCCTTCCAGACTCTTTCCAGTCTTTTAGAGTTGTCTCTCGCACACCTAATTCACCAGCAGACTTTTTCATGATTTGCCTTCACTGAGCCTTTACAAGGTATTTGACTTAGTTTTTAGAGAAATGACTCCTTTTTGACATTCATAGTTAATTGCTTTTACATGGTGCTTGGAGAGTATAAATGCAAAGCAAATACAATTGGCACAGAAAGGCAACCCAGCCCACCTGGCATGAACACGCGGCTCTATTGGTGGGAGCAAATGCGAGTAAGTGTGTTGGCGCTTTGACCACTGGTGACTGACACTCATAGAAGACTGACTGGGAGTTGCTGTGTCTTCTAAGCTCTTCGCATGCGTTGACTCATTTAATCTTCCCAGTACCCCCATCGGGTAAGGCACTGTTATTTCTTTTTCCCAGATGAGGAGAGTGATGCCCAGAGAGGTTGAGAGATTTGCCTAAGAGTAGCCTGCTAGCTGTCAGCATTCAACCTGCCTTGGTCATTCTGTTTTGCAAAGGGAATGAGAGCATTTTACATGCAGGTAAATTAAGATCAGGGAGAGCGAGTGAGAGCGAAACTGTGTAGAGATATTTATCCCTTAAACAAAAACCCCCTTCATAACACAGAAAGCCTTCTGAAACATTCTCTATAGTGCCCTAAAATTAGAATCTAGGCTTTTAGAGGTAGGAATGACCTACATAATCACTTATCCTATCTCCCACATATCCTGACAGGATAACCAGGGCCCAAAGGGGTGAGATGATTTGCTTTACAGGGACCCAACTAGTTAGTGGCAGGTTCTTCGTGAGATTAAGCTTCCTGGCTTAATCCACATTTTCTTCCAGGAGAAAGGGATGCGTGCCTTCCTGAGAGAAGCATTCAGGAAATGAGTCAGAGTCTGCCAAGAGAGAAGGAAGATTGGTAGATTGGTAGATATGAACACCTTAGTGTTAATTGAATCCACACCTGTCTATCTCAAGCCAGTGTAAAGCTTGTACCAGAGATTCTTAGGGCTGGAAAGGGTCTAGTAATGTGGTTTTATCTGTCCTGTCTAGAAAAGGAAGGAATGAGGCCGGCTGAGCCCCTCCAAGGCACATGATGCTATCACTACTTTACAGGTGAGGAAGCTGAGACTCAGAGAGGTAAAGTGATTATCCAGAATCACACAGCCAGAAGGAAATGGAAGCTGGAGGTGAATCTCCTCTTGCTGAAGCCGAGGCCCATGGTCTTTGTGCTGCCTCGTGATGCCACCCAGGGGGCAGGGCAATTGTCATCTGGTACAGTTGTGTGACAACAGGTTTTCTTGGCAAGAAGTTCTTCCAAAAGCTAATCCTAAATATCTCTTTAATTTAAATCTGTATCCTTCTGCAGCCCTCAGTCAACAATGAAAGCAATTGGTCATAGTGTTTTGGGTAATAATCTTTATATATATATATTTTTTAATTGGGATATAACTGACAAATAACAATTGTATACACTTAAGGTGTACAATGTGATGATTCAATATATGCATACATTGTGAAATGTTTTTAAGGCTTTCTTTTCTGTTATTGAACTTTTAAAAATTGAAATATAATCGACTTTTAACACTTAGTTCCTGGTGCACATCATAGTGATTCGTATTTCTGTACGTTACACAATGATCACCACCATAAGTCTAGTTATCGTCTGTCACCGTACAAAGTTATTACAGTATTGCTGACTTATTCCCCATGCTGTACATTTCATCCCCGTGACTCATTTATTTGTAACTGGAAGTTTGTACCTCTTAATCTCCCTCACCTATTTCACTCATCCCCCACCCCCTTCCCTCTGGCAACCACCTGTTTTTTCTCTGTATCTATGACTCTGTTTCTGTTTTGTTATGTTTGTTCATTTGTTTTGTTTTTAGATTCCACATGTAAGTGAAATCATATGGTATTTGTCTTTCTGCTTGACTTATTTCACTTAGCATAATACCCTTGAGATCCATCTATGTTGTCACAAATGGCAAGATTTCATTCTTTATTATGGCTGAGTAATAATACATTATATGTGTATATACCACATATTCTTTAACTACATCTATTGATGGGCACTTAGGTTGCTTCCATATCTTGGCTGTTGAAAATAATGCTGCAGTGAACATAGGGGTGCATATATCTTTTTGAATAAGTGTTTTTGTTCAGAAAAATACCCAAAAGTGGAATTGCTGGATCATATGGTAGTTCCATTTTTAGTTTTTTGAGGAAGCTCTATACTGTTCTCCACAGTGACTGCACCAATGTACATTCCCACCAACAGTGCATGAGGGTTCCCTTTTCTCCACACCCTTGTCAATACTTGTTATTTGTTGTCTTTTTGATAGTAGCCGTTCTGATGGGTGTGAGGTGATGTCTCATTATAGTTCTGATGACATTTTGTGAGTGAAATTGCATCTTGGATATTTTTGAGCCTACTTGAGGGGGGAAAAGAAGACTGATTAGGGGTGTTTGGGTACTAGTAGAATTTTAAGGTTGAAGGAATCTCTTTCACATCACCATTACCCATGCTCACATCTGCTGTGTAGCGTCTCCAACAAGCCTGTGCTGGGTGGTTTTCAGCCCAGTAATTAAGAGACATAAGACAGAGGGACCTCACCACCTTAGACAGCCAATTCCATCTTTGGCCAGGAAGTCACACTCACATATAGTCTTTTACAGGATGAAGCTTTTTAAAACATTACTTTAGATTTCTCTTATGTTTATAAAAGTAGTTCATGTTTAGCATGGAAACTTGGATAACTGAAGAAAGCTCAAGGAAGAATATGAAAAACTATGCGTATTAGTTATCTATTGCTGTGTAACAAATTACCCCAAAGCTTAGCAGCTTAAAGCGACAAACTTTTATTATTTCATATGATTTGAGAGTCAGGAATCTGAGAGTGGCTTAGCTGGCTTAGTGGCTTAGTTCTCTCATGGAGTTGCAGTGTAGCTGTGAGTTGAGGCTACAGAAATCTAGAAGCTTGACTGGGGCTGGCGGGTCTGCTTTCAGACCCAGTCACGTGTGTGCTGGCAGGAGGCTTTAGTTCTTGCCATACTGGCCTCTCCATAGGGCTGCTCACGGTACGGTTTCCCTCCCCACCATGTGGATCTGAGAGAGAGTCAATTTGCATTAGAGAGTGACCAAGATAGAAGCCAGAATCTTTTCTAAGCTCATCTTAGAAATGACATTCCATCACTTCTGTTGAATTCTGTTGGTCACATAACCAACCTAGGTATAACATTGTCAGAGGGACTACCCAAGGCTGTGAATACCAGGAAGTGGAGATCATTGGAGGCCATCGTGAGGCTGCCTACCACTGTTTGTCAATTAAAATTTTGTTAGAATAAATTACATACGTTTTTACTCACTGTTTTTATTCCCCCAAGAGTATTACAAAATACAAAAGATCATCAGGAAAAAAAAATCTGAGGAGAACACAATGTTGAGGGATGAATGCACCAATAAACTGTTCATTGCTCTCCCATCCTGGAGACACTTGCTGATTTTATTCCAAGTCGGCCGTATTGAGATGTGTGTGGTTTGGGCTGGAGGGGAGTAATGGGAGTAGCGAGAATGGAAGGCTCTGGATGTGCCTTGATCTTGAGGTCGTTTGTGTTTTGGGGAACCAGAGGTCCTACTGCCTCTGGGATGGGATGAGGAATTTAGGATTCTGTCCAAGCTGAAACATGGAGAGGCTCTTGGCTCCTGGACCCCTTCACTCTGCTGTTTTGGATGCAGTATAAGAAGCAGAGGTTTGTAAGAAATAGTCCAACTTTTACGAATAATTACTTGAAAAAAAAAGGTGTAAGTACTTAAATCATAAATGTATAGATAGTGACTTAAAAGTGTTTTGTGGCGGAAAGAATTTTGTTTATGCAAAAACAGTATACCAAGATCTAATAGGAAATCATAACATCTGGATAAACAATAATGTTCTATAATCCCTTCCCCCAACTATTAAGTCATACAGATAATATAGGAAACGCATGGGTACACAGTAGGTAGTACACACTTACAGATATGTGACATTTTAAAAGCATACATGCAGAGCTTTAAAAAACAATAGCACATACCTGTATAGTATTTTGGTGACTAATGGTAATGCAGAAGCAAACGTTAATATCAAGTAAATTTGAATGAATTCTTTTATAGTCAGAGGAAATTTATCCACAAAAATTGGCGCGAAACAAACAACACAATGGAATAAATTTGAACAAATGCCTGCATAGGCAGTCACAGGACATGTTGATAAATATTTCAACATTAACTGATACAAGGTATAACAAAATATTAATTTTGAAGGGATTCCTATGTCATGCATTCAACAGAAGCTAATATTTCACTGAATGGTAGTGTGTGCGTACAAAGCAACAGAGGGGAAACTGAATCCGTTTTCCCAGGGTGGCTTGAGTCTAGAGTTTATGACTGTGTGTGTGCTGCTTTGAGCTGCAGGTTGCAGTCATCATAGGGCTGTGGATCCTAGATGTCAGGGCGGGGGGGAAGCCTCCGTGGCCCCCGCTCCGCCCATCTGGGGACCCTCTGGCAGACAGGGCGCGAACATAGCAAATTGGTGTGGCCTCCATGCGCGGCCTCCCTCAGCCAGAGGCGACCCGTGGGTTTCTCCATCCCGGGCCAGACCTACTGGCGGCCGCAGGTGCATAGCGGGCGGGACAGCCACGAAGTAGCTATTCCTGCTCTTCGGCTGGACCCTGAGAGAGCTGAGATGCTCGGAGTCGTCGTCTTGAAAAGGGAGCAACTTCATAACCAGCGGTTGGCTCTGAAGCCCTTTACACGTCCTCTGTTTCAGGCCTTGAGCTCTGTGGCCTTGGAACAGTCTGCGTCCTATGTTGGATCCAGATGTGGTCCCCCCGTGAGAGTGTGAGGAACCCGAGCCTTCACGTGAGCGGGTTTTCTCCTGTTACTGCTCATACTTTAGAAAATTCTCTGCCAGGCATCAAGCTGAGCCCCTTACAGGTGACTGCACAGCCCCCTTTGTCCTGCAGTCAGCTGGGATCCAGCCAGCCCAGCCTGGAGCACAGGAGAAGGTAAACCCTGACACCTCTCCGCGGGGAGCAGTGCTGGGCAAAAATAACAGCGCCACCGGGAAAACGGCGCGAGAGCTCGGTGACGGGATGCAGAGGGATGTGTCTGCGGACGGAAGCCACAGCTAGGCTTGCCGCCTGTGGGCTCCTTACCACCTCCTGGCAGGGAGAGGCGGCCCTGGAGGCCTGAATGTTGGCTCGTTGATGAGCACACTGGGAGGGGGATGAGGGCTTTGTGGGGAGCACAGGATTTGGCAGCAGAAAGATCTAAAATCAATTACGTAACCTCCTTTACACCTTAGCTTCCTCATCTGTAAAATGGGGCACCTGCCTGATGGGGTCGTGGTGAGGATTGAATTAGATAATGTATTTAAAGGCACTAGGATCGTTTCTGGTACATAGTAAGGGTTTAATAATCCTAGTTAAAAATTTAAAAAGCTGTGTGATCCTGTGTGAATCTAATAACCTCTCTAGTTTACTGTAAATGGAGAGACTAGACTCTTTGTTGGGTCTAAATAGCTCTTCCTCAGATTAGCTCCCGTTCCTTTCTCCCCAAGTCCAGCCGCCGCCGAATCGCCTTGCTCGGAGCGGTAGCAGGAGCTCGGGTGGGGAGGAGCATGCAGCTGGGAAAGTGGAAACGGCTGTGAGTTTAGGGGGCTCTGGCCTCAAGCTGCTTCCTAGAGCTGCCTTGCTTCTGAGCCTCAGTCTCCTCATTTGTGTGAGGCGGGGGGGAGCCGGGGGGAATAGCATTGTCTACTTCGTGGGGAGATGAGCATTCTTACTATATGGAAGGCACCTGTAGTGCCTGGCATACACTGATGACCAATTCGAGGTAGCTGTCATCACCGTGTCTCAGTCAAGGGACCTTTCATCCCTGGGCGTCTCGGGCCATTTCACAGGGTGTGCTCATGAGCCCTGTCTGCCTCGGAACTTTCCTCTGCCCTGGTCCCAGTGTCCTCGTCAGCCTCTGGCAGGACACATCCATCATGTCTGCCTAAAGAGTGAGGAGATGGCTGGGTGAAGCAGCTCAGAGTGGGCCATGCCCGAGGCTCACGGGAGTCTTCAGCAGTCCTTTGCCTGCCAGGTAATACGTGCAAGAGCTGATGCCCAGGTGGAAGAACTAACGGTGGTCTAGCTTTCTGACCAAAGCTGAGGTTTGTGCCTCCAGGCCATTGTGGATCTCTTCACTTGAACATTCTCAGACTCTTCATCTTTTTTTGTTGTTTTGGTTTGATCGCGCCATGCGGTTTGCAGGATCTTAGTTCCCCAACCAGGGATCGAACCTGGACCCTTGGCAGTGAAAGTGTGGAGTCCTAACCACTGGACCGCCAGGGAATTCCCTCAAACTCTTCATCTTTAATTGCAGTTCTTCTTAGGGTCACACTAGTTTTTGGTCTCAGAGCCAAAATGTTCAGAATTATCGCAGATCTGTGCTCTTCTGACAGAGTAATGTCTCTTGACCAACCAAATAGGACAGGCAGGTTACAGGTGAAGCTGGTTGCAGAGGTCCCAGGTTCTTCTCCAGCTGTCATGTAGAGGGGATTCAGGTTCTGGAGTCAGATGCCTGGCTGCCTGCTGTAATTCACGTCACTTATATCTTCTACCCTTGCAGAGTGAAGGTGGTAATGGCGTTCACCTCGGAAGGTTGTTGCGAAACGTCAGTGGGATAATACAGATAAAGTGCTTATCTGTACCAGGTCCATTTCAAGGACTCGAATAAATGTTAGCTCTTGTTTTTATTTATGATGGGCATATCATTTTTAAACTTGTTGCCTGCATCTGGCAGTTTTTTATTCTTTAGAAGTAATGATTTTCGAATCCTGAATTAGACCCTAGCAGTTTGCAGGAAAAGTCTCTGATCTTTGAGGGCATCTGTCTTGGTTGAATGCAGAACAACCAGATGGAGATATCTAGTGGGCGGATAAAGATATTAGCATCTTCTGGATCATGTGCTCAACCACATTATAAGATAATGCTTGGATGTAAGGGCATTGCCGGCTCTGTGTGTGTGTTCTCAGTGTGTGGATGTGGACCACGTGGCAATTGCAGTGGTCAAGAAGCATTTGTGGTTTAGAGCTTGGGGTCTGGAGTAAGCCTTCCTGGTTTTACATCCTGGCTTCACCACTGTCAATCTGACCATGGTGACCATGGGTGAGTCACTTAATTCAACTGTTTCCTCATCTGTTAAATGTGGATAAAGTACATTTTCCCCTAGGGTAAGTGCAAAGACTGAATAAGATCAATGAGAAGCAGTTTGCACTAAGGTCATGCTGAACTGGGGGCAGTCAGACCATACTCCCATTCCCTGCAGGAGAATGGGCAGGACCAGCCCTCGCATGTGCACCTTGCACTGTAGTTCATTGGTAGCGTCGCTGGTAGATATGCAATGAAAAAAATGTCTGTTTCTCACTTTAGCAGTGATTGGATTAGATATCCATTTAATACATGATCTCACTTATACGTGGAATCTGAAAAAGTCAAACTCGAAATCAGAGAGTAGAATGGTGGTCGGCAGGGGCTAAGGGAGTGGAGGAAATGGGGGGATGTTGGTAAAGGGTACAGTGTTTCAGTTATGCAGGATGAATAAGTCCTGGAGATCTAATGTACAGCAATGTGATTGTAGTTAATGATACTCTATAGTATGGATGAAATTTGCTAAGAGAGTAGATTTTAAGTATTCTCAACACACACACACACACACACACACACACACGTAACCCTTTGAAGCAATGGCTGTGTTAATGAGCTTGATTGCAGTAATCGTTTCACAATGTATATCAAAACATCACGTTGGGGACTTCCCTGGTGGCACAGTGGTTAAGAATCCACCTGCCAGTGCAGGGGACACGGGTTCAAGCCCTGGTACGGGAAGATCCCACATGCCGCGGAGCAACTAAGCCCATGCGCCACAACTACTGAGCCTGTGCTCTAGAGCCCGTGCTCCATAACAAGAGAAGCCACCGCAATGAGAAGACTGCACACCGCAACAAAGAGTAGCCCTCGCTCGCCGCAACTAGAGAAAGCCTGCACACAGCAATGAAGACCCAACGCAGCCAAAAGTAAATAAATAATTTTAAAGAAACATCACGTTGACGAGTAAAAATTCTATTTAAAGTGTACAGTTATACCTCAGTAAAGCTGCAAAAATGCAAATTTCAATAATGCTGCAGTGCTACCTCTGAAGTGAATAAGAGAGCTTTGCAGAGTTTTCATGACTCCTCATTATAATAATTGGCTGACTTTGGGTTAAGTATGAGGTCTGATCATCCCAATCTGGCCTCGAGGTTTTTTGCTGTTTTATTCAACATACTTTCATAAACAAGTGTTCTCTAGGTAAACATCTGTGAAAGTCAAAATACCAAAACAGATGAAAGCTAGAACCAGGCCGGATGCTACATCAGTGTTTTAGTGGCAGCAAAAAAACATCATCTGTTACATTTAATTATTGTGTCTAGTTTGAGTTCTGTTGGTTTGGTAGAGTTTGGAGTTGATTTCTAAATATACTGGGGATAGGGCTTCCCTGGTGGTGCAGTGGTTAAGAATCTGCCTGCCAATGCAGTGGACACAGGTTCAAGCCCTGGTCCGGGAAGATCCCACATGCCGCGGAGCAGCTAAGCCTCTGAGCCACAACTACTGAAGCCCGTGCGCCTAGAGTCCATGCTTCACAACAACAGAAGCCACTGCAATGAGAAGCCCGTGCACCGCAATGAAGAGTAGCCCCCGCTCACCGCCAACTAGAGAAAGCCCGCACGCAGTAACAAAGACCCAACACAGCAACAAAGACCCAACACAGCCAAAAATAAATAAATAAATAAATTTATTAAAAAAAAAAATAAATATACTGGGGATTTTATACCAGTTTTCTGTTTCTGCACATTTAAGGAATATTTTAATAAAAGTAAATGAAGTCAACATTGAAAGTCATTTTTTTTTCTTTTAAGGAGGGTCCGTACTTCAGTCAAGAAACATTGGCTAGATCATTCAGAGTGTGCAGAGTGTGTAATCAGCTGATTTTTCTGATTTGCTGGATACTTGGTAGACATTTCTCTGTCCAGCTCACACATTGGACAGGGGAGCACTTTTACCATCCTGGTTTCTCTGAGCATTGGGTGACCGGGTTATTCTGACTGTGTGGAGAGCTTCTTCTATTCTTGTTGTGTGCTTTTAGCAGCAAGGGGGAAGCATATTTTCTCTCTTTTACCACTCAGTATTCCTACCTTCCATATTCTGTTCATCGGATACAGCCACTTCCAAAGTCTTATTTTTTCACCATGAAATGAGACACACCATTGTTCTATCGACTTATTTCTTTTTCACGTTTTTATATTAGGAAGTTGACTGTTGGCAAGTTCTCAGTGCCCGCCCCCTGCTGCCCCGCCCAGTGATAATATCCAGGCTTTCTCTAGCCTTTCTTTCCCTGGTAGCTCTGTACTCTTCACAGATGACACCATTAGTCCTCACGGTTGTCCCCAGAGGTAGGTAGGATGAGACAGAGCATCTGGGTGTGTGAACAGAGGGCCGGAGTGAATTGAGTCTGAGGAAAGCAGTGGGTTACTTCTTTTATGTCAGCGTTTTGGCTTTAGGCAGACTTCTGCATTTGTACCTATTTTCGTGTTTTCTACAAAGAATTTTTCAAGTGATAACAGTCGTTAACTTCATTGCTGCAGAATGAAATAAAAGGGATACTAATGTAGCTATTGAGAAATACGAACCTTCACTCAAATCTTTTTAGGGTCATTAAGAAAGCGCAGTTTTAACTGTTGACTTTGGTTTGATTTTTTTTTTTTTCCCCCTAGGATTTGGAGTGTATTTAAATTGATCTTAAATTCTGAAGCTAAATGATCAAAACAAACCCCTTTAATAATACAGTTGTCTAAAACCTATTCAGTTTAGCTGTTTGAAGGTGCAAGATTAACATGCCTAAAGCCTAGCTCTGATCATTTCATAATTTCGTTTTGTTTCTTTTTAAACATTATGAGCTTTGAAGTCAAAAGACCTGGCTTCATTTTATGGGCTGGTTATATAATCTGTCTGATTCTCACTTTCTTTCTCTAAAATGGAGATAATAATACCCACTTCAAAGGACGGTTATGGCAATTAAGTGAGATCGTGTGTGTGAGATACTAAACACAGTAGGTGTCAATAAAACTTAAAAGTAAAAAAGGTGGAAAGCTAAAAACCTATAAGAACCTCTCTGTCTTTACAATATAAAATCCAGATTCTTTGATGCCATGTTCTAGACCTCCGCATAGTCTGGCCTACAGTGACCTCATAGCCAAGTTGTTATTTTCCAGCCAGATAGACAACTTCACTCTTCATTTTCCAGAAAACTTTCAAACTTTTTGACCAAGACCCTCAATAAGAAACACATTTTACACATGAAACAAAAGTTTCACGAAGCAGTACCTCACCTTGCCACATGAAATACATTCTGTTCTACATAGAAAATGCTGGTCTGACCATTAAGCTGATATCAGCAGGTTTTCAAACTTGCTGTTTGAAAACCCCCTGATCTAGAAGACTCTTCGTCTCCATTTCTTGAAATTCTCACCCTCCCTTGAGACCCGTGCCCCCATCATGAAACCTTCCCTCATCTTGGCAGCTGGTGGCCTTCTCTGAACTTACCATTTTTTCTCAATCTCATTTATGGAATTTGCTGCAAATTGGCTTTTATGTTAATTGTTGACTTACACCATCTCTGTGACTAGATGGCAAGTGCGGTCAGGGCTTGGTCCCTGTGGTCATTTATCAACCTGTGCGTGTAGCAGGAGTCCTGCCCATTGCTCTGAGGTCCAGACTCCGAGGTGTTTGTTAAATTGCATGGTGTCTTGACTGCTTCGCTGCCTTTGTGCTGACATTTGAAAGCCATAAAATCAGGTTTGTGTGTGGACGCAGGAGCTTCTTGCCATGACTGCTGCCTAGATCAGAGGTCTTCATCTGTCGGGCTGCGTTGGATTCCTGTGTATCTGGAAAAGAATGATATGGGTTGCCATTGGGGTTCCAGCTTCTAAATGGAGATTCTCAATTTCCGGTTTTCTGACATGACTTTGCTAGACCTGAGGCTCCTTTCAGCCCCAGCAGTGTGTGAGCAAAGATCAGTAACAGCGTCCTCTCTGATTAAGCACAGCCTGGTATCTTTAAACCTCAGGCCTTCGCAGCATGGAACAGATAATGATTTTAGCCTGTGAGACTCGCATTTTATAACATAAGACGTTTTTAGATATGTTTCCATGTGTGGATATACTGTTCTCTCGATCCTATATGTGTGGGTATTTATACACAGTATTAATGATGTAGAGCCTTTCATCTACAATGAAAAAATATTATATAAACCAGAATAGAATGTTTATATCTTAACTACGCACACTTACCTCATGTTGGGAGCCCAGTTTTGAGAGCCTGACTAATGATGAGATTTAGGGGAGTGCAGGACTCATTTTATGTTTACGCAAATTATCTACCCAAAGGTCAACCTCATTTAAAGGCACTGATTTAATTTAGGAAAGTTATTTTTCTCTTTTAAATCTAATTTAAGAAGCTTGACTGAAATAGTAATAGATAGCAGAGAACTGCCTGTGCAGCAATGTAAACCAGCAGATCTGGGCATAGTGACATCTCTCCACGGTGACATACGGGGACAAAATACATAGCAGAAATATCTAGGGAATTGTGGATTAAAAACAAATTACTTAACAGCTAATGAAGCAAACAGTAAAAAGCTAAATAACCTACTGATAACTGCATCATAATATCTAGAAGTTACTGATGCACAGTTTTTATAATGACTTTCTTTTTTAAGAGGCTGGTGGACCCTTAGGTTTTTATAGTAAATCTGTTCATCCATAGGCGCATTTTTCTCTTTTGAGCATCACACACTTGTAGGGACTTATGAAGTGAGTTTAGTTAAATTCGGCACTCAGAGAATTTGCGCACAAGCTTCCTTATTTTGATTCTTCCCCATCCAGTCTGCCATTTACCAGAGTTAAAATGTGTGTCGAAGGAAGCGAGATTTGTCTTAAAAGAGATTTGGAGAAAATCTTCCTTCAATATTTAAAGCGCTTGACAAAGTCATGTTCACACGGAAGTCAGTATGGAGATGAGGAAGTTAAAATCAGGTGGCTTATTTTTCATTACTGGCTGAAAGCCCATCTGATAGGACTGACATGGAGCACTAATTAATTACCCAGGGTCTCCTCATTCACTAATCACATTGCATGAAACTTCCCTCCTGGCTGAGACTCAAGGGCAAACCATAGGCATCCAGCCAGCTTATTTTCCATAGGCATTATGCTACCTCTATAAATTAATGTGAACCTAATATATACTGTCAGCGGTTTACTTTCCCATGGCGACCCTCTCTGGTTAAACAGCTTTAAATGAAATCTCATATTGAGAGTGAAAGGTTTCTTGCAAAAGGGGGGGAAAAAAAGGAAGATTTAAAATCCTTTTTGTAATCTTTTTTCCCACAGTGTATATACTATTTTGGCTCCAGTAAAAAATCTAACGCACAGATGACATGATGATTGCCTTTTGTTATCTGAAAAGTGAGCCTATATAATGCTTAAGGAAGAGACTTTTTCCATGATATTTTTTAACTGCAATAATAATCTGTTCATTGAGTGCATACTATACGCAAACACATATCTTAACTCGTATATTCTCACATCAGTCCTATGAGGATGCTATTATTGCCACCATTTATGGGTGAGAAAATTGTGAGTCTGTCAACTTGTCCAGGGTCACATCTAGTAAATGCTGGGGCCCAGATTTGAACCATGGTTTGTCACCAAAGACCGTGCTCATTTGATTGTGTTACTGTTCCTGACTCATCTGGTCCCTTTGTACTATTCCTTTTAACTTCAGGAAAATATGAATGGTCTTAGTGTTTAAAAATATTCCTGTTTCCATATTCGTTTTTTACATTCATCTGGATTAGTAAATCATTTTACAAGCATGTTGATCTCTAGCACATTGTTTTATGTCTTCAAATCACTTTAATGTCATGCGGCTTTTGTTCAGAGAGCAAAAAGTTGTGGGCATCTTTAAACCAGAGGAAATAGGTACAGCTTATTCACACATCACTCACGCTGCTGTCCTTCTTGAGACGCTTCCAAACAATTCCAATAGAAAAGGGAAATTCCAGAGTGCACGTACACGGACAGTTTCCAAGGCAGTGCCTGTTGAGAATGCAGCCTTCCATCCTGAAGCTGTGAATGGTTCGGCTACAGCTTGTCCTATATGTAAATTAATTTCCAAGAGCGTGTGTAATAAACTCTTCTATGAAAGAACATACAAAAGAGTGTTTTGTCACAACCCAGTTCCCCTGTTAAAAATACCTAACTAGAGAGAACAGGTTGATATTCAGTGGTTTATATGGGGTCCTGTCTTAAGCCAACACTTCCCTCCTTCGTATGCAGTGCTGATGTTCTTGATTGAAAAGAAGCCATTCCATTTCTTTTCATAGGGTCATGAAAAGTTGGAAAGAGGAAAAACTGAGCTGAACATACAGAATAAATAACTAAATGGTGCCGGCAGTCGGCCCTTTTGTTTTCAGACGTTCTCCCGCCCCTTCCTTTGTGAGTCATTGAGCCAGTAAGACCTATCAAAGACGCCTCAGTGTATAGAACGTGTTATGTGGAGCTTTAGTTGTCGTCCACAGCAAAGGGCCAGTTGCCTCTAGGCCTCCTTTCAGGTGATAACCAACGGATTTGGACCTCCTGGCTCTGCTCCATGTATCCTGCATTCATCTCTCAAGATGTTTTAGGTTGTGATTGAATATAAAGCATCAGAAAGATGACGTCAATCCAGTAAAAACATTAAGGGGATTTTAAACATGAGTGTGGAAATGTGAAAAATGAGCTTGAAATGAAGGTACCTACTGCTAGTCTTTTTGTGCATGGTTAACTGGATTAGAATTACATCATCTGTGATAGCTATTAAGAAGGCTATATGGCATTACTAGGGTGTAGCATGTTTCTCTTAGAACTTAGCATTTCAAAAGGCCCACTGGGAGAAAATTCGGTTCCTGTTATAATATGAACTTGTGGTTCTCAAAGATGATTTCTTGGATGCCTTTGTTACTAATGTTATCAATAAGATTTCGTTTTACACATTCTGAATTCTAACAAGAAGTCAGTGCACTCTGAATGTGGTTTCCTGTAGTGGTTTTGCCCAAGTGGGGTGGGAGGAGGGTATGCAAGTGGGTGATGAGTGGGCGATGGGGGTGGAGAGGGTAGGCGCCACCATTCCACTCACTCTGTATAATGCCTGAAAAATTGGAGTTACAGCCCCCTGGCGTTCTTTAACAACTATTTCTAAGTAAGGCACATGATTACTAAAATTCACCTGAAACATGCAGTTATTTCTTAGAAGAATTTTTAATATTTACAGTTAAATGAGAATATTTTTAAATGAAAGCATTATACATTGACTATAGCAAAGACATTTGTTTAGTAAGAGAGTCACCTTTTCCCCCAGAAAATGTGTAAATGTCTCTATATTTCTTTGAAAAGAAAGGAGATATATATATATATATTTGGATAAAGAAACACATTTTTTTAAAAGGCATAACAAAATTTTAAAACACACAGATACATAGGCACAGAGAGTATTTGCATTAGGTTAAAAAAAAAATAGAGTACTAGAAATAGCTCTGACTTAACTGCTCCTCTGCCCCCTCATCTCTGACTGAGCTGACTTCCAACAGGGCAGACCAGGGCAAGCTGTGGGTGCCAGAGAACAACCTGTTGGGTGGGAGGGAAACACCCACCCTTCTTCTGTAAAACAATAACACTAAATGTCAAGAGCTGTGAGGGATCTGAGATTTTGCCCTACCTGCCCGCTAACAAGTTACCCAACCACAGTGTCGTGGATGCTGGCAGAGATGCCAGACTCCTGGGTCAGAGATATAGGACTTTGTTAATCACAGCAATACTAGTAGCCAGTGTATCAATATTTTTCACTCTTTTCCTGAGCCCCAGTTTCCGTAGGGTGATGCAGAGAGGGCCAGTCAACACCTGTATACGTAGTGAGTTGTGTTATAGGAGGGGAACCCTGTGTTTAGGGAACCCAAACTTTTATAATGGGCAGCAAGCCTGCTGGATACTTTGTAGGATCTCCGTAAACACTATCTCTGTCTTCCAAGGCTGTCTGCTATACACATCTCCTTGAAAAGATAGTCTGTCACAAATGACTCATTTGTAATTCCAAGCGCTTCATAGGAAGTGCAGAAACTCGAGAAAATTATCTTCTAACATAAAATACTCTGGAAACAGACCCAGATAAGCACAGATTCCGTGAACAGCTACTGTGCACTGATTTTTAGGGCTGCATATGTTCCGATGATGTAGCCAGTAGCGACAGCATGTATCTCAGTGTTATTTTATCAGGTAGATAAAATGTGATATTTTAATTACATTCAGTATCTGTGTCACACATCCTTTTCAAAATGTCTTCCCTCCCCTTGTGTTGGTCACCACAGCCCTGTGTAGCTGGGGCAGGAGTTGTTATTCTGCATTTACACTTGAGGAGACTGTTGTCCAGAGTGACTTGACCAAATTCACACGCTAGTTAATGTCCTGGTTGGCACTAAACCTGGGGTTTCCTGATACCCAGTCTGTTAGTCTTTGAAACATGTTGCCTAACTCTGTTCTCCTTTTGTCTCTTACACAAGGCAAAGGACATTACCAGCCATTCTAGAGGTGACCCAAGGCCAGTCCCAGGTTCCTTCTTGGTAGTTGCCATCCCTCTCAATTAACCTTGGGTGTTGCCCAGACGTCCTGGGGGGATTGTCTGATGGTGATGTCAGTGGTGTCCGGGGTCAGGAAGGAGTTTGAAATAAGGGAAGCGATTGTGTTGAATGTTTCCTCATTGCTCTACACTTCATTTCAGTTTAATTGAACACAAGCAGTCTCCACTGTTTCAGCCCCTTTGCTTAGTAGAGCAGCCCCTGGCTCTCCTGGACTTAATGTATAATTACAGGTGTCAGACTCTCCATCTGTGCTTTTGGGGGCACCTGTCTGTCTTGGTTTCCTGCTGCCCCTGTGTCTGCTTCTTTGCAGTTTCCCCTCAAGTTCCCTCTGTGCACTTCACCATGAATCTTACTGTTCTCTGGGATGATGGCTTGGTCCTGTTCTCTACAAAGTCTTTATGTGGCCTTAACGATAACCACAGGAACAATTATTCATTGAGCGTGTCCTGTGTGCCAGGCCCTTTGCAAAAGCACATTATATGCATCATCTCATTCAATCTACCCCAGTGACCCTATGAGATGGATACTGCTATCTCCATGTTTTATAGAGGAAGAAGTAGAGAACTGAGAGAGTAAACTGTTTGTCTGAGGTCACACAGTTAGTAAGTGATGGAGCTGGATTTCTAACCCCGAGTCTGCTGTCTGGCCTCCTGGACCTCATACAATTGTGCCAGGACACTTTTACGTGCATGTCTGACATTCATCTGAGTTTGTAATGTGTCTAAGACTGAATTCTAAAATTGATCTTTCTCCTAAAATCTTCTCACTGATCCGTATCCCTAACTTTGAAAAGGACACCGTAGCCTATCAAGTTAAAACCCTGGGAATTTTCTTAGATTCTTCTCTCTTCCTCATCTCCCACAACTAATTCACTGATTTATTCGACAGATATTTATTTAAGACCTACTGTGAAGCACACATTGTTCTAAGTTTGGTGGGTACAGAATGAACTAAACAGACAAGAATCTCTGCTCCCATGGAGCTTGTTTTCATGGAAATTAATATCCCCATTTTATGGATTTGGAAACTGAGGCATAGGGAGATTAAGTGACTTGCCCAAGGTCACATATTTAGGATTCAAACCCAGGCAGTGTGGTTTAGAAAACCATGGTTTTGACCTTATACCCTGTGCTTCCTGTCACCAAGTCCTGTAGCGTCTCCTCCTTAATCTTTTCTGTCTTCATCTACTGCCAGTGCCTCTGCCTCTGCCTTTCTGGGCTGGTGTCAGTGTCACCAGGATGACTGCAGGAGTCTCCCAACTTGTCTCATGGCCTGCAGTCTCACCTCCCTTCAATTTATTCTCTATGCCGTACTGGAATGATTTTTCTAAAATGCAGTCTGATCCTGTCACTGTTTTGCTAAAAATCCTTGGTTGGCTTCAAGTAACTTGGTGGTACCTTGGTCCCCAGGACACAGACAGCATGCCGTGATAAGGTCCCTGCTTAGCAACCTCTAGCCCAATGGTTCTCAGACTTCACTGTGTATCACAATTAGCTGGAGAGCTTCTTAAGAGGGGCTTGCTGGGCCCCATCCCCAGAGTTGCTGAGGAGGTAGATCTGGGGCTGCCTGAGAATGTGCATGTCTAACAAGTCCCTGGAACAGGACCCACGCTGTGAGAAGCACTGCTTGGCGGGGACCTGGCCTGATGTCTCTGCTCCAGCCCTGGGAGCATTTACGGATTCCTGAGGGACATGCTGTTTCAGGCTTTGATCCTTTTGCACAAGCTGCTTCCTCTGCAGGAGATGGTCTTCCTCTCTCCTTCCCTTTAAATCTCAGTTCAAGTGTCACTTCCTAGGAAGCTTCCTCTGACTCCGCACAGCGATCCCAGAGCCTCGCCTCTGTGTTTCTATGGCAACGTGTCTCTGGGAAGGCGTCATTCCGTCCCCTGTGCTTGAGCCTTGGTTTTACTTATCTGTTCCCCTCACTGACCCTCGACAGTTAGCTCTTTAAGAAAAGAGATCATCTGTTACGTTTTTCACCTTTCTGTCCCTGGCACCTAGCATAGTGCCCAGTATATATTGAAGGTATGTACTTACTAAATGAGTTGAAAGGTATAATCCTACTTGTGCTTTAAAAAAGAGTAATCCTATTTTAAGTTTTCTTTGCATTAACCTTTAAGTCTTGCCTAAGATATTTCTTTAAAACTTTAAGGTGTTTCAACACAAAAGCAGTATACATCTGAAAGTATTAAACTTTCAAAGCTGCTGCACTGCTTGGTTGTTTAATGCAAACAGCAGGAGCTTACTCCCACAAAGGCTGATGTTTGTCTACAGACAACTTACTTGTCGTACCTGTGGTTTGAAAGACTTGAGTTATCCCTCAGTCCTCCGCAGCCTTTAGAACATCTCTCTGGTCTCTTCTTAGCCTTGGTCTAATCGAATCAGAGAATTACAGATGGAATAGCGCAGGTGGTGTAAGCCTGGCTTTTACTGAGACAAAGATCAGTGGGCTGTAAACTTGCAGCCTCCATGTTTCCATCCAAAATTACATAACCCCCCACGTTCCTTTCTGTGTGCCTGCGTTGCCTGAGTAATTTCCAAGAGGAATATGGGTTTTATTGCCTGTATAGCCCTCCCCCTTTCTTTCCCCTCCCATCTCAGATGACTAGTTCTTGCCAAAATGTTAAGCTCCAAATTCTAACACAGGAATTTCTGAACAAGATTGTCCCTGGATTGTAGACATTTCTTCAAGAGGTGCTCTGACCTGCTGGTGCAGAGCAAGCTCAAAGGCGGAGAGAGCCTTTCCATCCTCTCTGGGAAAACAGGAGGAGGAAACACGGGTCCCTCATGCTTGGGAACCACTGCTCTGCTTTGGGAACCATTTCCTGGGTTCTGGCTGCTTCCAAAATTCAACAAGCAAGCAGAGGGCAGCCCTTTCCGTCAGGTAGAGTGTGGCTGAATCATGTCTAACTTGTTGTTGAACTTCATGTTCACCAAGTCACAACAGCTTACCCGGTAGTTCAGAACCACTGGAGTCTCGACTCAGCTGTTTGGAAAGGAACAGCACTTTCCACCAGATCATTAGTCTCTCGAGCCCCATCACGCTCATGCCTGTTCCACACATTTAACTGTTTACAGTGAGCTTGTCACAGGAGTAAATATGAGGGAACTTAATCTGGTTTCTTATTTGCGTCTTAGGACCCTCTTGGTTGCAAGTAACAGGAAGCCCCCAAAGTAGCTTGAGCCAAGATGGGAGGGGGAGACGTACAATAGGGACCCAGGGGCATTACGTGGACCCCAGGATCAGGAAGTGCGGCCAGGGGTCCTGGGGATAAGGAGCAGAGAGCAGACAGGAACAGGAGTTTTCCTTGGTCTCTTTTCTGCTTCTACGTGTGCATGCTCTATCCACAGCACCCCAGTCTGTTCTAGCATAAGGGAGACTGAAGCTGACAAAAGTCACTGCGTCCAACACCCGATTTCTGGGGAAGAGAGCCTCTGGCTCAGCTTCATGTTTAATAAGTGACTTTTCCTGACACACAGCCCACCCTAACCTGCTCCTCAGTCTAGAGAGAGGGTTGGGAGGGAGTGGGCCCTCCTTGGCAGACGTGGCTGCAGGGTCTCACCCTTGAGGGTAGGGGACAGTTTTCAGAAAAAGGGGCGTGTCGATGGAGAAGTTGTCCCCATCAATATTGCTGATAATTTATATCCCACGTTCTTCCAAAAAGATTCTGTTTTTAAAAATGGATATAATGAAACCAAAACACATCACAGAGGATATAAAATAAAAACGAGGAGTGATAAGATTAGGGAGAGGGACGATGCATCAAGAAGCCCTGATGGGGAGAAACTTATTGTAATGTGAGATTTCAGAATTAGTAGGTTTTCAAGTTCTGGGGCCAATTACACCCAGAATTCATGAACCAGATTGCTAGGATAAGAAAGAGAAAAGATTTGTGGTTAAACCTGATCTTGGTATTCTGGCTAGAGTCTGTTTCTTCTAAATGCACAGGGATATTGTGTACACTGTTCCTGGAAGGAGCCTCCAGCCTGCGTCAGGGGAAGGGGATGATTAATTGGAGGGCAGGTGCTGCTGTCCCTTAAACAGGCACATGCTCTCTGGTTAACACAGCCCCCAGCGCTCCTGGAGTCTGACCTCAGGCCACATCACTCCTATACAATCCCGTGCGTGTAAATGTCAAATTAAGGGTACATGCAGCGAGAGGTGCGCAAGTTGCGAAGAGAGGGCCCTCTGGTCACTGTGAACGAGGACGCTTTCTCATCCTCGGAGTAGGCAGGAGTGGAAGCAGGGTGCCACACTGACCTGTGGTAGGTCCAGGGAGGCGGGGAGGAGGAGGCTGAGAAAGGCCTGAGGACGGGGAGGGAGCTAAGGCGTAGGAAGTACCAACTATTCTGGGCATGTGATTCGAGTTTTGAATCTCACCCGGTCGCTCGTTGTCACGTTGACCCCTGTAGTTGTTTTGTGCATTTCCTCAGGTGCCCTTAGTATCTCCATTGGACAAATGAGGACCAGGGGGCTCTAGGAAGTCAGGAGACCCTCCAGTGGTTCCTTCTCTGTCTGGGAGAAATCACAGTCACCACCCGCCATGGCTTCAAAGCCCAACCAGCGTGGCTCCTGTTACTCTCTGTCCTTCGCATCGGCCCTGGGGTGGCTGTGCCTCCCACGAGCCTGTCCACCTCAGCCGTGGCACCTTAGCCTGTACGCCTCAGCCGTGGCACCGTAGCCTGTACACCTCAGCCGTAGCGCCTCAGCCGGTACGCCTCAGCCCTAGCGCCTTAGCCAGGCTGCTGTTTTGCCTGGAACACAGTTCCCCGACATCCATCAGTCAACTCCTTCATGTCTGTCATGTGTTTGCTCATGTAGCTTTCTTAGTGGAGACTTGCTCTGTCCGCTCTATTTCGGTGTCACACCTCCCTCCACCCTGGACCATATTTCATTCCCCTTATGCCATTCTCTTTTCCTGCAGTGCTTCTAAAATGGCCTGTTATCTAGCTCATATATGTTTCTCTTTATTGTCTTTCCCTCCCCCCTCGCCCCAACTAGAACGTCAGCCCCAAGAGGAGGCACATTTGTCTGTTTTGCTTCCCAATTTATCCAGGGTCCCTAGAGGGCTGCCTGGCTCACGGTAGATGCTCAGTAAATATGTGTTGAATGAATGAAGAACCTTTCCTGAGATTACAGAACCACAGAGTTCCAGAGCTGGGCTTCTGCAAGCTGTGTGTGTTCAGGCCACTTGGAGGAGGCCGTGTGGGTGAAGTGAAGTGAGAGGTTGACCCTGGCTTGGATGGGGAACGTCCTGTTTACAAGTTCGAACTTTGTCTGCCACGCCATCTTATCATGAGGATTCCAGACAGTTTGAATGTACAAACTGGGATGTGGAGACCCAGTGGCAGAATTGGGATTGCCTTTCTGTGCATTGAATTTTCCACCAGCCCATATTTACTCCTCGGACATGGCAAGAATTATGCCAGGGACATTTTGTTCCTGCAGTCAGCCCCTGCTTGATAGAGAGAACATGGATTTTGTTAACAGAGGTATTTAGCACACTTGTGTGGACTATTCCACCTCACCTACCCCGCCAGACCTGGAGTGTTGGTCATACTCAAGTGTCAGAAAAACATCTTAATGAAACGTACATGTGTTGCAGGCTCAGGAAAATACATCTTTCCTAATGGCATTCTTTCTCTTTCCTCTCTTCTGTGTCAAATGTTTTAAATGCATCTCTCCTGTTTATTCAGGCAGAGCTTAAAACTTTTAAAAACAATGTCATCAGGATGATTAAAGAATAACAGTTCTTTCCATTGTTATTTAGGATAATATTTTCGAGATTCCAATTAGGTGAGAAGATTGACCTGATTTTTATCTTCCTCTATTGTGTTTACCTTGCTGCATTGTTATTTTGAGTCTGTTCACAGGGTGCTGGGCAGATGCCATTGACGTAATTATTATTTTTTAAGCAAAAAGGATTGAAGATGTCTGTTTAAGAATTGCCTGTGAACTTTAACATACATCTATACATAACTGCTTCCTTTTATGAATAAAAGTCGTAGGAGGTCGTAGACATGTATATGGATTTTAAATCATTTATTTTTTAAAAGTATACAAGCTGAAACTTGTTTCCAAGAGAATTCAGATAGCAGCCAAAATACCCATGAAAGAAAACTGTCCTTCAGAAATGCTGCTAGATCTCAAGCTAGTTATGAAATTGACACCCGAGAGTTATTTCTGTCAGAGGACATAAGATGGATTTAGAAGAGCCAGAGTCTTCTCCGTGTAGAAGATGCCAGAAACACAGGCATTATCCTTATACCTCCCTCTCCTTCACCCTTACCCCCACCCCTTCGCCATATCCAGGCATCACTGAAAACGTCAGTTTTACTTCTAAATACTCTCAATTCCGTGTGCTTCTCCAGCATATTTCAGTCCAGGACACAATCGGGTCTTGTCTGCATGACCAAAGTGCCCTCCTTCTAGCTGCTGTGCATCTACTCTGAACTCTCTTCCAACCTTTTCTGCAACTCAGATCATTTTTCCAAAGCCCACGTCTGATAAAGACCTGCCTTCTCACCCCACCTCAGCCGACGACATATGTACGGCCCTGAATGCCTTCCCGTCACTCTTAGGGAGATGACTGAATTTCTTAATGTGGCTTAGGAGGCCCTGCATGGGCTGGTCCTGCTTGCATCTCTCATTGCAAACCTGCCACACCTTCCCCCCTTCCCCCATTCTCTGTGCACCAGCCATACCGGTCACCTTTTAGACCCTTTACTTGCTGTGCTTCTCCCACCACAGGGCCTTTGTACATTCTCTTCTCTCTGCCTGAAACTTTCTTCCTTCCTTTCTTTGCCCGTTAACATCATCTCATCTTGCAGACCCCAGTTCCTACATCCCTTACTTAGGGAAGCCTTCCTGGACCGCTCTCTAGGTCAGATCTCCCTCTTATAGTTTGTATTGGCCTTATTTTCTTCTCCTATAGAGCACCATCAAGGGTGGTTTTGCCTTTTACACTTTATTTGATAAAAATCTATCTTTTTTTTTTTGTAAACATTCAAAAACTTATTGTATTTTGAATAGGTGATACATTAAAATTGTTCAAACTTCAGAAGACCCAAAAGGGTTCTTAGGAAGAGCCTTCCTCTTCTCCCACCCCCCGCCCCAGTTCTCTTTGCTGGAGGCAACTAGTAACACCCCCGCTTCCTTCCCCCCAGAAATCTGTTTTCTTACCTCCATTTATCCCAAGACAAAAGCAGTGCCTAGCACAAAGTAGGAACTCGAGAATATTTGTTGAAGGTTGTAGATAGATGAATAAATGGCTTCTTGAAGTACCCATTTTTGTACCAGTTAGAATGGAGCACTGGTCCATTTCTAATCTGTTGGAGGCTCAGCAAGGGTGAAAACAACAGATTGAGGAAGAGATTTTCTATTTGTAAGCCTCAGAGAAAAGGGGGCAGACGTGACCCTCCTGGCAGAGAAGCCCCGGCACCCTGGTCACATCCTAGGGCCGTTTTCCTCTCCAGCTTTGCCTAAGGATCAGCTCTTCTGGCTCTTGCCCTGCCCAGCCCGGCAGGCTTCCATCAGCACGCCACTCTCTGTTTCTACCTAGTGCCATCCTTGCTCCCAGTCAGGAAAACATACCTTTGCCTTGAACACCTAGAAATTAAAGAAGCGATTTTGAGTCTTAGGACATGAGTTGCAGTATAATTCTCCATCCCTTATTTGGCTGGACAAAGATTTTATGCACATTAGCAAAGTAGTATAATGGTTTTTAGCTTGGACTGAGAAGTCAGGTTTCCTGAGCAACCAGCTCAGGTGCCTATGTAATCTTGGGAGACTTACTCAGTGTTTCTGAGTTTTCTTTTCTATAGAAGGGGGATAATACTGCTACTACTGCATGGGATTATTGTGGGACACTTTAGAACAGTGTTTTCCAATAATAATATAGTGCAGGCCACATATATAATTTAAATGTTCCAGTGGCTGTAGTTTAAAAATTATGTATAAAATAAATATGCTTCAAGGGTATATTACACAGCACAGGGAAATGTAGCCACTATTTTGTAACTTTAAATGGAGTATAATCTATAAAAATATTGAATCATTATGTTGTACACCTGAAAATAATATAATATTTTAAGTCAACTATACTTCAATAAAAAAGTAAAATGAAATAAGTGAAATTAATTTTAATATATTTAACCCAATATATCCAAAGTATTATCATTTCAACATGTACTCAAAAATAAAACAACTGTAATATTACTCAGCCATAAAAAAGAATGAAATAATGCCATTTGCAGCAACATGGACGGACCTAGAGATTTTCATCCTAAGTGAAATAAGTCAGAGAAAGACAAATATCATATGATATCACTCATATACTTTATATGTGGAATCTAAACAAGTGATACAAATGAACTTATTTGCAAAACAGAAATAGACTCACAGAAGTAGAAAACAAACTTATAGTTACCAAAATGGAAAGCGGGGTGAGGGATAAATTAGGAGTTTGGGATTAACAGATATACACTACTGTATATAAAATAAACAACAAGGACCTACTGTATAGCCCAGGGAATTCTACTCAATACTCTGTAATGACCTATATGGGAAAAGAATCTGAAAAAGAGTGGATATATGTATATGTATAACTGATTCACTTTGCCATCCACTTGAAACTAACACAAGATTGTAAATCAACTACACTTCAATTAAAAATCAATAAATGAACAGTTGTTAATGAGATCTTTTACATTCTTTTTATTCCTATTAAGTGTTTTAAATCCAGTGTATATTTTACACCTGCTAGCACATCTCGGTTTTAATTAACCACCTTTCAGATGCCCAGCAGCTGGGGCCTACTGTATTAGGCAGTGCTCTTATAAAACACAATACTTAGCATGGTGCTTAGTTCATACTTAGCGTTCAACAAATGTTGGCAAAATTAATATTCATTTTAAATCATCAAAAATTGGGTAGACTAACATTTGACTGTGTGTTTGCATATCCTGCCGCATGGGAAGATGCCTCAGATCTGGTTATTTCTGTTTCAAAGGAATAAAGAGCTGACTTTAATGTTCTTGGTTGTTCCCTGTAAGGTGGCCTCTGGGTTTCAGAATGAGGTCAGTCTGGGGGTTTATGGTTGCCTTTTCTTTGGGAGGTGGGAAAGGGGAAACTCAGTGTGCTTCAAGGGCTGCGTGCCTGTCTCTGTTTTTTTGGCTCTTCTCTGTTTAATTATTTGGAGCTGGATCAACTTGATTTTAAAGCAAAACATATGGGCTGGGAGTAATTGGGAGGACGTTTACTGGTGATGGAGCAGCAAAGGTATGTACGGGTTTAGGCCCTGGCCCTGCGGCACTCACTTAGCTATTGACAGCTTTCCTGGACTTCAAATTCAGTGTTCTTTCTCCAAATTCTCAAACCTTGTTTGGAAAGTCACAGTTAAGGCAGGAAATATTGGAGCAAGAGTACAAAGGAAATTGTGAGTCTTCTTTAGGTCCTGATTTTTTTTCTCTTCTTTGATGAAAACTTGGTTTCCAATCTGTTTATATATGATGTGGGAAAGAAAAAGGTTTTCCAAAGTGCCAGAAAGAGAGAGGAGAACTCCATACAAAGAGGAGAAAGTTGACCCACCACTGATGTTTTCTGTTTTCCGCTTTCCTCCATTGATGACACCAGCACGGGGAACGTCTGTTCTACAACCAGTTCTTAATGTGAAGGCAAGGTTTTCATCTCTTTTTACCTCCTCAACTTCCCTTTGCTTCCTGGGGAGGGAATATATGATGCCCATGTCACATCCCATATAATTCTAACCTGAATGCCTCCATTTTCTGTCCCATAGGAGAAAAGGGGGATGTGTCAAAACTGGTAAGAACACGCATGTTGATGTTTAGACTCATCTTGGTTCAAATCTCTGCTTTTCCACTCGGAAGCTGTGTGCCTTTGAGAGGGTTAAACTGTCTCAGCCTCATGTTTCTCATTCTTAAAATGGGGTTAATAATAGTGCCTATTTCAGAACAAAATTATTGTGACGCTTAAGAGAGACACGGCATACAAAGCACTAAGCAGAGTGCCTGGAAAGTAATAAAGAGAATTTTAATGTTAGTGATGAGGCAGGGGCCCTCAGCAATGATACGTCCACCCTCTTCGACAGCAAGAGGGACAATGGACCACTATGTCCTCTGCCACAACATCTCACCCATTGCTTGAGGTGACACTGTGATTAAATACTGCATCAGGGAAGTGACCGAACCTTTGTCCACAAAGAGCTTTAGCATGAGAAAGTCTTGCATTTCACTGGGCTGTGTTTGATGTCAATGTGGATGAAGTCAAGCGCTCCGTGTCTTCTAAGGTCTGAAGGGCTCCTGTGTGTGCACTTGCCCCTTGTTACCCTACTGTGCCTAGGACCTGTGAATATGAGAGTGACGTGCTGAATTGCTTTATTTGTGTACTACAGAGTCCCCAAAACCTTTTGAGTCATTTGGGGGACTGGTGCATTTGTGGCTTCATATCAGAACTGTAAAGCAAAATAGCATTCTGGCCTGGGCAGTAGAGGGGCCGAGTGTAGTGGGTTTTTTTGTTGGGATGTTGAAGACAAATTTTTCTGAACACTTTTCAAACCTCTATGAGCAAGGGTAGGAAAAAAGGGGTCCTCGGTTTTTGCTAAATCAAGGACACATTGCTGAGCTTTTCTGTGTAGGGACTCAGAAGGCATTGAATGCTATCTCACTACAGTGTCAGGTAATTGTACGGGGATTTGGAAGGTTCTGCTTTTAAAAACACCACCACCTTTTCAGAGCAGTCGTTCCTTTGTGTTTTTTTCAGTCCCCTCTTTTCCCTCTGCTCCTGCTATTTTCCCAGCCCTTTCGGATTTATTAGCCGTTGCCTACAAAGTGTCAGTAACTCCCCGCTGCGAATGGCTAAGACCTCGCCAGGTGGACCCTTCTCAGATTTCCCTGAAACTGGAGAGAGTAACCACCCTCACTCTTGTTTTCTCCACGCCCCCCTCTCAGTGGACAGCTTCCCTGACATTTAACTTGATCAAGATGTTAGTAAAATAAACAGCTGCCGTGAGACTGAAACTGCTTGTCAACCTGCCCACCCTCTTTTCACTTCACTGTTTGGACAGGAAACTCAGAGCTGCTATGGATAATAAAGATGAGAACTAAGATGTGTCTTTCTTCGTGGCCAGTTACACCCAGTCCTGATGACTGAGCTCTTAGTGGGTGGACAGCCCTGTGCAACGTGTCACCAAACCTGTGAAACTCTGATTATATGACACACCATTATTTTAGGTACAATCAAGGGGAAAAAAAGCAAACTATGAGCCATCATCGATTTTAAGACACATCCCAATTTCAGAGATGTTAAAATGTGGTGGGAAAATGTGTATCTTAAAGCTTTGAGTTAGAATACAGTGAGAACTAATTAAAATGGACCGTCCCCCTGGGTACTCACTGCTCCCCTCCCCAGCCCCATACTCAGTGCAGCTGATGGAAGGCTGAGGGAGTCTGTGTGTTTTTCAACTCAATCTCAGGTGTTATTTGTTTACTCTGTGTTATGCATGAAGTTATAGCACTGAGTTGAGACCAGGCCGAGTCATGGAAGCCCTCTCAACTGCAATATAAGTATTTTAAGTTTCCGACAAACAGAAGAATCCAGGTGTTTTCTTTGGGTCACCCTGGACTTGATAAGGTTCACGTTCCCTTTTATTTATTTATTTATTTAGTTGCACCGGGTCTTAGTTGTGGCAGGTGGGCTCTTTAGTTGTGGCATGCGTGTGGGATCTAGTTCCCTGACCAGGGATCGAACCCGGGCCCCCCTGCATGGGGAGCGCAGAGTCTTGTCCACTGTGCCACCAGAGAGGTCCCTCATGTTCCCTTTTGAAGGAGTGATAAAGAGCTTGCGGAGGGACACTGGGGACTTCGGCATGCCCTCCGTGCCCCGGCCCATTCATGGTGGCATGATGGCGAGGAGAGAATCTCCAGCTCTTCTAAATTCATGCCCCTAGTTATCCATTTTCTAGTGAACATCATGCTCAGATTTACTCACTGTTTCCTCTCCTATCCAAAAGGCAGCGTTAAACATTATTGATGACTTTAATTTTACTCAAGATTCTACCTAATTATTATTCTTCATGATCTGTTAAGCATTAAGCTTAACATTAACAGTAAGCAGGTGCCCTTCTTAATACTGTAATAACTTTAATCTAGGGGATGATGGTATTTCTTTTCCTGTTAAAGACCGTTAGTCAGGTTTTAGAGAAAACTATTTCTCAGCAGGTAAAGTAACCAAAAAATTGATTGAAAACTTTGTACTCGTAAAAACATGGCATTTACCTTCATACTTACACCACTTTCTCCCTTTTTTTCAGTTTTTGGGAATAGCATTTCTTGGAATTGGACTGTGGGCGTGGAATGAAAAAGTAAGTTAAACATTAAAATGCACACATTTTGGTTGTAAGAAGCTGCACATTATATGCTGTCTCTTTTTCCTCTTTGACAACTGCCAAGTATATGGAAACATGGCTCTTTAATGAAAAAGTACTCTTGGAAGATAACGTCACAGTTCAAAGACTCCTTAAGAATGGAGCCTAAACTGGTCACTCTACAAGAATTTCAGTAATGCTTATAAATAATACTTCAAGCACCTGTAGCCTTTTTTCTCTTTTACTTTTTAAAAAACCCTTTGGAAGATTAGTCAATCCATAAAAAGGGTATTTTAGTGTGAGCATTAGGTGCTGAGTGTTAGCATGCGGTATGTATGAAGAAAGCTAGATATAATTCATGTTTGAATATCAGAGAAACTTATCACTGTTGCTAAAGAATGTGAACACTTGTCTGCTGATTGAAAGTGTTAAGGAATATTCAAACTTTGTAATCAAATACAGCACAGAAAGGGTTAAATCTGGCAGGCGAAGGCTGCATGAAGCTACAATGTTCTGGGTGGTTTATTCTGTGAACAACACACTCAGGACACCACTGCGCTGTGTCCATTCCTCCACTTCACTTCCCATCCATACCTTTTAATTTTTTCTCTGCAACTTCTACTGAAGCCAAGCAGTGGAATTCAAAAATAAACACAAACTCCTTTTTTCTTCCTTCTTTGGATGTGCGATCACTGGCAGCATTTTATCTGTTCTGGTATTTGGCTACACAGTGAAGCTTTATTATCTCCCACCTGTGAGAGTGAGTGAGTGGATGGATTGTTTAAAAGTTGTAAACTAAGACATTGGCTGAAATTTTCCCAGAAGACCATTCTCTTATCACTTTGGTATTTCACCCTCTGAGCTTGACCAAGGCCCAAAGTCAGGAGTTCCTTTGAAGTATTACATGTACTAAGAAAGAAGAGAAAAACTACGAAAGTCCAGCAAACAAAAGCCCTTCAGACGTAGGAAGGAATTTCCACAAGTAAAACAATGTTTAGATAGACTGCATCCAATAAATTCAAAATAAATCCAGAGTTTTGAAATTGAACCACCCTCTGTTTATTTACGTAATATTTCTACAGAGTGTGAAATGTTTTATGGAAAATGAACCACCTTCCGGGCACCTTATGAGGAAGGGCGGGGATTATACATCAAGGGAGACAAATTATGTTCCGAAAACAGAGATAATTTTATCTCTAGAAACTGTTCTGTTGAATACTGGCCTTCTTCTGGATTATGATCAGCTTCTGCCTCAATCCCCTTGTAAGCTTGGAGATTTGTATGGGTGGAATCTCAGAAATTCCACTTTTAGAAGCCCTCTGTTTGGTTCAGTGACAGATCATACAGCTCTTTATAACTCTCCTTTAATCATTCCATTTCTATCAGCTTTGAAATGATTCTGGAAGGCATTATATGAGCTAATTGTCTATTCTAGCAATACATAGAAAATTCATTGTTTTGAAGGTTTTTTTTCTCTCTTTGTGAAATATAATTATCCTTTTGTTTCATCAGTTGCCCCAGATGTCTCTTCTCTGATAAAATCACAAAATTCTAAAACTGGCAGTGTCATACAAATATCAGAGCAAGGGAACGATGCGGTCTCCAGGGAGGGGTGAAATAGCAGTTCCCTCTTTTGTCAGGGCCAGTGGTATCAGCAAATGGAAGGTTTCTCTGGAGGGCTGAGGTAACTGGGCCAAGGTTAGCCAGCTAATGTGTAGCAGGGCTCTGTGAGCTGGGACCAAGCGGAAGTAGCAGAGGGTAAAAGGTGCGCAACAGCCCAACTTGGTGTGCGCTGGCTACGCGTCTGGGCC
The DNA here is from genome assembly GCF_965194825.1 of Balaenoptera physalus. Classification (NCBI taxonomy): domain Eukaryota; kingdom Metazoa; phylum Chordata; class Mammalia; order Artiodactyla; family Balaenopteridae; genus Balaenoptera; species Balaenoptera physalus. The sequence continues at coordinate 18,488,333 of NC_138884.1, read as the reverse complement.
CTGAGCCTGGGGGTGAGGATGCAGCAGCGAATGATGCAGAGCCCCTGCCCCGTGGGGCTTGCGTTCTAGTGGGGGCACCGGCAGTAGGCAGTCTACTCGCCAGGAATCCGCGCGCAGGTATGGTGAGTGCTGCTGAGAAACGTCAGGTGTAGCGTAAGGGCTAGTTAGAGAGTGGTGGGGAAAGGGGTCTCTTTCAGGTAGAGTAGTTGGGAAGAGCCTCCCTGAGGAGGGGGCACTGGAGCAGAGACCTGGATGAAGTCAGAGGGATCTGCATAGCACTAGGGGAACAGCTTTCCAGGCAGAGGGAATAGCAAGTATGATGGCCCTGAGTCTCAGGGACTTAGCGATTCCAAGGAACAGGAAGAAGGCCGGTAGGACTGGAAGGGAGAGAGCCAGAGCGAGAAGAAGTAGAGGATGTGGAAAGAGAGGCAGGCAGAGCCCGGAGCAGGCAGCGTCCTGCAGAAGTTGGGTGAGAGACAGTCACTGGGGCATTTTGGTAAGGGAGTGTCCTAATCTGGCTTTTGTTTTAAGATCGCTCTGGTTGCCGAGAGGAAAAAAGAAGCACAGCTCTAGGCTGAGCAGACCACAGTTCAGATACTGACCCCTCCATTTCCGTCGGTGTGACTTCGGGCAGCTGCGCTAACTTATCTGAGATACCCTTGCCCTGTTTATGCAAGGGCCACTAATGTCACCTCATAGGATTGCTGTGAGGGTGAAATGAGATGGCTCCCAGCACAGTGCCCGGTATGAGGTAAATGCTCTCTGGACACGTGGTTCCCTGCCCTGGATGCATTACTACAGTATGTCCACTCCTACCTGGGGAAAAGAGCAGAGTGGTGGCTTTGAAAGCTGCCTCAGATTTTAGGAGAGCTCCAGGCTCTGATCCATGGACCCGAGAATTGGCTTTGTTTTGGGGTGTCTTAAGGAGGATGTGATGTGCATTGATTGACTTGGTAACTGCAGAGGCTACTCTACCGAAGCCCTTTGGGTTAACTTCTCAGCTAGACCAGGCCTCTGATGGCATGACGTTCTGAGGTGAGCCACAGCTGGCCAAGGGTGGCAGCCGCAGGCACCTGCAGGGCAGATCACACCAGCCCATGAGCCAGTAAATCCCCCCAGGGGAGATGCGGTGACATCTACTTGAAAAGAGGCCTAGAGGGTAAATCCCCAAACTGGGTCACAGCTGGAAGGATCAGATTTCCTTAACAGATGGGGTTTCGCACTTTTCTGTGTGGAGTACAGAAACATTGGAGGCAAAAGTTATTACCCCTCGTACTTACTTAATACCAGGCTGAGCTTTAAACCTAGGACTAATATTACAGTTGAATATTAGACATAGTAATTAAATAATTTATAATATCTAAATTCCAAATAGACTGTCAAGATGCAAAGAATGAATGTGTCTCCAGAGGGAACTGGTTTGGGTGCAGTTTTTCAGAAATCATAGGATCTGCTCTTTTAGAAGGAACATTAACAGTCACGTAGCATGAATCACCTCTACAGCAGGCTTGGCAACGTCCAGCCATAATCAACTCATTCATTCAAAGAACATTTGCCGAGCACACGGCATGGGGCAGGGCTTGCGCTGGACTCTGGGCAAGTAATTCCTCAGGGAATTTATGGTCTAGGAAAGGCATGCGTATATCCATAAAACATATACATGTAGAAATAAAACAATACATTGCAACAATGCTTATTTGGAGTGTATAGAAGTTTAACAATTCCTTTGGCAAAGTGCTCACGACTTCTCTCTCTCTGGGTTTCTCTTACTGTTAGAAAGACCTTCCTCCCACCCCATTAGGATCATGTCCTACTAGCCTACTAGTTTTCCTTCATTGAATGTGGGTCTACCCTGTTGGATCCCACAGTAAGTCCTTCTCCATATTAGTCCTTGGTTCCTTCTGAGTTTCCAGGCTGAACATTTGCTTCTCTCTGGGTGGAGCCCTTTCATGATCTTGGTCTTGCACCTCTGACCTCCCTCTGGGGTGTCCTCTGCACCAGGGAGAGGGTGCTTTAGGGGCCAAAGAGGGCATGGCTGGATCATGTCCCTTCTCTCCTGTCTGCTGTCAGTGCAGCTTGAGATGACACAGTTCATCACCAAGAGTCCCAAATTGGTCTCAGATCCAGCTAGGTTTCCTCCATCCATCCCACATCTGGCTGATTTCCAGAGGCAAATGCAAGATTCCAAATTGACCCAGCTATAGTCTACCTGCATGTCTACCTGCTAAGATTGCTTTGGAGCCCAAAGCTGTCATCCAGCACATTCCCCATTCCATTTAGCTGGGTTTTAGCTGTACTTTCAATCAACCTCCTCCCTCAATTCCTTCTTTTAACTCAGGCCTTCCTTTAGCTCTTCGTCCCAGTGCCACCTGGCAAATTCAGGTTCAGTAGGTCTGGGGTGGACACCGGGAGGCTTAATTTTAGCAAGCCTCTTATATTGTTCTGATTGCGGTCAAGTGTAGTTATCACTGATAGAAGTCACTGATATGTTGAGCAGGCCAAGGGCAGAACCCAGTGACATGTCACTAGAACTTTCCTTTGGGGTTGACACTCATTCACTTATGTGTGCCCCTGGGTGTCATTAGTCAAGGAATTTCTAATCCATCTACTTGTCATTACATCAGACTGTCTTTCCGCATCTTGTCTTTTTCTCTGAATAACCAACCTAGGACTTATTTGAACCTGGCACTTTCTTATTGAAACCATATGGGTCCTGAAGCACATCATTTTCTCACCCAGGTACCCCGAAAGTCTTACCAGTAAAGCAAGGACTAAGGCATTTTTATCATTCCTCCCTTCTAGGAACACTTTGCTCACTTGACTTCCAAGAGATCACGCACTTCTGGGTCTCCTACCTCGTAAGCACTGCCTTCTCACACTCCTTTGCAAGGTCCAGCTCGCCTCTCGGACCTCTGAATTTTGGAGAAAGCCCTCTCTCTCTTCAGTCATGCTCTGGGAGCTCTCATCCAGGCTTGGAGCATTAGGTACCATCTGTCACTGATGACTTCCAAATTTAGATATTTGGTCCTGGCCTCATCTGAATCCTAGACTCGTCATATCCACAAGCCTACCCAGCATCTCTGCTTAAATGCCCACCGGGCTTCTGAAGCCTAATAATCCAAAGCAATGCTCCTGATTTCTCCCCTCAAACCTGCCTCTTCCCAATTGTAGGAAATGACAGCTCTGTCCTTTCACCCACTTGGGTGTTCGTGACACCCTTCTATCTTTTCTTCTCATACTGTGTTCAGTCTATCAGCAAACACCATCCGCTGTACCTTGAAACTACATTGAGAACCTGATGTCTTTGCACCACCTGCACTGCTATACCTTGGTCCAAGCTGCCACTTTTTGCCTGTGTTAGTGCAGAAGCCTCTGTTGTTCCCCTGCCTCTGCTCTTGTGCCCCTACTCCCACCCCAGGCCAGAGTGATTCTTTTAAATATAAGACAGATGCTGTCACTTCTCTACTCCAAACCCTCCAATGCACTTACTGTCTCACTCAGAGCTATGTGTGGTGCCCAGTTACTTCTGAGACCTTATTTCCCACACTGTGCCCTCCCCTGATGCACTCTAGCCCCCATTCATCATCTTGCTGTTCCTCTGACATCTCAAATGGACCCACCACCCCAGGGCCTTTGCACTGCTCTTCCCCTGCCTGGTATGCTCTCCCCCAGAGGTCCACATGGGTGCTTTCCTTTACTTCCTGGTCTCTGCTCAAATGTCACCTTTGTCTGTAGGCCTCCCTGGCCTGTTTGAAGCAGCCACTCTCACCCCAGTCCCAGCCCTTTTCCCGTCTTCCCAGTGTTTTCCCCCCTCTGTGTTTTCATAGGACTTGTCACTTCTATGCTAACAAGGATTTTTTTTTTTCCTTAAAGAGGGACTTTTGTTTACTGCTACACTCTAGTACTTGGAACATTAACTGGCACATAATAGACATTATGTGAATGAATGAGCAAAAAAGGGAAGATGAAAGCATTCTTTTAAACCCTGGCTCTATCACGCAGTATAGAAGTCAGTAGTCACCTCAGATCTCTAGTAAGCATGTTATCAGTTCTTAAAGCCTAAAAGGAAGTAAAATTACATGTGGTTTCTGATGTTTGATATGATAGGGGTTCAGTGTTAGAAATAGCAAATTTCTTACATCCATTAATTCTGGATATCAGGGGAAAATTTTATTTCTGGCATAAAAGTGGGACTCTATATATGATTATCTTGATTTGTGGAAAAATTAGGGGTACCTTTCCTCTTCCGTTTTGCCCAATGTTTATGCCTTCCCCCACCCACCTTCGCGTGGCTTGTGGGATCTTAGTTCCCTGACCAGAGATGGAACCCTCGGCAGGGAGAGCTTGGAGCCCTAACCACCGGACCACCAGGGAACTCCCGTGTTTACGCTTTTTACTTAATTCTTAGGTCGGGGCCAGAGGCCGAGTGACAGATCACTGACGGTCGCCAGCGAGGCCAGCAGAGCAGTTGAGGGCTAGGGGGAGACTCGGCTTTTCCGAGTGGGAAGAGTGCGCTTCCCTGGTCCTCGGTGTGAGCTCCTGGTTCCTGCTGGGCGTCCTGCCACCGCTTCCACAGCACCAGCCCCCTGGGCAGAGGGGGTTCCCGGCCTGGCTTGTCTGACCTGAAGACTCCTTGAGGGCAGGAGCCCGTCCCCTTCACCGCTTTATGCTCAGGTCTAGCACCGTGCCTCCTGTACTGCGGATGCCATGATGCTTGTGACTGAGTGAATGAGAATATGCAGGAGCGCCGTATACACTGCGGAAGCCCCCCACGGGGTCTCCCTCCCTGAGTCCCCTCTCTGTTCCTCCATCCCCCTCGCCTGGCCGGGCTCTGTCGGCAGCGGCTGGAAGGAGAGAGTCGGTGCACAGTCCTGCCCCAGCAGGCAGAACGGCGATGAGAAGAGCTCTAGCTTCTATTGCTTTTCTCCCTGGCTGTCCTGGGGACAAGGGTGAGTCTTCTTCCTGGAGGCTTTTCGCCCTGACCACTGCCTGTAATTGTCAGTCTCGCTTCAGAACCCCCCAGTTGCTTGCTGTCATGATCGTACAGTAGACTCGCCTTGGAAATACTTTCCCTGTTTTCCCAGGAAGGAGAAGTTAGACAAGGAGATTCCGTGATTCAGGCAGTTCTTAGCAGTAGCGGTCAAGGTAGCCAGAGGGAGGTGGTAGGTGGAAGTGGCTACCAGGTCACTTAAACAGAAAAAGGCATGCCTCGCCTGAGATACTACTTCAAGGAGACATTTCTGAGATGCTGAAAATACTTTTGAAGTTTTCAGTTTATTACCTGCAATGTAGGAAGTTTGCATCTCTTTCTCAATTGTCCATGTAATCCCCTCAAGTTCTCTGTTGCAGCTAAAACTCTGAAAACCACAGCTATCGTTCAGTACCTGGAAAGTCAGCCTATGATCTGAGGTGCTGTAACCAGTATGGTCAGCAGACACATGAAATACATTGGAAAAAACCTTAATTTTTCACTTTTCGTATGTCCCTGTAAACTTTGCAGAGGGATTTCTCAGGAATGAAAATTCAGGTGGGTCAAAAATTGAGTGTCTTTGTTGTTTACCCTCAGATACCAGAGTCCTGCGCTCATTTTAGGCACAAGCCCAGGCTCAGTTATTAGACAGGGCTGGATAATAAATCGGAACCCCAAACTTAACATTGTGTTAAAATGTCCTCCCTTGCCCAGCGCCGTTAGCCCTGCGCCCCTGAAGAGGGGAAGGGCTCAGGCCTTCACCGCCCCCTGCTTCCTCCTGCCACCCCTCCCCCGGTGCCCCTGAGGTTCCTCTACCCACTTCCTGTCAGGGCGCAAGTGGGGGGGGGGACTTTGCCCTCTGGGCCTGACAGCTGGGGAAGGGGATGCCGCCTTGGTCCTTTGGAAGCGTCCCTGCGAGTCCCCCTGCCTGGCGGTCCCCTTCGGCTTGCTGGACATCCCTGTTCTCCGTGGCCGCCTTGTACCCCTGCCCAGACGCGCCGTCCACCTGCGCCTCTCAACTCTGCCTTCTCAGGTCTCTTCTCACCCCAAGCTGCCTGTCCTGTGCTGCCCTCATGTTTTCTCCTGGGCACACTCGTCTGGGGGTGAGGCCAGTCCCAGCGGGACAGCCCTTGTCTGCCCTGGAGCCCTCCTCACCCCCAGATTTCCGGGGCAAGGGTCAGACCTCAAGCCACAGCCTCCTTCCTGGGCAAACTCAGGCCCTGATTGTGGCGTCTCAGAGCTTCCTCAGGGGTCCCCTTGAAACTTCCTTACTAGGTTTTGGATAAAAAGAAACCTGCTCGCCTACCCAGGAAGGAGAGTCGCACAGCACAGCAACTGCTTTCTCCAGAGAAATCTCAATTCCCTCACCCACTTTTTATCCACTTGGTTTCACTGAGATGTGCAAGAGAAGGAAGTCTTTGCCTGTGTGTGTGTGTGTGTGTGTGTGTGTGTGTGTGTGTGTGTGTGTGTGTGTGTGTGTGTGTGTGTGTGCGTGTGTGTGTGTGTGTGTGTGTGTGTGTAGGGGGAGGTCGTCTCCTACTCACGTTGGTTTTCAGATTGTTATCAGTAAAGTCTGAGGTATGACTACATTCTGACATCACATTTCATATTTTTCCTAACATTTTAGAAACAAGTATATGATGTTACATTGGAAACAAGAATCGGCTTGCCCACTGCTGGTCGCTCTCTTCAGACAGTAGAGCATTGTGGTTTAAACACCGCTCTGGGGTCGGGTGGCAGGGCTCAAAGCCCCTGCTCTGCCACTTTCTCACCTGGGTCACCTGGCAAGTTACTCCATCTCTGGGTCTGTGTCCTGCCGTGGATAGTAGCCGTGCCTGGAAGGTTTACTGTGAGGAGGAAATAATCCAGGTAGCCCCGTGCCTGGCAGAGTCCGTGCTCAGTAGGGGAGCTCTTAACGTGGCTTTTGTCCCAGCGTTCAGCATCTCTCGCCTACGTCACCAAGGAACCTAGCGGCTCCTTAGCTGCTAGCAGCTGTAGCAGGTGTAAGTTTCCTTAGCACCTACCTGCTGCCCAAGGAGTAAGCTTTCTAAATGCATAAATCACCCTCCTCTGCTCAAAAGGTCTTCAGATTCAAACCCTGCCCCACTCCACCAACCTGTCTCCTCTCACCACTTGCCATACTCACGGGTAGACCTCTCGGTGGGCCCGGTCCTGCAGCTTTGTCCCTGTACTTGCTGACATGACCTTCTGCCCCTCCTGTCTACACCCCCATAACACACACTGCTAATACCTCTGCCCAGCGCGCTCCTGCTAACTTGTCTTCCCTCTAGACTAACTCCTGATGGTGTCACCGTACGTTTACTCTGAATACCCATGACCAGCACAGCACCTGGCACCTCTCAGGTGATTCCTGTTTGCTCAGGACCTGAATGAGTTGTGTATCTCTGAAGCCCTAGAATACAGTGATCACCTGCCACTAGGCTAGACTTGATTTTTTTTTGTTTTTTTGCTTTAGTTGCAGGGCCACCGTGATCAGAGCCTCTATTACATATTTCCGTTTAAACTTTTTACTCAGGAATACTCCTGGGTGTGTCTCTCATCTTCTGAACGTGCAAATGAAATATCTGGAGAGTGGCTAGGACCATGCTGGATTTCTGAAAAGCGACACTTTTGCAAGTGGCTGTTTCCTCGTCCAGAGAGGCAGTCGCTCCCACCACGGTGGTGATGGTGGTTTCCCGGCCTGAGAGTGGTACCAGCAAGGGGGCTTGGTGCAGCTGTCCTTCCCAGTGGCTGCTTGATCGCAGGAGTTTATGGAGCCCTGAGATATGACTACCCCTCCTCTTCTTCCTCACCACAAAAGCAGGTCATGGCTGTTTTTTATCTGCAAGAAGGGATTACTTGAATCTCACCGATGACCTTTTCTGACAAGGAAAAAATGGAAAACCACACACCTTGAAAGCGTCCGGTCTTCCTTTAACCTTACATCTCTTCTCCAGGCCACGAGTTATGCTGCCCCTACGCCCTCACGTCTCCCTGAACTGCTCAGGTCCCAGCAAGCTCCCGTTCCTCCGCGTCCTCTCTCTGGATCCTGCAGGAATTCCTTAGATACATGGGTGTTTTGGAGTTTGCAGTGTGGCTTTGCCCTGTAACATTCCTTGAGGATCTCCGATGAATTGTTAAGGGGCACGTTTCCCTGTGCCCCTGTGTCCCAGCTTGGACTTCCTGTGGACATTGTTTCAAAACCCATCGTCAGCTCTCCAGGGCCACCCTCTCTGAGTAGCTCATTTTCTTGAAAATGTCCTATCTTGTCATCCTTTCTCAGGTAGAGAAATGCTTCTCCCCCTCTTACTCTAGGAGTGTTGCCAGTTTCACCCAGTGGTAGTTTAGGGAGGGTGGGTGAATCAGGGCCTAGGCTCATAAATCTCCAAAGGGTCCATCTGGCCTGGCTTTGGGTGCACATTCCATTTGCCTGTCTCTCTGTTTCTTATCCAGCAGTTGGAAGGAATGCGCCTATATATGCCAAAGCAGAAGAGTCCCAGACCTTAGGGGCTTATTAATGCTATTTTTGCATTTCTTTGCTGAGTTGAGAGAGAAGAGACTGAAGCTTGCCAGGTGGCACACAGAGGCTGCTCTGTGCTGGTGGGGAAAACCACAGACACTCCTGAGGTTTATTGGTTTGAAACCCTTCTGGAGTTTTGCTTGCGTTTTCATTTCTGCATGTGTGTAAAAACCTCTTCCAAGAAGAAATAGTGACACTCAGAATATAGTCCTTTATCGCCGAACCCTGGGGAGGGGCTGCTTAAATTCCAGAGATTGTTGAATGAACGAGGGGTGCTGATGAGGAGATGGAGGATGGAGGGTGGAGTCATATCCTTACTGAGACTGACCATGTTCATCAGACCATGGAAGGACGAGATCTCGAAGGGAATGGGACATGGTTTAGTAACTGGAACGTCATTCAGGAGCCATGAATCTTCAGCGACCAGAGCACCCGGTCGGCTTCGTGGCAGCAGTGGTGCCCCTGGCCGGGTTCAGTGTGCAGCACCCCGGCCACGTGGCTGTCGACTGCTGGACGTGCTGCCCGCTGCTGGCTGGCTTCTCACTGCTCTCTTCTCCGCTGCACCGCTTCCGCGTGCTCTCCGCTTCCACCCCCTCATGGCCTCTGCCTCCTCCTGGCGTTTGCTTACTCGTGGCCGCTCCCTTCTGCCTTTACTCTGAATGCCTTTTAGGTGACTTCCAAGTTCTCAAGAAAGAAGATTGATTGGCACGTCGGTTCCTGCCACCTCCTTTAGACATGATCATCCAGTGTGGCCACGGAGTTTCTTAGAAGGGGGTCAGGCAGGGCAAGTGCCAAAGCAAAATAGATTCCCCTCCAAAGCCGTTGGGTTAGAAGCCCCTCCAGTGTGCGTCTATAGCATCTGATGTCTTCCTCTTGGTCCAGTGTAGTAGTGATGATAATGGCGATGCTGATAAACTTTGACTGAATTCTCGTTATGTGCCGAAGACTTAGCATAGTGTTTGGATTTAACTTACATTATTTCCTACATCCTCATGGTAACCTTATGATGTAGGCTACCATTTCATAGATGTGGAAATTGAGGCTTAGGCAGGTTTGGTAGCTTAACAAAGATCACACAGGTAATAGGTAGTGGAACTGAGATTCAACACAAGGTAGTCTGTCTTGCGATGTCCCGTCTGTCTGTCTGCCCTACATCTAGCCTTGTCCAGGCTGCCCTTTTTCTGGATTCCAGGGGAAATCGCAGGTGAGCCAGGTGGCTTGAGTACAGGATGACTTGTGCCAGGAGGAGGCCGACCCTGGACTGCTCTCTGCCACACCCTAGCGCAGACTTGTCTAAGTAGCTGGAATTTCAGAGTCTCCCTTGTGACAGATACACATCAGTACATTTTTTGTTTGTTGGCTTTCTAAACTTCTGTTATAATGATATTGCCTCAGCCGTGTTCCATTAACGTGTCTTATTTCTTCTTAGACACATCTTGGTCTGCTTGCTAAGTTCTGAGAGATACTGTCTAGTACCTAGGGGTTAATGGAAATCTCCTATTTTCCTTGGCAGTCATCTCTTAAAGGCTCCAGATTGATACGCCAAAAGCTAGTTGTCTAACAGCCAATTTGTGGAATGGCTAATTTGCTGAAAATATTTGTTTTAACTTTTTAAATTGACTGCTCTTCATTTTGTCTTTATAGCAGCAATTGGTTACGGTCAATTTGGTTTTGCCTCTGCTGCAGCAACAGCTGTAGACTTGGAGGAGACGAGTGAGGGTCACAAGAGTACAGGTACAGGTGTATACAGTATGAACATGAAGAATTCTTATGGGTGTTCATTTATACTAGTTTTTCTTAATGTAATCTTAATGTATTAACAAAGGATATGTGTATGAGAAATCCTCCTTATATTCTTTTTTTTTTTTTTAATTATTAGCACCTTTAATTATTATTTATTTATTTATTTATTTTTTTGGCTGTGTTGGGTCTTCGTTTTTGTGCAAGGGCTTCCTCTAGTTGCGGCAAGCGGGGGCCACTCTTCATTGCAGTGTGCGGGCCTCTCACTATCGTGGCCTCTAGAGACAGATGCTTATTCCAAATCCTGGTGTCTGAGTCAGGGAATTTCTGGCTTTCCGACTCCTACCGGGGCGGTGGGGTCATGTGAGAACTGACAGCGCTGGGGAGCTCATGGAGTGGGTTGGGGGAGAAGGAATCCTTACGAGAAGAGGGACGTGCTCTTCCCCGAAGGAGAGGGTGGTGCCCACAGGTGCCCAGCAGACAAGGTGTCTGCTGCTGGTGTGCTTGCACATTCCTGAGGATTTACCACGAATCTGAATGTCTATTTTAAATCACTTGGCAGACTTAACTGTAATCTTGGATTTTTTTTTTCTTCCGGCTTCTTGTCAACTACAAGCTTTAATTATAATTATTCTTCAGTTGGCATGTCCTAGCGCTTCTTACTCATTTGTCAAATTGAGCTTAACACAGTTAAAACGTCCAGTGAAAGACTGCATCTTTGAGACAACAGAAGGCTGAACTGTCAACTGCCTGTCATTTTTGTCCCCAGTCATTGTTACCAGGATTATGTTCAGCTCCTCTCTGGTTTCTCTGTGTAGTTAGAAACAGTAAGACTACTCTTCAGTGAGTATTTGGAGACGTTGCACAGGTGAAAGAGTAGGTCTTTTTTCCATCCCCATCCAGGTTAGCCATCCTAATCCTCAGGAAAAGGAAACTGGGCCTTGACTGCCGTCCTTTGTGTTTTAAGATTCCAGTTAGTTTCCGACTGATAACTACCTGGAATCCATTAAAAATAAAGTTTTTGGTTGTCTTTTCTGTCCTCTGCAGAATATTATTTCCTACAAGCTCTCAGTATCTGTCTCCAGCCCTGTCTTTTGCCAGAATGTGGGATTAAATGAGTAGAATCTGCAGTCCAGCTCAGCCCCCAGATGATTGTCGTTTCCATGGAAGCAGTTGAAGGCCTCTCAATTAAAACTGCCCCTGCAGGCTGGGGAGGCTAAAAGTATGAAAATGAGTTTGAGAAGCCGAATTCTCATCCTCCAAATTAAACCCAGAGAGGACAGTGCTCCAGGAATCCACTGACAGTCGGGACCATACTTTTTTTGCCTTTTGGGGAGGGAGGGTCTCGGTATTTCAGGCACAGGTGTGTGTTGGTTGGCTTGCTTTGCTGAATTCCTCAGATAACTGTCCTGTTATCCATGGAGCTCTTTGTGTACAGCCATGGATCATGGAAGAGTGTTTGGGAACAGTCTGATTTTTGCTCAGACTTTGGTGTGAATCACAAATAAAAAGGCCATTAAAAATGGATGAAATCATAGAATGGTCTTAAAACTGGAAGGAACCTAAAGGACAGTAAGTGCCAAATTCCCCTCCACTTTGAGAATCCCTCCTGGAGCACTGCTGAGGGAGGTTCAGCGCTTCGGCTCCCGCCAGGGGAAGCCCATGTTTCTCAGGCCGCCTTCTCTGCCCCATTGCTGGAGACCTGCTGGTATTAGAAAGGCCTCTTTATGCTGGAACTGACATCTCCTTCTGTCCCTTCCAGCTCTGCTGCCTCTTTTTGGTGCCAAGCAAATTGAGTCTACTTCTTCTTCCATAATTATGTTGACTTTTTTAAGTTTAAGAATGTTATCACATACCCTCAAAGTCCTCTCCTCCGCTGGCCGAGCAGGTCCAACACATTAAGACCTTAAATATTACCACCTATGTTTAAAGGCATTCTGAGGGGAGAAGTTGATTTCCTTCCAGTTCTGAACCCTCACCACTGTTCGCGTAGATTTTGTTTGACTTCTGGCAATTTTTTTTATGTCTCAGCATCATTTGGGTAGGTGGAGAATTGGTTACAGTATTTCTGGGTTTTCCTTTTTCCCCCTGGAGTATTCATAGTTCAGAGCTTGGAAATCTAAGAAACACAAGGTTGGATCAAACCATTGATCTGTGCAGTTTCATGAAGGGTGTGTTTGCCTCGTATGATGTCACCCCAGACATTAGTGAATACACCCTACATTCCTAAGTATTTAATAATCTCTCAGCCCTTCATCTCTGACTTTATTTAACTCCGGCCTTTTCCATAAGGTTAAAGTTGTGCATTTTAGGAGTCCTTTGTGCCTCATACGTGTTCTATTATTAGTATCCTATTATTGTCTTTAAAGTGATTCCTGCCCACCCTGCGCCCGCCCCCGCAAGAAACGCCCCCTAAAACCTTAAAATGGGTTAAAACATAGAAACCCTAAACTCAGGTGTTGATTAGTGCTGACTGAAAAGTGCTGGGAAGCAAGTACATAGCTTCCACTTGGTAGAGAAAGATTATTGAAGTAGACATTCTGTTCTGATTCTAAACAGTCAATAGCTGTGTGACCTTCAGCAAATCACCAAACTTCTCTGGGTTCCATTTTCCTCAAGGATAAAATGAGATGAGTATTCCTGTTTTTCCAGGTTGTTGGGAATGCTTTGAAAACAAATTGTTTAATATTAAGACTTTACAGCAAACTATACCGTGGTACTCTGGGGGTATTTTGAGAGCTCAAAACAAATTTAATAAGATAAGAAAATAAAATACTGACGATATCGGGTATTTAAGACTCACATACCTCCACAGTTTCAAAATAGTAGTAGCTGGCCTCTGTAAGAATGAATAGTAAATATATACCTTCCATCGTAGAGGAAAAAGTCTCATAAAATTTCTAACTTAGGTTCTGGGTGGTATTTGATGTGGTATCACACTAAAGGGAGAAAAAATTTCAGTAAAGAAATGGCATTGTTTGTGGAGAAATGAAATTACTCTGGGTTCTTTTGGCAGGAGAACAAACGGGTTGCAAGCCAGGGAGTAACCTTTGATTTATAAGTCATTTAATGAGGCTAAGGAAATACCCTAATAACTCAATGTGGGACAGCCATCAGCACAAACCACCCAAGCGGGCTTTGGGGATCTGAGCCTGGTAGGGTCTCCCAGGGAGCTCAAGGGTGGACCTGAGGTGAGTTTTTCCCTGGAAAACGTGTAGGGGCTTGTGGCTGGGACTGGCTGCCCTGTTAGCTTTAAGATTCCAGCTCTACCCTATTTCCTGAGAAGTGCCAGTGGTTTGAAGCTGGCCCTTGTCTGGCATCTGCATGCCCTGGGGATGTAAGGATGGCACCTCTTGGGTGTTGAGAGGTGTCTTTCTTACACATCTGATTTTCACTCAGACCACTTATATTTGGAGACATAGAAAGCAAAGTAACACCCACGTCTTCTCCATACAGGGTCTGCTGATGGTTTCTAGGGGTCATGTCTTTGCTTTATGTAGTTTTACCAAAAATATGAACCCATCTAGACCTTGGAAAGTAGTTTTTCTTTTCTTTTGTTTTATCTATCTACCTATCTATCTTTCTATCTTGTGGTGTTTCTTGATGTGACGTGACAGTCAGATACCTCTCAAGCTTTTCTTGGGGTGGGGTGGGGAAAGACAGTGGCAGTCATCTGTTCATGATGGAAAACTGACCCCGCCTCCTGGCACCCTGTTGTGTGTTCTTTTCCGCTTCCAGGGAGTTCTGTCCAACATCTCTTCCATCACCGATCTTGGCGGCTTTGACCCAGTTTGGCTCTTCCTCGTGGTAGGAGGAGTGATGTTCATTCTGGGATTTGCTGGGTGCATTGGAGCTCTACGGGAAAACACTTTCCTTCTCAAGTTTGTAAGTACCGCACTCTGCTCTCAGGTTGAGAGCCAAACTCTCATCTCCCATCGAAAGGACACCCTGCCTACCAGCAAGAGTGAGCCGTACCGAAGGCACTGGCAAGAATGTGGCCTGGGTAATGCTTTTCTTTTAGGAGAGCTCTCTAGATACCCACCCTCCATCCTCCTCTGCCCCTACCTCCTTAATAATATCAGCAGTGGCCCCTCCGCATGCCATCCATGGAGGTTTTGTACATGGATATCATGAGTTTGCATTCCAATCCCTAAAATCGCTTTAGGACTAACGTAGGTCTATCTAGGTACCTAGTTTTCTTCTTTTGAATGATTTTTTGCCCCCTCTTTTAAGCAGATAGTCAATAGAAAGCTGTTTAGGTAGTTGGTTTAGAGAAACCAGACCTAAGCACAGTGTCTGTGACACGTCCAGATTAAATCTGTTAAGCAGTAGGTTCTGGTGAATAAAGAAAAACAGTAAATGCATATCTCCTGTGTTCTCTGCCAGCGCAAAGGCCTCCTTTGTGTGACCAGCATAATTTTTAGATCCCTTGCGGGGTATTTGGTGTGATCATTGTTAGCATGAATATTTTTGGAGGAGGAGTTTAACCAGGGATTAGATAAGTATTAAAAGTCGAGAATGGAAAGTAAAAGCCTTTTCCTTTGGAGATTCCTTCCTCAGGAGATCAAAATGGCATGTGTTTACCTGTGCGTGTTTGAAATCAGTTTGGTAGGTGTAGCCAGTGGTCAGCTTCAGCTGAGTGTGCCTGTCTGTCTCGAGCCTGGCATTCTGGTGAGCGTCTGTCTCACAGCCAGTGTATGACAGCCTCCGCTCCCCTCTCCAAGAACAGAAAAATGACTTTTCAAAACCCCACCGTCCTGTGGTGAGGGAAGATGGTGGGACTTTGGAAGAACAGCCTTAGCGTTATATCCCCTGTTCCTAGGGTCATTCTCTACCTCGGCTGACACAGCATCATCTAACGACATTTTCATTTAAAACAAGAGCATTGACCAGAGCTAGTCCCAATGGCCATGCCCTATGTGATTCCCTTCCCCTGCACTTCTGCCACATCTCCTCCGGCATCTTGTCTTGAGTTGCCCTAAGAAGAGCAGACTTGCTGTCCCCTCGCTGTCCCCCTGGGCTAGCTCATTTTGCATTTGGGCGGCTCTGCCTCAGACAAGGTTCTGGAGGCTGTTCTGAAAGTTCATATGACTCATGCTAACAGGGAAAACCAAGGGATGCTTGGTCCTGTGTACAATTTAATCAGCAGTTGGTTCTCTGTTCTTTATGCATAGGTCTGTGTTGGGAATAGTTTTCCAAGACTGCATTTGTCTTACACACACACACACACACACACCCCCCCCACAAACCCAATTACTTCATTCCTCACCTAGTCTTGACCCAATTACTTCATTCCTCACCTAGTCTTGACCTCTGGAGCCCTCAGGAGAGCTTTGTCCCTGATTGTGACCTACCAACCTGCCAGTCTTCTTGGTGTGAGATACTTCTAAATGCTTGAGCTCACCTCACTCAGCTTTTCTGTAGCCTCATTGGGCCACAGATCATACTTACTACTGGCCACTATTTTCTCAGTGTTAGTCTCCTTGCTCCCCTTTAATGTGACTTACTTGCATATAGTTTAGTTTATAAGGGTAACCTGTTTAATATAGTTGATGATTTTTGTAGTTGAAGATACCAGAGTTAACTGAACAGGCAGAAATACATACATTTCTCTAGATTGGCATCTTAATTTATAAAGTCCCGCATTGGAAATGAAGAGAACTGTGTTGTTTCTTGGCTTTTTTAAGTGTTGGAGAATATTTTAAATGCCCTCTCTCTCCATTTAGTACAAACAATCAAAACTGGCCTAGAATATGCTTTGAGCAGGAGCTATGAAAGAAGTAGGAAGTAAATGTCAACATGGCTCCAAACAGCTTCAAACATCTGATGTCATAAGGCTAAGAGAACTGCTGAGGGGAAAATCCAGGAGCTGAGAAAATGGAGCTTCCTGACTGACTGAGGCCCTTGGATGAAGCCTGTGAGTCAGTCTCTGCACCTTTAGAAATGGGGGAAATTAGCTCATAGGACCCGAAGGATGCTGATTTCTGCCAAATATTTGATAAGAATTTAATTTAGACTCAATTTCTGATACATATATTATGT
Organism: Balaenoptera physalus; assembly: GCF_965194825.1. NCBI lineage: Eukaryota > Metazoa > Chordata > Mammalia > Artiodactyla > Balaenopteridae > Balaenoptera > Balaenoptera physalus. The sequence goes on along the minus strand of NC_138884.1, from coordinate 18,472,062 downwards.
AACATTATGTGAAAACTTACCAGGGTGACTGGGCCTCACCTTGATAGAGGTGAGAACAAAAATCTAATTAAAACCTTTGCATGACCTCTGTTTTGCTATTTTGCGTGTGTGCGCCTTTGAACTAGCTATGATTCTCTCATTTCTATAGTGTGATAACTGTCGTATTTACGTGTGTAGAGTGGTACCTGATAAAGGAGGGAGTCGTTTTATGTGGTGGGGTAGGCATTGTGTGAAAGTGATAGGATTTTTTTTCTTTCCTTTTTTCTAGATTGAGGAAAGCTCACTTTGAAATTATGGGTACTGCTGATGATTGTTAAGAACTGTTTAGATTCTATTTCTAAAGTGAACTCATCAAGGACAGATGACCAGGAGCTCTATGGAACCTGAGGGGCTGAGCTGGAGCGTCTAGAATTGGGACCTAGAACTTGGGGTCCCAGACTTTGGCAGGCACTTCTTTCTTCCTTCCACCCCTCCCCTCATGCCCATCCTCCCAGAATGGCACTTGGCACCCTGGATAAACACTGCCAGATATACTGACATCTAATGTGGAAAGAGCTGACCCCACGGTCCTTTCCTGCTCTCACATAAGACTGTGGGCTCTTTGGAGTCAGAGCTGTGGTCCTACTTATCCTTGCTTCTGCAAAGGCCACTTAGGCCCGAGCCTGATCTCTTGTGGGCCATTCAGTAGGTGTTTGCTGAGTGAATAAACCTTTTTTGTCTTTTATTTTCCTAAGTAGCTGTAACTTCCTTTGCACCCGTCGCCAATGTATTTTCCTCTTGGTTGGCTGCTTGCTGTCTGCTCGCTGAATGTAGGCACAGCAGACAGTAGCCCCTGTACCTCCTCAGCCTCTCCCTGTGTGGCAGGAGCCCTCAGGAGCTCGGCTGAGCAGGTGTCCCCAGTGCCACCCTTTCTGCCCTTGTCCACAGGAGTTTGCCCGCAGTTTACCCTCTGGTCCTTCACACCCTCATTTCTCGTAAATGGCTTGAGCAAAATAGTTTGAAAAGGGTGAGAACATGGGGGTGGGAGGAAGTGGAAAGAACTATGGGCGTGAGCGGGACATTGATATGACTAAGATGAGACACTTCTGGGTCTTCTAGATGAAAGGGAAATTTCTCCAGATTTATGGGCAATTACCTCGTAACCCATGGTCTCCAGCCTTCCTTTTAAATACTTGTTGTCTGCGTCAACCGGAAGTCTTCCTCTGGCTGCGTGTTGATGCTATTTAAAATATTCTGAGCCTGGTGCTTCACAAAGGAAATCTGGCACAGCTTGCTGTCCCAAGAAAGCCCTCAACCCAGTGGTTTCATTTTGTTTTCATCATGGGAAATTACTTTCATGTCACAGCTGCCCCCTCCTCCCCACCCAGTTCCTTTTTGACCTCTTCACCTAAAATGAACCCATCTGCTGGTTTACCCCGTGTAGCAGGTGCAAAGGGGAAGTAACACAGTATCTAAATCCGGAAAAGGAATATATTGCATACAGAATCAAGGCCACAGTAACAAATGACAGGCGATCGTAAAATACTGGGCTAATTTATCTTTCAACGTTACAAAAGCTTACTAGAGGTAGGAGCAGGTCGTTGTTCAAGCGTCTGACAAATGCATTAATCAGGAGAAATTCATTAGGCCTTAATGTGGGTCTAATGAGGAATTCCTATTATCCATGTCTGCTTATGGGCTTTGTTGGTTAATTACCAAATGGAACACCAGAGCCCCTAAAATGTGATTATGAAGTGATTTTTAAAAATCCTTTCTTGGAGTGTAATATTCTATTAATGAATCTTAAGAAACTGAAGGTTATCTGCTTTGGACATGGGTAACAACCCAATGGTATTATAAACCTTTTTAGAAGGAAGCATTTGACTATATGGGATCAAAATAGCCCTTATAACTGTTCTCTGTATATGTGTCTTTTGTTTTAGTTTTCTGTATTCCTGGGAATTATTTTCTTCCTGGAGCTCACTGCCGGGGTTCTGGCATTTGTTTTCAAAGACTGGATCAAAGACCAGCTGTATTTCTTTATAAACAACAACATCAGAGCGTACAGGGATGACATTGATTTGCAAAACCTCATAGACTTCACCCAGGAATATGTAAGTTTAAATTTGGTTTATTTTCAAGTTGAAAGCCTTCTTGGAAGGATGACCGCAATGAAAACTCCTCCTGGCTTCTGCATCTGCCAGCTGGAACCTACCTCTGACTTTTCTGCATGGGTTTTTGTCTGTTTGCTTGTGTATTTATTATTTTCTGACTTGTTCTAGGGCATACACGATATGTACCCTAATGGGAAATGTCTTATTTTCACTTACCTCAATTTCTGCTAAGAACAAGGAAGAAAACTCTTAGGCAAAGAGGTTAGAGTCAAAGGTGCCCATTCCTATCGACATTTGAAGACTATTGTTTTGCTATAGGTTTAACCCTGTTCTTTGGTGTTAGATGTGGGTTCTTTCCTATTCTTGGCCCCCTTTTTGATCACTCTCCGCACTTCATAGCTCATAATAATATACTCAGTCAATAGAATGTTTTCCACAAAGTTCCCAGAATTGTGCCTATCCAAATATTATTATAGCACCTGCAGCTAAAACTGAAAGTCAAGCCTTGGTAGCTCCTCACAAGTGAAGAACCTGTGGAGGAGAGCCACCCGACTCAGGTTTCTCAGCATTACTACGTGACAGCCTCTGCGATGCAGACGAAGGAGCGGATGCCCTGTTGCACTCACAGCGCAGAATGGTATAAACAAGGGTTCGGAAGACACAGCTAGTGCCAGAATCTGATTAACTAAGTGACCTTGGGCTAGTAGGACCTTGAGCTATTTCCTCAAGAGTAAAATGGGAATAATAGTAGCAACTACCTAACTCATGGGGATAACGTGACACTCTCATAAGATGTACACGGTTTTACATCAGGCTTCAGGTGTTATTGTCCTACGAACTGACAGGCCTTTAGTTGCATGCACGGAGAAACTGGATAAGGTGAGCAGACCTGGAGAGCCGTGTCCGTGACGTTCACGTATATGGCAGAACTGGAGGGCAGACAGAAACTCAGCGGACCAGTGGCTGTCTCCTGGTTGGACAGTTTTCCAGAGTGAGCTGGGGTCCCTTTGATAAAGGGAGGAGAGGGCTGCGTCGGCGCTTGCCGTGAGGAAGGCCCCCCGCCCTCCTTAAGTGCTCGGAAGTGAGCTGAATCGTGTCGCTTTTGTTCGGTGGCAGCAACGACTGTCCTGGAGCCCGCTGTCCCTCAGGTGTGAAATTAAGCCCTGTTTCATCTCCTCAGCAGGCTTCACTGTTTTGTTGGGTCATAATGGATGCAAGCTCACACCTTGCCAAGTATTATTGCTGACTAGTTTGCGTGACAAATCTGATGGAGCATTGTAGGCAAACTGGAGATGCACAACCCAAGCCCTCGGAGGACCCGATGAGTTGGAAGAACAGGCGGATACACGTTCTCTTGAGAGGCTGTGTCTGCTTTATATGGAGATTCTGTTATTTCATGTGATTTCACTTTTCTCTCATGGCCTTTAATACTTTGAAGTAGCTATTGGTTTTGAAACTTTTAAAATGGTCAAGGCTTGATGTTTATTTAACTTGGAGGAGCAGGGCTAGTCCAGCGTGGGGAGTGTCAAAGGGGCTTATGATGGAGCCGCCCTTGAATCAGGCCTCGTTTAAGACCCACTGAATTTAACAACTTGTTTGATTATATTTTAATTAGATGATTGAATTTTTTTTAGGTTGAAAATGTAAATGCATGCTCTTGTTTATAAAAATTCAGAGTAGAAACAGATATAGAATGAAAAGTAAGCCTCTAAAACTTGGGGGAAGGTAATGAGTATTTTCACTATCTTGCTTGTGATGGTTTTACAATGTATAAGTGTGTCAAAACTTATAAAATTGTATACTTTAAATATGTGCAGTTTGTTGTATGTCAATTACACCTCAATAAAATGGATTTTTTAAAAAACCGTTCAGGTGGAGAGATGGAAATTTTAAAAAAAGTAAGCCTCTAGATCTCCTACCCACAACTCCAGTTGCCTCCTTCAGACACTACCACTGTTTTCTGTCTTGCTTATCCTTCTAGAATGCTCCTACACGTACTCGAGTCAAACAGATCTTGCTCTGACTGGGCCCTGCTGTACAACTCCTGCTCTGCCCGTCTTCCACCTAACACCACGGGTCTCATCAATTGTTTTTCAAGTCTCACGCCAACACATCCTTACAAACCTTCAGCCTTACCTTGGAAGCTTTTACAGGGGCCCTTTAGGTTCAGTTGGTTTAAAAATAAATTCTGAGATAGAGAGAAGGTTAGAGTTGGCGGAAGCTGGGTGTGGGTCGTCCTGGCGGGTGGCGAGTGCAGGCACCTGGTCACCTCCAAGTCGAGATGTTCTAATTCTCTCCTGTTTGCTCTAGTGGCAGTGCTGTGGGGCTTTTGGAGCTGATGATTGGAACCTAAATATTTACTTCAATTGCACAGATTCCAATGCAAGTCGAGAGCGATGTGGCGTGCCCTTCTCCTGCTGCACTAAAGACCCCGCGGTAAGTGACTGCCAGCAAGCCGTGGGCCCGTTCCGCGCATCACACCGAGAGCGTGTGTGGGATGAGCAGAGTGGTGTTTTCTGGAAACCGCGTCTTACCCGCTTATTCCTAACTGTAGCCCCTGTAGGGGGGTTAGTGCTCAGATCTTCCCAGTAGGCGTAATCGTCCCTGACTATAATTTAGCGGTACATGCTGGTTCCTATTCTGAGCCTTTTTGTGTGTTGGCTTAAGTTTGGAACATCCCTACTGGCAGATACCACCATTATCTTCCCTTTTCAGGTGAAATCAAGGCCCGTGGAGTTTAAGTAACTTTCCCAAGCTCACATTGCTGGCAAGTGATGGAGCTGAGCTTAGACTCAGGCAAGCTGCCTGTATTGCCTGTGATTCCTTCCTTGCGAGAAGGATGGGCTTGTGTGGAAGCTCTCTGCATTGCTTGGGGTTAGTAACCCTTTTCTTGCTGACTTAGCTCCGAAGGAATACTAGGAATAGCAGAAGAGTTTGAGACAAGATAGGACGAGACCACTTGCAGGAAGACTGCAACTGCCCAGACTCTCGGCCAGAATGACCACAGTCATTCTTTTTTTTAAAAAAACAAAAACAAAAACATAAAACCTGTTCACAAGCCACCCTCTTCACCACAGGTTTGATTGTATTTTGAGTCAAATCATGTGCCTGGTATATAGAACAGCTTAAAATGCAGCACCCCTGCTGTAAGTTAAAAGCCAGAATTGAGGGTTAGAACAATAAATGTGAGGGAGAAGGTGCCCCTGGCCCTTCCGCCCTCTTCAGCCTCTCTCTGGCTGGTCAGTCCCCAGGTGTCCTCTCCCAGACCCGCCCTTCCCCACAAGGAGCAGAGCCGAGTGGGCGCTGATGAGTTCATGGCCGATTTTCCCCTGCAAGGTAGGGGGTGGTGCGGGGCTCTTTAAAAGGGGGCGTGGTTCGTCTGTAAAGATGCTGAATCATTATGCTGTACTCCTGAAGCTAATATAATATTGCAAATCTACTACACTTCGATTTAAAAAATGAAAAAAAAAAAAGAGAGAGAGAGAAGAGGGGACAGTGGTCTGAGGTAGCAAAGCACAGCTTCTCGTAGGCTGCCCGCCAGAGGTGGTCTGAAGGAGACAGAGTCGGCGAGGCCCTGCCCCGCTCTGAGCCCTCAGCGGCAGCGCCAGCCTTTCCCACTAGCTCACTTCTCCTTTCCTCTGAGGAGGCTGGGAGGCAAGAGAGCGCCCAGCACAGAGCCCAGGGCGCCCACCCAGGCAGTAGATGCAAGCCCTGCTCTCTCGTCTCCAGCCCCTGCCCTGAGTTACCGTTCCATCAGAAGAATTCTGAAGATTCTCAGGTGCTGTGCCCGCCTCTCAACGACAGATCCTCTGGGTAGAGATATCTCATTCCATAAACGCTAAGCTGATAAAATCCACCCCATACCCTCCAGAGGGGAAACATAAACAAACCTAAAGCAGCGGAACCCATGTTTCTGATCAGGCCTGTAAGATTTCAGGGCATCTGTCCATGTGCTGTGTGGTCAGGGTATCGTTTTTAATTATCAAAATAATTCATTCTCATTGAAAAATCATTTAAATCCCATACAAGTATATATAGATTCAAAAGTAGAATTCCCCCCAAAAGATCATAAATGAAGATAGTCATTATGAAAGTAACTATAAGAAACCTTTAACTGTGGTTTTTACCTGTCTCCAGTTTCCTAAACCCATAAGCTTCTTGAGATTATCAACTTTGAATCTAGAGCCTTCCACATAATGGAATTACTAGTCTTTCTGATATTTCCTGAGTCTCAGTTTTCCTCATTTGGAAAGGAAGGGATATTTAATACCTACTTCTAAGGATTGTTATAATAATTCCATGGAATTACGTGTAAAGGTGTTTAACATGGTGCCTGGGACGTCTGTGTGCCCAAATAAACGTTTTCTGACCAGCACTTAACAGGGGTCTTCTGCTGACCCCTAGGTGGGCTTTCTCTCTGACAAGAGTGAATTTCACTCTTCTGTTTCTTTTCTCCCCCAGGAAGATGTCATCAACACTCAGTGTGGCTATGATGCCAGGCAAAAACCAGTAAGTGGAAACTCATCTTGTCGCTTAGCACGAAGGGTGTTGGAGGAGCTTTTGAACTTGCTTAGTGATGCTGTGCTCTCCTCTTCCCTCTGAAGGAAGTCGACCAGCAGATGGTAATCTACACGAAAGGCTGTGTGCCCCAGTTTGAGAAGTGGTTGCAGGACAACTTAACCATTGTGGCTGGTATTTTCATAGGCATTGCATTGCTACAGGTAAGATGGATGTCGCAGGGAAGTGATGCCCTGGGAGAGCCCTCACCAGGACAGGAGCTTTGCTTATTCACCATCATTTCACAGTTTTTAAGACACATTGGAGGGCTGGGGAACAGACCTCAACTATATTTGGTTTGTATTTTATTAAAGCTCTGATTTTAGATGCTACTGTCCTGAAAGACTTTAGGAAACCTTTTTTTTTTTTTTTCCTTTTCAAGAAAGAGAAATTGACTGGGTCAGTATTTGCCTGCTGGCATTCCAACATTGCCATGGGCTCAGTAATGCAGCATTGTGACAACTGGTCAGACAGGAATGGTCAGATGGAGAGCCTTGCCCAGTGGCAAGGCTAAGGCTTTTTGGAGTTTCACAGCTACGCTCTGCTCCTTTCTCTCTCTGGGCCACCTTGCCAAAGTGCTAGTGAGGGAAGGAAGCACCTACTTTTCCTCCTGGGAAGTCCCAAGAGCTAGGCTTTGCGTCTTATGGTGATGTGATACCTTTAACTTAGAGGGTCACAAATGAGGCGCCATGGTTGAAAGAAATTAAAGAAGACCTAAATAAATGGAAAGCCATTTCGCATTCAGGGATTGGAAGACTTAATATTGTTAAGGTGACAGTACTCCCGAAATTGATCTACAGATTCAGTGCAACCCCTACCAAAATTACAACTGCCTTTTTTGCAAAAATGGACAAGCTGATCCTACAATTCATATGGAAATTCAAGGGACGAAGAATAGCAAAACAAACTTTAAAAAGCACAAAGTTGGAGAATCCACACTCCCCAGTTCAAAACTTACTACAAAGCTACCGTGATCAAGATAGAGTGTACTGGCGTAAGGTTGGACCTACAGATTAGTGGAATGGAATTGAAAGTTCAAAAGAGCCTCTATATCTATGGTCAGCTGATATTTTGACCAGGAAACCAAGACCATTCAATGGAGAAAGAATAGTCTTTTCAACAAACAGTGCTGGACCAACTGGATATCTATATGCAAAAGATCGTATTTGGACCCGTAACTCACATCACATATAAAAATCAACTCAAACTTCCCTGGCGGTCCAGTGATTAGGACTCTGCACTTCCACTGCAGGGGGCCTGGGTTCGGTCCCTGGTCGGGGGCGGCTAAGATCCTGCTAGCCACATGGTTTGGCCAAAAAATAAAAATAAAAATTAACTCAAAACAGATCAAAGACCTAAATGTAAAAGGTAAAGCTATAAAAGTTTTAGAAGAAAGTATAGGTGTAAATCTTTGTGACCTTGAATTAGGCAGTGTTTTCTTAGATATGATACCAAAAGCACAAGCAACCAAAGGAAGAGTGGATAAATTGGGCTTCTTCAAAATTAAAAACTTCTGTGCTGAAAATGATACTGTCAAGAAAGTGAAAAGACAACCCACAAAATGGGAGGAAATATTTGCATATCCATGCATCTGTTAAGGATCCTGTAAATAGAACATATGAAGAACAACTCAACAATAAAAGAAGACAAACCCAATTTAAAGGTGGGCAAAGGATTTGAATAGACATTTCTCCAAAGAAAATATACATTAGCTATTTGTAATGACATCGTTCATTGTGAAGGAAATTCAAATCAAAACCACAATGACATACCACTTCAAACATATCAAGATGGCTATGATAAAAAAGACAAACCAATAACAAAAGCTGGTTAGGATGTGGAGAAATTGGAACCCTCATACATTGCTGAAGGGAATGAAAATGATGCAGTCTCTTTGGAAAACAATTTGTCAGTTCATGAGAAAATTAAACAGTTACCATATGACCCAGCAATTCTACTCCTAGGTATGTGCCCAAAAGTACTGAAAACATGTTTACCCAAAAAGTTGTACACAGATGTTCAAAGCAGCATTATTTGCAATAGCCAAAAAGTGAAAACCATCTAATGTCCATCATCTGATGAATGGATAAACAAAATGTGGTGTATCCATATAATGGAATATTACTCAGCCATCAAAAAGATTGAACTACTGTTGCAACATGGACGAACCTTGAAAACATTTTGCTACATGAAAGCAGACCAACACAAAAGGCCATGTATTATATGATTCTATTTATATTAAATGTCCAGAATAGGCCAATCCATAGTGATAGAATGTGGCATAGTGGTTGCCAGGCCTGTCAGGATGGGGGTGGGGTGGGGAAGACTGCTCATGGGTACAGAGTTTCTTTTTGGGGTAACAAAAATGTTCTGGATTTAGATAGCGGTCATAGTTGCACATCCTCATGAATATACCGAAAATCACCATAAATTATACACTTTAAAAGGATGAATTTTGTGGGATGTGAATTCTATCTCAATTTTAGAAAATCAAAGATTTTTAAAAAATGGAATTCAGTAGCCAAAGAAAAGCCTAATCTAAAGTGAAAAGTTCTACTGTTTGACTGTCTTTTCCTTCCTTGCTCAGATTTTTGGGATCTGCCTGGCCCAGAACCTGGTGAGTGATATTGAAGCTGTCAGGGCTAGCTGGTAGAGCGCCTGCAACAGCTGCCTCCAGACACTGGACAGACCCTGCCTTCCTGACCCTCCATGCGCCCAACTGATACCCATGCTGCACGGACCCTAATCACAGAGGCATCCTGCGATCCCACCTGATGGAGCTGCCATCAGAACTTAGTTTTTGGGGGGTAGAACTGGGAAATGCTGCTCACTGACAGAATTAAAAAAAAAAAAAATTAACCAGTATGAAAGTCATTGCGCCGTGAATCTCTATTGTAGCCATGAATTTCTGGGTGGTTGGATACTTACCAAATGAGAAAAAAAAGGAGGGTGGGGGACCCAGATGTACTGAATTTGTGGAAAAGGCTTGTTCTCTGCTTCGGTAATTGGGGGGCTGCCTTCTGTGCCATGGCCTGAGGAAGTGCGTCTTTTCTAAAACCCAGCCCCTTACCTGGGAGGGCTGTGGTTTCTCGGCATCCCTTCACTGTACGTTTCAAGGAACTGCTACAACCATGGTCCCAAGAAGAAAACAGCTTGCCTTTGGGTTCAGATTTTGTGACCGCATTCAACAAGGAACTTGGGTGGGCACGTCTGGTCTCTCCTAGAGTTCCTCCTCATAAGAGAAGTTGTATATTCCTTGTTGCTGAGCAGGGGCTTTGGAATACTTCATGATGCTGAATTTTAGCCGGACAGATCTCTTTTCTAAGTAGGCCTGAGCTTTATTTATCAATGAAATCCAAGGAGAAAATGAGGTTAATGAAGAGGTAGTAAATACTGCAACCTACCAAATTAGTCATCGGATTCTTTGGAAACTCTGGAATACTATGGGTTTCGTTTTGTTGTGGGTGTTTTTTTGTTTTTGTTTTTTTCTTCTTCCAAAAGTGAAAGCTATGATACAGTTTCTTAAATTTTAAAGATTTTTTTTTACTCAGCTTGAATATTAATTTTTTATATGATCTCCCTGCATGACCTGTGAATCAATCCACCAACTCCTTTTCCTGCCATCTTTTCTACAAACCTTTAAAAACGTTATTCGGTCAGCATTTATGTCGTGGGTTCACAGCCTTAAGAGATGTGTCTTCCGTGTCTGCGAAGGGACCGTCTGGGCCATCGCAAATGCTTCTGTGGACTCAACACTCTCTGAACCGTGTCGGTTGATCATCGTGGCCTCTTCTGCAGCCTCCCCGTCTTTCTCTTTGAAGGGAATCCAACCCAATTCTGAAATGATGTGGACACAATCAAAGCTTCTGATGGTTTCTTTCTTCTGGTTTTAGTTCGTTTTTATTAAAAACAAACAAAAACAAAAACAAAAAAAACCCAGAGTGCATGGCCAGAGCTCCTTGTTTTCTTGTACAGACTCACCATCAGGATGGTGACAAAGCACAAACACTTTGGAGGGGAGAGCATTGATGGGGCAAGTGTTCTGTGACACAAGGTGGGAAACACTTCCAGATCCTGCCACCTGCCCCCATTCCAGGTGGGAGGGACGAGTTTTGCCCCCAGATTTTAATCATCCAGGTCCACCAGGATGTCGCCCCCCTGGGGAGTAGATGTTAGTCTGTGGAACACTGGGAAGACCACAGGTGTATTTTCTGGTGATGACACACTTACCAACACAGAACTGGGCAGCCAGCTAGCACAGTTGGTGGAAACTTAGCAAGGTTTTCCATTTCAGCCCCATGTTGCGTCGCTGTGGCTGATGAATGTGTCCGTCTGCCCAGAGAAAGGACAAAAATTCTTTGCAAATCTAGTCTCCAGAGTTAAGGTGTGTATGACTCTGCATGTGTGTGTTTCTGTGTCTCTGTGTAGTTAGAGATGTTCGTTCCATATTCTGGCTGTAAGATTATTTTGTTTCATCTCTGCCCCCACCACTGTTGTCATTCCATATTGTCATTCCAACATGGAGAAGACTTGAGCTCTCCAGCTGGCACTCTTGTCTTGTTTGTTACCTCAGTCTCCAGTGAACTCCACCTGACCAGTTGATTCAGAATCAGGCGAGCTTCCCACCCTTTGGCACATCCAGTGAAAGGCCAAACAGCAAGTCCAAGTGAGTTCTAAATTTTAATTAATCACCCTTTATTTTTTACACTTGAGAGTGGTTGTAATAAAGGTTGTCATTAATAAACTTGGTTCTACCTTATGTGGAGTTATGCCTGTCTTCATTCTCTCTTGCAGTTGTGAAATTCTCCAGTCCAATGGTGATCAAACTTAAGTGTGCATTGGAATCACCTGGAAAGCTTGTTAAAACACAGGTTACTGGGTTTGCCCATCCCCAGAATTTCTAATTTAGTAGGTCTTGGGTGGGGCTTGAGAATGTGCATTTCTTTTTTTTTTTTTAATTAATTAATTAATTAATTTATTTATTTTTGGCTGTGTTGGGTCTTCGTTTCTGTGCGAGGGCTTTCTCTAGTTGCGGCGAGCGGGGGCCACTCTTCATCGTGGTGCGTGGGCCTCTCACTATCGCGGCCTCTCTTGTTGCGGAGCACAGGCTCCAGACGCGCAGGCTCAGTAGTTGTGGCTCACGGGCCTAGTCACTCCGCGGCATGTGGGATCTTCCCAGACCAGGGCTCGAACTCGTGTCCCCTGCATTAGCGGGCAGATTCTCAACCACTGCGCCACCAGGGAAGCCCAAGAATGTGCATTTCTGACACGTTTCCAGGTGATACTGTTGTTCCTTGTCCGGGAAGGACACTTGGAAAGGCACCGTTCTGATCAGGTTCTCTCAGAGGGGAAAAGGATAGGGGACATTTTGTGGCTGGGGAGGGGAAGGTCCCTTTGTGCTGCTGGACACGGACTGGTGAGAGACAGGGGCAGAGCTGGGGATGGAGGAAAATCTCTGTCTCTGAAATCATTGTCTGCTGGTCACAATCACCTGGGCACCACGTAGAATACAGATCAGGTCTTGCCCCGAGCAATTCTGGGGTGGGAGAGCCAGAGCCTGTATTTTTAAGAAGCTCCCATGAAAATTTAATGCACAGTGAGATTTAGGACCCATGGACCTAGGTAAATCTTAATAATATTCACGAGCCTTTTATGAGAAAATAATTTCTAGCAGTCTCAGAGCAGGAATCTTAAAAATCTACGTTTTTAAGATGAAAATGCCAACGTAAATGTCCTTTCATTGTGAATTATCACTGCAGAAGGCTCCTTCAAACTATTAAAGACTATTTTCAAAGATCAAAAGAAAACAAAATTTTATGGTTCACATAGTATTCTCAGACCCTGACACTATGTCTCGATACTTGTTTGAGAAATAATGTGCCTCACTTCCCTGGATATTTAAGACAAAAATGTTATTTTGACTATAAGGAAATTTATCAGGGGTAACTGGAGATAACTAATCCCGATTTCTTGAGTTTTCTTAGCTGTGCTATAGAGATTATCTGTGCACGTGAGGTAATTGGCCCTCCTTGTTCAGAGCAAACTCTGAGCCAACAAAGGAGAAATGTTACAGCTCAGAAGTCAAAAGGTGCTTTGTCTACAAAACTCAGAACTTACAGGAAGTTTCTTCCATATTTAGAAGGTAGACTTTGGAAGATGATTATTACATTTCTCTATCTCTATTGTTTGACCAGTTCCTACAAACATCATTTGTTTCTATGATTTCAAAATAGCTGATAGTTTGGTTTTTTTTTTTTAAATGAATGCAGGAATTCAAAAGCAGAATTTCGTGTCATGAAGTACTTGAAAAAGAAGTGCCTTTCCTTGTTCTTCCTCCTTTTTCTTCTCCCAAAGAATAAACCTCTACTTCTCTTGCAGCTTTCTTCCTGCCCCAGGTCCCAGTCATCCTTCTCTCAAGGGGATGCTGAAAAGTGTGTCTTGGCTTGTTCTTATTATGCAGACTGTTTCCTCCTTCGTGCCCCGTGTGTGTGTGTGTGTGTGTGTGTGTGTGTGTGTGTGTGTAAGGGGCGGGTGGACGCACTAATTCTGCAGTTTCCTGGTTCTGCGGGCTTGGACCAGAGCCCTGGGAAGCCGGTGGGCTGAACAATGAGGAGCCTGAGCCCAGCGACCTGGCAGGCCTTCCCCAGCTCTTTGTCATTTATTCCACGAAGCCCTCCTCCTCTAGGGAAATCCTGTTGAGACCTCCAAGGAAGAACTGGGAAGCTCTCCATAAACACTGGCCAATGAGGTTGGTGGCCAGCTCTCTCCAGGGAGGCCGGGGGGCTGTTTCTAAGTGATGCCCTTTCAGGAGTAGGAGGCCTAGTCTTTGAATGAGAAGGGAAAAGGCAGTGTTTGGAAATACTTTAGTTTTGGCCTTATCATGGTGACATGATAAAGTCTATACGTGACAACAGACAAGGCAGACGTATCTAGGTGCGGGTAGGGGACAGAGAAGGGAAGCCAAATTCTGCACGTGACCGAAGCCATCTGGAGACTCGAGCGTTTGTTTTTTTGGAAGAGTTTGCGACAGAAGAGTTTATAAAATTACGGTTTTTAAGACTTATTTGAGGAATTAAATACAGTGTCCTTTGGGGGTGTTCATGCTGAGTAGTTCTCTTGTAAGCTTGGCACCAAGGAGAGGATGGGTGCCTGAGTGAGTTCATCCTGGTATCCTTTAACCTAAACCAAACTCCTCAGGACCTGCCCCGGCCAGTAATTCCTTCACTTCCAGGAACCCCCAACAGAAGAAAAGCTGAAGGAAGAGCAGGTTAGTGCCTGGGCTTTACGCTGTAGATTTACTCTGAAAAGAAAATGGTAGCATGCAAACAAGGTAGTGCTTCGCATGCTGTTGCTCTTCATTGGATGTGTAGTTGCAGTACACGTAGCAGAGGGCCAGCTAGAAAGCCGCCTTTTAAACCTGGAGCTTGTCAGCTTGCATTAGCTTTTGCTTTTGCAGAACGACTAGTTTGAAAGGAACGTTTTAACAGCCTGCCCTCTAGTGGCGACCTTGTAGAACCACTCCTGACTTGAGTTGGAAGAGTCACTACAGTCTATTCAGAGGCCCTTGCTCTTTGGAGAAACTTGAGGGTGTACAGCTGTATGTTGCTTGCTTAGGGTAGGTGGATGTTTTATTCCTTTGACACTCCTGAAAAATGACAGAGTTTGTTTTGGAAAGTTAGGGAGCAGGTGTTAAGCTCCCTTCACCATCTAAGTCCCAGTCTTATGGCTAAGACTTTCCAGGGCACTGTAGCAATGTGTACAGGTTGAAGCTGGCCCCTGCCTTCCTGCCTAGGCTCAGACGAAGTTTCTAGAAGGGGTGGCGACAGTCTGAAACTGCTAATCTGCCAGGCAAGAGGCACTGTCTCCGTCAAAATGCCCAACGAGGAGGGGAGGTGCACTGAGCGTTTACACTTTCCCTCCCAGGTCACCCCTACTCTCCACTGGCACTCTGGAGGCTTCTGTGACCCAAGGCCCCAGTGTCCTGATCTGCATCTGTATTCCTCTTCAAGACAAGCAAGTCTCCTGAAACAAAGATTAGACATTCCTTGTATTCCCTCTAAAAGCACCCCTGTGGAGTTTGCTTTGAACTGAGAATTTGCAACCTTGATTTTAAAGGCTGTGAAGACTGGTAGAGTGTTCCTGACTGTAACTTGTGTTTTAGGAGTTTGTTATAGGTTGAATTGCATCTTCCAAAAATTCGTGTGAACTCCTAACCTCCAGGACCTCAGAATGTGACCTTATTTGGAAATAGTGTTGTTGCAGATGTAATTAAGATGAGGTCATACTGGGTGGGTTCCTACTCCAGTAGATTATTGTCCTTATAAAAAGGGGAAACTTGGACACAGATATGCACACAGGGAGAAAGCCATGTGAACGTGAAGGCAGAGATCAGGTGATGCATCTGTAAGGCAAGGAATGCCAAAGACTGTGAACGAGTCACCAGAAGCCAGGAGAGAGGCATGGAATCGACCCTCCCCCAGAGCCTCCAGAAGGAGCCAACCCTGCCAACACCTTGATTTTGGACTTTTAGCCTCCAGAATTATGAAACAATAAATTTCTGTGCCTTAAGCCATCTACATTGTGGTATTTTGTTTTAATAGTGCTAGGAACCTAATAGAGTTTGAGCACCTATTGCTGGTTTTCAGGCTGGAAATGGTAGGACCATGTGCTGCTTTTAGCTGGTAGAATGTGTATGTGGCTTTTATTATTTGAATGGATGCCCCCGAACATGGCTAAGGACTTGCTCTCTGTATCTGCTTTCAGCTCTTTGAAAACAGCCTTGATACGTTTTGTGGGGCATTTAAAACAAGGGATGCTTTATTACGTGTTGATTAAAAACGGTCACACTGGGGTGGAGTCAAGATGGCGTACTAGGAGGATGCAGAATTTGCGTCTCCTCACAACGAGGGCACCTACCAGGCACCAGTGGGGGACCACGGACACCTAAGGGGACAGGAGGAACCCCCAGCTACCGGGTAGGATGTGGGGCGTGGGGGGAGTGAAGGGGGAGGAGAAGTGGAGGCGGGATGGGACTGGTGCCTCTGAGGGGCGGCTGGGGGAGGGGAGGGGTTCCTACACCCAGCGGGACCCACCCACTGTTAGGGGTGCACCGGGGACAGGGGAGACCCTGTGGGAGACAGTGGGGGAGGGACACAAAGGAACAGAAGGGAACGTGGCCAGGGCTTTCCCTGTCCACTTAGGCACCGGGGAGCCTGTTTGGCTCCTGGGCCTAATCCTCTGCCCGCGGAGCCTCCCTCCTGCACGCAGACCCCAAGCCCCGCCCCTACACCCGCGCCCAGGGCCCCACCTCTACACTCGGAGACCCCCTCTGAGACCCCCTCCAAGGCGCTGGGCCTAAGCCCCACCCACACACCCTCACTCAGGGCCCCACCTCCAAACTCCGGAACTCCATGCTCCAGAGGCCCTCCTTTCCATGTGCTGCCTCTCCCCTGCCAGAGGTCCTAAGCAGAGGCCCTGCCCCACGCTTGAACGTCACCCCGCCTAGATGCCACCCCACCCAAACCCTGCCCCTGCCTAAGTTCCACCCCCAGCCTAAACTCCGCCCCCATAGCCAAAGCTTTTTTTTTTCTCTTTTCCTCTTTTAGATTGGGGTTCTGTTTTACCTTGTTGATTCATTGTTTTGATTCTTGTACATTTTTATTTTTCGTAACAAATCTTTTATTTTTCTAATTTTATTTTATTCTTTATAATTTGTTATTGTTCTCTCCTTTTGGCTTGTCCCCCCACCCTTTTTAGTTTCTTTTTTCTGTTGTGGTTTTATTTTACCTTGTTGCAGTTGTTTCAATTATAGTTTTATTGTTCCTATTATATTTTAAATTTTTCTAATTGTATTTTGTTTTTTATTCTTTGATATTGTACTGCTCCTTTTTTTCTTTCTTTCTTCCTTTTTTTTTTTTTTTTTAAATTTAGCGTGCCACAAAGCTTGCGGTATCTTCGTTCCCAGGCCGGATGTCGGGCCCGAGCTCCTGTGGGGAGAGGTCCGAGTCCAAACTGCTGGACTAACAGACAACCTCAGACCCCAGGGAATATCAGTCGAGTGAGGCCTCCTGGACGTCCTCATCTCAGAACCAACACCTGGCTCTATCCAACTGCCTGCAAACTTCAGTGCTGGATGTCTCAGACCAAACAACCAGTAAGACAGGAACACAGCCCCACCCATCAAAAAAAAAATTGAAACAACAAAAAAATATGTTACAGATGAAGGAGCAAGGTAAAAACCTACAAGACCAAATAAATGAAGAGGAAATAGGCAACCTACCTGAAGAAGAATTCAGAGTAATGATAGTAAAGATGATCAAAATCTCAGAAACAGAATGGAGAAAATACAAGAAACATTTAACAAAGATCTAGAAGAACAAAAGGGCAAACAAACAGTGATGAACAACACAATTACTGAAAATAAAAATACTCTAGAAGGAATCAATAACAATAACTGAGGCAGAAGAACGGATAAGTGAGTTGGAAGGAAAAATGCTGGAAATAACTGCCAGGGAGCAGAATAAAGAAAAAAGAAGGAAAAAAATAGAGGACAGTCTCAGAGAACTCTGGCACAACATTAAACACACCAACATTCGAATTATAGGGGTCCCAGAAGAAGAGAAAAAGAAAGGGTCTGAGAAAATATTTGAAAAGATTATAGTCGAAAACTTTCCTAACATGGGAAAGGAAATAGTCAATCAAGTCCAGGAATCACAGAGAGTCCCATACAGGATAAACCCAAAGAAAAACATGCCAAGACACATATTAATCAAACTATCAAAAATTAAATACAAAGAAAAAATATTAAAAGCTGCAAAGGAAAAACAACAAGCAACATACAAGGGAATCCCCATAAGATTAACAGCTGATTTTTCAGCAGAAACTCTGCAAGCCAGAAGGGAATGGCAGGACATATTTAAACTGATGAAAGGGAAAAAACTACAACCAAGATTACTCTACCCAGCAAGGATCTCATTCAGATTTGATAGAGAAATTAAAACCTTTACAGATAAGCAAAAGTTAAGAGAATTCAGCACCACCCAACCAGCTTTACAACAAATGCTAAAGGAACTTCTTTAGGCAGGAAACACAAGAAAAGGAAAAGACCTACAAAAACAAACCCAAAACAATTAAGAAAATGGTAAAAGGAACATACCTATCGATAATTACCTTAAATGTAAATGGATTAAATGCTCCAACCAAAAGGCATGGACTGGCTGAATGGATAGAAAATTAAGACCTGTATATATTGCTGTCTACAAGAGACCCACTTCAGACCTAAGGACACATACAGACTGAAAGTGAGGGGACGGAAAAAGATATTCCATGCAAATGGAAATCAAAAGAAACCTGGAGTAGCAATTCTCATATCAGACAAAATAGACAAGAGACAAAGAAAGACACTACGTAATGATCAAGGGATCAATCCAAGAAGAAGATATAACAATTGTAAATATTTATGCACCCAACACAGGAGGACCTCAATACATAAGGCAAATGCTAACAGCCATAAAAGGGGAAATCGACAGTAACACAATCATAGTAGGGGACTTTAACACCCCACTTTCACCAATGGACAGATCATCCAAAATGAAAATAAATAAGGAAACAGAAGCTTTAAATGACACATTAAACAAGATGGACTTAATTGATATTTCTAGGACATTCCATCCAAAAACAACAGAATACACATTCTTCTCAAGTGCTCATGGAACACTCTCCAGGATAGATCATATCTTGGGTCACAAATCAAGCCTTCATAGATTTAAGAAAATTGAAATTGTATCAAGTATCTTTTCTGACCACAATGCTATGAGACTGGATATCAATTACAGGAAAAAATCTGTAAAATACAAACAGATGGAAGCTAAACAATACGCTATTAAATAACCAAGAAATCACTGAAGAAATCAAAGAGGAAATCAAAAAATACCTAGAAACAAAGGACAATGAAAACACGATGACCCAAAACCTATGGGATGCAGCAAAAGGAGTTCTAAGAGGGAAGTTTATAGCAATACAATCCTACCTCAAGAAACAAGAAACATCTCAAATAAGCAACCTAACCTTACACCTAAAGCAATTAGAGAAAGAAGAACAACAACAAAAAAAAACCAAAGTTAGGAGAAGGAAAGAAATCATAAAGATCAGAGCAGAAATAAATGAAAAAGAAATGAGGGAAACAGTAGCAAAGATCAATAATACTAAAAGCTGGTTATTTGAGAAGATGAACAATATTGATAAACCATTAGCCAGACTCATCAAGCAAAAAAAGAGAGAAGACTCAAATCAACAGAATTAGAAATGAAAAAGGAGAAGTAACAACTGACACTGCAGAAATACAAAGGATCATGAGAGATTACTACAAGCAACTCTATGCCAATAAAATGGACAACCTGGAGGAAATGGACAAATTCTTAGAAAAGCACAACCTTCTGAGACTGAACCAGGAAGAAATAGAAAATATAAACAGACCAATCACAAGCACTGAAATTGAAACTGTGATTAAAAATCTTCCAACAAACAAAAGCCCAGGACCAGATGGCTTCACAGGTGAATTCTATCAAACATTTAGAGAAGAGCTAACACCTATCCTTAAACTCTTGCAAAATATAGCAGAGGGAGGAAAACTCCCCAACTCATTCTACAAGGCTCCCATCACCCTGATACCAAAAC
This sequence comes from Balaenoptera physalus, assembly GCF_965194825.1. Lineage (NCBI taxonomy): Eukaryota > Metazoa > Chordata > Mammalia > Artiodactyla > Balaenopteridae > Balaenoptera > Balaenoptera physalus. Next base: position 18,452,737 of record NC_138884.1, on the reverse strand, counting down.
CAGACAAAGATGTCACAAAAAAAGAAAACTACAGGCCAATATCACTGATGAACATAGATGCAAAACTCCTCAACAAAATACTAGCAAACAGAATCCAACAGCACATTAAAAGGATCATACACCATGATGAAGTGGGGTTTATCCCAGGAATGCAAGCATTCTTCAATATACACAAATCAATCAATGTGATACACCGTATTAACAAATTGAAGAATAAAAGCCATATGATCATCTCAATAGATGCAGGAAAAGCTTTTGACAAAATTCAACACCCATTTATGATAAAAACTCTCCAGAAAGTAGGCATAGAGGGAACCTACCTGAACATAATAAAGGCCATATAGGACAAACCCGCAGACAACTTCATTCTCAATGGTGAAAAACTGAAAGCATTTCCTCGAAGATCAGGAACAAGACAAGGTTGCCCACTTTCACCACTGTTATTCAATATAGTTTTGGAACTTTTAGCCACGCCAATCAGAGAAGAAAAAGAATTAAAGGAATCCAAATCAGAAAAGAAGAAATAAAACTGTCACTGTTTGCAGATGACATGATACTATACATAGAGAATCCTAAACATGCTACCAGAAAACTACTAGAGCTAATCAATGAATGTGGTAGAGTAGCAGGATACAAAATTAATGCACAGAACTCTCTTGCATTCCTATACACTAATGATGAAAAATCTGAAAGAGAAATTAAGGAAACACTCCCATTTATGATTGCAACAAAAAGAATAAAATACCTAGGAATAAACCTACCTAAGGAGACAAAAGACCTGTATGCAGAAAACTATAAGACACTGATGAAAGAAATTAAAGATGATACAAACAGATGGAGAGATATATTATGTTCTTGCATTGGAAGAATCAACATTGTGAAAATGACTATACTACAGAAAGCAATCTACAGATTCAGTGCAATCCCTATCAAACTACCAATGGCATTTTTCACAGGACTAGAGCAAAAAATTTCACAATTTGTATGGAAACACAAAAGACCCCAAATAGCCAAAGCAGTCTTGGGAAAGGAAAACAGAGATGGAGGAATCAGGCTCCTGGACTTCAGATTATATGACAAAGCTACAGTAATCAAGACAGTATGGTACTCGCACAAAAGCAGAAATATAGATCAATGGAACAGGATAGAAAGCCCAGAGATAAACCCACACACATATGGTCACCTTATCTTTGATAAAGGAGGTAAGAGTATACAATGGGGAAAAGACAGTCTCTTCAATAAGTGGTGCTGGGAAAACTGGACAGCTACATGTAAAAGAATGAAATTAGAACACCCCCTAACACCATACACAAAAATAAACTCAAAATGGATTAAAAACCTAAATGTAAGGCCAGACACCATGAAACTCTTAGAGGAAAACATAGGCAGAACACTCTATGACATAAATCACAGCAAGATCGTTTTTGACCCACCTCCTAGAGAAATGGAAATAAAAAGAAAAATAAACAAACGGGATCTAATGAAACTTAAAAGCTTTTGCACAGCAAAGGAAACCATAAACAAGACGAAAAGACAACCCTCCGAACTGGAAAAAATATTTGCAAATGAAGCAACTGACAAAGGATTAATCTCCAAAATATACAAGCAGCTCATGTAGCTCAATATCAAAAAAACAACCCAATCTAAAAATGGGCAGAAGACCTAAATAGACATTTCTCCAAAGAAGATATACAGATTGCCAACAAACACATGAAAAGATGCTCAACATCACTAATCATTAGAGAAATTCAAATCAAAACTACAATGAGGTACCACCTCACTCCAGTCAGAATGGCCATCATCAAAAAATCTATCAACAATAAATGCTGGAGACGGTGTGGAGAAAAGGGAACCCTCTTGCACCGTCGGTGTGATTGTAAATTGATACATCCACTATGGAGAACAGTATGGAGGTTCCTTAGAAAACTAAAAATAGAACTACCATACGACCCAGCAATCCCACTACTGGGCATATACCCTGAGAAAACCATAATTCAAAAAGAGTCATGTACCACAGTGTTCACTGCAGCTCTATTTACAATAGCCAGGACATGGAAGCAACCTAAGTGTGCATCGACAGATGAATGGATGAAGAAGATATGGCACATATATACAATGGAATATTACTCAGCGATAAAACGAAACGAAACTGAGTTATTTGTAGTGAGGACCTAGAGTCTGTCATACAGAGTGAAGGAAGTCAGAAAGAGAAAAACAAATAGTGTATGCTAACACATATATATGGAATCTAAAAAATAAAAGGTTCTGATGAACCTAGGGGTAGGACAGGAATAAAGACACAGACGTAGAGAATGGACTTGAGGACACGGGAAGGGGGAAGGGTAAGCTGAGACGAAGTGAGAGAGTAGCATTGACATATATACACTACCAAATGTAAAATAGATAGCTAGTGAGAAGCAGCTGCATAGCACAGGGAGATCAGCTCGGTGCTTTGCGACCACCTAGAGGGATGGGATAGGGAGGATGGGAGGGAGACATAAGAGGAAGGGGTTATGGGGATATACATATGCATATAGCTGATTCACTTTGTTATACAGCAGAAACTAACACTACACTGTAAAGCAATTATACTCTAATAAACATGTTAAAAAAACAACTTGGCACTGAACAAATAAAATGTATAAAACTTAAAAAAATGGTCACACTGCAGTATGTATTTCTTTGAAGTAAACCATCTTACATGCAACTTGTGTGAGTGATTAAAGTCTTATAAATAAAACAGCTAATTTCCATGGCTCTGCTGTCTTTAGTCTTGTTACTTTGTGACTGAATCAGCCCACTACTTCACCAACCCCTGCTGCGAGCCAGCTACCAGAGGTGACTGCATCTTCCATCCCTTGAAATAACAGGTAACATTCACTGAAAGTTTACTATGTTCCAGGCACTGTGCTATAAGCACTCTGCATACATTTTTGAGGAAATGTAAACTGCAGGAGAGGAAAAAACCACACTCGTGGAAAATATAAATTTCACCAAGAGCATATGTCCTCCAAGGTGGTGCTGGCTGAGATGGGAGGACATGGGTAATGGAAGAAGGCCTGGAGGAAGAAGAGAGGCCTGACCTGGGCCCTCAGGGAGAACAGAGGAAGACACTCCGGGGCAGGAATGAGGAGGTGAGTGCCGCTGGGGAGATGGGGAGGCCCCAGAGCTTCCACACTGCAGGAGTGGGGAGAAGTGTGGGTAAGCCATGAGAAGTTCAGGTACAGAGAGTGCTGGAGTTGTGGCCAGTCTCTGGCTCATGCCAAGCACTCAATAACTTGCTGAATGACCAGGTGAGATAATTGAGGTGTCGGGTATGAATGAAGAGGTGACTGATGCAAAGTAGAATTTAGGGTAAAGCTGGTCAGTGTCTGCAGGTGCAAACCCCCTGCCATCTGGGAATAGTTAAAAAATCATTCCAAGAAGTCTGCCACAATTGTCTATCAAAGCATTTTGTGGAAGGCAAAGTGCCAGTTGCAACACCCGTGCCTTCTAAAGAAGTCACCATAACTTTACAGGCCGCAGGAAATGTCGTGTTTTATCCTTGTTCTGGAATCCACTTTTTTCCTCCATCCAGGTCCAGTGTCCCTCTGAAATTTCTATGATCTGGGGGCTGGCACGGAGCTCACCATACTGCAGCAGGGGACATTGCCCTGAAGCAGGTGGAGGTTGGAGGCGACCAGGTCCTTGTGTTTGACAGTGGTTCTCAGCTCTAGATGCCCATTAGAATCACCTGGGAGCATTACACAAACAAACCACTGTGCAGCCCTTCCCCACCCCCCACCCCCACCCCCTTTTAAAGCCTCCAGGTAATTCTAATGTGCCACCAGGGTTTCCCAAACTTCAATATACATAAATCACCTGGGTCTTAATTCACCTGGGTCATAATTCACTTTAAATTATCTGGGTCTGATTTAGCCAGTCTTAAGCGGAGCTAGAGAGTCTGAGGCTCCAGCAGGCTCCCAGGTGACACTGATGTCATCTGCAGAACACAGTTTGAGAGGCAAGGACAATCTACAAGTAGACCTTGTTTAGAACCGTGCAAAATTAATACCTTATTGACATTTCTGGGTGATATCTTTCCTAAAACTACTAAGCTGAAATTTTCAGGTCTGGGTAAGAAAATACAGGGTGATTATAAATAGGCAATACGTATGTGTTTGTTAAATACATTTTATTTTGATTACAAAAGAAAAATGTGCTTAATGCAGAAAACACAGGAAAACAGAGAAAGAAATAATGTGTATTTTCAACATCTAGAGGCCTATGCTGGTATACACCATCTAGAGGTATGTTAGTGTGTGTCTTTCCATTACTTTTTTGTTTGTTTTAACTTGTATAATACTGTTTGTACTGTTCTGTAGTCTGCTCTTTTTTTTTTTTTCCTTTTTCAAAACAGAATGTGTTCAATGTCAGTGAATATTTTACACAATAAAAATTTGTGGTCACATAGTATTCTCTGGTATAGATCAGGGGTCCTCAAAATGTGGAAATGTGGACAAGGGAATTTTGGGGCTTCCCAAGACCCTCTCAGAGAGTCCACAAGCTCAAAATTATTTCATAATGTTATAAGACATTATTTCCCTTTTTTGATACCATTCTTTCTGAGTGTACAGTGGAGTTTTTCAGAGACTACATGATGATGTGATATCATCACTGTGACAGCTAATGGAATGTGTATGTATTGAATATTTCTGTGTTTAAATATTTCTCCCTTTTAATTTCTGATATAGGAAATACTCATACAAATAACCCACATACACAAAAGTTGTTTAGGGGCTTCAGTCATTGTTCAAAGTGTAAAGGGGTCCTGAGAACAAAAACTTTGGGAACTCCTGGTGTAGATAAACTACAATTTAATTAACCAACCCATCACTATTAGAAATTTAGACTCTTCCCCATTAAATAACTTTTTTAAAATTTTTATTTTGTTATTTTTTTATACAGCAGGTTCTTATTAGTTATCTATTTTATAAATATTAGTGTATATATGTCAATCCCAATCTCCCGATTCATCCCACCACCAGCCACCCACCCGCTTTCCCCCCTTGGTGTCCATACGTTTGTTCTCTACATCTGTGTCTCTATTTCTGCCTTGCAAACCAGTTCATCTGTACCATTTTTCTAGATTCCACATATATGCGTTAATATACAATATCTGTTTTTCTCTTTCTGACTTCACTCTGTATGACAGTCTCTAGGTCCATCCACGTCTCTACAAATGATCCAATTTCGTTCCTTTTTATGGCTGAGTAATATTCCATTGTATATACATACCATATCTTCTTTATACATTCATCTGTCGATGGGCACTTAGGTTGCTTCCATGACCTGGCTATTGTAAATAGTGCTGCAGTGAACATTGGGTGCATGTGTCTTTTTGAATTATGGTTTTCTCTGGGTATATGCCCAGTAGTGGGATTGATGGGTCATATGGTAATTCTATTTTTAGTTTTTTAAGGAACCTCCATACTGTTCTCCATAGTGGCTGTATCAATTTACATTCCCACCAACAGTGCAAGAGGGTTCCCTTTTCTCCACACCCTCTCCAGCATTTGTTGTTGGTAGATTTTCTGATGATGCCCATTCTAACCAGTGTGAGGTGATACCTTATTGTAGTTTTGATTTGCATTTCTCTAATATTAGTGATGTGGAGCAGCTTGTCATGTGCCTCTTGGCCATCTCTATATCTTCTTTGGAGAAATGTCTATGTAGGTCTTCTGCCCATTTTTGGACTGAGTTGTTTGTCTTTTTAACATTGAGCTGCATATATATTTTGGAGATTAATCCTTTGTCCATTGATTTGCTTGCAAATATTTTCTCCCATTCTGAGGGTTGTCTTTTCGTCTTGTTTATAGTTTCCTTTTCTGTGCAAAAGCTTTTTAGTTTCATTAGGTCCCATTTGTTTATTTTTGTTTTTATTTCTATTACTCTAGGAAGTGGGTCAAAAAAGATCTTGCTGTGATTTATGTCAAAGAGTGTTCTGCCTGTGTTTTCCTCTAAGAGTTTTATAGTGTCTGGTCTTACATTTAGGTCTCTAATCCATTTGGAGTTTATTTTTGTTTATGGTGTTAGGGAGTGTTCTAATTTCATTCTTTTACATGTAGCTGTCCAGTTTTCCCAGCACCGATTATTGAAGAGACTGTCTTTTCTCCATTGTATATTCTTGCCTCCTTTGTCATAGATTAGTTGACCATAGGTGTGTGGGTTTATCTCTGGGCTTTCTATACTGTTCCATTGATCTATATTTCTGTTTTTGTGCCAGTACTATACTGTCTTGATTACTGTAGCTTTGTAGTATTGTCTGAAGTCAGGGAGTCTCATTCCTCCAGCTCAGTTTTTTCCCGCAAGATTGCTTTGGCTATTTGGGGTCTTTTGTGTCTCCATACAAATTTTAAGATTTTTTGTTCTAGTTCTGTAAAAAATGTCATCGGTAGTTTGATAGGGAGTGCATTGAATCTGTAGATTGCTTTGGGCAGTATAGTCATTTTCACAATATTGACTCTTCCAATTCAAGAACATGGTATATCTCTCCATCTGTTTGTGTCATCTTTGATTTCTTTCATCAGTGTCTTATAGTTTTCTGCATACAGGTCTTTTACCTCCTCAGATAGGGTTGTTCCTAGGTATTTTATTCTTTTTGTTGCAACGGTGAATGGGATTATTTCCTTAATTTCTCTTTCTGATCGTTGGTTTTTAGTGTGTAGGAATGCAAAAGATTTCTTTGCCTTAATTTTGTATCCTGCAAATTTACCAAATTCATTGATTAGCTCTAGTAGTTTTCTGGTAGCATCTTTAGAATTCTCTACGTATAGTATCATGTCATCCACGAACAGTGACAGTTTTACTTCTTCTTTTCCAATTTGTATTCCTTTTATTTCTTTTTCTTCTCTGATTGGCATGGCTAGGACTTCCAAAACTATGTTGAATAATAGTGGCAAGAGTGGGCATCCTTGTCTTGTTCCTGATTGTAGAGGAAATGCTTTCAGTTTTTCACCATTGAGAATGATGTTTGCTGTGGGTTTGTCATATATGGCCTTTATTATATTGAGGTAGGTTCCCTCTATGCCCACTTTCTGGAGAGTTTTTATCATCAGTAGGTGTTGAATTTTGTCAAAAGCCTTTTCTGCATCATAGAGATTATCATATGGTTTCTATTCAGTTTGTTAATATGGTGTATCACATTGACTGATTTGCATATATTGAGGGATCCTTGCATCCCTGGGATAAATCCCACTTTGTCATGGTGTATGATCCTTTTAATGTGTTGTTGGATTCTGTTTGCTAGTATTTTGTTGAGAATTTTTGCATCTATATTCATCAGTGATATTGGTCAGTAATTTTCTTTTTTTGTAGTTCCTTTGTCTGGTTGTGGTATCAGGGTGATGGTGGCTTTGTAGAATGAGTTTGGGTGTGTTCCTTCCTCTGCAATTTTTGGAAGAGTTTGAGAAGGATGAGTGTTAGCTCTTCTCTAAATGTTTGATAGAATTCACCTGTGAAGCCATGTGGTCCTGGACTTTTGTTTGTTGGAAGATTTTTTTTTAATAAATTTATTTATTTGTTTTTTTATTTTTGTCTGTATTGGTTTTTCGTTGCTCTGCGTGGGCTTTCTCTAGTTGTGGTGAGTGGGGGCTACTCTTCAGTGTGGTGTCCAGGTTTCTCATTGTTGTGGCTTCTCGTTGTAGAGCATGGGCTCTAGGCACGAGGGTTTCAGTAGTTGTGGCTCATGGGCTCTAGAGCGCAGGTTCAGTAGTTGTCACACACGGGCTTAGTTGCTCCGCGGCATGTGGGATCTTCCCAGCCCAGGGCTCGAACCCGTGTCCCCTGCATTGGCAGGCGGATTCTTAACCACTGCACCACTAGGGAAGCCCTGTTGGAAGACTTTCAATCACAGTTTCAATTTCATTACTTGTGATTGGTCTGTTCATACTTTCTATTTCTTCCTGGTTCAGTCTTGGAAGGTTATACCTTTCTAAGAATTTGTCCATTTCTTCCAGGTTGTCCATTTTATTGGCGCAGAGTTGCTTGTAGTAGTCTTTTATGATACTTTGTATTTCTGCAGTGTCCATTGTAACTTCTCATTTTTCATTTCTAATTTTATTGATTTGAGTCCTCTCCCTCTTTTTCTTGATGAGTCTGGCTAAAGGTTTATCAATTTTCTTTATCTTCTCAAAGAACCAGCTTTTAGTTATGATCTTTGCTATTGTTTTCTTTGTTTCTATTTCGTTTATTTCTGCTCTGATCTTCATGATTTCTTTCCTTCTACTAACTTTGGGTTTTGTTTGTTCTTCATTCTCTAGTTCCTTTAGGTGTAAGCTTAGATTTTTTATTTGAGATTTTTCTTGTTTCTTGAGGTAGGATTGTATTGCTATAAAATTCCCTCTTTGGACTGCTTTTGCTGCATCCCATAGGTTTTGGATCATCGTGTTTTCATTGTCATTTGTCTCTAGGTATTTTTTGATTTCCTCTTTGATTTTTCAGTGATCTCTTGGTTACTTAGTAACGTATTGTTTAGCCTACATGTGTTTGTGTTATTTTACGTTTTTTCCCCTGTAATTTATTTCTAATCTCATAGCGTTGTGGTCAGAAAAAATGCTTGATATAATTTCAATTTTCTCAAATTTACCAATGCTTGATTTGTGACCCAAGATGTGATCTATCCTGGAGAATGTTCCATGTGCACGTGAGAAGAAAGTGTAATCTGCTGTTTTTGGATGGAATGTCCTATAAATATCAATTAAATCTATCTGGTCTATTGTGTCATTTAAAGCTTGTGTTTCCTTATTAATTTTCTGTCTGGATGATCTGTCCATTGGTGTAAGGAGGCGTTAATGTCCCCCACTATTGTTGTGTTACTGTTGATTTCCTCTTTTATAGCTGTTAGCATTTGCCTTATGTATTGAGGTGCTCCTATGTTGGGTGCATATATATTTATAATTGTTATATCTTCTTCTTGGATTGATCCCTTGATCATTATGCAGTGTCCTTCCTTGTTTCTTGTAACATTCTTTATTTTAAAGTCCATTTTGTCCGACATGAGTATTGCTACTCTAGCTTTCTTTTGATTTCCATTTGTGTGGAATATCTTTTTCCATCCCCTCACTTTCAGTCTGTATGTGTCCTTAGGTCTGAAGTGGATCTCTTGTAGACAGCATATATATGGGTCTTGCTTTTGTATCCATTCAGCAAGCCTGTGTCTTTTGGTTAGAGGATTTAATCCATTCACATTTAAGGTAATTATTGAATTATCGATATGTATATTCCTATTACCATTTTCTTAATTGTTTTGGGTTTGGTTTTGTAGGTCCTTTCCTTCTCTTGTGTTTCCAACGTAGAGAAGTTCCTTTAGCATTTGTTGTAGAGCTGGTTTGGTGGTGCTGAATTCTCTTAGCTTTTGCTTGTCTGAAAAGCTTCTGATTTCTCTGTCGAATCTGAATGAGATCCTTGCTGGGTAGAGTAATCTTGGTTGTAGGTTATTCCCTGTCATCACTTTAAATATATCATGTCACTCCCTTCTGGGTTGTAGAGTTTCTGCTGAGAATTCAGCTGTTAACCTTATGGGAGTTCTCTTGTATGTTATTTGTCATTTTTCCCTTGTTGCTTTTAATAATTTTTCTTTGTCTTTAATTTTTTTCAATTTGATTCCTATGTGTCTCAGTGTGTTTCTCCTTGGGTATCCTGCCTGGGACTCTCTGTGCTTCCTGGACCTGGGTGGCTGTTTCCTTTTCCATGTTAGGGAATTTTTCAACTATAATCTCTTCAAATATTTTCTCAGGTCCTTTCTCTCTCTCTTCTCCTTCTGGGACCCCTATAATGCAAATGTTGGTGCGTTTAAAGTAGTCCCAGAGGTCTCTTAGGCTGTCTTCATTTCTTTTAATTCTTTTTTCTTTATTCTCTTCTGTGGCAGTGAATTCCACCATTCTGTTTTACAGGTCACTTATCTGTTCTTCTGCCTCAGTTCTTCTGCTATTGATTCCTTCTAGTGTATTTTTCATTTCAGTTATTGTATTGTTCACCTTTGTTTGTTTTTTCTTTAATTCTTCTAGGTCTTTGTTAAACATTTCTTGCATCTTCTCGCTCTTTGACTCCATTCTTTTTCCGAGTTCCTAGATCATCTTCCCTATCATTATTCTGAATTCTTTTTCTGGAAGGTTGCCTATCTTTGCTTCATTTAGTTGTTTTTCTGGGGTTTTATCTTGTTCCTTCATCTGGTACATAGTCCTCTGCCTTTTCATTTTGTCTGTCTTTCTGTGAATGTAGTTTTTGTTCCACAGTCTGCAGGATTGTAGTTCTTCTTGCTTCTGCTGTCTACCCTCTGGTGGATGAGGCTATCTAAGAGGCTTATGCAGGCTTACTGATAGGAGGGACTGGTGGTGGGTAGAGCTGGGTGTTGTTCTGGTAGGCAGAGCTCAGTAAAACTCTAATCTGCTTGTCTGCTGATGGGTGGGGCTGAGTTCCTTCCCTGTTGGTTGTTTGGCCTGAGGTGACCCAGCACTGGAGCCCACAGACCCTTTGGTGGGGCTAATGGGGTCACACCAAGGAGTACTTCTCAGAACTTCTGCTGCCAGTGTCCTTGTCCCCGTGGTAAGCCACAGCCATCCCCTGCTTCTGCAGGAGACCCTCCAACACTAACAGGTAGGTCTGGTTCAGTCTCCTATGGGGTCACTGCTCCTTCCCCCTGGGTCCTGATATGCCCACTACTTTGTGTGTGTCCTGCAAGAGTGGAGTCTCTGTTTCCCCCAGTCCTGTCAAAGTCCCACTAGCAATCAAATCCCACTAGCCTTCAAAGCCTGATTCTCTAGGAATTCCTCCTCCCGTTGCGGGACCCCCAGGTTAGGAAGCCTGACGTGGGGCTCAGAACCTTCACTCCTGTGGGTGGGCTTCTGTGGTATAAGTGTTCTCCAGTTTGTGAGACACCCACCCATCAGTTACGGGATTTGATTTTATTGTGATTGCGCCCCTCCTACCGTCTCATTGTGGTTTCTCCTTTGCCTTTGGATGTGGGGTATTTTTTTGGTGAGTTCCAGTGTCTTCCTGCCGATGATTGTTCAGCAGTTAGTTGTGATTCCGTTGCTCTCGCAAGAGGGAGTGAGTGCACATCCTTTTACTCCACCATCTTGAACCATTTCCACAGTGAACTTTCTTATATATTTCTTATAGTTTGCACATTGATAGAGCCCTAATAGTGGAATGAGTGGATCAAAGGATTAAAAACGTCTCATTTGTGGCACCAAATGAATACCTTACCATAGACATTTAAATTTTAAAGTGAAAATTGTTTAAGTCAAGATTTGCACCCAAATTAAAAGAGGAAAGATTAATGTCTCCAGATTAGCATTTTTGTTTACCTAACAAAAACAGAATTCCAGTTACACCACAAACCCAAGACCTGTTGCGGTGGAGGTATTTAATTACCATTGTGGCGTCTGGAGTGCAGAGCTGCATGCCCTACCCCCGTCTTTTGCTTAGAGTGTGAGAACTTAAATGAGAAAACGGCTCTCAAGATTCTGTCAGGCCATTTTAGGAAAGATCATCTCAGGACTCTGGCTTCATATTCTAATTTAATTTCTACTGATGCTAATTGGTAATGAGGACTCTTAGCACACTTTTTTTTTTTTAACAAGAAGAAAAGCATACAAATTTAACTTTTTTGCATGTACACGGGAGTCTTCAAAAGGAAAATGAAGACCAGAAGTCATTAGGACCAAAAGCTTAAACACCTTGTTACACAGAGAACAATAAATTGTGGGGACGTGACAAGACAGAGGGGCTGGTGGTAGGAGCAGTATATTGTGGCACGGTGACTAGCAGCTAAATGTGGGAAACTAATGGAAGGTCATTTTAGTAGGTGTGTTTGTACAGGTCCATTTCGGCATTGACTCCCAGTCTCTGGTGATATGAATGTTCTTCCTGGTACAGGGAGGGCACCTTTCTCAGGGGAAATTTCATGTCCTGCTTTTAGGTAGAAAGGGGGAGTCACAGAGCCCTTCCTGTGTCTGCTGTTTCTCAAGCTTAGTGCACATTTTTTGAGCCTCACGTATGTCAAACATTCTACTAAGTTCTAGAGCGAGAGAGGGAAGAGCGGGAGGTACTAAAACCAGAACGAAGAGTAAGACAGGGCTACCCCTTTCACTGCAGTGCAGAGCAAAGGCTGGAGGAGATTTGATTCCTTTATTGACTCTGTCATGGAAAGACCTGGAGTCAAGCTGGACATTGGAACAAATGCCTTAATGACACTGTCTCTGGGGAGACCCTAGGAGGCTGGTCAGTCGCTAAGCCTGAAGAATATCATACAATCTGTACTCAGTGAAAAACCTCCTCAGGTTGCTTTAGTAAAGCAGACCCATGCGTGGCAAAGTAAGAAAGTCACAGACAGTGTGTGTGCTGGTTGGACTCAGAGCTTAGCCACTGGTTATAGCGTGGGTGTGGCCTTAGACACGTGGCTTTCTCTCTCCTATCCTCAGAGCCTCCCTCATGAGTGGAGATAGTCATGCCTATACCACAGGGATGTTGCAAAGATGAAAAGTGTCGAACTGCTTTTCTTCCCCAAACCCCGGTCATGCTTCAGATCTCTCTTAAATCAGCTTTCTCAGGGAGCTCCGTTAACCCCGTCCTCTCCACACCAAGATGCGCTCCTGCAGCATCCTCTCTGGAAGAACTTACTTGATTGGCATCTTTTTCCGTGGAATCAGGAACCTCTATGTCTCTAGCACCCAGACCAGGCTACTGTTTTGAGCAAGTCAAAGAGGATGAGCGTACCTTTGTTTCTGCGTAGAGAGTATGTGCTCACCTAACGGATGGACTTTTATTCTGAAAAAGAAAACTATTTCTATTTTCCTGTAATATGGCTTTTTCAAAGAGGAACTGACCCTGGCATCTGTCAGCCAACCCTGGATGGGCTCAGGCCTGTGCACTGAGTACAGCAAGTGCCTAATCCTCCCAGGGCACCTCCATCTCCCCCGCCCACCAATCCTGTTTAAGCATCAAACAGGAAAGGCAAAGGTGGGTGAGGATTAAGCCTTGGAAGAAATTATTTTGCTAATGAATTCTGAGTTTTTTCCAGGCTTGCAGGATTTCTGAACTCAACATTTTTTGAAAGAGCTATGTTGCCAGGAGGTGAGATCACAGTTAAGCTGAGAAAAACTCGTTCAGGATTGCCAGATTGAATTGAGACCCTCATGAATCTCATGCTTTTAGGTTCACACAGTAGTAACAGTGTATGTGCTGGAGGACTTCCCTGGTGGCGCAGGGGTTAAGAATCCGTCTGCCAGTGCATGGGACACAGGTTTGGTCCCTGGTCCGGGAAGATCCCACATGCCATGGAGCAACTAAGCCCGTGAGCCACAACTACTGAGCCTGCGCTCTAGAGCGTGTGAGCCACAACTACTGAGCTTGCGAGCCACAACTACTGAAGCCTGCACGCCTAGAGCCCCTGCTCTGCAACGAGAAGCCACCGCAATGAGAAGCCCACGCACCACAACGAAGAGTAGCCCCCACTCGCTGCAACTAGAGAAAGCCCACGCACAGCAACGAAGACCCAACGCAGCCAAAAATAAATTAAATTAATTAATTAATTAAAAAAAAAAAGGGTGTATGTGCTGGAGTAGATGGCTACCCTTCATGTCCTGCAGGGGAAAGGGAGACCAAGCTTTCCAAGACAAGCGGAAGTCATGAGTCAGCCATGACTGTAAGGCTGTCAGGCTCACTTGGGACACATGGAAAGCTTACGAGGAAGGCTCTGTGACCCTCAGGAATGCAGCAACTCCCTTTGCCTTCTCGATATGCTCAGGGCCCCTGACTATCAGCAAGAGGCTCCTGATGCCTAGGCCTTCCATCAGGGTGATGGAGGACAGGCTGCCGTGGTGGATGGTTGTTTCCGGGCTGTGCCCAGTAAGACTAAGCAAGCGTGAGGGTATCCAGATGATTTCTCCAGAGGACGTGTCAGGCAGCATAGATTCCAGGTAGTTCAGGGTACCATTCTGGGAGATGTCTACCATAGACCACATCTGGAGTTGAACAGCTCAGGAAGTTGGCTTGCTCTAAGTGCAGCAGTTTACTTGGCAAGTGATAATGGGTCCCTGGGTCAGAACTGAGGGGCCTCAAAAAGGATGGAAGTTGAATAGTAATCCTGGGTTACTGATGCAGTAAATGGCCTCCTGCTTGCCCAAATAGGATGATGACCCTTTTGTTGGCTAGGTCAGCCTCTCTCTGAGGACTTTAAGGAAAGTTTGCTTGCCTTTCATTCTAATAGAACAATGCTTTTCCATTCTGGCTGCAGATCGGAAATCACCTTTGGAGCTTTAAGAAATTCAGATGCCCAGGCTCCAGCTCCAAAGATTTGATTCTGTAAGTTTTGGGTAAATCACTTCTTTTTTTTTTTTTTTTAAGTTATTTTTGAATATTTCAAAGACTTCTTTTTCTCAAGTCATTTTTTAAAAAAAATTTATTTATTTATTCTTGGCTGTGCTGGGTCCTCGTTTCTGTGCGAGGGCTTTCTCTAGTTGCGGCAAGCGGGGGCCACTCTTCATCGCGGTGCGCGGGCCTCTCACTATCGCGGCCTCTCTTGTTGCGGAGCACAGGCTCCAGACGCACAGGCTCAGTAGCTGTGGCTCACGGGCCCAGTTGCTCCGCGGCATGTGGGATCTTCCCAGACCAGGGCTCGAACCCATGTCCCCTGCATTGGCAGGCAGACTCTCAACCACTGTGCCACCAGGGAAGACCCGTTTTTCTTTTCTTAAAGGGGTCTGTTGTTGGTGTCTCTTGGGGACTCCGATGTGACACAATGCCATGTGAGTTAGGAAGTGCTGAGGGGCTCCGTTGGTGTGTGGAGCAGCCCCTGTAGTGAAGGCTCAGCTGCAATGAGGAAGTGCCCCCTGGACGTCTCCTCCTCAAGATCCCAAGCACCTCAGCCCAGCTTGTGTTCCTTTACAGGAGGCCGCTGCTCCTCCTTCGTTCCTCCTCTCAGTTCACATCCCCACTGTCTTCTGCCCTGTCTCCCAGCGCAGACATTTGGGAATCATCTTTGATTCCAGTCTCCACCACACACACGTATCTTAGACCTTCTCCGTCTCTCTAGTCCTAGTTCAAGTACCAAGAACCGTGAAGGCTCAGAGGCTCTACCCTTCTCACAGGCTAACTGCTTAGCTTGCCTCAGTTTCACCAATGCCCACAGGAGGTGTGAGACTTTTGGGTCAGAGACAAAGGACGGCCTTGCAGATGGTGTGAGTTTCATGTTTGTGATAGTTCCTGAGCCCCTAGTCCCTCAGAGGACAGTGACCCAGGTGGCTACTGCACACAGTGTCTGTGCTGCAAGGTGCACTGAGCTCAGCAATCCCCCAACTTTTTTTTTTTTTTTTTTTTTTTTGCTGTGCCTCCCGGCTTGCGGGATCTTAGTTCCCTGACCAGGGATCGAACCCAGGCCCCAGCAGTGAAAGCCTAGAGTCCTAACCACTGGACCGCCAGGGAATTCCCAGGTATCCCCCAACTTTCTAAGGAGTCTGCAAGCAATCCTGACCAAACTTTGCCCCGAGGGAGGTGTTATCTTTATTATCTCCCACAGTACAAAAATCTGCCCCTGCCCTCAGAAGGAGACACTATCTCTATCTTACAAGGCTGTTACATAAACATCCTCGAAGAGATAGTTTGAGATGAAAGCTCTTCACAGAAGTATAGAAACATGAGACACCCATGGAGAATTGTCTCCCAACACTAGGAACTCATCACAATTACCTATGAATCTCTGCTATTAGTCTCTCTTCCACTAGCAATAGTTCTGGTTCTAGATCAAAACATAAAGCAAATATGCCAATCGTCTGTTTAAACTTTGGTTTTCCACTACATAATAACAAGTTAAAATGTCTAAGGCCCCATCCCATCTGGTCTGCTCTGCTCTGTTTTTCCTTCCTTATCTCTTACTTCTACTCTGCTTTCACAAGTAGCTGCTGCTCCAGGATGCTCGGAGCTGAGTCGTCTCTCTACAGAACCCCTATGACTCTGTTTATATGTCAGTTAATATCCTTACTTGTTTGCTTTACTATGGTAGTCAGATAAATATGTTTCTCATCTTCTCCCCCAATGGAACGTATCTATCTCCTTGTTCTATCCATCGTCCAACATGGTGCCTGATGTACACAGTACGTGCTCAGTAGATCTTTGTGTAGTGAGGAAGGCTGCTAGGTCAGCAAGTCAGGCTGTTTGGCGTCTTTCTGAACTTTGAGGGTTAAAGCTTGTAGCCCCAGTTGTTTCAGTCCTCTGGGCTTTGTTTTCCTGAGTTCTGTGGCCATAACCTGTAAGCACAAAAAGTTGTTCTAGGGAGGTCTTGATGCTTTAGTGACTAGCCATGTGAATCAAGGTTTCATTCCGATCCAAATAACAGAATACCTTGCTCTAGGGGTTTAAACAGGTAGGTGTGAGTCTCCTGCATTATCTAAGGTTCCTCAGTACAGGGCTGATCTTTTGGTTCATTGTGGGATCCAGGTTCTTTCCACCTTTCTGCTCCACTGTGCTTAATGTGGAGGCTTTCATTCTCATGTTCGTACTTCCTGGCTGCAAGAGGGCTCCTGCACCTGTGGGGCCCATATCAACATTTGAGGTAGGGAAAAGGAAGAAAGTGAAAGGGTGAAGGGCCAAAGGCCTTCTAGAAGGTCTTTGCCTTTTTGTTTACTAAGGGACGCCCTTCCCATGAACTTCTATAGAGTGGTAACACCAACTTGGAAAGCCGGGGAATTGGAGTATTTTAAGCTTGGTACATTGTCCTCCTGAACAAAATTGGGGTTCTGTAAATAGGGTAGAAGGGGTAGCTGGATATTGGGTAAATAACTTGCAATATTTGCCCTAAAGACAGATGTCCCTTTTCTTTTTTGTCTTTGTGTTGTTCTTTTTAAAAAATTTTATTTCATTGAAGTACAGATTGATTTACAATGTTGTGTTAGTTTCAGGTATACAGCAAAGTGATTCAGTTATACATATACATAATAGTTTGCACCTGCTAATCTGTAGTTTCTTTATTTATTGGTCCTACCAACGTGAGCTTTTGTCCAGGCCCATTGTTCCTGTGTCCGATGACTTTGTGGACATTCATGTCCTGAGTCCTGAATGATTTTTCCTTCCTCTTTCTCTTTCATGCTCTGCCTTGTCTTCTCAGAAACTGAAGGCATTTTTGTTTGTTTGTTTGGGTCTCTTATTGATATTATATTCCTCTTCAACCATGGCAGGGAGGTGGGGAGTTCTGGCATTTTTTGGTCCTGGGTTAGTCGCCTCTAGAGAAAACAAGGCTTGACAACCATTCCTGTGCGATAGCCGCACTTCAGCTCCTGGTCTGTGCATCGCTGGCGGTCTGGGGCGTGGGGACTTGCCCCGTCCTCCTCACTCTGGGGGACACAAGGGACATACTCTCCTTCGGTGCGTTACATCAGTGAAACATTTAGGAGCAGGCTGTTTCTCTTCACGGGTGTTTCGGCCGAGAGTGGATTGAAACTTTTAATTGTATGAGCCTTTTTAAATGAGGAGACTCATATCTGAAGTGTTGGCTACAGAGAGGAAATTGTGGTTGATCACGTTATCCCGGGAGTTTGGCAGGTGTTAGAATTCTCTGCTTCTCCAAGAGCAGAGTGCAATCGCTTGGGTTAGCAGGGGCCCGTATTCCATAAGAGCTCCTGAATCATGGGATAAAGGGGATGGGGAGGATACTTTTGGCCTCAGGAGAAGGGCTGCATTTCTGATCCAGCCAAGGGAGGATGTCCTGCATTCCTACAGTCCCCTCAGGGTGCTGCCAGCCGTGTGAGGGGACGGGAAGGTCAGCACCAGCCCACTCCTATCAGCAGGATGGCGTGGGTACGGGCGTGGGCACGGCTTACAGCTGTTTGGGTTTCCGATATTCCTGACACTTGACAGTCAGACTGCAGCTGTCACTGGCCTTCAGAGTGTCGAGTCTTTTCTCTGAGGGGATAAAAACAATCCAAGTTTGCACAGGTCATAAGAATGCCCTGGGGTCAAGTATTTGGACCTCTGTTTGACAAGGCCCTTCCCGTGGCGCTGCTTCTCTTCCCCTAAAAATCCCCACCCCTTCTGCTCTGGAAGCAGACAGACTACACGCGAGGTCTCCACAGGGTGAAGCCACGCAGGCCTCCGGGGGCTGTGGAGTTGAGGGGCACAGGGGAGGTGGGCCAGGTGGGGACTGACAGGCTGGAGACGCATGCCCTGTCCAAGGGCACAGGGTCACAGCCACACGGCACCCTCCTGGGATGCAGAATGCCTGGTCGCCAGCTCTCCCCCTTGTAAAAGGCAAATGACTAGATTTTTATGCAAAATCATCCAAAATTTCAGTGTTTACAGCTGTTCGTTTTCTTCTTTTTTTCAAAATACCATGTGGAGCAAACAAAGATGTATGAGGGCCCCCAGCTTGCCCTGGTCTCTAGAGGAAGAAACGGGTTAGCCAGGTCACAGATGCCTCGGGAGTGTTGAACGAGGACTCCTGTGGAAGAATAGGCCCCCCTCCCCTCTCTCCTCCCCCATGTGAGCGGTGCCTGGAGCGAGCTCATCACCTGGAACCCATCAGAACGGCAGTTCACAGGCTTGGCAGCGGGTGCAGAGGCGTTGGGAGTGGTGGATGGCAGGGCTAAGAGGCAGTGAGACTCCAGTTAGCTCAACACCAGCTCCAGTGGGCACTTGGAGGTGCGCTCTGCGCCACCTCTTTTTAGAGGCCCTCTCTGAGACGCCTGGTAAGCGGCGCTGGTGAAGGGTGAGTGGGTATAGCTGATTTAAGGCCCGGATGCCAGGAGGGACGTGCAGCCGCCCCACCCTTGCGACGCCACTACCCCTTGGCGTGGGTCCCCTTAGGAGACCAGCAAGAACTTTGCAGGAGCAGAGTGTCCGGGAGGTGACAAATGTACGAGTGGATCAGGAAGGGTACAAAGAGGCTGAATTGAGAAATTGATAAGGACTCTTGAAGGAGAAAGGAATGGAGTTTTAAATTTAGGATTAGGGGCAGAAAGCAGAGGGGACTTACAGGTCAGATGTTTTTAGTTGAGCATCTGCAAATGCTCATGACTTAGCATTTGAGGTTTGTTTTTCAAAACCTGAAATATGTCTTTAATGTCCAGATGTGGGGAAATGGCTAAGTAAATTATGGTACATCCATGTAATTGGAGAATATGCAGCCATTAAAAATGAGGTTATGAAACAGAGTTCTTAGTAATGTGGAAAAATGCTTATTGTGTAAGTGGAAAAAAAAGGATGTAGCTACGTGTGGCATAACACTTCAACTATGTAAAATATGCACACACGCAGGGCAATTGCTGTGGAGAGCACGCCAGAACATCCTTCCGAAACTGCATCAGACGAAGCCTGCATTTTACAGAGTAAGGGACTACCCAGTCAGGTTATAAACATCCAGATGTACAGGTAATCTCTGCTTTCCATCTCTTGCTTTTCTTTGGTCAGTGCAGGGGAAGGCCCTGCATCTCACAGTGATCCTGATAAGGGGAACAAGAGGGCAAGGGGTAGGAGAGGGGGAAGCAGAGGATTTAACAGATTGTGTAGATTGTCCTATTATGAAGCTCAATGGTCACTTTGCTAGACCATTGGTGACCAATGGTCACTTAGCTCAAAGTGTCACCTCCCCTAACTTCTACTGGGCACCAGGGGGTGAGGGGTGTGGGTGAAAAGAGTGGAATATGAGTCATTAATAACTCCTTCCATACTTACCTGCACGAAAAAGGAAGTCATTATAGGAGAGGCATGTGGAGAGTGGGCTACATTCTAGAACCATAACAAAACGGAGGGTGAGGGTGAAGGGACTGTGTACAGATTGTTGGCACCAATTGAAGTTAGGGACTGTTTTGGGTTCCTGCAGAGATGGGTCTAAAATCAAAGCCGCTCTGGTTAATATTTCCTCCCCGTGGTTCACTCTGATTAGGGCAGCACTTTATCTTCTACTGTTGGGTTGCAATCTTAAGAGTATGATTCAACCTTTACCTCCTTCGTAAGTTCTAGGTAATCACAGGTATTCATCTGATGTGCTTATGTTAGACATGGGGAAGAAGGGAGCACCAAGAAGCAGAGCAGATATCCCTGAAGAGCGGTCAAGATCAAAGGCAGCTGACCTTCTCTGGTCCTGGTGGTGGGGTGATGGTGGCCGCAGGAGAGCTCTGTGAAATGTCCGCAAAGGAGCAGGGGTTTTTCATCTGAAGGCACGCACACCCTAAGGGCAGGGGTGTAGCCAGCTTCCCAGCAGGCTTCGCTCTGTTCTTTGTATGACAGTTCATTAAAAATGAACCAGAAAAACCACAAAAACACCATTTGGCTAGAAGGGAGGCCTATTTTAAAGTAGATATGGTTATAAAATTCAAAGTGAGAATTCATATAGGAATTTATTTTTGACAGTAATCTGAGGGTATAGTTTGAGTTTCTTTCCTTCAGGATTCCTGGGAATCAATAAATGACAAAATAACTACTGCAATAGTAAGTAATATCTGTCAAGTATACTTGAAAATCAGATTTTTAAAAAACTTAAGTACAGTTGATGTACAATATAATGTTTCAAGTGTACAACATAGTGATTTGACATTTAAATACATTATGAAATAATCACCATGTCTAGTAACCATACACGTTATTACAGTATTATTGACTATATTCCCTATGCTGTGTATCACATCCCCGTGACTTTATAACTAGAAATTTGTACCTCTTAATCCCCTTCATCTATTCCACCCAGCTATATACCCCTCTCCCCTCTGGCAACCACCAGTTTGTTCTCTGTATCCGTGAGTCTGCTTCTGTTTTGTTTTTGTTGTTTTTAGATTCCAAGTATAAGTGAATCATACGGTGTTTGTCTTTCTGTCTTACTTCACTTGGCATAATATCCTCTAGATCCAGCCACGGTGTTGCACATGCTGAGAGTTCACTCTTTTTTTATGACTGAGTAATATTTCATTGTAAATACAGTTAACCCTTAAACAACACAGGTTTCAACTGCACCGGTCCACTTATATGTGGATTTTTTCCAATAAAAACTACAGTACTACACAATCTGTGGTTGGTTGATTCCACAGATGCAGGACCATGGATACAGAGGGCCAACTATGGTACTTGAGCATCCATGGATTTTTGGTATCTGAGGCAGGTCCTGGAACCAATCCCCAGTGGATATCAAGGTAAGACTGTATACACCACTGTATCTTCTTCATACATTCATCTATTGATGGACACTTAGGTTGCTTCCATATCTAGAACACAGGGGTGCATATATCTTTTCAAACTAGTGTTTTTGTTTTCTTTCGGTAAATACACAGAAGGGGAATTGCTGGATCGTATTGTAGTTCTATTTTTAATTTTTCAAGGAACACTAAATCCAACCACAGATCTTCTAAAAATATATATAAAGTTTATATACTGGAAATCTGGGTTAAAGCTTTAAAATTTTTTATCTTGAGATAACAGAAATCTAATAAAGATCTTTTGAATTATTTAATTAAAATAAATCCCAAACTTGAGACTAAGAGGCTTCAAAGTATGACAGGATTAGGCTTTAAACTTCCTTGATGAAGATTAAAAAACCTAGCTAGTTAATTTTCTTAAAACCTAATCCTGAAACAGAAAATTCTCTATATATGTGACCAACACCAACTAAACACTATAAAGTTCCACACACCACGGAATGTGGTTTTACCTTTGTATGGTTAAGCAGATTAATATAAGATTGCACACATGCCTACCAGCAAAACCACAGATCTCTGAGTCATGGATAAGTTCTAAGAATGTGCTCTGAGGTTGGGGGTGAATGTGAAAACGAAGGTTTTTTTTTTAGATTGTAGATGGTATTTGAATCAAGTCACTTCTCCCCTGAGCCCCTGTATCCATGGCTTAACCATCCTACTTGCTCCACTTTTACTCTTTAAAAGCTGCATTCATAATGCTGGGGATCAGAGAACCCACTAAAACCACTTGGGAGAAGACATCACCCTGATCCTCCAGTTTGCTTAGGAAGTGGGAGGCTCTACATTTCTCTTTGGACAAATGTGACATCAGGCAGTAGAAAAGCCAGGGACTGAGGAAACGAATGTCAGGAGAACCCAGGCATCAGTTCCTACCTGGCTTAAGTTTGGTCTAATTATAATTGGTTCCAGTATATAAATGAATTGTTGCCATATTAAATGTCTATCTAGTGTTATAAATAGCAGACAGATGCATATTGTCCATTTCTGAAATGATGACAGATTACAATCTCTGTGGCCATGGCTAAAAAGCTCAATTTGGTAAAAGGGTTTGTTTGTTTTTCTGGGAAGAAACAAAGTAAGGATAAGGAAATAATGAACTTCAAAAAGTCAACTGAGAAGGAAAGAATAAATAAATTGAACTTAGGAGCATAAATTCCATGCAAAGCTCACTTTTTCCTTCAAATACTGTAGCTTACCATTCACGGCATACAAGGAGCTAATAACAGCTTACCCCTGGAAACCTCCAACAAGGGGCTCTGCCTGTCTAGTCAAGAAGCATAATGATAAATGGGTGGATTCTATTACAGGATTCAGAGCACAGTTACCATAAACCTTTATGCAAAACACACAGCATTTATATATAAGAAAAAGATGAAAGACATATAATGAGAAGTATGTATATTAAAAAGGTATATTTTATATATACTGATAAATAGGTGGCAGCACTGAAAATGGGAAGGGGGGATTGTTTTGTTTCTATACTGAGGAAAAACTCACTACTACAGCTTTATCTATATTGACTTAGTAATAATACTAATAAAAGCTAATATCACTGAGCTAGTACTGTTATTACCAATTTACAGATGAAGAGGTCTGAGACAGGAAGAGGAAGTACTACAGTGGGAGCTACACTGAAAGGCCTTCTCTGCCCACCTGGCCATCTCAGTTTCAGGGGAAGGAGGTAAGAGGTTATGCACTCTGTATGGAGGACAACTGCGTGCTCCTCAAACTATTAATAGACACTATTAATACATTATTAATACACTATTAATAGAGACAGAGTCTACTATCAAAAGAAATTCTCTGAAGTCAGACAAATATCTAAATCTCAATTTCTCTATCTATCTCTCTAGAACTAATTCTCCTATTTGGCTTTTGTTCTCTGAATTCCTTTAGCCAGGAATCCTGTAGGGGGAAGGTGGGGAATATAGTTTAGGCCATAAGATGTCGCAGTTCCCTCCAGCTTTACCGTCAACCTCTGAAAGTTTGAATTGTCACAAAAACCCCGGGAAGGAGGAATTATTAAATTCAATGAGAAAACAGGCCCAGAGAGTTTAAGTAATTGGCAATGGTCACATAGGTAGCAAGTAATAGAACCAGGATGTGACTATGGAAGAGGCAGTACCCAGAGACCTTACTCTTTCCATTTATCACACTTTTCAAATAGTTGCCACAACATTTTAGTAAGACAGACCTTTAAAACATATCTGTGACGCCACATGGCATATAATGATGTATCTTTGTATGTAAACTAAGAGATCACATCTGTGAAAAAAAAACCCTCAATTTTCCTGGTTACAGCCATGAAGATTCACCCCGGATATCATTAAGTGCTTTTTAATAGACACTTGTATGATTCAAATGTATGGCTTCCTAGAGTTAAGAAGTGTCTTTTAAGCTTACTGATTCTATTAACAGCTGGATACAAAGGGTAATGCTCACCTGAGTAATAGACATCTTCACTCCTTATGTTCAACAGAATTAGATAATAAGCCTTCTAATGATACCAAAGAGTATTTCTTTTTGAAATCTTCACATGCAGGGGTTTCTCAGAACACTTCACACTAATGCTTATATCTGAGAGCATTCTGTTCCACCCAAGAGGAAATTGTATTAGAACTGAAAAATTTTGTTCCACATCTCCACTGTTATCAGATAGAATGCTCAAAGCATGTTTTATCAAGGAAGACACAGGATTATGGGCCAGTATTTAATCAATTTTGCTTTGAGCACAGTGAAGTTACACTCTGGGTGGGTGGTTAGCAAGATTCCAAGGAGCTAATGGGACTGGGAGGGAGGAAAGGAGGACATTCCAGTGCATTTCACTCAGACATCTTCTTCCCTCTAAGTTTTGGCCTTTCTGCTTTTCATCTATGCTCTAGTCCTGGCACAAAGTGGTAATGAAAGCTCTGTTGTGCGGCTCCTCCCACCTTTCCCTTAGAATGCACTCTTAGTGAGTAGCAAACTAACGTAAAGGTGGTCTCTAAAACTAGGACCAAGTAGTAGGAGAGGGACGGTACTGTCTGTGGACTCCCACCCACTGCCACGGCACAGCAGCGCATCACCGAGTTTGCTGGAGCCCTGTCATTGTAAGGGCACAGCCTCTGGTCTGGTCACGCCGCAGAACAACCGGTGATTTGAATTGCATTTTGTTTTGCTGAAGATGCGAGTTCCTAGCATATCAGCAAATTGATTGCTGGCAGCTGGCCCAGACAGTATTTTTTCTCGAGTCCGTGCTTTTCTCAAGTCCGTGCTTCTGTTCCGAGGTTTTCTATATAATGCTTTTCAATACAGACAGATCCTACTATCAAAAAAGAAAAATTCTTTGAAGTCAGACAAATACCTACATCTCAATTTCTCTATCAATCTGTCTAGAAATAGTTCAGGCACTCTGGACGTTTCATGGAAGTAGGGATTCATTCAACAAATACTTACTGAGCACCAACAATGAGCAGGCACTGTTCTAGGAGCTGGAAATAGAAGTAAAATATACAAATAAACCACATGATGTCATTACAGTTTATATACTGTTTATTTAGTTATTAATATGGACAGCCTATGACGCAACATTACAGATGTCTTTCAAAATCTAAAATAAAATATAGTCCACTATCCAGCCCAGGAGAAGACAATGAACAAGATCATTCTTACAGTAAATGTAGCATAAGCACTCACAATAATCGTCCTTTTCTTGGACATCAAAGGGAATAGTCAAAAAGTTCTTTACCTCCACTGGGGTTTTAACTTTCTCGAATTACAGCTATTTCAGAGTCAAAAGTCCAACTTCGGTCACCCCACAGAGATGTGCAGCATCAATTTTGGAGAGCAAGGAGCCCACCTTACCTTTCAGCCAGTATCTGTCACACTTGGGCATTCGGAGAAGGCAGGTATGTCACAGGGATGTTCATGTGTTTCAAAGCTCTAAGACCCGTTTGGTGTGGTGGTAGCAGTGAAGAGTGTACTACATTCTGCCAAGGGGGCTTCTTACCTCTTGAGTCTTGGCACTTGGCACCGTCACTTTCCGATAGGCTTTAAGATCCACTGCAGTTCTCTGTGGAAAGTGGAGGTGGGAAACTCTAACAGCTACCGGGATGAGGCCATGTGCAGAATGAACTGGACTGGCTACTATGGCTTTTATGACCTGCTTCCTTTCTTTAGTCTAGACAATCTTTTTTCATATGCCCTGCTAGTTCTCATATAAAATTTAAAAGGGCTAAAAGACCAAGGAAACGTCTTGCTTTCAAGCTGAATGGTGAAAAACAGAAAAAAAAAAAAAAATCCATTTTCCAAAGAGTTGTACTCAACTTTCTCAGTTGAAAACAAATGCCAAGTGACTTTTAAAGACATGTGTTGAACAATGTTGATTAACTGACGGAAGAAATTCTGAGGTGAAACTGTACATATATCAGAATCTAAAATACAGGCAAAAAACAAGATGTACTAGTGTAATATTCTTCAACCCCTTAGTTTCATGCTGAAAACTACAAACGTTTTCAACATCAGGCTACTGATGACGGCCAATTAAATATGACATAAAAAACCTTAGGAAGTCTTGCCAAGTTTGTGGCAGTTTCAAGAGTCTACAAAGGAAGAAGAAGAAACCAGAGGGTAAAGAGCGAGAGCATTGGACTTTATTTAACTCTAGGTACCATGGGTTTGACATTAGTAGGTAAGACTAATGAATAAGCAGCCATACAGGTTTTTTGGTCACTGTGCTTTCCAAGCACCAATAAATGGAGCTATTTTTACTATTCAATTCCATCTTTCATAAGCTAGTCAGATCCTGCTGCATTCTCATTCGTTTCTAATTTACCAGTACATTATTATGTAGTCTACCAAGGATGAGGAGCAAGTCATTGTGTAGTACCAAGTTTACATCATCATCATAGGACTACAACATGCACATTCTACTTAATGTAGCTCAAGCAACAGGAATACAAGGAAACAGTTATGGGGTGGAGACTTGTTTTTGACAAATTCATGTTCACACTAACTATGGGTTTAGAAATCTTATTGGGCAGGTACCTACAGCAGTTCTTCAATTGGCATTGGAACATTACACGCATGCACAAGTGATATGGAAGAAAATGAAGCAGAAGAGGCAGCTGGATGGAGGACAAAGGGGAAATGAGAGGTGTATCAGGGAGGGGTAGTTCTCAGCTTTCCACAGCAAGTCTCTGCTCTGTGAGAGAGGCCTGTTGAGCAACACTTTTGTTCTCATGACTGCGAAGTTTGGATACAACATCTAGAAAGGCCAAATCCTGTACTTCCTTGTGTAGAGATTCTGGAAGACAAAAACAAGGCAACAGATATGCTTCTATTAGGTTGTTCTAATCTTTCTTACTATACACTCAACCTAAAACATACACCCAAAATGCTTATTTAAATGATACTGAGTTATAAAACTAGGACCAATTCTGGAAAAAGAAGACACACCAGTAGCCTAGAAATGTCTTTTTTAGGGATGTTAGGATAAAAAAATCAGAGACCCTTTACAAAAATAAATTGGATGTCAAGTTCTACAGTCAAAGGTTGATTAAAGTAATGAGTTATAATTAAAACACAGCTCATTGTATGATCTCAAGGTTGTTATACACTCCTTAGTTAACCCTATCATTGGTTCAAATATGAAGTCCAATACTTACAGAAAAATCTTAGATCTGTTTCAAATTAATTTTGTGGCAAATAAAAAGGTTGTTACCTCACATCCTTTCAACAAATTTCTGTGATAGGAAATCTAAAAAGGAGCCTACTATCTATCTATCTTCCTCTTTCTGGTTTTCTTGCTCTATTTAACTTCAGTTACAGTAAAATACAGGATTCCTCTTAAGTAAGTCCAGTAAGTTTTATGTAATTAGCATCCTTCAAACTGATGTGTTTATTTTGATAAAACTGAGGTATAAAACCAGAACCAGCTGGAGTAGCAATACTTATATCAGACAAAATAGAGTTTAAAATAAAGACTGTTACAAGAGACAAAGAAGGACACTATATAATTAATGATCAAGGGATCAATCCAAGAAGGAGATATAACAATTGTAACTATATATGCACCCAACACAGGAGCACCTTAAAGGCAAATACTAACAGCCATAAGAGGAGAAATTGACAGTAACACAGTAATAGTGGGGGACCTTAACACCCCACTTTCATCAATGGACAGAACATCCAGACAGAAAAATCAATAAGGAAACAAAGGCCTTAAATGACACATCAGACCAGATGGACTTAATTGATATTTATAGAGCATTCCATCCAAAAGCAGTAGAATACACAGTCTTCTCAAGTGTACATGGAACATTCTCCAGGACTGATCACATGTTGGGCCACAAAGCGAGCCTCGGTAAATTTAAGAAAATTGAAATCTTATCAAGCAAATTTTCTAACCAAAACGCTATGAGATTTGAAATTAACTACAAGAAAAAAACTGTAAAAAACACAACACGTGGAGGCTAAACAAACAATATGCCACTAAAGAACCAATGAATCACTGAAGAAATCAAAGAGGAAATCATAAAATACCTAGAGGCAAATGACAACAAAAACACAACAGTCCAAAACCTATGGGACACAGCAAAAGCAGTCCTAAGAAGGAAGTTTACAGCAATATAATCTTACCTCAGGAAATAAGAAAAATCTCAAATAAACAACCTAACCTTACACTTAAAGCAACTAGAGAAAGAAGAAGTAACAAAACCCAAAGTTAGTAGAAGGAAAGAAATCATAAAGATCAGAGCAGAAATAAATGTAATAGAGACAAAGAAAATGATAAAAAAAGATCAAGGAAACTAAAAGCTGGTTCTTTGAAAAGATAAACAAAATTAATAAACCTTTAGCCAGACTCATCAAGAAAAAACAGAGGAGTGGGCTGAAATCAATAAAATTAGAAATGAAAAAGGAGAAGTTACAATGGACACCACAGAAAATCAAAGAATCATAAGAGACTACTACAAGCAACTATATGCCAATAAAATGGACAACCCAAAAGAAATGGACAAATTCTTAGAAAGGTGCAATCTCCCAAGACTGAACCAGGAAGAAACAGAAAATATGAACAGACCAATTACAAGTACTGAAATGGAAGCTATGATTTAAAAACTCCCAACAAACAAAAGTCCCGGACCAGATGGCTTCACAGGCAAATTCTATCAAATGTTTAGAGAAGAGCTAACACCCATCCTTCTCAAACTATTCCAATAAAATCACAGAGGAAGGAACAATCCCAAACTCATTCTAGGAGGACACTATCACCCTGATACCAAAACCAAACAAAGATACCACAAAAAAAGGAAGTTATAGGCCAATATCACTGATGAACGGAGACGCAAAAATCGTCAACAAAACACTAGCAAACCAAATCCAACAATACATTAAAAGGATCACACACCATGATCAAGTGGAATTTATCCCAGGGATGCAAGGATTCTTCAATATATGCAAATCAATCACTGTGATACACCACATCAAAAAATAGAAGAATAAAAACCATATGATCATCTCAATAGATGCAGAAAAAAGCTTTTGATAAAATTCAACACCCTTTTTTATGATAAAAACTCTCTACAAAGTGGGCATAATAAAGGCCATATATGACAAACCTACAGCTAACATCATACTTAATGGTGAAAAGCTGAAAGCATTTCCTCTAAGATCAGGAACAAGACAAGGAGCTCATCAGTGAATTCGGTAAAGCTGCGGGATACAAAATTAATACACAGAAATCTGTTGCATTTCTATACATTAACAACAAAAGATCAGAAAGAGAAATGAAAGAAACAGTCCCATTTACCATCTCATCAAAAAGAATAAAATACATAGGAATAAACTTACCTAAGAAGGCAAAAGACCTGTACTCTGAAAACTATAAGACGCTGATGAGATAAATCGAAGATGACACAAACAGATGGACAGATATACTGTATAATGTTCTTGGATTGGAAGAATCAATATTGTCAAAATGATGATACTACCCAAGGCGGTCTACAAATTCAATGCAATCCCTATCAAATTACCAATGGCATTTTTCACAGAACTAGAACGAAAAATCTGTATGGAGACACAAAAAAACCCCAAATAGCCAAAGCAATCTTGAGAAGTAAAAACGGAGCTGGAGGAATCAGGCTCCCTTACTTCAGACTATACCACAAAGCTAGTCATCAAAACAGTATGGTACTGGCACAAAACCAGAAATATAGATCAATGGAACAGGATAGAAAGCCCAGAAATAAACCCACACATGTATGGTCAATTAATCTATGACAAAGGAGGCAACACTATACATTGGAGAAAAGACAGTCTCTTCAATAAATGGTGCTGAGAAAACTGGATAGCTACATGTAAAAAAATGAAATTAGAACATCCTTTAACACCATACACAAAAATAAACTCAAAATGGATTGAAGACCTAAATGTAAGACTGGATACTATAAAACTCTTAGAGGAAAACATAGGCAGAACACTCTTTGACATAAATCACAGCAATATCTTTTTCAACCCATATCCTAGAGTAATAGAAATAAAAACAATAATAAACAAATTGGACCTAATTAAACTCAAAAGCTTTTGCACAGCAAAGGAAACCATAAACAAAGCGAAAAGACAACCCACAGAATGGGAGAAAATATTTGCGAACAATGCGACTGACAAAGGATCAGTCTCCAAAATTTACGAATAGCTCATGTGGCTCAATATCAAAAAAAAAAAAATAACAATCCAATCAAAAAATGGGCCGAAGTCTTAAATAGACACTTCTCCAAAGAAGATATACAGATGACCAAGTGGCACATGAAAAGATGCTCAACATCGCTAATTATTAGAGAAATGAAAATCAAAACTGCAATGAGATTCCACCTCACACCAGTCAGAATGGCCATCATCAAAAAGTCTACAAACAATAAATGGTGGAGAGGGTGTGGAGAGAAGGGAACCCTCCTACACTGTTGGCAGGAATGTAAATTTGTATAGCCAGTATGGAGAACAGTATGGAGGTTCCTTAAGAAACTAAACATAGAGCTACCATATGATCCAGTAATCCCAGCCCTGGGCATATACCTGGAGAAAAACATGGTCCGAAAGGATACACGCACCCCGATGTTCACTGCTGCGCTGTTTACAATAGCCAAGATGTAGCACAACCTAAATGTCCACTGACAGATGAATGGATAAAGAAGATGTGGTACATATATATAGTGGAATATTACTCAGCCATTAAAAAGAATGAAATAATGCCATTTGCAGCAATATGGATGGACTGGAGATTATCATACTAAGTGAAATAAGTCAGACAGAGAAAGACAAATATCATATGATATCACTTACATGCAGAATCTAAAAAAAAAAAAGATACAAATGAACTTATTTACAAAACAGAAACAGACTCACAGACTTAGAGAATGAACTTATGGTTACCGGCGGGGAGGGGGGTGGGATAGACTGGGAGTTTGGGATTGACATATACACACAACTATATATAAAATAGATAACCAACAAGGACCTAGTGTACAGCACAGGGAACTCTGCTCAATACTCTGTAAAAACCTAAATGGGAAAAAGATTTGAAAAAGAATAGATACATGTATATGTATAACTAACTGAATCACTCTGCTGTACCCCTGAAACTAACACAACATTGTTAATCAACTATACTCCAATATAAAATAAAAATAAAATAAAAAATAAAACATTCACTAATAGAGTATAATGGTAAAACTAATAATAAAAATAATCAGTTTCATTACAATGTAATAAAATAAAAATAAACATAGTGGAAAGGCTAAAAAAATACAAAAAATGAAACCAGAACCAACGTTTTTAGCAGAAATAGAAAAATCCACTTTAAAATTCAGATGGAATCTCAAGGGACTCCAGATATCTAAAACAATCTTGAAAAAGAGGAAAATTGGAGGTCTTGCACTTCCTAATTTCAAAACTTACTACAAAGCTACAATAATTAAAACAGTGTGGTGCTGATATAAAGACAGAGAGATTAACAGAATAGAATAGAAAGCCCAGAAATAAGCCCTTATATATATGGTCAAATAATTTTCGACAAGGATGTCAAGACCATTCAATGACAAAAGGACAGTCTTTTCAACAAATGGTGCTGGTAATATGCACAGGAGAAAAATGAGGTTGGGCCCTTACCTTACATCACATACAAAAGATAACTCAAAATAGATCAAAGACCTGAACATAAGAGCTAAAACTGTAAGATTCTAAAAGAAAACATAGGGGGAAGACTTCACGACATTGAGTTTAGTAATGATCTTTTGGCTATGCATGAAAAGCACAGGCAACAAAAGGAGAAATAGATAAACTGGACTTCATCAAAATTAAAAACTTCTGTGTATCAAAGGACACAACAGTGAAAAGGCAACTCTTGGAATAGGGGAAAATACGTGCAAATCATATATCCAATAAGCATTTAATACACAGAACATATACAGAACTTTTCCAAGTCAACAACAGAAAACAACCCAAATAAAAAATGGGCAAAGGACTTGAATAAACATATCACCAAAGAAGATAAGATATACAAACAAACAGCCAATAAGCAAATGAAAAGATTCCCCAACATCACTAATCATCAGGGGAATTCAAATCAAAACTACAATAAGATACAACCTGAGAACCATTAGGATGGCTATTATCAAAACAAAATCACAAATATTAGCGAGGATGTATAAACTGGAACCCATGTGCACCTCTGGTGGAAATGTAAAATGGTGCAGCCACTGTGGAAAACAGTACAGTGGTTCCTCAAAAAATTACACATAGAATTACTGTATTATCCAGCAATTCCACTTCTGTGTATATAAGCAAAATAACTGAAAGCAGGAACTCAAACAGATATTTGTGCATTCATGGTCACAGTGGCATTATTCACAATAGCCGAAAGGTGAAAATAACCCAAATGTCCACTGATGGATGAATGGATAAACAAAATGTAATATATACAAACAATGGAACATTATTCAGCCTTAAGAAGGAATGGAATACTAACACATGCTACAACATAGATGAGCCTTGAAGACATTATGCTAAGGGAAATAAGCAAGACACAAAAGGAAAAATATTGTATGATTCCACTTACATGGGGTACCAAGAGTAGTTAAATTCATAAAGAGAGAAAATAAAATGGTGGTTGCCAAAAGCTGGGAAGATGGGTGATTAGGGAGTTACTGTTTAAAAAGTATGGAGTTTCAGTTTGGAAAGAAGAAAAAGGTCTGGAGATGAATGGTGGGGATGGTTGCACAGTGATATAAATGTACTTAATCCACTGAACTGTACACTTAAAAATGGTTCAAATGGCAAATTATATGTATATTTTACATTAAGAAAATGCCTGAAAAATTATGAACATGCTTGAAACAAATGAGATCACAGCAAGGAAACAGAAGATATAAAGAAGAGAATAGAAATTTTAGAACTCAAAACTATAGTACCTGCAACAAAAAGCTTGATAGGCTCAACAACAGAATGGAGAAGACAGAAGAAATAATCAGTGAACTTAAAGCAATACAAATTACCCCATCTGAACAATGGAGAGATAATAAACTGGAAAAAAAATGAACAAAACCTCAGGGACCTGTGGGATATAACTAAAGAGCTCACATTTATGTCATTAGCGGCCTTGAAGGAGAAGAGAAATAAGGTGGGACTGAAAAAGTACCTGAAGGAACATGGTTAAAAACTTCCCAAATTTAGCAAAAGACATAAGCCTACAGATTCAAGAAGCTGAGCAAGCCCTAAACAGGATAATCCTAAAGAAATCTATGCCAAGACAAATCATATTCAAACTTTTGAAAACTAAGAGAAAAAAGTCTTGAGACAGAAATGACACCTTACCTACAAGGGAAAAAACAAACAGTGAGATAGTAGATTTCTCATAAGAAACTATGGAGGCCAGAAGAAAGTGGCACAACATTTTTCATATGAAAGAAAAGAACTGTCAACCCAGAATTCTATACACAGAGAAAATATTTTTCAGAAATGAAGAAGAAATCAAGATATTCTCAACGAAAATGAATAAATAAGGAATAATAAAGGAAATGAGAATTTGTCACAAACAGACCTAACCTAAAAGAATGGCTAAAGGAAGTTCTCTAAACAGAAAGGGAAAAAAAGGAATTTTGGAACATCAGAAAGAACAGATATAGCAAATACATATAGATAAATACAATAGGCTTTCCTTTTCTCAAGAGTTTTCTGGATTATGTTTGATGGTTGAAAACAAAAATTATAACACTAATGTGGTTCTAAATGTATACAGAGGAAATATCACTAATTTGAAAAGACATATGCACCCCATGTTCATTGCAGCATTACTTAGAAAAGCCAAGATACGGCAACAACTTACATGTCTATGGATACGTGAATGAGTAAAGAAATTATGGTGTGTGTATATAATGGAATATTATTCAGCCATAAAAAGAATGAAATCTTGCCATTTGTGACAATACGGCTGGACCCTGAGGGCATTATTCTAAGTGAAATAAGACAGAGAAAGACAAATACCATATGATCTCTCTTATATGTGGAATCTAAAAACCAAGTTCATAGATACAGAGAATAGATTGGTGGTTGCAGGGGGCAGGGATTGGGGTTGGGAGAAATGGGTGAACTTTTTAAAATTAATTTAAATAAATGGAATAAATATTAAAAACTACAATAATAATAAAAAACCCAAAGAAATAGTAAATGATTTTTGCTTACTGATTAAACAACACACAAACTTTTTGTTTCCCACTGCTCTCCAACTTGGGTATCATTATTACAGTAAAAAAAAAAAAAAATCTTACCAGTTACCCAAATAATATTTCTATTTTTCTCTAACAGTGCATCACTAAAAATACTGGCCCTGGAAAAATTCAGAAAATAACCAAAGGAAATACTTCCTTAACTAAAGACTTAACACAAGAGTGTCTTGACCATTTGTTTATTGGTCAAAATGAGAATGGATGAACTCTTTGTAAAGGAGAACATTTGAGGGTTTGCCCAAGCAGGATTTGTGGAAAGTATCAACAATTACCTCAAAGAATGCAAGCAAAGCAGAGGTTACTGGGGCATTCGTCAGTACAGCAGCATAGAACAGAAAACATTACTGTGGGCAATGCAGACAGAGCCATACCAGCAACATCCAAAAAGATGGAGCCTCAAGCCAAGGGATTCCATGCTTCCAGTTCCTTTAGCAAAGCTGATGCAGCTGCAGAGACAGATGCATCAAACCACTTTGACCTGATGCTATTACACAGCCCATTAATTTAATTCTCCTTGTTCAGATCAAAGCTCATCAAGCAACCCTTGATGCCTGTCTGCCCTGAAGGAGTCAATGAGCCAGACATGTGCACTTGGGGTGTTCTGAGATCAGTGGCAGGCATACTTCTCATTATATATAAGTAAACTACCATTCTGGTTTTGTACTTGGATAAGGTGAGCCTGCCCCAGGAGACATATCCACCCTTGGTGTGTGCACAAAAAAGTCCACCTAGAAACCCAACTCTGCCCATCAAGGCTCACGACCAGAGGTGCTTTCCCGACACCCACCCCCTCTACTGCCCATCATTTTGGTTGTTACCATCACCTTGAAAGTGCCTGTCACTAACCAGACAGGACAATTTATGTTCACCACTCCTCACCCAGCACCACTGCAATGTCCCTGCTTACTTCCTTCACAGTCTTGGTTTCCTTGTCTAACAAATGGTAGTAATAATAATGATAACCAACTTTGTGGATGGAATTATGTAATCTTTAAGCATTAATAAAAAAGGTGGGGGGATGACAGAGTGGATTAAAAAACATGACCCAACAATATGCTGCCTACACTTCAAATACAAGATACCACAGATTGAATCTGAAAGGGTAGAAAAAGATCATGTGAATGTTATTCAAAAGAAAGTAGGAGTAGCTATATTAATATCAGATAAAGTAGACTTCAGAGCAAAGAAAACTACCAGAGACAGAGACGAACATTACATAACGATAGAAAGGTAAATCCACTAGGAAGGGTGTATGCACCTACCAACTGAGCTGCAAAATATATGAAGCAAAACCTGATAGAACTGAAGGGAGATACAGACAAATCAACAATAAGAGCTGGAGACTTCAACACCCCTCTCTCAAAAATTGACAGACCGAGTAGAAAATCAGCAAGAATACAGAAACACCATTACCAAACAAAAACATCTAATTGACATTTATAGAACTCACCACTCGATAACAGCAGGATACATGTTCTTTTCAAGTGGTCCATGAAATGTATAACAAGATATGCCAATGATTTCTTGAACAAACTCCTTAGCTAATATCATGGTATACAAAATCAGAATTTGTTCTTTATATAAAATATTTTAGGGTTAATGAAACTTAAAGGTATTAATTTTTTAACATTGACTTTTGCCTATATTTGCTATATAATACTTTTCATTACTAAGAATCTTTTGGGAGTATTTGTAGTGTAAAAGTAATCCTGTATCTTCCATAAAATAATTTCTAATGTTTTAAAACCCAAAGCCACCATTTACTATTATTTTATATTTAATGTCAACCATATGTTGATGAATATCAAATGACAGAAGAAATACGTACCAGATCCCATGAGAGCACAGATCAGGACCATGGAATTATATTTGATTTCAGGAGCACTTCTCTCATCTGCTAGCAGTGTGTGTAAAATCTGTACAAGTTTAGCACTTTCTAGATCTTTCTCAGCAGTGCCTGGAACATGAAACGAAGTATCAGTTATATTCACTGGGTATGAACCTGGTACAATCTGGCTAAATACTACTTCCCTTTCTAGAAACTGATAATGTGAAACCTTTCAAAAGGGACTGATAAATAATAATGACATAGATATACAATATTAAATTTAGACCTTGTTAAAAGGGTATTTAGATCTAAACTTCAGTAGATATTTCAGGAGTTTAGGCTTAAAATTCAATATTAAAACATTCCTTTAAATATGAGGCAATTAAAAACCTTTATTATGAAAACTGTTAAACATACAAAAGCAGAAAAGATAGTATGATACACTATGTACTATCACCATCTTCAAAAATGATCATGGCCAACTGTGTATCTTCTGTCTCTAGTCTTATCCACTTATTCTAACCCATCCCAAATAATTTTGGAGCAAATCCTATA
This sequence comes from Balaenoptera physalus, assembly GCF_965194825.1. NCBI lineage: Eukaryota > Metazoa > Chordata > Mammalia > Artiodactyla > Balaenopteridae > Balaenoptera > Balaenoptera physalus. The sequence continues at coordinate 18,416,378 of NC_138884.1, read as the reverse complement.
ATCACACAATTTCCTCCACAGGTATTTCAGCATGTATCTTTAAGAGAATCGGACTCTGCAATTCCTATCAAAATCCCAAGATGATTCTCCATAGGAAATAGATAAGCTTATACTAAAATTTATATGGAAAGCCACAGGCCCTAGAAGAGGTAAACAATCTTGATAAAGAAGAATAAAGTGGGAGGAATTCCTCTACCTGATATGAAGGTCACTGTATAGCTACAGTTATCAAGACAGTGTGGTGTTGGTGGAGAGACAGACACATAGGTCAGAGGAACTGAAAGAAGACCCTAGAAGTAGACCCACACACATAAGCGCAACTGATTTTTGACAAAGGTACAAAATCAATTCAGTTGAGGAAAGACAGCCTTTTCAATAAATGGTGCTGGAGCAATTACATCCATAGGCAAAAAAAAAAAAAAAAAGAAACCCTGACCTAAACCTCACATCTTATACAGATATTAATACAAAAAGGATCACAGAGTTAAATGTAAAACTACAGGACTTTCAGAATATAAATAATCCTCAAAACTCAGTAGTTAGAAAATGGGCAAAGATCTAAATAGGCATTTCACCAAGGAATAAATACAGATGGCAAATAAGCACATAAAGATGTTCATCATCAGTAGTTATTAGAAAAATGGAAATTAAAACTACATGAGATATCACTATATATCTATCAGATTGACTAAAATAAAAGAAAAAAACAGGGACAATACTAAACGTTGGTGAGAGGACAGAGCAAATTAGATCACTTATGCAGTGCTGGCGGGAATGTAAAATGGTATAGCCACTCTGAAAAACAGTCTGTCAGTTTCTCTAAATATCAATCATGAAGTTACCATACAACCCAGGAGTTATCTAGTAACTCCTAGGCATTTATCTAGAAAAATGAAAATTTATGTTTACATAAAATCCTATACATGGAATGTTCACTGTAGCCTTATTTTTAAAAATCCCAAAGTGGAATCAGCCCAGATGTCCTTCAATACGTGAATGGTTAAACAAACTGTGGTACATACATATCACAAAATACTATTCAGGAATGAGGAGGAATGAACTATTGACACACAAATCAATGACTCTTTAGGGATTTATGCTGAGCAAAAGAAGCCGATTCCATAAGGTCACATACTATATGATTCCATTTATATATTTTTGAAATGAAAAAAAATGTTAGAAATGAAGGGAAGATTTGTGGTTTCCAGGGATTAGGAGCAGCGTAGGAGGTAGGTGAATGTGGTTATAAATGGAGAATCCTTGTGGTCTTAGAACTGCTCAGAGACACCTACACAGGTGATAAACTGAATATAACATACACACAAGTGAGTACAAGTAAAACTGGGAAAGTCTGAATAAGATAGGTACATTGTATCAGTGGTTGGGATGTTACACTAGTTTTGCAAAATGTTACCACTGGGCAAAACTGGGCAAAGTGTACAAGGGATCTTTCTGTATTATTTCCTATGACTGCTTGTGAATCTACAATTATCAAAAAAAAAAAAAAAAAAAAAAAAGGATAAGGACTCTTAAAATGTTGCTTTAATACTATTATCATACAAAAATTTTATAATGATTCCTTAATAATATCTAAAAGCCTGTAAGGATACAAGTTTGGAAAAATATGGTTTTCAAAGTGTATTGTATATTAAAAAGGTAGTATGACCTTATTTTTAAATCTTAGGCTCAAGGAGCCTAGGAAACACTAGGTGACAACAGCCAACAACAAATATGATTATGTTTTGTCACTTTATATAGTTCTGTGGTAAGGTAAACAGACTCAGGCAAATGCTCAGCTATCAGGAAGCAGACAAAATTAAAGCCTATTTAGAAGATACTAGTTATGAAGGGCACAAGACCAGATTCACCCCAGGAAAGGAAGTCAAGGATACTCTGAAATTGCTCTATCAATCACTTTAAGCCATTTTTAAAAATCAAGCCATGAACCCCGTTTGGTATTCAATGTCCTCACCAACTCTCACCTCTTCATCATAGCTTCCCCCCTTAAAGGTGTCTGGACCTCTGGACAGACTCATCATCTACCCAAACCATGGAGGAAATCACAGCATCTTTAACCTAAGTTAGTGACCAAAGCCACATATATTTTCTTGACGTTTTCTATCTTTAAAGTTCAAGAAAATTTTACATCCTACTTATACCTGATTTTTAAAAAATTATAAATTGTTTTAAAGTTTATAATCCCTTAAGAGGACAAAAATTCAAATCTCTCGTACCTGAAATCTGAGTCAATCTGACACTGAAGGAGATATACCATGTTTATCTTTTGGCTTCTCCTTCCTGGGATAAGGCCTGGTGGGTCCACTTGCCCCAGGGTGAGAATTATGGACAAAAATCATCACTGGGAACCGAGGTGATCAATTAACAGTATTTACCCGAACGGCTTTGAACCGAACAGGACATGCCTACTAAGTCTATAGTCCT